>NW_027646279.1:0-600000 GCF_951394435.1 Stenella coeruleoalba
AGTTTTCATACCCTGGTACTCGGGTGCAACATTCCAGACGCTTTACTAACACTCTCCCTCGAGAGTCAGTCCCTTTAACCTCCTGTTTGGCCCAGTTTGCAATTTCTGCGGAAGATGAACAGGAATAGCGAGAACCAATGAGAGACTAGCTGGAGGTGTCTGGACGGGCTAATTTAACTCTCATTTCCCACCAGGAAGAGAAATAACCAAAGGCTCAGCGTGCCGTGCCGGAACCAGATTAGGGCCTGAAGCCATCCTGCGGTGTTGCGGGCAGCTCACAAGAAAGCGAGTTGAAGAAAGGAGCTCAAGGGCACTGTAATTCACAAACCTGCAGAGTTATAAATGACAGCTATCGTCCAAAAATATACTGAAGTAAGGCTGCCAAGAGGACTTGAAAGCGGGCAGAATTGCAGGAAACCGATTTCAGGAGGTAGACTGGAATTGCATTGAAAGCATAGGAAAAGAGGCAGAACGTCCACAATGATGCACTTGGCCCAAAAGGGCGTATGCGTTTTTTTCTGAATATATTCAGGATAAAACGCATACGCCCTTTTTGGCCAACCAAGCAAACTTGCAAAGGAAATCTGCACTACAATGAAGTCTCACTTCCCCCCGGTCAAAAGGGCCATCTGAAAAAAGTGTAAAATCCAGAAAGGCAGGACAGGCCATGGAGAACTGGGAGACTTGTTATGCTGATGGGCGGGATGTAAATTGCCAACAGACACTCGGGAGAAGTGTATGGTGTTTCCTGAAACATCTAAGAAGCAAAGCAACAGAACCTAGGGCACTTCCACTTATGGTCCTATAGCTTAGGGAAATTAAAATCAAAAGACACAGCCACCCAAAGTTTGGGACGCCTCTGTTTACAAGAACCTCGTTTACCGTTCAAGTTCAATATCACAGAAAGTGAAAAATGGATAAAGACCTTGTGGTACTTACGTACAATGCAGTATCACTCAGCAATGAAATCTATGTCATCAGTCCCTGTAGCAGCATAATGAGTGGATTCAGGTACAATGATTCTAACTGAAATAAGTCACACAGAAAAAGAAACATCATAAGATATCACTAATACACGGAATGTAAACTTGGCTACACAGGAACTGAATTCCAAAACAGAACAGGGTCTCAAATTTAGAAAAGCAACTTATGCTTGCTTAAGGGGAAAGGTGAGTTGGGGTGCTGCATAAAACCAGAGATTGAAATGAGCACAGATAAAGTTCCTTAAGCCGAATATGGAATAGACAAGAGCTACTCCTTGCTCAACGAAATGGACTCAACACCCCATATTAAACGCCTAAGAATGTACCTGACTAGAAAGTATCTTAAAACCTATGGATTGCTATGTCTCCAAAAGAGAATCTATCGTGTGTACAGGGGCATAAACGCAGCACTGATAGAATTGGAGAGGTTCGGTGAGCAAATGAAGACCCTTTGTAGTCATATTGCATGGCACCCATTCCACGGGTCTCAACTCTCCAGGTTTAAGGTATTCTTCCTTCAGCTAAAACATGCATGTGGAACCCAGAGTATGATCAACAGTGTGAACGGGAGACGTGTTCAAATATGTCTCAGATTTCCTCCCCTGGTACTCGGGTGCAACATTCCAGACGCTTTACTAACCATCTCCCCACATGGAGAGTCAGCGCCTTTAACCTCCTGTTTGGCCCAGTTTGCAATTTCTGCGGAAGATGAACAGGAATAGGGAGAACCAATGAGAGACTAGCTGGAGGTGTCTGGACGGGCAAATTGAACTCTCATTTCCACCAGGAAGAGGAATTAACCAAAGGCTCAGCGTGCCGTGCCGGAACCAGGTAAAGGCCTGATGCAATCCTGCGGTGTTGCGGCCAGCTCACAAGAAAGCGAGTTGAAGAAAGGAGCTCAGGGGCACTGTAATTCACAAACCTGCAGAGTTATAAATGACAGTTATTGTCCAAAAATATACTGAAGTAAGGCTGCCAAGAGGACTTGAAAGCGGGGCAGAATTGCAGGAAACCAATTTCAGGAGGTAGACTGGAATTGCATTGAAAGCATAGGAAAAGAGGCAGAACTTCCACAATGATGCACTTGGCCAAAAAGGGCGTATGCGTTTTTTCCTGAATATATTCAGGGAAAAACGCATATGCCCTTTTTTGGCCAACCAAGCAAGCTTGCAAAGAAAAACTGCACTACAATGAAGTCTCACTTCCCCACGGTCAAAAGGGCCATCTGAAAAAAGTGTAAAATCCAGAAAGGCAGGACAGGCCATGGAGAACTGGGAACCTTGTTATGCTGATGGGCGGGATGTAAATTGCCAACAGCCACTGGGGAGAAGTGTATGGTGTTTCCTGAAACATCTAAAAAACAAAGCAACAGAGCCTAGGGCACTTCCACTTATGGTCCTATAGCTTAGGGAAATGAAAATCAAAAAGACACAGCCACCCCAACGTTTGGGATGGCTCTGTTTAAAAGAACCTCGTTTACGGTACACGTTCTGTATCGCAGAAAGTGAAAAATATATAAAGAAGTTGTGGTAATTACGTACAATGCAATATCCCTCAGCAATGAAATCTATGTCATCAGGCCCATAGGAGCATAATGAGAGGATTCAGGTATGATGATTCTAACTGAAATAAGTCACACAGAAGAAGAAACATCATAAGATATCACTAATACACGGAATGTAAACTTGGCTACACAGGAACTGAATTACAAATCAGAACAGGGTCTCAAATTTAGAAAACCAACTTATGCTTGCTTAAGGGGAAAGGTGAGTTGGGGTGCTGCCTAAAACCAGAGATTGAAATGAGCACAGATAAAGTTCCTTAAGCCTAATATGTAACAGACAAGAGCTACTCCTTGCTCAACGAAATAGACTCAACACCCCATATTAAACGCCTAAAAATGTACCTGACTAGTAAGTATCTTAAAACTTATGGATTGCTATGTCTCCGAAAGAGAATCAAGCATGTGTACAGGGGTATAAACGCAGCAGTGATAGGATTGGAGAGGTTCGGTGAGCAAATGAAGACACTTTGAAGTCATATTGCATGGTACCCATTCCATGGGTCTCAACTCTCCAGGTTTAAGGCATTCTTCCTTCAGCTAAAACATGCATGTGGAACCCAGAGTATGATCAACCGTGTGAACGGAGACGTGTTCAAATATGTCTCAGTTTTCCTCCCCTGGTACTCGGGTGCAACATTCCAGACGCTTTACTAACACTCTCCCGACTTGGAGAGTCTGTCCCTTTAACCTCCTGTTTGGCCCAGTTTGCAATTTCTGCGGAAGATGAACAGGAATAGCGAGAACCAATGAGAGACTAGCTGGAGGTGTCTGGACAGGCAAATTTAACTCTCATTTCCCACCAGGAAGAGGAAATAACCAAAGGCTCAGCGTGCCGTGCCGGAACCAGATTAGGGCCTGAAGCCACCCTGCGGTGTTGCGGCCAGCTCAAAAGAAAGGGAGTTGAAGAAAGGAGCTCAGGGGCACTGTAATTCACAAACCTGCAGAGTTATAAATGACAGCTATCGTCCAAAAATATACTGAAGTAAGGCTGCCAAGAGGAATTGAAAGCGGGGCAGAATTGCAGGAAACCGATTTCAGGAGGTAGACTGGAATTGCATTGAAAGCATAGGTAAAGAGGCAGAACGTCCACAATGATGCACTTGGCCAAAAAGGGCGTATGCGTTTTTTCCTGAATATATTCAGGAAAAAACGCATACGCCCTTTTTGGCCAACCAAGCAAGCTTGCAAAGGAAATCTGCACTACAATGAAGTCTCACTTCCCCCCGGTCAAAAGGGCCATCTGAAAAAAGTGTAAAATCCAGAAAGGCAGGACAGGCCATGGAGAACTGGGAGCCTTGTTATGCTGATGGGCGGGATGTAAATTGCCAACAGACACTCGGGAGAAGTGTATGGTGTTTCCTGAAACATCTAAAAAACAAAGCAACAGAGCCTAGGGCACTTCCACTTATGGTCCTATAGCTTAGGGAAATTAAAATCAAAAAGACACAGCCACCCCAAAGTTTGGGACGCCTCTGTTTACAAAAACCTCGTTTACAGTACAAGTTCAACATCGCAGAAAGTGAAAAATGCATAAAGAAGTTGTGGTATTTACTTACAAAGCAATATCACTCAGCAATGAAATCTATGTCATCAGGCCCTTAGCAGCACAATGAGTGGATTCAGGTACGATGATTCTAACTGAAATAAGTCACACAGAAAAAGAAACATCATAAGATATCAGTAATACACGGAATGTAAACTTGGCTACACAGGAACTGAATTACAGAACAGAACAGGGTCTCAAATTTAGAAAAGCAACTTATGCTTGCTTAAGGGGAAAGGTGAGTTGGGGTGCTGCATAAAACCAGAGATTGAAATGAGCACAGATAAAGTTCCTTAAGCCAAATATGGAATAGACAAGAGCTACTCCTTGCTCAACGAAATGGACTCAACACCGCATATTAAATGCCTAAGAATGTACCTGACTAGTAAGTATCTTAAAACCTATGGATTGCTATGTCTCCGAAAGAGAATCAAGCATGTGTACAGGGGCATAAACGCAGCAGTGATAGGATTGGAGAGGTTCGGTGAGCATGAAGACCCTTTGAAGTCATATTGCATGGTACCCAATCCACGGGTTTCAACTACCCAGGTTTAAGGTATTCTTCCTTCAGCTAAAACATGCATGTGGAACCTAGAGTATGATCAACCATGTGTTTGGGAGACGTGTTCAAATATGTCTCAGTTTTCGTACCCTGGTACTCGGGTGCAACATTCCAGACGCTTTACTAACACTCTCCCGACTTGGAGAGTCAGTCCCTTTAACCTCGTGTTTGGCCCAGTTTGCAATTTCTGCGGAAGATGAACAGGAATAGCGAGAACCAATGAGAGACTAGCTGGAGGTGTCTGGACGGGCAAATTTAACTCTCATTTCCCACCAGGAAGAGGAATTAACCAAAGGCTCAGCGTGCCGTGCCGGAACCAGATTAGGGCCTGAAGCCATCCTGGGGTGTTGCGGCCAGGTCACAAGAAAGCGAGTTGAAGAAAGGAGCTCAGGGGCACTGTAATTCACAAACCTGCAGAGTTATAAATGACAGCTATCGTCCAAAAATATACTGAAGTAAGACTGCCAAGAGGACTTGAAAGCGGGGCAGAATTGCAGGAAACCGATTTCAGGAGGTAGACTGGAATTGCATTGAAAGCATAGGAAAAGAGGCAGAACGTCCACAATGATGCACTTGGCCAAAAAGGGCGTATGCGTTTTTTCCTGAATATATTCAGGAAAAAACGCATACGCCCTTTTTGGCCAACCAAGCAAGCTTGCAAAGCAAATCTGCACTACAATGAAGTCTCACTTCCCCCCGGTCAAAAGGGCCATCTGAAAAAAGTGTAAAATCCAGAAAGGCAGGACAGGCCATGGAGAACTGGGAGCCTTGTTATGCTGATGGGCGGGATGTAAATTGCCAACAGACACTCGGAGAAGTGTCTGGTGTTTCCTGAAACATCTAAAAAACAAAGCAACAGAGCCTAGGGCACTTCCACTTATGGTCCTATAGCTTAGAGAAATTAAAATCAAAAACACACAGCCACCCCAAAGTTTGGGACGCCTATGTTTACAAGAACCTCGTTTACCGTTCAAGTTCAATATCACAGAAAGTGAAAAATGGATAAAGAACTTGTGGTACTTACGTACAATGCAGTATCACTCAGCAATGAAATCTATGTCATCAGGCCCTTAGCAACACAATGAGTGGATTCAGGTACGATGATTCTAACTGAAATAAGTCACACAGAAAAAGAAACATCATAAGATATCAGTAATACAGGGAATGTAAACTTGGCTACACAGGAACTGAATTCCAGAACAGAACAGGGTCTCAAATTTAGAAAACCAACTTATGCTTGCTTAAGGGGAAAGGTGAGTTGGGGTGCTGCATAAAACCAGAGATTGAAATGAGCACAGATAAAGTTCCTTAAGCCAAATATGGAATAGACAAGAGCTACTCCTTGCTCAACGAAATGGACTCAAAACCGCATATTAAACGCCTAAGAATGTACCTGACTTGTAAGTATCTTAAAACCTATGGATTGCTATGTCTCCGAAAGAGAATCAAGCATTTGTACAGGGGCATAAACGCAGCAGTGATAGGATTGGAGAGGTTCGGTGAGCAAATGAAGACCCTTTGAAGTCATAATGCATGGTACACATTACACGGGTCTCAACTCTCCAGGTTTAAGGTATTCTTCCTTCAGCTAAAACATGCATGTGGAACCCAGAGTATGATCAACCGTGTGAACGGGAGATGTGTTCAAATATGTCTCAGTTTTCATACCCTGGTACTCGGGTGCAACATTCCAGACGCTTTACTAACACTCTCCCCACTTGGAGAGTCAGTCCCTTTAACCTCCTGTTTGGCCCAGTTTGCAATTTCTGCGGAAGATGAACAGGAATAGCGAGAACCAATGGGAGACTAGCTGGAGGTGTCTGGACGGGCAAATTGAACTCTCATTTCCCACCAGGAAGAGGAATTAACCAAAGGCTCAGCGTGCCGTGCCAGAACCAGATTAGGGCCTGAAGCCATCCTGCGGTGTTGCGGCCAGGTCACAAGAAAGCGAGTTGAAGAAAGGAGCTCAGGGGCACTGTAATTCACAAACCTGCAGAGTTATAAATGACAGCTATCGTCCAAAAATAGACTGAAGTAAGGCTGCCAAGAGGACTTGAAAACAGGGCAGAATTGCAGGAAACCGATTTCAGGAGGTAGACTGGAATTGCATTGAAAGCATAGGTAAAGAGGCAGAACGTCCACAATGATGCACTTGGCCAAAAAGGGCGTATGCGTTTTTTCCTGAATATATTCAGGAAAAAACGCATACGCCCTTTTTGGCCAACCAAGCAAGCTTGCAAAGGAAATCTGCACTACAATGAAGTCTCACTTCCCCCCGGTCAAAAGGGCCATCTGAAAAAAGTGTAAAATCCAGAAAGGCAGGACAGGCCATGGAGAACTGGGAGCCTTGTTATGCTGATGGGCGGGATGTAAATTGCCAACAGACACTCGGGAGAAGTGTATGGTGTTTCCTGAAACATCTAAAAAACAAAGCAACAGAGCCTAGGGCACTTCCACTTATGGTCCTATAGCTTAGGGAAATTAAAATCAAAAAGACACAGCCACCCCAAAGTTTGGGACGCCTCTGTTTACAAAAACCTCGTTTACAGTACAAGTTCAACATCGCAGAAAGTGAAAAATGGATAAAGAAGTTGTGGTATTTACTTACAAAGCAATATCACTCAGCAATGAAATCTATGTCATCAGGCCCTTAGCAGCACAATGAGTGGATTCAGGTACGATGATTCTAACTGAAATAAGTCACACAGAAAAAGAAACATCATAAGATATCAGTAATACACGGAATGTAAACTTAGCTACACAGGAACTGAATTACAGAACAGAACAGGGTCTCAAATTTAGAAAAGCAACTTATGCTTCCTTAAGGGGAAAGGTGAGTTGGGGTGCTGCATAAAACCAGAGATTGAAATGAGCACAGATAAAGTTCCTTAAGCCAAATATGGAATAGACAAGAGCTACTCCTTGCTCAACGAAATGGACTCAACACCGCATATTAAATGCCTAAGAATGTACCTGACTAGTAAGTATCTTAAAACCTATGGATTGCTATGTCTCCGAAAGAGAATCAAGCATGTGTACAGGGGCATAAACGCAGCAGTGATAGGATTGGAGAGGTTCGGTGAGCATGAAGACCCTTTGAAGTCATATTGCATGGTACCCAATCCACGGGTTTCAACTACCCAGGTTTAAGGTATTCTTCCTTCAGCTAAAACATGCATGTGGAACCTAGAGTATGATCAACCATGTGTTTGGGAGACGTGTTCAAATATGTCTCAGTTTTCGTACCCTGGTACTCGGGTGCAACATTCCAGACGCTTTACTAACACTCTCCCGACTTGGAGAGTCAGTCCCTTTAACCTCGTGTTTGGCCCAGTTTGCAATTTCTGCGGAAGATGAACAGGAATAGCGAGAACCAATGAGAGACTAGCTGGAGGTGTCTGGACGGGCAAATTTAACTCTCATTTCCCACCAGGAAGAGGAATTAACCAAAGGCTCAGCGTGCCGTGCCGGAACCAGATTAGGGCCTGAAGCCATCCTGCGGTGTTGCGGCCAGCTCACAAGAAAGCGAGTTGAAGAAAGGAGCTCAGGGGCACTGTAATTCACAAACCTGCAGAGTTATAAATGACAGCTATCGTCCAAAAATATACTGAAGTAAGGCTGCCAAGAGGACTTGAAAGCGGGGCAGAATTGCAGGAAACCGATTTCAGGAGGTAGACTGGAATTGCATTGAAAGCATAGGAAAAGAGGCAGAACGTCCACAATGATGCACTTGGCCAAAAAGGGCGTATGCGTTTTTTCCTGAATATATTCAGGAAAAAACGCATACGCCCTTTTTGGCCAACCAAGCAAGCTTGCAAAGCAAATCTGCACTACAATGAAGTCTCACTTCCCCCCGGTCAAAAGGGCCATCTGAAAAAAGTGTAAAATCCAGAAAGGCAGGACAGGCCATGGAGAACTGGGAGCCTTGTTATGCTGATGGGCGGGATGTAAATTGCCAACAGACACTCGGAGAAGTGTATGGTGTTTCCTGAAACATCTAAAAAACAAAGCAACAGAGCCTAGGGCACTTCCACTTATGGTCCTATAGCTTAGAGAAATTAAAATCAAAAACACACAGCCACCCCAAAGTTTGGGACGCCTATGTTTACAAGAACCTCGTTTACCGTTCAAGTTCAATATCACAGAAAGTGAAAAATGGATAAAGAACTTGTGGTACTTACGTACAATGCAGTATCACTCAGCAATGAAATCTATGTCATCAGGCCCATAGCAGCATAATGAGTGGATTCAGGTATGATGATTCTAACTGAAATAATTCACACAGAAAAAGAAACATCATAAGATATCAGTAATACAAGGAATGTAAACTTGGCTACACAGGAACTGAATTCCAAAACAGAACAGGGTCTCAAATTTAGAAAACCAACTTATGCTTGCTTAAGGGGAAAGGTGAGTTGGGGTGCTGCATAAAACCAGAGATTGAAATGAGCACAGATAAATTTCCTTACGTCAAATATGGAATAGACAAGAGCTACTCCTTGCTCAACGAAATGGACTCAACACCCCATATTAAACGCCTAAGAATGTACCTGACTAGTAAGTATCTTAAAACCTATGGATTGCTATGTCTCCGAAAGAGAATCAAGCATGTGTACAGGGGCATAAACGCAGCAGTGATAGGATTGGAGAGGTTCGGTGAGCAAATGAAGACCCTTTGAAGTCATATTGCATGGTACCCATTCCACGGTTTACAACTACCCAGGTTTAAGGTATTCTTCCTTCAGCTAAAACATGCATGTGGAACCCAGAGTATGATCAACCGTGTGAACGGGAGACGTGTTCAAATATGTCTCAGTTTTCGTACCCTGGCACTCGGGTGCAACATTCCAGACGCATTACTAACACTCTCCCGACTTGGAGAGTCAGTCCCTTTAACCTCCTGTTTGGCCCAGTTTGCAATTTCTGCGGAAGATGAACAGGAATAGCGAGAACCAATGAGAGACTAGCTGGAGGTGTCTGGACGGGCAAATTTAACTCTCATTTCCCACCAGGAAGAGGAATTAACCAAAGGCTCAGCGTGCCGTGCCGGAACCAGATTGGGTCTGAAACCATCCTGCGGTGTTGCGGCCAGCTCACAAGAAAGCGAGTTGAAGAAAGGAGCTCAGGGGCACTGTAATTCACAAACCTGCAGAGTTATAAATGACAGCTATCGTCCAAAAATATACTGAAGTAAGGCTGCCAAGAGGACTTGAAAGCGGGGCAGAATTGCAGGAAACCGATTTCAAGAGGTAGACTGGAATTGCATTGAAAGCATAGGAAAAGAGGCAGATCGTCCACAATGATGCACTTGGCCAAAAAGGGCGTATGCGTTTTTTCCTGAATATATTCAGGTAAAAACGCATACGCCCTTTTTGGCCAACCAAGCAAGCTTGCAAAGGAAATCTGCACTACAATGAAGTCTCACTTCCCCCCGGTCAAAAGGGCCATCTGAAAAAAGTGTAAAATCCAGAAAGGCAGGACAGGCCATGGAGAACTGGGAGCCTTGTTATGCTGATGGGCAGGATGTAAATTGCCAACAGACACTCGGGAGCAGTGTATGGTGTTTCCTGAAACATCCAAAAAAACAAAGCAACAGAGCCTAGGGCACTTCCACTTATGGTCCTATAGCTTAGGGAAATTAAAATCAAAAAGACACAGCCACCCCAGAGTTTGGAACGGCTCTGTTTACAAGAACCTCGTTTACAGTACAAGTTCAACATCGCAGAAAGTGAAAAATGGATATAGAAGTTGTGGTATTTACTTACAAAGCAATATCACTCAGCAATGAAATCTATGTCATCAGGTCCTTAGCAGCACAATGAGTGGATTCAGGTATGATGATTCTAACTGAAATAAGTCACACAGAAAAAGAAACATCATAAGATATCAGTAATACACGGAATGTAAACTTGGCTACACAGGAACTGAATTACAGAACAGAACAGGGTCTCAAATTTAGAAAACCAACTTCTGCTTGCTTAAGGGTAAAGGTGAGTTGGAGTGCTGCATAAAACCAGAGATTGAAATGAGCACAGATAAGTTCCTTAAGCCAAATATGGAATAGACAAGAGCTACTCCTTGCTCAACGAAATGGACTCAACACCGCATATTAAACGCCTAAGAATGTACCTGACTAGTAAGTATCTTAAAACCTATGGATTGCTATGTCTCCGAAAGAGAATCAAGCGTGTGTACAGGGGCATAAACGCAGCAGTGATAGGATTGGAGAGGTTCGGTGAGCAAATGAAGACCCTTTGAAGTCATATTGTATGGTACCCATTCCACGGGTCTCAACTCTCCAGGTTTAAGGTATTCTTCCTTCAGCTAAAACATGCATGTGGAACCCAGAGTATGATCAACCGTGTGAACGGGAGACGTGTTCAAATATGTCTCAGTTTTCCTCCCCTGGTACTCGGGTGCAACATTCCAGACGCTTTACTAACACTCTCCCCACTTGGAGAGTCAGTCCCTTTAACCTCCTGTTTGGCCCAGTTTGCAATTTCTGCGGAAGATGAACAGGAATAGGGAGAACCAATGAGAGACTAGCTGGAGGTGTCTGGCGGGCAAATTTAACTCTCATTTCCCACCAGGAAGAGGAAATAACCAAAGGCTCAGCGTGCCGTGCCGGAACCAGATTGGGCCTGAAGCCATCCTGCGGTGTTGCGGCCAGCTCACAAGAAAGCGAGTTGAAGAAAGGAGCTCAGGGGCACTGTAATTCACAAACCTGCAGAGTTATAAATGACAGCTATCGTCCAAAAATATATTGAAGTAAGGGTGCCAAGAGGACTTGAAATCGGGGCAGAATTGCAGGAAACCGATTTCAGGAGGTAGACTGGAATTGCATTGAAAGCCTAGGAAAAGAGGCAGAACATCCACAATGATTCACTTGGCCAAAAAGGGCGTATGCGTTTTTTCCTGAATATATTCAGGAAAAAACGCATACGCCCTTTTTGGCCAACCAAGCAAGCTTGCAAAGGAAATCTGCACTACAATGAAGTCTCACTTCCCCCCGGTCAAACGGGCCATCTGAAAAAAGTGTAAAATCCAGAAAGGCAGGACAGGCCATGGAGAACTGGGAGCCTTGTTATGCTGATGGGCGGGATTTAAATTGCCAACAGAAACTCGGGAGAAGTGTATGGTGTTTCCTGAAACATCTAAAAAACAAAGCAACAGAGCCTAGGGCACTTCCACTTATGGTCCTATAGCTTAGGGAAATTAAAATCAAAAAGATACAGCCACCCCAATGTTTGGGACGCCTCTGTTTACAACAACCTCGTTTACCGTACAAGTTCAATATCACAGAAAGTGAAAAATGGATAAAGAACTTGTGGTACTTACGTACAATGTAGTATTACTCAGCAATGAAATCTATGTCATCAGGCCCGTAGCAGCATAATGAGTGGATTCAGGTACGATGATTCTAACTGAAATAAGTCACACAGAAAAAGAAACATCATAAGATATCAGTAATACACGGAATGCAAACTTGGCTACACAGGAACTGAATTCCAAAATAGAACAGGGTCTCATATTTAGACAACCAACTTATGCTTGCTTAAGGGTAAAGGTGAGTTGGTGTGCTGCATAAAACCAGAGATTGAAATGAGCACAGATAAAGTTCCTTAAGCCAAATGTGGAATAGACAAGAGCTACTCCTTGCTCAACGAAATGGACTCAACACACCATATTAAACGCCTTAGAATGTATCTGACTATTAAGTATCTTAAAACCTATGGATTGCTATGTCTCCAAAACAGAATCAAGCATGTGTACAGGGGCATAAACGCAGCAGTGATAGGATTGGAGAGGTTCGGTGAGCAAATGAAGACCCTTTGAAGTCACATTGCATGGTACCCATTCCACGGGTCTCAACTCTCCAGGTTTAAGGTATTCTTCCTTCAGCTAAAACATGCATGTGGAACCCAGAGTATGATCAACCGTTTGAACGGGAGACGTGTTCAAATATGTCTCAGTTTTCCTCCCCTGGTACTCGGGTGCAACATTCCAGATGCTTTACTAACACTCTCCCCACTTGGAGAGTCAGCGCCTGTAACCTCCTGTTTGGCCCAGTTTGCAATTTCTGCGGAAGATGAACAGGAATAGGGAGAACCAATGAGAGACTAGCTGGAGGTGTCTGGACGAGCAAATTTAACTCTCATTTCCCACCAGGAAGACGAAATAACCAAAGGCTCAGCGTGCCGTGCAGGAACCAGATTAGTGCCTGAAGCCATCCTGCGGTGTTGCGGCCAGGTCACAAGAAAGCGAGTTGAAGAAAGGAGCTCAGGGGCACTGTAATTCACAAACCTGCAGAGTTATAAATGACAGCTATCGTCCAAAAATATACTGAAGTAAGGTTGCCAAGAGGAATTGAAAGCGGGGAAGAATTGCAGGAAACCGATTTCAGGAGGTAGACTGGAATTGCATTGAAAGCATAGGAAAAGAGGCAGAACGTCCACAATGATGCACTTGGCCAAAAAGGGCGTATGCGTTTTTTCCTGAATATATTTAGGAAAAAACGCATACGCTGTTTTTGGCCAACCAAGCAAGCTTGCAAAGGAAATCTGCACTACAATGAAGTCTCACTTCCCCCTGGTCAAAAGGGCCATCTGAAAAAAGTGTAAAATCCAGAAAGGCAGGACAGGCCATGGAGAACTGGGAGCCTTGTTATGCTGATGGGCGGGATGTAAATTGCCAACAGACACTCGGGAGAAGTGTATGGTGTTTCCTGAAACATCTAAAAAACAAAGCAACAGAGCCTAGGGCACTTCCACTTATGGTCCTATAGCTTAGGGAAATTAAAATCAAAAAGACACAGCCACCCCAATGTTTGGAACGGCTCTGTTTACAACAACCTCGTTTACAGTACAAGTTCAATATCACAGAAAGTGAAAAATGGATAAAGAAGTTGTGGTATTTACTTACAAAGCAATATCACTCAGCAATGAAATCTATGTCATCAGGCCCTTAGCAGCACAATGAGTGGATTCAGGTATGATGATTCTCACTGAAATAAGTCACACAGAAAAAGAAACATCATAAGATATCAGTAATACATGGAATGTAAACTTGGCTACACAGGAACTGAATTACAGAACAGAACAGGGTCTCAAATTTAGAAAACCAACTTATGCTTGCTTAACGGTAAAGGTGAGTTGGGGTGCTGCATAAAACCAGAGATTGAAATGAGCACAGATAAATTTCCTTAAGCCATATATGGAATAGACAAGAGCTACTCCTTGCTCAACGAAATGGACTCAACACCGCATATTAAACACCTAAGAATGTACCTGACTAGTAAGTATCTTAAAACCTATGGATTGCTATGTCTCCGAAAGAGAATCAAGCATGTGTACAGGGGCATAAATGCAGCAGTGATAGGATTGGAGAGGTTCGGTGAGCAAATGAAGACCCTTTGAAATCATATTGCATGGTTCCCATTCCACTGGTTTCAACTACCCAGGTTTAAGGTATTCTTCCTTCAGCTAAAACATGCATGTGGAACCTAGAGTATGATCAACCATGTGATCGGGAGGCGTGTTCAAATATGTCTCAGTTTTCGTACCCTGGTACTCGGGTGCAACATTCCAGACGCTTTACTAACACTCTCCCCACTTGGAGAGTCAGCGCCTTTAACCTCCTGTTTGGCCCAGTTGGCAATTTCTGCGGAAGATGAACAGGAATAGGGAGAACCAATGAGAGACTAGCTGGAGGTGTCTGGACGGGCAAATTTAACTCTCATTTCCCACCAGGAAGAGGAATTAACCAAAGGCTCAGAGTGCCGTGCCGGGACCAGATTAGGGCCTGAAGCCATCCTGGGGTGTTGCGGCCATGTCACAAGAAAGCGAGTTGAAGAAAGGAGCTCAGGGGCACTGTAATTCACAAAACTGCAGAGTTATAAATGACAGCTATCGTCCAAAAATATACTGAAGTAAGGCTGCCAAGAGGACTTGAAAATGGGGCAGAATTGCAGGAAACCGATTTCAGGAGGTAGACTGGAATTGCGTTGAAAGCATAGGAAAAGAGGCAGAACGTCCACAATGATGCACTTGGCCAAAAAGGGCGTATGCGTTTTTTCCTGAATATATTCAAGAAAAAACGCATACGCCCTTTTTGGCCAACCAAGAAGCTTGCAAAGGAAATCTGCACTACAATGAAGTCTCACTTCCCCCCAGTCAAAAGGGCCATCTGAAAAAAGTGTAAAATCCAGAAAGGCAGGACAGGCCATGGAGAACTGGGAGCCTTGTTATGCTGATGGGCGGGATGTAAATTGCCAACAGACACTCGGGAGAAGTGTATGGTGTTTCCTGAAACATCTAAAAAACAAAGCAACAGAGCCTAGGGCACTTCCACTTATGATCCTATAGCTTAGGGAAATTAAAATCAAAAAGACACAGCCACCCCAAAGTTTGGGATGCCTCTGTTTACAAGAACCTCGTTTACAGTACAAGTTCAACATCGCAGAAAGTGAAAAATGGATAAAGAACTTGTGGTACTTACGTACAATGCAGTATCACTCAGCAATGAAATCTATGTCATCAGGTCCGTAGCAGCATAATGAGTGGATTCAGGTATGATGATTCTAACTGAAATAAGTCACACAGAAAAAGAAACATCATAAGATATCAGTAATACACGGAATGTAAACTTGGCTACACAGGAACTGAATTCCAAAACAGAACAGGGTCTCAAATTTAGAAAACCAACTTATGCTTGCTTAAGGGGAAAGGTGAGTTGGGGTGCTGCATAAAACCAGAGATTGAAATGAGCACAGATAAAGTTCCTTAAGCCAAATATGGAATAGACAAGAGCTACTCCTTGCTCAACGAAATGGACTCAACACCCCATATTAAACGCCTAAGAATGTACCTGACTAGTAAGTATCTTAAATCCTATGGATTGCTATGTCTCCAAAAGAGAATCAAGCGTGTGTACAGGGGCATAAATGCAGCAGTGATAGGATTGGAGAGGTTCGGTGAGCAAATGAAGACCCTTTGAAGTCATATTGCATGGTACCCATTACACGGGTCTCAACTCTCAAGGTTTAAGGCATTCTTCCTTCAGCTAAAACATGCATGTGGAACCCAGAGTATGATTAACCGTGTGAACGGGAGACCTGTTCAAATATGTCTCAGTTTTCCTCCCCTGGTACTCGGGTGCAACATTCCAGATGCTTTACTAACACTCTCCTCACTTGGAGAGTCAGCGCCTTTAACCTCCTGTTTGGCCCAGTTTGCAATTTCTGCGGAAGATGAACAGGAATAGGGAGAACCAATGAGAGACTAGCTGGAGGTGTCTGGACGGGCAAATTTAACTCTCATTTCCCACCAGGAAGAGGAAATAACCAAAGGCTCAGCGTGCCGTGCCGGGACCAGATTAGGGCCTGAAGCCATCCTGGGGTGTTGCGGCCATGTCACAAGAAAGCGAGTTGAAGAAAGGAGCTCAGGGGCACTGTAATTCACAAACCTGCAGAGTTATAAATGACAGCTATCGTCCAAAAATATACTGAAGTAAGGCTGCCAAGAGGACTTGAAAATGGGGCAGAATTGCAGGAAACCGATTTCAGGAGGTAGACAGGAATTGCATTGAAAGCATAGGAAAAGAGGCAGAACGTCCACAATGATGCACTTGGCCAAAAAGGGCGTATGCGTTTTTTCCTGAATATATTCAGGAAAAAACGCATACGCCCTTTTTGGCCAACCATGAAGCTTGCAAAGTAAATCTGCACTACAATGAAGTCTCACTTCCCCCCAGTCAAAAGGGCCATCTGAATAAAGTGTAAAATCAAGAAAGGCAGGACAGGCCATGGAGAACTGGGAGCCTTGTTATGCTGATGGGCGGGATGTAAATTGCCAACAGACACTCGGGAGAAGTGTATGGTGTTTCCTGAAACATCTAAAAAACAAAGCAACAGAGCCTAGGGCACTTCCACTTATGGTCCTATAGCTTAGGGAAATTAAAATCAAAAAGACACAGCCACCCCAAAGTTTGGGACGCCTCTGTTTACAAGAACCTCGTTTACAGTACAAGTTCAACATCGCAGAAAGTGAAAAATAGATAAAGAACTTGTGGTACTTACATACAATGCAGTATCACTCAGCAATGAAATCTATGTCATCAGGCCCGCAGCAGCATAATGAGTGGATTCAGGTATGATGATTCTAACTGAAATAAGTCACACAGAAAAAGAAACATCAGAAGATATCAGTAATACACGGAATGTAAACTTGGCTTCACAGGAACTGAATTACAGAACAGAACAGGGTCTCAGATTTAGAAAAGCAACTTATGCTTGCTTAAGGGGAAAGGTGAGTTTGGGTGCTGCATAAAACCAGAGATTGAAATGAGCACAGATAAAGTTCCTTAAGCCAAATATGGAATAGACAAGAGCTACTCCTTGCTCAATGAAATGGACTCAACACCCCATATTAAACGCCTAAGAATGTACCTGACTAGTAAGTATCTTAAAACCTATGGATTGCTATGTCTCCGAAAGAGAATAAAGCATGTGTACAGGGGCATAAAGGCAGCAGTGATAGGATGGAGAGGTTCGGTGAGCAAATGAAGACCCTTTGAAGTCATATTGCATGGTACCCATTAGACGGGTCTCAACTCTCCAGGTTTAAGGAATTGTTCCTTCAGCTGAAACATGCATGTGGAACCCAGAGTATGATCAACCGTGTGAACGGGAGACGTGTTCAAATATGTCTCAGTTTTCCTCCCCTGGTACTCGGGTGCAACATTCCAGACGCTTTACTAACACTCTCCCTATTTGGAGAGTCAGGGCCTTTATCCTCCTGGTTGGCCCAGTTTGCAATTTCTGCGGAAGATGAACAGGAATAGGGAGAACCAATGAGAGACTAGCTGGAGGTGTCTGGACGGGCAAATTTAACTCTCATTTCCCACCAGGAAGAGGAATTAACCAAAGGCTCAGCGTGCCGTGCCGGAACCAGATTAGGGCTTGAAGCCATCCTGCGGTGTTGCGGCCAGCTCAAAATAAAGCGAGTTGAAGAAAGGAGCTCAGGGGCATTGTAATTCACAAACCTGCAGAGTTATAAATGACAGCTATCGTCCAAAAATATACTGAAGTAAGGCTGCCAAGAGGACTTGAAAGGGGGCAGAATTGCAGGAAACCGATTTCAGGAGGTAGACTGGAATTGCATTGAAAGCATAGGAAAAGAGGCAGAACGTCCACAATGATGCACTTGGCCAAAAGGGGCATATGCGTTTTTTCCTAAATATATTCAGGAAAAAAGGCATACGCACTTTTTGGCCAACCAAGCGGGCTTGCAAAGGAAATCTGCACTACAATGAAGTCTCACTTGCCCCCGGTCAAAAGGGCCATCTGAAAAAAGTGTAAAATCCAGAAAGGCAGGACAGGACATGGAGAACTGGGAGCCTTGTTATGCTGATGGGCGGGATGTAAATTGCCAACAGACACTCGGGAGAAGTGTATGGTGTTTCCTAAAACATCTAAAAAACAAAGAATCAGAGCCTAGGGCACTTCCACTTATGGTCCTATAGCTTAGGGAAATTAAAATCAAAAAGACACAGCCACCCCAAAGTTTAGGACGCCTCTGTTTACAAGAACCTCGTTTACCGTACAAGTTCAATATCACAGAAAGTGAAAAATGGAGAAAGATCTTGTGGTACTTACGTACAATGCAGTATCACTCAGCAATGAAATCTATGTCATCAGGCCCCTAGCAGCATAATGAGTGGATTCAGCTACGATGATTCTAACTGAAATAAGTCACACAGAAAAAGAAACATCATAAGATATCACTAATACACGGAATGTAAACTTGGCTACACAGGAACAGAATTCCAAAACAGAACAGGGTCTCAAATTTAGAAAATAAACTTATGCTTGTTTAAGGGTAAAGGTGAGTTGGGCTGCTGCATAAAACCAGAGATTGAAATGAGCACAGATAAAGTTCCTTAAGCCAAATATGGAATAGAAAAGAGCTACTCCTTGCTCAACGAAATGGACTCAACACCCCATATTAAATGCCTAAGAATGTACTTGACTAGCAAGTATCTTAAAACCTATGGATGGCTATGTCTCCAAAAGAGAATCAAGCGTGTGTACAGGGGCATAAACGCAGCAGTGATAGGATTGGAGGGGTTCGGTGAGCAAATGAAGACCCTTTGAAGTCATACTGCATGGTACCCATTCCATGGGTCTCAACTCTCCAGGTTTAAGGTATTCTTCCTTCAGCTAAAACATGCATGTGGAACCCAGAGTATGATCAACCGTGTGAACGGGAGACGTGATCAAATATGTCTCAGTTTTCCTCCCCTGGTACTCGGGTGCCACATTCCAGACGCTTTACTAACACTCTCCCCACTTGGAGAGTCAGCACCTTTAACCTCCTGTTTGGCCAAGTTTGCAATTTCTGCGGAAGATGAACAGGAATAGGGAGAACCAATGAGAGACTAGCTGGAGGTGTCTAGACGGGCAAATTTAACTGTCATTTCCCACCAGGAAGAGGAATTAACCAAAGGCTCAGCGTGCCGTGTTGGAACCATATTAGGGCCTGAAGCCATCCTGCGGTGTTGCGGCCAGCTCACAAGAAAGCGAGTTGAAGAAAGGAGCTCAGGGGCACTGTAATTCACAAACCTACAGAGTTAAAAATGACAGCTATCGTCCAAAAATATATTGAAGTAAGGGTGCCAAGAGGACTTGAAATCGGGGCAGAATTGCAGGAAACCGATTTCAGGAGGTAGACTGGAATTGCATTGAAAGCATAGGAAAAGAGGCAGAACGTCCACAATGATGCACTTGGCCAAAAAGGGCGTATGCGTTTTTTCCTGAATATATTCAGGAAAAAACGCATACGCCCTTTTTGGCCAACCAAGCAAGCTTGCAAAGGAAATCTGCACTACAATAAAGTCTCACTTCCCCCCGGTCAAACGGGCGATCTGAAAAAAGTGTAAAATCCAGAAAGGCAGGACAGGCCATGTAGAACTGGGAGCCTTGTTATGCTGATGGGCCGGATGTAAATTGCCAACAGACACTCGGGAGAAGTGTATGGTGTTTCCTGAAACATCTAAAAAACAAAGCAACAGAGCCTAGGGCACTTCCACTTATGGTCCTATAGCTTAGGGAAATTAAAATAAAAAAGATACAGCCACCCCAATGTTTGGGACGCCTCTGTTTACAAGAACCTCGTTTACCGTACAAGTTCAACATCGCAGAAAGTGAAAAATGGATTAATTAGTTGTGGTATGTACTTACAAAGCAATATCACTCAGCAATGAAATCTATGTCATCAGGCCCTTAGCAGCACAATGAGTGGATTCAGGTATGATGATTCTAACTAAAATAAGTCACACAGAAAAAGAAACATCATAACATATCAGTAATACACGGAATGTAAACAAGGCTACACAGTAACTGAATTCTGAAACAGAACAGTGTCTCAAATTTAGAAAACCAACTTATGCTTGCTTAAGGGTAAAGGTGAGTTGGGGTGCTGCATAAAACCAGAGATTGAAATGAGCACAGATAAAGTTCCTTAAGCCAAATATGGAATAGACAAGAGCTACTCCTTGCTCAACGAAATGGACTCAACAATGCATATTAAACACCTAAGAATGTACCTGACTAGTAAGTATCTTAAAACCTATGGATTGCTATGTCTCCGAAAGAGAACCAAGCGTGTGTACAGGGGAATAAACGCAGCAGTGATAGGATTGGAGAGGTTCGGTGAGCAAATGAAGACCCTTTGAAGTCATATTGCATGGTACCCATTACACGGGTTTCAACTACCCAGGTTTAAGGTATTCTTCCTTCAGCTAAAACATGCATGTGGAACCCAGAGTATGATCAACCGTGTGAACGGAGACGTGTTCAAATATGTCTCAGTTTTCCTCCCCTGGTACTCGGGTGCAACATTCCAGACGCTTTACTAACACTCTCCCGACTTGGAGAGTCTGTCCCTTTAACCTCCTGTTTGGCCCAGTTTGCAATTTCTGCGGAAGATGAACAGGAATAGCGAGAACCAATGAGAGACTAGCTGGAGGTGTCTGGACAGGCAAATTTAACTCTCATTTCCCACCAGGAAGAGGAAATAACCAAAGGCTCAGCGTGCCGTGCCGGAACCAGATTAGGGCCTGAAGCCACCCTGCGGTGTTGCGGCCAGCTCAAAAGAAAGGGAGTTGAAGAAAGGAGCTCAGGGGCACTGTAATTCACAAACCTGCAGAGTTATAAATGACAGCTATCGTCCAAAAATATACTGAAGTAAGGCTGCCAAGAGGAATTGAAAGCGGGGCAGAATTGCAGGAAACCGATTTCAGGAGGTAGACTGGAATTGCATTGAAAGCATAGGTAAAGAGGCAGAACGTCCACAATGATGCACTTGGCCAAAAAGGGCGTATGCGTTTTTTCCTGAATATATTCAGGAAAAAACGCATACGCCCTTTTTGGCCAACCAAGCAAGCTTGCAAAGGAAATCTGCACTACAATGAAGTCTCACTTCCCCCCGGTCAAAAGGGCCATCTGAAAAAAGTGTAAAATCCAGAAAGGCAGGACAGGCCATGGAGAACTGGGAGCCTTGTTATGCTGATGGGCGGGATGTAAATTGCCAACAGACACTCCGGAGAAGTGTATGGTGTTTCCTGAAACATCTAAAAAACAAAGCAACAGAGCCTAGGGCACTTCCACTTATGGTCCTATAGCTTAGGGAAATTAAAATCAAAAAGACACAGCCACCCCAAAGTTTGGGACGCCTCTGTTTACAAAAACCTCGTTTACAGTACAAGTTCAACATCGCAGAAAGTGAAAAATGCATAAAGAAGTTGTGGTATTTACTTACAAAGCAATATCACTCAGCAATGAAATCTATGTCATCAGGCCCTTAGCAGCACAATGAGTGGATTCAGGTACGATGATTCTAACTGAAATAAGTCACACAGAAAAAGAAACATCATAAGATATCAGTAATACACGGAATGTAAACTTGGCTACACAGGAACTGAATTACAGAACAGAACAGGGTCTCAAATTTAGAAAAGCAACTTATGCTTCCTTAAGGGGAAAGGTGAGTTGGTGTGCTGCATAAAACCAGAGATTGAAATGAGCACAGATAAAGTTCCTTAAGCCAAATATGGAATAGACAAGAGCTACTCCTTGCTCAACGAAATGGACTCAACCCCGCATATTAAATGCCTAAGAATGTACCTGACTAGTAAGTATCTTAAAACCTATGGATTGCTATGTCTCCGAAAGAGAATCAAGCATGTGTACAGGGGCATAAACGCAGCAGTGATAGGATTGGAGAGGTTCGGTGAGCATGAAGACCCTTTGAAGTCATATTGCATGGTACCCAATCCACGGGTTTCAACTACCCAGGTTTAAGGTATTCTTCCTTCAGCTAAAACATGCATGTGGAACCTAGAGTATGATCAACCATGTGTTTGGGAGACGTGTTCAAATATGTCTCAGTTTTCGTACCCTGGTACTCGGGTGCAACATTCCAGACGCTTTACTAACACTCTCCCGACTTGGAGAGTCAGTCCCTTTAACCTCGTGTTTGGCTCAATTTGCAATTTCTGCGGAAGATGAACAGGAATAGCGAGAACCAATGAGAGACTAGCTGGAGGTGTCTGGACGGGCAAATTTAACTCTCATTTCCCACCAGGAAGAGGAATTAACCAAAGGCTCAGCGTGCCGTGCCGGAACCAGATTAGGGCCTGAAGCCATCCTGCGGTGTTGCGGCCAGGTCACAAGAAAGCGAGTTGAAGAAAGGAGCTCAGGGGCACTGTAATTCACAAACCTGCAGAGTTATAAATGACAGCTATCGTCCAAAAATATACTGAAGTAAGACTGCCAAGAGGACTTGAAAGCGGGGCAGAATTGCAGGAAACCGATTTCAGGAGGTAGACTGGAATTGCATTGAAAGCATAGGAAAAGAGGCAGAACGTCCACAATGATGCACTTGGCCAAAAAGGGCGTATGCGTTTTTTCCTGAATATATTCAGGAAAAAACGCATACGCCCTTTTTGGCCAACCAAGCAAGCTTGCAAAGCAAATCTGCACTACAATGAAGTCTCACTTCCCCCTGGTCAAAAGGGCCATCTGAAAAAAGTGTAAAATCCAGAAAGGCAGGACAGGCCATGGAGAACTGGGAGCCTTGTTATGCTGATGGGCGGGATGTAAATTGCCAACAGACACTCGGAGAAGTGTCTGGTGTTTCCTGAAACATCTAAAAAACAAAGCAACAGAGCCTAGGGCACTTCCACTTATGGTCCTATAGCTTAGAGAAATTAAAATCAAAAACACACAGCCACCCCAAAGTTTGGGACGCCTATGTTTACAAGAACCTCGTTTACCGTTCAAGTTCAATATCACAGAAAGTGAAAAATGGATAAAGAACTTGTGGTACTTACGTACAATGCAGTATCACTCAGCAATGAAATCTATGTCATCAGGCCCGTAGCAGCATAATGAGTGGATTCAGGTATGATGATTCTAACTGAAATAATTCACACAGAAAAAGAAACATCATAAGATATCAGTAATACAAGGAATGTAAACTTGGCTACACAGGAACTGAATTCCAAAACAGAACAGGGTCTCAAATTTAGAAAACGAACTTATGCTTGCTTAAGGGGAAAGGTGAGTTGGGGTGCTGCATAAAACCAGAGATTGAAATGAGCACAGATAAATTTCCTTACGTCAAATATGGAATAGACAAGAGCTACTCCTTGCTCAACGAAATGGACTCAACACCCTATATTAAACGCCTAAGAATGTACCTGACTAGTAAGTATCTTAAAACCTATGGATTGCTATGTCTCCGAAAGAGAATCAAGCATGTGTACAGGGGCATAAACGCAGCAGTGATAGGATTGGAGAGGTTCGGTGAGCAAATGAAGACCCTTTGTAGTCATATTGCATGGTACCCATTCCACGGGATTCAACTACTCAGGTTTAAGGTATTCTTCCTTCAGCTAAAACATGCATGTGGAACCTAGAGTATGATCAACCATGTGATTGGGAGACGTGTTCAAATATGTCTCAGTTTTCGTACGCTGGTACTCGGGTGCAACATTCCAGACGCTTTACTAACACTCTCCCGACTTGGAGAGTCAGTGCCTTTAACCTCCTGTTTGGCCCAGTTTGCAATTTCTGCGGAAGATGAACAGGAATAGCGAGAACCAATGAGAGACTAGCTGGAGGTGTCTGGACGGGCAAATTTAACTCTCATTTCCCACCAGGAAGAGGAATTAACCAAAGGCTCAGCGTGCCGTGCCGGAACCAGATTAGGGCCTGAAGCCATCCTGGGGTGTTGCGGCCAGGTCACAAGAAAGCGAGTTGAAGAAAGGAGCTCAGGGGCACTGTAATTCACAAACCTGCAGAGTTATAAATGACAGCTATCGTCCAAAAATATACTGAAGTAAGGCTGCCAAGAGGACTTGAAAGCGGGGCAGAATTGCAGGAAACCGATTTCAGGAGGTAGACTGGAATTGCATTGAAAGCATAGGAAAAGAGGCAGAACGTCCACAATAATGCACTTGGCCAAAAAGGGCGTATGCGTTTTTTCCTGAATATATTCAGGAAAAAACGCATACGCCCTTTTTGGCCAACCAAGCAAGCTTGCAAAGGAAATCTGCACTACAATGAAGTCTCACTTCCCCCTGGTCAAAAGGGCCATCTGCAAAAAGTGTAGAATCCGGAAAGGCAGAACAGGCCATGGAGAACTGGGAGCCTTGTTATGCTGATGGGCGGGATGTAAATTGCCAACAGACACTCGGGAGAAGTGTATGGTGTTTCCTGAAACATCTAAAAAACAAAGCAACATAGCCTAGGGCAATTCCACTTATGGTCCTATAGCTTAGGGAAATTAAAATCAAAAAGACACAGCCACCCCAAAGTTTGGGACGCCTCTGTTTACAAGAACCTCGTTTACCGTACAAGTTCAATATCACAGAAAGTCAAAAATGGATAAAGAACTTGTGGTACTTACGTACAATGCAGTATCACTCAGCAATGAAATCTATGTCATCAGGCCCGTAGAAGCATAATGAGTGGATTCAGGTACGATGATTCTAACTGAAATAAGTCACACAGAAAAAGAAACATCATAAGTTATCAGTAATACACGGAATGTAAACTTGGCTACACAGGAACTGAATTCCAAAACAGAACAGGGTCTCAAATTTAGAAAACCAACTTATGCTTGCTTAAGGGGAAAGGTGAGTTGGGGTGCTGCATAAAACCAGAGATTGAAATGAGCACAGATAAAGTTCCTTAAGCCAAATATGGAATAGACAAGAGCTACTCCTTGCTCAACGAAATGGACTCAACACCCCATATTAAACGCCTAAGAATGTACCTGACTAGTAAGTATCTTAAAACCTATGGATTGCTATGTCTCCGAAAGAGAATCAAGCATGTGTACAGGGGCAAAAACGCAGCAGTGATAGGATTGGAGAGGTTCGGTGAGCAAATGAAGACCCTTTGAAGTCATATTGCATGGTACCCATTCCACGGGTTTCAACTACCCAGATTTAAGGTATTCTTCCTTCAGCTAAAACATGCATGTGGAACCTAGAGTATGATCAACCATGTGATCGGGAGACGTGTTCAAATATGTCTCAGTTTTCGTACCCTGGTACTCGGGTGCAACATTCCAGACGCTTTACTAACACTCTCCCGACTTGGAGAGTCAGTCCCTTTAACCTCCTGTTTGGCCCAGTTTGCAATTTCTGCGTAAGATAAACAGGAATAGAGAGAACCAATGAGAGACTAGCTGGAGGTGTCTGGACGGGCAAATTTAACTCTCATTTCCCACCAGGAAGACGAATTAACCAAAGGCTCAGCGTGCCGTGCCGGAACCAGATTAGGGCCTGAAGCCATCCTGGGGTGTTGCGGCCAGGTCACAAGAAAGCGAGTTGAAGAAAGGAGATCAGGGGCACTGTAATTCACAAACCTGCAGAGTTATAAATGACAGCTATCGTCCAAAAATATACTGAAGTAAGGCTGCCAAGAGGACTTGAAAGCGGGGCAGAATTGCAGGAAACTGATTTCAGGAGGCAGACTGGAATTACATTGAAAGCATAGGAAAAGAGGCAGAACGTCCACAATGATGCACTTGGCCAAAAAGGGCGTATGCGTTTTTTCCTGAATATATTCAGGAAAAAACGCATACGCCCTTTTTGGCCAACCAAGCAAGCTTGCAAAGGAAATCTGCACTACAATGAAGTCTCACTTCCCCCCGGTCAAAAGGGCCATCTGAAAAAAGTGTAAAATCCAGAAAGGCAGGACAGGCCATGGAGAACTGGGAGCCTTGTTATGCTGATGGGCGGGATGAAAATTGCCAACAGACACTCAGGAGAAGTGTATGGTGTTTCCTGAAACATCTAAAAAACAAAGCAACAGAGCCTAGGGCACTTCCACTTATGGTCCTATAGCTTAGGGAAATTAAAATCAAAAAGACACAGCCACCCCAAAGTTTGGGACGCCTCTGTTTACAAGAACCTCGTTTACAGAACAAGTTCAACATCGCAGAAAGTGAAAAATGGATAAAGAAGTTGTGGTATTTACTTACAAAGCAATATCACTCAGCAATGAAATCTATGTCATCAGGCCCTTAGCAACACAATGAGTGGATTCAGGTACGATGATTCTAACTGAAATAAGTCACACAGAAAAAGAAACATCATAAGATATCAGTAATACAGGGAATGTAAACTTGGCTACACAGGAACTGAATTCCAGAACAGAACAGGGTCTCAAATTTAGAAAACCAACTTATGCTTGCTTAAGGGGAAAGGTGAGTTGGGGTGCTGCATAAAACCAGAGATTGAAATGAGCACAGATAAAGTTCCTTAAGCCAAATATGGAATAGACAAGAGCTACTCCTTGCTCAACGAAATGGACTCAACACCGCATATTAAACGCCTAAGAATGTACCTGACTTGTAAGTATCTTAAAACCTATGGATTGCTATGTCTCCGAAAGAGAATCAAGCATTTGTACAGGGGCATAAACGCAGCAGTGATAGGATTGGAGAGGTTCGGTGAGCAAATGAAGACCCTTTGAAGTCATAATGCATGGTACACATTACACGGGTCTCAACTCTCCAGGTTTAAGGTATTCTTCCTTCAGCTAAAACATGCATGTGGAACCCAGAGTATGATCAACCGTGTGAACGGGAGATGTGTTCAAATATGTCTCAGTTTTCATACCCTGGTACTCGGGTGCAACATTCCAGACGCTTTACTAACACTCTCCCGACTTGGAGAGTCAGTCCCTTTAACCTCCTGTTTGGCCCAGTTTGCAATTTCTGCGGAAGATGAACAGGAATAGCGAGAACCAATGGGAGACTAGCTGGAGGTGTCTGGACGGGCAAATTGAACTCTCATTTCCCACCAGGAAGAGGAATTAACCAAAGGCTCAGCGTGCCGTGCCAGAACCAGATTAGGGCCTGAAGCCATCCTGCGGTGTTGCGGCCAGGTCACAAGAAAGCGAGTTGAAGAAAGGAGCTCAGGGGCACTGTAATTCACAAACCTGCAGAGTTATAAATGACAGCTATCGTCCAAAAATAGACTGAAGTAAGGCTGCCAAGAGGACTTGAAAACAGGGCAGAATTGCAGGAAACCGATTTCAGGAGGTAGACTGGAATTGCATTGAAAGCATAGGTAAAGAGGCAGAACGTCCACAATGATGCACTTGGCCAAAAAGGGCGTATGCATTTTTTCCTGAATATATTCAGGAAAAAACGCATACGCCCTTTTTGGCCAACCAAGCAAGCTTGCAAAGGAAATCTGCACTACAATGAAGTCTCACTTCCCCCCGGTCAAAAGGGCCATCTGAAAAAAGTGTAAAATCCAGAAAGGCAGGACAGGCCATGGAGAACTGGGAGCCTTGTTATGCTGATGGGCGGGATGTAAATTGCCAACAGACACTCCTGAGAAGTGTATGGTGTTTCCTGAAACATCTAAAAAACAAAGCAACAGAGCCTAGGGCACTTCCACTTATGGTCCTATAGCTTAGGGAAATTAAAATCAAAAAGACACAGCCACCCCAAAGTTTGGGACGCCTCTGTTTACAAAAACCTCGTTTACAGTACAAGTTCAACATCGCAGAAAGTGAAAAATGCATAAAGAAGTTGAGGTATTTACTTACAAAGCAATATCACTCAGCAATGAAATCTATGTCATCAGGCCCTTAGCAGCACAATGAGTGGATTCAGGTACGATGATTCTAACTGAAATAAGTCACACAGAAAAAGAAACATCATAAGATATCAGTAATACACGGAATGTAAACTTGGCTACACAGGAACTGAATTACAGAACAGAACAGGGTCTCAAATTTAGAAAAGCAACTTATGCTTCCTTAAGGGGAAAGGTGAGTTGGGGTGCTGCATAAAACCAGAGATTGAAATGAGCACAGATAAAGTTCCTTAAGCCAAATATGGAATAGACAAGAGCTACTCCTTGCTCAACGAAATGGACTCAACACCGCATATTAAATGCCTAAGAATGTACCTGACTAGTAAGTATCTTAAAACCTATGGATTGCTATGTCTCCGAAAGAGAATCAAGCATGTGTACAGGGGCATAAACGCAGCAGTGATAGGATTGGAGAGGTTCGGTGAGCATGAAGACCCTTTGAAGTCATATTGCATGGTACCCAATCCACGGGTTTCAACTACCCAGGTTTAAGGTATTCTTCCTTCAGCTAAAACATGCATGTGGAACCTAGAGTATGATCAACCATGTGTTTGGGAGACGTGTTCAAATATGTCTCAGTTTTCGTACCCTGGTACTCGGGTGCAACATTCCAGACGCTTTACTAACACTCTCCCGACTTGGAGAGTCAGTCCCTTTAACCTCGTGTTTGGCCCAGTTTGCAATTTCTGCGGAAGATGAACAGGAATAGCGAGAACCAATGAGAGACTAGCTGGAGGTGTCTGGACGGGCAAATTTAACTCTCATTTCCCACCAGGAAGAGGAATTAACCAAAGGCTCAGCGTGCCGTGCCGGAACCAGATTAGGGCCTGAAGCCATCCTGGGTTGTTGCGGCCAGGTCACAAGAAAGCGAGTTGAAGAAAGGAGCTCAGGGGCACTGTAATTCACAAACCTGCAGAGTTATAAATGACAGCTATCGTCCAAAAATATACTGAAGTAAGGCTGCCAAGAGGACTTGAAAGTGGGGCAGAATTGCAGGAAACCGATTTCAGGAGGTAGACTGGAATTGCATTGAAAGCATAGGAAAAGAGGCAGAACGTCCACAATGATGCACTTGGCCAAAAAGGGCGTATGCGTTTTTTCCTGAATATATTCAGGAAAAAACGCATACGCCCTTTTTGGCCAACCAAGCAAGCTTGCAAAGCAAATCTGCACTACAATGAAGTCTCACTTCCCCCCGGTCAAAAGGGCCATCTGAAAAAAGTGTAAAATCCAGAAAGGCAGGACAGGCCATGGAGAACTGGGAGCCTTGTTATGCTGATGGGCGGGATGTAAATTGCCAACAGACACTCGGAGAAGTGTATGGTGTTTCCTGAAACATCTAAAAAACAAAGCAACAGAGCCTAGGGCACTTCCACTTATGGTCCTATAGCTTAGAGAAATTAAAATCAAAAACACACAGCCACCCCAAAGTTTGGGACGCCTATGTTTACAAGAACCTCGTTTACCGTTCAAGTTCAATATCACAGAAAGTGAAAAATGGATAAAGAACTTGTGGTACTTACGTACAATGCAGTATCACTCAGCAATGAAATCTATGTCATCAGGCCCGTAGCAGCATAATGAGTGGATTCAGGTATGATGATTCTAACTGAAATAATTCACACAGAAAAAGAAACATCATAAGATATCAGTAATACACGGAATGTAAACTTGGCTACACAGGAACTGAATTCCAAAACAGAACAGGGTCTCAAATTTAGAAAACCAACTTATGCTTGCTTAAGGGGAAAGGTGAGTTGGGGTGCTGCATAAAACCAGAGATTGAAATGAGCACAGATAAATTTCCTTACGTCAAATATGGAATAGACAAGAGCTACTCCTTGCTCAACGAAATGGACTCAACACCCCATATTAAACGCCTAAGAATGTACCTGACTAGTAAGTATCTTAAAACCTATGGATTGCTATGTCTCCGAAAGAGAATCAAGCATGTGTACAGGGGCATAAACGCAGCAGTGATAGGATTGGAGAGGTTCGGTGAGCAAATGAAGACCCTTTGAAGTCATATTGCATGGTACCCATTCCACGGTTTACAACTACCCAGGTTTAAGGTATTCTTCCTTCAGCTAAAACATGCATGTGGAACCCAGAGTATGATCAACCGTGTGAACGGGAGACGTGTTCAAATATGTCTCAGTTTTCGTACCCTGGCACTCGGGTGCAACATTCCAGACGCTTTACTAACACTCTCCCGACTTGGAGAGTCAGTCCCTTTAACCTCCTGTTTGGCCCAGTTTGCAATTTCTGCGGAAGATGAACAGGAATAGCGAGAACCAATGAGAGACTAGCTGGAGGTGTCTGGACGGGCAAATTTAACTCTCATTTCCCACCAGGAAGAGGAATTAACCAAAGGCTCAGCGTGCCGTGCCGGAACCAGATTGGGCCTGAAACCATCCTGCGGTGTTGCGGCCAGCTCACAAGAAAGCGAGTTGAAGAAAGGAGCTCAGGGGCACTGTAATTCACAAACCTGCAGAGTTATAAATGACAGCTATCGTCCAAAAATATACTGAAGTAAGGCTGCCAAGAGGACTTGAAAGCGGGGCAGAATTGCAGGAAACCGATTTCAAGAGGTAGAATGGAATTGCATTGAAAGCATAGGAAAAGAGGCAGATCGTCCACAATGATGCACTTGGCCAAAAAGGGCGTATGCGTTTTTTCCTGAATATATTCAGGTAAAAACGCATACGCCCTTTTTGGCCAACCAAGCAAGCTTGCAAAGGAAATCTGCACTACAATGAAGTCTCACTTCCCCCCGGTCAAAAGGGCCATCTGAAAAAAGTGTAAAATCCAGAAAGGCAGGACAGGCCATGGAGAACTGGGAGCCTTGTTATGCTGATGGGCAGGATGTAAATTGCCAACAGACACTCGGGAGCAGTGTATGGTGTTTCCTGAAACATCCAAAAAAACAAAGCAACAGAGCCTAGGGCACTTCCACTTATGGTCCTATAGCTTAGGGAAATTAAAATCAAAAAGACACAGCCACCCCAGAGTTTGGAACGGCTCTGTTTACAAGAACCTCTTTTACAGTACAAGTTCAACATCGCAGAAAGTGAAAAATGGATAAAGAAGTTGTGGTATTTACTTACAAAGCAATATCACTCAGCAATGAAATCTATGTCATCAGGTCCTTAGCAGCACAATGAGTGGATTCAGGTATGATGATTCTAACTGAAATAAGTCACACAGAAAAAGAAACATCATAAGATATCAGTAATACACGGAATGTAAACTTGGCTACACAGGAACTGAATTACAGAACAGAACAGGGTCTCAAATTTAGAAAACCAACTTCTGCTTGCTTAAGGGTAAAGGTGAGTTGGAGTGCTGCATAAAACCAGAGATTGAAATGAGCACAGATAAGTTCCTTAAGCCAAATATGGAATAGACAAGAGCTACTCCTTGCTCAACGAAATGGACTCAACACCGCATATTAAACGCCTAAGAATGTACCTGACTAGTAAGTATCTTAAAACCTATGGATTGCTATGTCTCCGAAAGAGAATCAAGCGTGTGTACAGGGGCATAAACGCAGCAGTGATAGGATTGGAGAGGTTCGGTGAGCAAATGAAGACCCTTTGAAGTCATATTGTATGGTACCCATTCCACGGGTCTCAACTCTCCAGGTTTAAGGTATTCTTCCTTCAGCTAAAACATGCATGTGGAACCCAGAGTATGATCAACCGTGTGAACGGGAGACGTGTTCAAATATGTCTCAGTTTTCCTCCCCTGGTACTCGGGTGCAACATTCCAGACGCTTTACTAACACTCTCCCCACTTGGAGAGTCAGCGCCTGTAACCTCCTGTTTGGCCCAGTTTGCAATTTCTGCGGAAGATGAACAGGAATAGGGAGAACCAATGAGAGATTAGCTGGAGGTGTCTGGACGAGCAAATTTAACTCTCATTTCCCACCAGGAAGACGAAATAACCAAAGGCTCAGCGTGCCGTGCAGGAACCAGATTAGTGCCTGAAGCCATCCTGCGGTGTTGCGGCCAGGTCACAAGAAAGCGAGTTGAAGAAAGGAGCTCAGGGGCACTGTAATTCACAAACCTGCAGAGTTATAAATGACAGCTATCGTCCAAAAATATACTGAAGTAAGGTTGCCAAGAGGAATTGAAAGCGGGGAAGAATTGCAGGAAACCGATTTCAGGAGGTAGACTGGAATTGCATTTCAAGCATAGGAAAAGAGGCAGAACGTCCACAATGATGCACTTGGCCAAAAAGGGCGTATGCGTTTTTTCCTGAATATATTTAGGAAAAAACGCATACGCTGTTTTTGGCCAACCAAGCAAGCTTGCAAAGGAAATCTGCACTACAATGAAGTCTCACTTCCCCCTGGTCAAAAGGGCCATCTGAAAAAAGTGTAAAATCCAGAAAGGCAGGACAGGCCATGGAGAACTGGGAGCCTTGTTATGCTGATGGGCGGGATGTAAATTGCCAACAGACACTCGGGAGAAGTGTATGGTGTTTCCTGAAACATCTAAAAAACAAAGCAACAGAGCCTAGGGCACTTCCACTTATGGTCCTATAGCTTAGGGAAATTAAAATCAAAAAGACACAGCCACCCCAATGTTTGGAACGGCTCTGTTTACAACAACCTCGTTTACAGTACAAGTTCAATATCACAGAAAGTGAAAAATGGATAAAGAAGTTGTGGTATTTACTTACAAAGCAATATCACTCAGCAATGAAATCTATGTCATCAGGCCCTTAGCAGCACAATGAGTGGATTCAGGTATGATGATTCTCACTGAAATAAGTCACACAGAAAAAGAAACATCATAAGATATCAGTAATACATGGAATGTAAACTTGGCTACACAGGAACTGAATTACAGAACAGAACAGGGTCTCAAATTTAGAAAACCAACTTATGCTTGCTTAACGGTAAAGGTGAGTTGGGGTGCTGCATAAAACCAGAGATTGAAATGAGCACAGATAAATTTCCTTAAGCCATATATGGAATAGACAAGAGCTACTCCTTGCTCAACGAAATGGACTCAACACCGCATATTAAACACCTAAGAATGTACCTGACTAGTAAGTATCTTAAAACCTATGGATTGCTATGTCTCCGAAAGAGAATCAAGCATGTGTACAGGGGCATAAATGCAGCAGTGATAGGATTGGAGAGGTTCGGTGAGCAAATGAAGACCCTTTGAAATCATATTGCATGGTTCCCATTCCACTGGTTTCAACTACCCAGGTTTAAGGTATTCTTCCTTCAGCTAAAACATGCATGTGGAACCTAGAGTATGATCAACCATGTGATCGGGAGGCGTGTTCAAATATGTCTCAGTTTTCGTACCCTGGTACTCGGGTGCAACATTCCAGACGCTTTACTAACACTCTCCCCACTTGGAGAGTCAGCGCCTTTAACCTCCTGTTTGGCCCACTTGGCAATTTCTGCGGAAGATGAACAGGAATAGCGAGAACCAATGAGAGACTAGCTGGAGGTGTCTGGACGGGCAAATTTAACTCTCATTTCCCACCAGGAAGAGGAATTAACCAAAGGCTCAGAGTGCCGTGCCGGGACCAGATTAGGGCCTGAAGCCATCCTGGGGTGTTGCGGCCATGTCACAAGAAAGCGAGTTGAAGAAAGGAGCTCAGGGGCACTGTAATTCACAAAACTGCAGAGTTATAAATGACAGCTATCGTCCAAAAATATACTGAAGTAAGGCTGCCAAGAGGACTTGAAAATGGGGCAGAATTGCAGGAAACCGATTTCAGGAGGTAGACTGGAATTGCATTGAAAGCATAGGAAAAGAGGCAGAACGTCCACAATGATGCACTTGGCCAAAAAGGGCGTATGCGTTTTTTCCTGAATATATTCAAGAAAAAACGCATACGCCCTTTTTGGCCAACCAAGAAGCTTGCAAAGGAAATCTGCACTACAATGAAGTCTCACTTCCCCCCAGTCAAAAGGGCCATCTGAAAAAAGTGTAAAATCCAGAAAGGCAGGACAGGCCATGGAGAACTGGGAGCCTTGTTATGCTGATGGGCGGGATGTAAATTGCCAACAGACACTCGGGAGAAGTGTATGGTGTTTCCTGAAACATCTAAAAAACAAAGCAACAGAGCCTAGGGCACTTCCACTTATGGTCCTATAGCTTAGGGAAATTAAAATCAAAAAGACACAGCCACCCCAAAGTTTGGGATGCCTCTGTTTACAAGAACCTCGTTTACAGTACAAGTTCAACATCGCAGAAAGTGAAAAATGGATAAAGAACTTGTGGTACTTACGTACAATGCAGTATCACTCAGCAATGAAATCTATGTCATCAGGTCCGTAGCAGCATAATGAGTGGATTCAGGTATGATGATTCTAACTGAAATAAGTCACACAGAAAAAGAAACATCATAAGATATCAGTAATACACGGAATGTAAACTTGGCTACACAGGAACTGAATTCCAAAACAGAACAGGGTCTCAAATTTAGAAAACCAACTTATGCTTGCTTAAGGGGAAAGGTGAGTTGGGGTGCTGCATAAAACCAGAGATTGAAATGAGCACAGATAAAGTTCCTTAAGCCAAATATGGAATAGACAAGAGCTACTCCTTGCTCAACGAAATGGACTCAACACCCCATATTAAACGCCTAAGAATGTACCTGACTAGTAAGTATCTTAAATCCTATGGATTGCTATGTCTCCAAAAGAGAATCAAGCGTGTGTACAGGGGCATAAATGCAGCAGTGATAGGATTGGAGAGGTTCGGTGAGCAAATGAAGACCCTTTGAAGTCATATTGCATGGTACCCATTACACGGGTCTCAACTCTCAAGGTTTAAGGCATTCTTCCTTCAGCTAAAACATGCATGTGGAACCCAGAGTATGATTAACCGTGTGAACGGGAGACCTGTTCAAATATGTCTCAGTTTTCCTCCCCTGGTACTCGGGTGCAACATTCCAGATGCTTTACTAACACTCTCCTCACTTGGAGAGTCAGCGCCTTTAACCTCCTGTTTGGCCCAGTTTGCAATTTCTGCGGAAGATGAACAGGAATAGGGAGAACCAATGAGAGACTAGCTGGAGGTGTCTGGACGGGCAAATTTAACTCTCATTTCCCACCAGGAAGAGGAATTAACCAAAGGCTCAGCGTGCCGTGCCGGGACCAGATTAGGGCCTGAAGCCATCCTGGGGTGTTGCGGCCATGTCACAAGAAAGCGAGTTGAAGAAAGGAGCTCAGGGGCACTGTAATTCACAAACCTGCAGAGTTATAAATGACAGCTATCGTCCAAAAATATACTGAAGTAAGGCTGCCAAGAGGACTTGAAAATGGGGCAGAATTGCAGGAAACCGATTTCAGGAGGTAGACAGGAATTGCATTGAAAGCATAGGAAAAGAGGCAGAACGTCCACAATGATGCACTTGGCCAAAAAGGGCGTATGCGTTTTTTCCTGAATATATTCAGGAAAAAACGCATACGCCCTTTTTGGCCAACCATGAAGCTTGCAAAGTAAATCTGCACTACAATGAAGTCTCACTTCCCCCCAGTCAAAAGGGCCATCTGAATAAAGTGTAAAATCAAGAAAGGCAGGACAGGCCATGGAGAACTGGGAGCCTTGTTATGCTGATGGGCGGGATGTAAATTGCCAACAGACACTCGGGAGAAGTGTATGGTGTTTCCTGAAACATCTAAAAAACAAAGCAACAGAGCCTAGGGCACTTCCACTTATGGTCCTATAGCTTAGGGAAATTAAAATCAAAAAGACACAGCCACCCCAAAGTTTGGGACGCCTCTGTTTACAAGAACCTCGTTTACAGTACAAGTTCAACATCGCAGAAAGTGAAAAATGGATAAAGAACTTGTGGTACTTACGTACAATGCAGTATCACTCAGCAATGAAATCTATGTCATCAGGCCCGCAGCAGCATAATGAGTGGATTCAGGTATGATGATTCTAACTGAAATAAGTCACACAGAAAAAGAAACATCAGAAGATATCAGTAATACATGGAATGTAAACTTGGCTTCACAGGAACTGAATTACAGAACAGAACAGGGTCTCAGATTTAGAAAAGCAACTTATGCTTGCTTAAGGGGAAAGGTGAGTTTGGGTGCTGCATAAAACCAGAGATTGAAATGAGCACAGATAAAGTTCCTTAAGCCAAATATGGAATAGACAAGAGCTACTCCTTGCTCAATGAAATGGACTCAACACCCCATATTAAACGCCTAAGAATGTACCTGACTAGTAAGTATCTTAAAACCTATGGATTGCTATGTCTCCGAAAGAGAATAAAGCATGTGTACAGGGGCATAAAGGCAGCAGTGATAGGATGGAGAGGTTCGGTGAGCAAATGAAGACCCTTTGAAGTCATATTGCATGGTACCCATTAGACGGGTCTCAACTCTCCAGGTTTAAGGAATTGTTCCTTCAGCTGAAACATGCATGTGGAACCCAGAGTATGATCAACCGTGTGAACGGGAGACGTGTTCAAATATGTCTCAGTTTTCCTCCCCTGGTACTCGGGTGCCACATTCCAGACGCTTTACTAACACTCTCCCCACTTGGAGAGTCAGCGCCTTTAACCTCCTGTTTGGCCCAGTTTGCAATTTCTGCGGAAGATGAACAGGAATAGGGAGAACCAATGAGAGACTAGCTGGAGGTGTCTGGACGGGCAAATTTAACTCTCATTTCCCACCAGGAAGAGGAATTAACCAAAGGCTCAGCGTGCCGTGTTGGAACCATATTAGGGCCTGAAGCCATCCTGCGGTGTTGCGGCCAGCTCACAAGAAAGCGAGTTGAAGAAAGGAGCTCAGGGGCACTGTAATTCACAAACCTACAGAGTTAAAAATGACAGCTATCGTCCAAAAATATATTGAAGTAAGGGTGCCAAGAGGACTTGAAATCGGGGCAGAATTGCAGGAAACCAATTTCAGGAGGTAGACTGGAATTGCATTGAAAGCATAGGAAAAGAGGCAGAACGTCCACAATGATGCACTTGGCCAAAAAGGGCGTATGCGTTTTTTCCTGAATATATTCAGGAAAAAACGCATACGCCCTTTTTGGCCAACCAAGCAAGCTTGCAAAGGAAATCTGCACTACAATAAAGTCTCACTTCCCCCCGGTCAAACGGGCGATCTGAAAAAAGTGTAAAATCCAGAAAGGCAGGACAGGCCATGTAGAACTGGGAGCCTTGTTATGCTGATGGGCCGGATGTAAATTGCCAACAGACACTCGGGAGAAGTGTATGGTGTTTCCTGAAACATCTAAAAAACAAAGCAACAGAGCCTAGGGCACTTCCACTTATGGTCCTATAGCTTAGGGAAATTAAAATCAAAAAGATACAGCCACCCCAATGTTTGGGACGCCTCTGTTTACAAGAACCTCGTTTACCGTACAAGTTCAACATCGCAGAAAGTGAAAAATGGATTAATTAGTTGTGGTATGTACTTACAAAGCAATATCACTCAGCAATGAAATCTATGTCATCAGGCCCTTAGCAGCACAATGAGTGGATTCAGGTATGATGATTCTAACTAAAATAAGTCACACAGAAAAAGAAACATCATAACATATCAGTAATACACGGAATGTAAACAAGGCTACACAGTAACTGAATTCTGAAACAGAACAGTGTCTCAAATTTAGAAAACCAACTTATGCTTGCTTAAGGGTAAAGGTGAGTTGGGGTGCTGCATAAAACCAGAGATTGAAATGAGCACAGATAAAGTTCCTTAAGCCAAATATGGAATAGACAAGAGCTACTCCTTGCTCAACGAAATGGACTCAACAATGCATATTAAACACCTAAGAATGTACCTGACTAGTAAGTATCTTAAAACCTATGGATTGCTATGTCTCCGAAAGAGAACCAAGCGTGTGTACAGGGGAATAAACGCAGCAGTGATAGGATTGGAGAGGTTCGGTGAGCAAATGAAGACCCTTTGAAGTCATATTGCATGGTACCCTTTACAAGGGTTTCAACTACCCAGGTTTAAGGTATTCTTCCTTCAGCTAAAACATGCATGTGGAACCCAGAGTATGATCAACTGTGTGAATGGTAGATGTGTTCAAATATGTCTCAGTTTTCGTACCCTGGTACTCGGGTGCAACATTCCAGATGCTTTACTAACACTCTCCCCACTTGGAGAGTCAGCACCTTTAACCTCCTGTTTGGCCCAGTTTGCAATTTCTGCGGAAGATGAACAGGAATAGGGAGAACCAATGAGAGACTAGCTGGAGGTGTCTGGACGGGCAAATTTAACTCTCATTTCCCACCAGGAAGAGGAATTAACCAAAGGCTCAGCGTGCCGTGCCGGAACCAGATTAGGGCCTGAAGCCATCCTGCGGTGTTGCGGCCAGGACACAAGAAAGCGAGTTGAAGAAAGGAGCTCAGGGGCACTGTAGTTCACAAACCTGAAGAGTTATAAATGACAGCTATCGTCCAAAAGTACACTGAAGTAAGGCTGCCAAGAGGACTTGAAAGCGGGGCAGAATTGCAGGAAACCGATTTCAGGAGGTAGACTGGAATTGCATTGAAAGCATAGGAGAAGAGGCATAACGTCGACAATGATGCACTTGGCCAAAAAGGTCGTATGCGTTTTTTCCTGAATATATTCAGGAAAAAACGCATACGCCCTTTTTGGGCAACCAAGCAAACTTGCAAAGGAAATCTGCACTACAATGAAGTCTCACTTCCCCCCAGTCAAAAGGGCCATCTGAAAAAAGTGTAAAATCCAGAAAGGCAGGACAGGCCATGGAGAACTGGGAGCCTTGTTATGCTGATGGGCGGGATGTAAATTGCCAACAGACACTCGGGAGAAGTGTATGGTGTTTCCTGAAACATCTAAAAAACAAAGCAACAAAGCCTAGGGCACTTCCACTTATGGTCCTATAGCTTAGGGAAATTAAAATCAAAAAGACACAGCCACCCCAAACTTTGGGACGCCTCTGTTTACAAGAACCTCGTTTACCGTACAAGTTCAATATCACAGAAAGTGAAAAATGGATAAAGAACTTGTGGTACTTACGTACAATGCAGTATCACTCAGCAATGAAATCTATGTCATCAGGCCCGTAGCAGCATAATGAGTGGATTCAGGTATGGTGATTCTAACTGAAATAAGTCACACAGAAAAAGACACATCATGAGATATCACTAATACACGGAATGTAAACTTGGCTACACAGGAACTGAATTCCAAAACAGAACAGGGTCTCAAATTTAGAAAACCAACTTATGCTTGCTTAAGGGGAAAGGTGAGTTGGGGTGCTGCATAAAACCAGAGATTGAAATGAGCACAGATAAAGTTCCTTAAGCCAAATATGGAATAGACAAGAGCTACACCTTGCTCAACGAAATAGACTCAACACCCCATATTAAACGCCTAAGAGTGTACCTGACTAGTAAGTATCTTAAAACCTATGGATTGCTATGTCTCCAAAAGAGAATCAAGCATGTGTACAGGGGCATAAACGCAGCAGTGATAGGATTGGAGAGGTTCGGTGAGCAAATGAAGACCCTTTGAAGTCATATTGCATGGTACCCATTCCACGGTTTTCAACTCTCCAGGTTTAAGGAATTGTTCCTTCAGCTGAAACATGCATGTGGAACCCAGAGTATGATCAACCGTGTGAACGGGAGACGTGTTCAAATATGTCTCAGTTTTCCTCCCCTGGTTCTCGGGTGCAACATTCCAGACACTTTACTAACACTCTCCCCACTTGGGTGGTCAGCGCCTTTAACATCCTTTTTGGCCAAGTTTGCAATGTCTGCGGAAGATGAACAGGAATAGGGAGAACCAATGAGAGACTAGCTGGAGGTGTCTGGACGGGCAAATTTAACTCTCATTTCCCACCAGGAAGAGGAATTAACCAAAGGCTCAGCGTGCCGTGCCGGAACCACATTAGGGCCTGAAGCCATCCTGCGGTGTTGCGGCCAGGTCACAAGAAAGCGAGTTGAAGAAAGGAGCTCAGGGGCACTGTAATTCACAAACCTGCAGAGTTATAAATGACAGCTATCGTCCAAAAATATACTGAAGTAAGGCTGCCAAGAGGACTTGAAAGCGGGGCAGAATTGCAGGAAACCGATTTCAGGAGGTAGACTGGAATTACATTGAAAGCATAGGAAAAGAGGCAGAACGTCCACAATGATGCACTTGGCCAAAAAGGGCGTATGCGTTTTTTCCTGAATATATTCAGGAAAAAACGCATACGCCCTTTTTGGTCAACCAAGCAAGCTTGCAAAGGAAATCTGCACTACAATGAAGTCTCACTTCCCCCCGGTCAAAAGGGCCATCTGAAAAAAGTGTAAAATCCAGAAAGGCAGGACAGGCCATGGAGAACTGGGATCCTTGTTATGCTGATGGGCAGGATGCAGATTGCCAACAGACACTCGGGAGAAGTGTATGGTGTTTCCTGAAACATCTAAAAAACAAAGCAACAGAGCCTAGGGCACTTCCACTTATGGTCCTATAGCTTAGGGAAATTAAAATCAAAAATACACAGCCACCCCAAAGTTTGGGACGCCTCTGTTTACAAGAACCTCCTTTACAGTACAAGTTCAACATCGCAGATAGTGAAAAATGGATAAAGAAGTTGTGGTATTTACTTACAAAGCAATATCACTCAGCAATGAAATCTATGTCATCAGGCCCTTAGCAGCACAATGAGTGGATTCAGGTATGGTGATTCTAACTGAAATAAGTCACACAGAAAAACAAACATCATAAGATATCAGTAATACATGGAATGTAAACTTGGCTACACAGGAACTGAAGTACACAACAGAAAAGGGTCTCAAATTTAGAAAACCAACTTATGCTTGCTTAAGGGGAAAGGTGAGTTGGGGTGCTGCATAAAACCAGAGATTGAAATGAGCACAGATAAAATTCCTTAAGCCAAATATGGAATAGACAAGAGCTACTCCTTGCTCAACGAAATAGACTCAACAATGCATATTAAACACCTAAGAATGTACCTGACTAGTAAGTATCTTAAAACCTATGGATTGCTATGTCTCCGAAATAGAATCAAGCGTGTGTACAGGGGCATAAACGCAGCAGTGATAGGATTGGAGAGGTTCGGTGAGCAAATGAAGACCCTTTGAAGTCATATTACATGGTACCCATTCCACGGGTTTCAACTACCCAGGTTTAAGGTATTCTTCCTTCAGCTAAAACATGCATGTGGAACCCAGAGTATGAACAACTGTGTGAATAGGAACTGTGTTCAAATATGTCTCAGTTTTCGTACCCTGGTACTCGGGTGCAACATTCCAGACGCTTTACTAACACTCTCCCCACTTGGAGAGTCAGCACCTTTAACCTCCTGTTTGGCCCAGTTTGCAATTTCTGCGGAAGATGAACAGGAATAGCGAGAACCAATGAGAGACTAGCTGGAGGTGTCTGGACAGGCAAATTTAACTCTCATTTCCCACCAGGAAGAGGAAATAACCAAAGGCTAAGCGTGCCGTGCCGGAACCAGATTAGGGCCTGAAGCCATCCTGCGGTGTTGCGGCCAGCTCAAAAGAAAGCGAGTTGAAGAAAGGAGCTCAGGGGCACTGTAATTCACAAACCTGCAGAGTTATAAATGACAGCTATCGTCCAAAAATAGACTGAAGTAAGGCTGCCAAGAGGACTTGAAAGCGGGGCAGAATTGCAGGAAACCGATTTCAGGAGGTAGACTGGAATTGCATTGAAAGCATAGGAAAAGAGGCAGAACGTCCACAATGATGCACTTGGCCAAAAAGGGCGTATGCGTTTTTTCCTGAATATATTCAGGAAAAAACGCATACGCCCTTTTTGGCCAACCAAGCAAGCTTGCAAAGGAAATCTGCACTACAATGAAGTCTCACTTCCCCCCAGTCAAAAGGGCCATCTGCAAAAAGTGTAAAATCCAGAAAGGCTGGACAGGCCATGGAGAACTGGGAGCCTTGTTATGCTGATGGGCGGGATGTAAATTGCCAACAGACACTGGGGAGAAGTGTATGGTGTTTCCTGAAACATCTAAAAAACAAAGCAACAGAGCCTAGGGCACTTTCACTTATGGTCCTATAGCTTAGGGAAATTAAAATCAAAAAGACACAGCCACCCCCAAGTTTGGGACGCCTCTGTTTACAAGAACCTCGTTTACAGTACAAGTTCAACATCGCAGAATGTGAAAAATGGATAAAGAAGTTGTGGTATTTACTTACAAAGCAATATCACTCAGCAATGAAATCTATGTCATCAGGCCCGTAGCAGCATAATGAGTGGATTCAGGTATGATGATTCTAACTGAAATAAGTCACACAGAAAAAGAAACATCATAAGATATCAGTAATACACGGAATGTAAACTTGGCTACACAGGAACTGAATTACAGAACAGAACAGGGTCTCAAATTTAGAAAACCAACTTATGCTTGCTTAAGGGGAAAGGTGAGTTGGGGTGCTGCATAAAACCAGAGATTGAAATGAGCACAGATAAAGTTCCTTAAGCCAAATATGGAATAGAGAAGAGCTACACCTTGCTCAACGAAATGGACTCAACACCCCATATTAAACGCCTAAGAATGTACCTGACTAGTAAGTATCTTAAAACCTATGGATTGCTATGTCTCCGAAAGAGAATCAAGCGTGTGTACAGGGGCATAAACGCAGCAGTGATAGGATTGGAGAGGTTTGGTGAGCAAATGAAGACCCTTTGATGTCATATTGCATGGTACCCTTTCCACGGGTCTCAACTCTCCAGGTTTAAGGTATTCTTCCTTCAGCTAAAACATGCATGTGGAACCTAGAGTATGATCAACCATGTGATCGGGAGATGTGTTCAAATATGTCTCAGATTTCCTCCCCTGGTACTCGGGTGCAACATTCCAGACGCTTTACTAACCATCTCCCCACATGGAGAGTCAGCGCCTTTAACCTCCTGTTTGGCCCAGTTTGCAATTTCTGCGGAAGATGAACAGGAATAGGGAGAACCAATGAGAGACTAGCTGGAGGTGTCTGGACGGGCAAATTGAACTCTCATTTCCCACCAGGAAGAGGAATTAACCAAAGGCTCAGCGTGCCGTGCCGGAACCAGGTAAAGGCCTGATGCAATCCTGCGGTGTTGCGGCCAGCTCACAAGAAAGCGAGTTGAAGAAAGGAGCTCAGGGGCACTGTAATTCACAAACATGCAGAGTTATAAATGACAGTTATTGTCCAAAAATATACTGAAGTAAGGCTGCCAAGAGGACTTGAAAGCGGGGCAGAATTGCAGGAAACCAATTTCAGGAGGTAGACTGGAATTGCATTGAAAGCATAGGAAAAGAGGCAGAACTTCCACAATGATGCACTTGGCCAAAAAGGGCGTATGCGTTTTTTCCTGAATATATTCAGGGAAAAACGCATATGCCCTTTTTTGGCCAACCAAGCAAGCTTGCAAAGAAAAACTGCACTACAATGAAGTCTCACTTCCCCACGGTCAAAAGGGCCATCTGAAAAAAGTGTAAAATCCAGAAAGGCAGGACAGGCCATGGAGAACTGGGAACCTTGTTATGCTGATGGGCGGGATGTAAATTGCCAACAGCCACTGGGGAGAAGTGTATGGTGTTTCCTGAAACATCTAAAAAACAAAGCAACAGAGCCTAGGGCACTTCCACTTATGGTCCTATAGCTTAGGGAAATGAAAATCAAAAAGACACAGCCACCCCAACGTTTGGGATGGCTCTGTTTAAAAGAACCTCGTTTACGGTACACGTTCTGTATCGCAGAAAGTGAAAAATATATAAAGAAGTTGTGGTAATTACGTACAATGCAATATCCCTCAGCAATGAAATCTATGTCATCAGGCCCATAGGAGCATAATGAGAGGATTCAGGTATGATGATTCTAACTGAAATAAGTCACACAGAAGAAGAAACATCATAAGATATCACTAATACACGGAATGTAAACTTGGCTACACAGGAACTGAATTACAAATCAGAACAGGGTCTCAAATTTAGAAAACCAACTTATGCTTGCTTAAGGGGAAAGGTGAGTTGGGGTGCTGCCTAAAACCAGAGATTGAAATGAGCACAGATAAAGTTCCTTAAGCCTAATATGTAACAGACAAGAGCTACTCCTTGCTCAACGAAATAGACTCAACACCCCATATTAAACGCCTAAAAATGTACCTGACTAGTAAGTATCTTAAAACTTATGGATTGCTATGTCTCCGAAAGAGAATCAAGCATGTGTACAGGGGTATAAACGCAGCAGTGATAGGATTGGAGAGGTTCGGTGAGCAAATGAAGACACTTTGAAGTCATATTGCATGGTACCCATTCCATGGGTCTCAACTCTCCAGGTTTAAGGGAAACTTCCTTCAGCTAAAACATGCATGTGGAACCCAGAGTATGATCAACCACGTGATCAGGAGACATGTTCAAATATGTCTCAGTTTTCGTCCCCTGGTACTCGGGTGCAACATTCCAGACGCTTTACTAACACTCTGCCCACTTGGAGAGTCAGTGCCTTTAACCTCCTGTTTGGCCCAGTTTGCAATTTCTGCGGAAGATGAACAGGATTAGGGAGAACCAACGAGAGACTAGCTGGAGGTGTCTGGACGGGCAAATTTAACTCAAATTTCCCACCAGGAAGAGGAGTTAACCAAAGGCTCAGCGTGCCGTGCCGGAACCAGATTAGGGCCTGAAGCAATCCTGTGGTGTTGCGGCCAGCTCACAAGCAAGCGAGTTGAAGAAAGGAGCTCAGGGGCACTGTAATTCACAAAACTGAGGAGTTATAAATGACAGCTATCGTTCAAAAATATACTGAAGTAAGGTTGTCAAGAGGACTTGAAAACGGGGCAAAATTGCAGGAAACCGATTTCAGTAGGTAGACTGGAATTGCATTGAAAGCATAGGAAAAGAGGCAGATCGTCCACAATGATGCACTTGGCCAAAAAGGGCGTATGCGTTTTTTCCTGAATATATTCAGGAAAAAACGCATACGCCCTTTTTGGCCAACCAAGCAAGATTGCAAAGGAAATCTGCACTACAATGAAGTCTCACTTCCCCCCGGTCAAAAGGGCCATCTGAAAAAAGTGTAAAATCCAGAAAGGCAGGACAGGCCATGGAGAACTGGGAGCCTTGTTATGCTGATGGGCGGGATGTAAATTGCCAACAGCCACTCTGGCGAAGTGTATGGTGTCTCCTGAAACATCTAAAAAACAAAGCAACAGAGCCTAGGGCATTTCCACTTATGGTCCTATAGCTTAGGGAAATGAAAATCAAAAAGACACAGCCACCCCAAAGTTTGGGACGGCTCTGTTTAAAAGAACCTCGTTTACCGTACAAGTTCAGTATCGCAGAAAGTGAAAAATGGATAAAGAAGTTGTGGTACTTATGTACAATGCAATATCCCTCAGCAATGAAATCTATGTCATCAGGCCCTTAGCAGCATATGAGTGGATTCAGGTATGATGATTCTAACTGAAATAGGTCACACCGAACAATTAACATCATAAGATATCACTAATACACAGAATGTAAACTTGGCAACACAGGAACTGAATTCCAAAACAGAACAGGGTCTCAAATTTAGAAAACCAACTAATGCTTGCTTAAGGGGAAAGGTGAGTTGGGGTGCTGCATAAAACCAGAGATTGAAATGAGCACAGATAAAGTTCCTTAAGCCAAATATGGAATATACAAGAGCTACTCCTTGCTCAACGAAATGGACTCAACACCCCATATTAAACGCCTAAGAATGTACCTGACTAGTAAGTATCTTAAAACCTATGGATTGCTATGTCTCCGAAAGAGAATCAAGCATGTGTACAGGGGCATAAACGCAGCAGTGATAGGATTGGAGAGGTTCGGTGAGCAAATGAAGACCCTTTGAAGTCATATTGCATGGTACCCATTCCACGGGTCTCAACTCTCCAGGTTTAACGTATTCTTCCTTCAGCTAAAACATGCATGTGGAACCTAGAGTATGATCAACCATGTGATCGGGAGACGTGTTCAAATATGTCTCAGTTTTCGTACCCTGGTACTCGGGTGCAACATTCCAGAGGCTTTACTAACACTCTCCCATCTTGGAGAGTCAGTCCCTTTAACCTCCTGTTTGGCCCAGTTTGCAATTTCTGCGGAAGATGAACAGGAATAGCGAGAACCAATGAGAGACTAGCTGGAGGTGTCTGGACGGGCAAATTTAACTCTCATTTCCCACCAGGAAGAGGAATTAACCAAAGGCTCCGCGTGCCGTGCCGGAACCAGATTAGGGCCTGAAGCCATCCTGCGGTGTTGCGGCCAGCTCACAAGAAAGCGAGTTGAAGAAAGGAGCTCATGGGCACTGTAATTCACAAACCTGCAGAGTTATAAATGACAGCTATCGTCCAAAAATATACTGAAGTAAGGCTGCCAAGAGAACTTGAAAGTGGGGCAGAATTGCAGGAAACCGATTTCAGGAGGTAGACTGTAATTACATTGAAAGCATAGGAAAAGAGGCAGAACGTCCACAATGATGCACTTGGCCAAAAAGGGCGTATGCGTTTTTTCCTGAATATATTCAGGAAAAAACGCATACGCACTTTTTGGCCAACCAAGCAAGCTTGCAAAGGAAATCTGCACTACAATGAAGTCTCACTTCCCCCCGGTCAAAAGGGCCATCTGCAAAAAGTGTAAAATCCAGAAAGGCAGGACAGGCCATGGAGAACTGGGAGCCTTGTTATGCTGATGGGCGGGATGTAAATTGCCAACAGACACTCGGGAGAAGTGTATGGTGTTTCCTGAAACATCTAAGAAACAAAGCAACAGAGCCTAGGGCACTTCCACTTATGGTCCTATAGCTTAGGGAAATTAAAATCAAAAAGACACAGCCACCCCAAAGTTTGGGACGGCTCTGTTTACAAGAACCTCGTTTACAGTACAACTTCAACATCGCAGAAAGTGAAAAATGGATAAAGAAGTTGTGGTATTTACTTACAAAGCAATATCACTCAGCAATGAAATCTATGTCATCAGGTCCTTAGCAGCACAATGAGTGGATTCAGGTATGATGATTCTAACTAAAATAAGTCACACAGAAAAAGAAACATCATAAGCTATCAGTAATACACGGAATGTAAACTTGGCTACACAGGAACTGAATTACAGAACAGAAGAGGGTCTCAAATTTAGAAAACCAACTTATGCTTGCTTAAGGGGAAAGGTGAGTTGGGGTGCTGCATAAAACCAGAGATTGAAATGAGCACAGATAAAGTTCCTTTAGCCAAATATGGAATAGACAAGAGCTACTCCTTGCTCAACGAAATGGACTCAACACCGCATATTAAACGCCTAATAATGTACCTGACTAGTAAATATCTTAAAACCTATGGATTGCTATGTCTCCGAAAGAGAATCAAGCATGTGTACAGGGGCATAAACACAGCAGTGATAGGATTGGAGAGGTTCGGTGAGCAAATGAAGACCCTTTGAAGTCATATTGCATGGTACCCATTCCACAGGTTTCAACTACCCAGGTTTAAGGTATTCTTCCTTCAGCTAAAACATGCATGTGGAAGCTAGAGTATGATCAACCATGTGATCGGGAGACGTGTTCAAATATGTCTCAGTTTTCGTACCCTGGTACTCGGGTGCAGCATTCCAGACGCTTTACTAACACTCTCCCGACTTGGAGAGTCAGTCCCTTTAACCTCCTGTTTGGCCCAGTTTGCAATTTCTGCGGAAGATGAACAGGAATAGCGAGAACCAATGAGAGACTAGCTGGAGGTGTCTGGACGGGCAAATTTAACTCTCATTTCCCACCAGGAAGAGGAATTAACCAAAGGCTCAGCGTGCCGTGCCAGAACCAGATTAGGGCCTGAGGCCATCCTGCGGTGTTGCGGCCAGGTCACAAGAAAGCGAGTTGAAGAAAGGAGCTCAGGGGCACTGTAATTCACAAACCTGCAGAGTTATAAATGACAGCTATCGTCCAAAAATATACTGAAGTAAGGCTGCCAAGAGGACTTGAAAGCGGGGCAGAATTGCAGGAAACCGATTTCAGGAGGTAGACTGGAACTACATTGAAAGCATAGGAATAGAGGCAGAACGTCCACAATGATGCACTTGGCCAAAAAGGGCGTATGCATTTTTTCCAGAATATATTCAGGAAAAAACGCATACGCACTTTTTGGCCAACCAAGCAAGCTTGCAAAGGAAATCTGCACTACAATGAAGTCTCACTTCCCCCCGGTCAAAAGGGCCATCTGCAAAAAGTGTAAAATCCAGAAAGGCAGGACAGGCCATGGAGAACTGGGAGCCTTGTTATGCTGATGGGCGGAATGTAAATTGCCAACAGACACTCGGGAGAAGTGTATGGTGTTTCCTGAAACATCTAAAAAACAAAGCAACAGAGCCTAGGGCACTTCCACTTATGGTCCTATAGCTTAGGGAAATTAAAATCAAAAAGACACAGCCACCCCAAAGTTTGGGACGCCTCTGTTTACAAGAACCTCGTTTACAGTACAAGTTCAACATCGCAGAAAGTGAAAAATGGATAAAGAAGTTGTGGTATTTACTTACAAAGCAATATCACTCAGCAATGAAATCTATGTCATCAGGTCCTTAGCAGCACAATGAGTGGATTCAGGTATGATGATTCTAACTGAAATAAGTCACACAGAAAAAGAAACATCATAAGATATCAGTAATACACGGAATGTAAACTTGGCTACACAGGAACTGAATTACAGAACAGAAGAGGGTCTCAAATTTAGAAAACCAACTTATGCTTGCTTAAGGGGAAAGGTGAGTTGGGGTGCTGCATAAAACCAGAGATTGAAATGAGCACAGATAAAGTTCCTTTAGCCAAATATGGAATAGACAAGAGCTACTCCTTGCTCAACGAAATGGACTCAACACCCCATATGAAACGCCTAAGAATGTACCTGACTAGTAAATATCTTAAAACCTATGGATTGCTATGTCTCCAAAAGAGAATCAAGCGTGTGTACAGGGGAAAAAACGCAGCAGTCATAGGATTGGAGAGGTTCGGTGAGCAAATGAAGACCCTTTGAAGTCATATTGCATGGTACCCATTACACGGGTCTCAACTCTCCAGGTTTAAGGCATTCTTCCTTCAGCTAAAACATGCATGTGGAACCCAGAGTATGATCAACCGTGTGAACGGGAGACGTGTTCAAATATGTCTCAGTTTTCCTCCCCTGGTACTCGGGTGCCACATTCCAGACGCTTTACTAACACTCTCCCCACTTGGAGAGTCAGCGCCTTTAACCTCCTGTTTGGCCCAGTTTGCAATTTCTGCGGAAGATGAACAGGAATAGCGAGAACCAATGAGAGACTAGCTGGAGGTGTCTGGACGGGCAAATTTAACTCTCATTTCCCACCAGGAAGAGGAATTAACCAAAGGCTCTGCGTGCCGTGTCAGAAACAGATTAGGGCCTGAAGCCATCCTGCGGTGTTGCGGCCAGGTCACAAGAAAGCGAGTTGAAGAAAGGAGCTCAGGGGCACTGTAATTCACAAACCTGCAGAGTTATAAATGACAGCTATCGTCCAAAAATATACTGAAGTAAGGCTGCCAAGAGGACTTGAAAGCGGGGCAGAATTGCAGGAAACCGATTTCAGGAGGTAGACTGGAATTACATTGAAAGCATAGGAAAAGAGGCAGAACGTCCACAATGATGCACTTGGCCAAAAAGGGCATATGCGTTTTTTCCTGTATATATTAAGGAAAAAACGCATATGCCCTTTTTGGCCAAGCAAGCAAACTTGCAAAGGAAATCTGCACTACAATGAAGTCTCACTTCCCCCCGGTCAAAAGGGCCATCTGAAAGAAGTGTAAAATCCAGAAAGGGAGGACAGGCCATGGAGAACTGGGAGCCTTGTTATGCTGATGGGCGGGATGTAAATTGCCAACAGACACTCGGGAGAGGTGTATGGTGTTTCCTGAAACATCTAAAAAACAAAGCAACAGAGCCTAGGGCACTTCCACTTATGGTCCTATAGCTTAGGGAAATTAAAATCAAAAAGACACAGCCACCCCAAAGTTTGGGACGCCTCTGTTTACAAGAACCTCGTTTACCGTACAAGTTCAATATCAAAGAAAGTGAAAAATGGATAAAGAAGTGGTGGTATTTACTTACAAAGCAATATCACTCAGCAATGAAATCTACGTCATCAGGCCCGTAGCAGCATAATGAGTGGATTCAGGTACGATGATTCTAACTGAAATAAGTCACACAGAAAAAGAAACATCATAAGATATCACTAATACACGGAATGTAAACTTGGCTACACAGGAACTGAATTCCAAAACAGAACAGGGTCTCAAATTTAGAAAACCAACTTATGCTTGCTTAAGGGGAAAGGTGAGTTGGGGTGCTGCATAAAACCAGAGATTGAAATGAGCACAGATAAAGTTCCTTAAGCCAAATATGGAATAGACAAGAGCTACTCCTTGCTCAACGAAATGGACTCAACACCGCATATTAAATGCCTAAGAATGTACCTGACTAGTAAGTATCTTAGAACCTATGGATTGCTATGTCTCCAAAAGAGAATCAAGCGTGTGTACAGGGGCATAAACGCAGCAGTGATAGGATTGGAGAGGTTCGGTGAGCAAATGAAGACCCTTTGAAGTCATATTGCATGGTACCCATTCCACGGGTTTCAACTACCCAGGTTTAAGGTATTCTTCCTTCAGCTAAAACATGCATGTGGAACCTAGAGTATGATCAACCATGTGATCGGGAGACGTGTTCAAATATGTCTCAGTTTTCGTACCCTGGTACTCGGGTGCAACATTCCAGACGCTTTACTAACACTCGCCCGACTTGGAGAGGCAGCCCCTTTAACCTCCTGTTTGGCCATGTTTGCAACTTCTGCGGAAGATGAACAGGAATAGCGAGAACCAATGAGAGACTAGCTGGAGGTGTCTGGACGGGCAAATTTAACTCTCATTTCCCACCAGGAAGAGGAATTAACCAAAGGCTCAGCGTGCCGTGCCGGAACCAAATTAGGGCCTGAAGCCATCCTGCGGTGTTGCGGACAGGTCACAAGAAAGCGAGTTGAAGAAAGGAGCTCAGGGGCACTGTAATTCACAAACCTGCAGAGTTATAAATGACAGCTATCGTCCAAAAATAGACTGAAGTAAGGCTGCCAAGAGGACTTGAAAGCGGGGCAGAATTGCAGGAAACCGATTTCAGGAGGTAGACTGGAATTGCATTGAAAGCATAGGAAAAGAGGCAGAGCGTCCACAGTGATGCATTTCGCCAAAAAGGGCGTATGCGTTTTTTCCTGAATATATTCAGGAAAAAACGCATACGCCCTTTTTGGCCAACCAAGCAAGCTTGCAAAGGAAATCTGCACTACAATGAAGTCTCACTTCCCCCAGGTCAAACGGGCCATCTGAAAAAAGTGTAAAATCCAGAAAGGCAGGACAGGCCATGGAGAACTGGGAGCCTTGTTATGCTGATGGGCGGGATGTAAATTGCCAACAGACACTCGGGAGAAGTGTATGGTGTTTCCTGAAACATCTAAAAAACAAAGCAACAGAGCCTAGGGCACTTCCACTTATGGTCCTATAGCTTAGGGAAATTAAAATCAAAAAGACACAGCCACCCCAAAGTTTGGGACACGTCTGTTTACAAGAACCTCGTATACCGTACAAGTTAAATATCACAGAAAGTGAAAAATTGATAAAGAACTTGTGGTACTTACGTACAATGCAGTATAACTCAGCAATGAAATCTATGTCATCAGGCCCATAGCAGCATAATGAGTGGATTCAGGTACGATGATTCTAACTGAAATAAGCCACACAGAAAAAGAAACATCATAAGATATCACTAATACACGGAATGTAAACTTGGCTACACAAGAACTGAATTCCAAAACAGAACAGGGTCTCAAATTTAGAAAACCAACTTATGCTTGCTTAAGGGGAAAGGTGAGTTGGGGTGCTGCATAAAACCAGAGATTGAAATGAGCACAGATAAAGTTCCTTAAGCCAAATATGGAATAGACAAGAGCTACTCCTTGCTCAACGAAATGGACTCAACACCGGATATTAAACGCCTAAGAATGTACCTGACTAGTAAGTATCTTAGAACCTATGGATTGCTATGTCTCCAAAAGAGAATCAAGCGTGTGTACAGGGCCATAAACGCAGCAGTGATAGGATTGGAGAGGTTCGGTGAGCAAATGAAGACCCTTTGAAGTCATATTGCATGGTACCCATTCCACGGGTTTCAACTACCCAGGTTTAAGGTATTCTTCCTTCAGCTAAAACATGCATGTGGAACCTAGAGTATGATCAACCATGTGATCGGGAGACGTGTTTAAATATGTCTCAGTTTTCGTACCATGGTACTCGGGTGCAACATTCCAGACGCTTTACTAACACTCTCCCGACTTGGAGAGTCAGCCCCTTTAATCTCCTGTTTGGCCCAGTTTGCAATTTCTGCGGAAGATGAACAGGAATAGCGAGAACCAATGAGAGACTAGCTGGAGGTGTCTGGACGGGCAAATTTAACTCTGATTTCCCACCAGGAAGAGGAAATAACCAAAGGCTCAGCGTGCCGTGCCGGAACCAGATTATGGCCTGAAGCCATCATGCGGTGCTGCGGCCAGCTCAAAAGAAAGCGAGGTGAAGAAAGGAGCTCAGGGGCACTGTAATTCACAAACCTGCAGAGTTATAAATGACAGCTATCGTCCAAAAATAGACTGAAGTCAGGCTGCCAAGAGGACTTGAAAGCGGGGCAGAATTGCAGGAAACCGATTTCAGGAGGTAGACTGGAATTGCATTGAAAGCATAGGAAAAGAGGCAGAGCGTCCACAATGATGCACTTGGCCAAAAAGGGCGTATGCGTTTTTTTCCTGAATATATTCAGGAAAAAACGCATACGCGCTTTTTGGCCAACCAAGCAAGCTTGCAAAGGAAATCTGCACTACAATGAAGTCTCACTTCCCCCCGGTCAAAAGCGCCATCTGAAAAAAGTGTAAAATCCAAAAAGGCAGGACAGGCCATGGAGAACAGGGAGCCTTGTTATGCTGATGGGCGGGATGTAAATTGCCAACAGACACTCGGGAGAAGTGTATGGTGTTTCCTGAAACATCTAAGAAACAAAGCAACAGAGCCTAGGGCACTTCCACTTATGGTCCTATAGCTTAGGGAAATTAAAATCAAAAAGACACAGCCACCCCAAAGTTTGGGACGCCTCTGTTTACAAGAACCTCGTTTACCGTACAAGTTCAATATCACAGAAAGTGAAAAATGGATAAAGAACTTGTGGTACTTACGTACAATGCAGTATCACTCAGCAATGAAATCTATGTCATCAGGCCCGTAGCAGCATAATGAGTGGATTCAGGTACGATGATTCTAACTGAAATAAGTCACACAGAAAAAGAAACATCATAAGGTATCAGTAATACACGGAATGTAAACTTGGCTACACAGGAACTGAATTACAGAACAGAACATGGTCTCAAATTTAGAAAACCAACTTATGCTTGCTTAAGGGGAAAGGTGAGTTGGGGTGCTGCATAAAACCAGAGATTGAAATGAGCACAGATAAAGTTCCTTAAGCCAAATATGGAATAGACAAGAGCTACTCCTTGCTCAACGAAATGGACTCAACACCGCATATTAAACGCCTAAGAATGTACCTGACTAGTAAGTATCTTAAATCCTATGGATTGCTATGTCTCCGAAAGAGAATCAAGCATGTGTACAGGGGCATAAACGCAGCAGTGATAGGATTGGAGAGGTTCGGTGAGCAAATGAAGACCCTTTGAAGTAACATTGCGTGGTACACATTCCACGGGTTTCAACTACCCAGGTTTAAGGTATTCTTCCTTCAGCTAAAACATGCATGTGGAACCTAGAGTATGATCAACCAAGTGATTGGGAGACGTGTTCAAATATGTCTCAGTTTTCGTACCCTGGTACTCGGGTGCACAATTCCAGACGCTTTATTAACACTCTCCCGACTTGGAGAGTCAGTCCCTTTAACCTCCTGTTTGGCCCAGTTTGCAATTTCTGCGGAAGATGAACAGAAATAGCGAGAACCAATGAGAGACTAGCTGGAGGTTTCTGGACGGGCAAATTTAACTCTCATTTCCCACCAGGAAGAGGAATTAACCAAAGGCTCAGTGTGCCATGCCGGAACCAGATTAGGGCCTGAAGCCATCCTGCGGTGTTGCGGCCAGGTCACAAGAAAGCGAGTTGAAGAAAGGAGCTCAGGGGCACTGTAATTCACAAACCTGCAGAGTTATAAATGACAGCTATCGTCCAAAAATATACTGAAGTAAGGCTGCCAAGAGGACTTGAAAGCGGGGCAGAATTGCAGGAAACCGATTTCAGGGGGTAGACTGGAATTGCATTGATAGCATAGAAAAAGAGGCAGAACGTCCACAATGATGCACTTGGCCAAAAAGGGCGTATGCGTTTTTCCTGAATATATTCAGGAAAAAACGCATACGCCCTTTTTGGCCAACCAAGCAAACTTGCAAAGGAAATCTGCACTACAATGAAGTCTCACTTCCCCCCGGTCAAAAGGGCCATCTGAAAAAAGTGTAAAATCCAGAAAGGCAGGACAGGCCATGGAGAACTGGGAGCCTTGTTATGCTGATGGGCGGGATGTAAATTGTCAACAGACACTGTGGAGAAGTGTATGGTGTTTCCTGAAACATCTAAAAAACAAAGCAACAGAGTCTAGGGCACTTCCACTTATGGTCCTATAGCTTAGGGAAATTAAAATCAAAAAGACACAGCCACACCAAAGTTTGGGACGCCTCTGTTTACAAGAACCTCGTTTACCGTACAAGTTCAATATCACAGAAAGTGAAAAATGGATAAAGAACTTGTGGTACTTACGTACAATGCAGTATCACTCAGCAATGAAATCTATGTCATCAGGCCCGTAGCAGCAAAATGAGTGGATTCAGGTACGATGATTCTAACTGAAATATGTCACACAGAAAAAGAAACATCATAAGATATCAGTAATACACGGAATGTAAACTTGTCTACACAGGAACTGAATTCCAAAACAGAACAGGGTCTCAAATTTAGAAAACCAACTTATGCTTGCTTAAGGGGAAAGGTGAGTTGGGGTGCTGCATAAAACCAGAGATTGAAATGAGCACAGATAAAGTTCCTTAAGCCAAATATGGAATAGACAAGAGCTACTCCTTGCTCAATGAAATGGACTCATCACCCCATATTAAACGCCTAAGAATGTACCTGACTAGTAAGTATCTTAAAACCTATGGATTGTTGTGTCTCCAAAATAGAATCAAGCGCGTGTACAGGGGCTTAAACGCAGCAGTCATAGGATTGGAGAGGTTCGGTGAGCAAATGAAGACCCTTTGAAGTCATATTGCATGGTACCCATTACACGGGTCTCAACTCTCTAGGTTTAAGGCATTCTTCCTTCAGCTAAAACATGCATGTGGAACCCAGAGTATGATCAACCGTGTGAACGGGAGACGTGTTCAAATATGTCTCAGTTTTCCTCCCCTGGTACTCGGGTGCCACATTCCAGACGCTTTACTAACACTCTCCCCACTTGGAGAGTCAGCGCCTTTAACCTCCTGTTTGGCCCAGTTTGCAATTTCTGCGGAAGATGAACAGGAATAGCGAGAACCAATGAGAGACTAGCTGGAGGTGTCTGGACGGGCAAATTTAACTCTCATTTCCCACCAGGAAGAGGAATTAACCAAAGGCTCTGCGTGCCGTGTCAGAAACAGATTAGGGCCTGAAGCCATCCTGCGGTGTTGCGGCCAGGTCACAAGAAAGCGAGTTGAAGAAAGGAGCTCAGGGGCACTGTAATTCACAAACCTGCAGAGTTATAAATGACAGCTATCGTCCAAAAATATACTGAAGTAAGGCTGCCAAGAGGACTTGAAAGCGGGGCAGAATTGCAGGAAACCGATTTCAGGAGGTAGACTGGAATTACATTGAAAGCATAGGAAAAGAGGCAGAACGTCCACAATGATGCACTTGGCCAAAAAGGGCATATGCGTTTTTTCCTGTATATATTAAGGAAAAAACGCATATGCCCTTTTTGGCCAAGCAAGCAAACTTGCAAAGGAAATCTGCACTACAATGAAGTCTCACTTCCCCCCGGTCAAAAGGGCCATCTGAAAGAAGTGTAAAATCCAGAAAGGGAGGACAGGCCATGGAGAACTGGGAGCCTTGTTATGCTGATGGGCGGGATGTAAATTGCCAACAGACACTCGGGAGAAGTGTATGGTGTTTCCTGAAACATCTAAAAAACAAAGCAACAGAGCCTAGGGCACTTCCACTTATGGTCCTATAGCTTAGGGAAATTAAAATCAAAAAGACACAGCCACCCCAAAGTTTGGGACGCCTCTGTTTACAAGAACCTCGTTTACCGTACAAGTTCAATATCAAAGAAAGTGAAAAATGGATAAAGAAGTGGTGGTATTTACTTACAAAGCAATATCACTCAGCAATGAAATCTACGTCATCAGGCCCGTAGCAGCATAATGAGTGGATTCAGGTACGATGATTCTAACTGAAATAAGTCACACAGAAAAAGAAACATCATAAGATATCACTAATACACGGAATGTAAACTTGGCTACACAGGAACTGAATTCCAAAACAGAACAGGGTCTCAAATTTAGAAAACCAACTTATGCTTGCTTAAGGGGAAAGGTGAGTTGGGGTGCTGCATAAAACCAGAGATTGAAATGAGCACAGATAAAGTTCCTTAAGCCAAATATGGAATAGACAAGAGCTACTCCTTGCTCAACGAAATGGACTCAACACCGCATATTAAATGCCTAAGAATGTACCTGACTAGTAAGTATCTTAGAACCTATGGATTGCTATGTCTCCAAAAGAGAATCAAGCGTGTGTACAGGGGCATAAACGCAGCAGTGATAGGATTGGAGAGGTTCGGTGAGCAAATGAAGACCCTTTGAAGTCATATTGCATGGTACCCATTCCACGGGTTTCAACTACCCAGGTTTAAGGTATTCTTCCTTCAGCTAAAACATGCATGTGGAACCTAGAGTATGATCAACCATGTGATCGGGAGACGTGTTCAAATATGTCTCAGTTTTCGTACCCTGGTACTCGGGTGCAACATTCCAGACGCTTTACTAACACTCGCCCGACTTGGAGAGGCAGCCCCTTTAACCTCCTGTTTGGCCATGTTTGCAACTTCTGCGGAAGATGAACAGGAATAGCGAGAACCAATGAGAGACTAGCTGGAGGTGTCTGGACGGGCAAATTTAACTCTCATTTCCCACCAGGAAGAGGAATTAACCAAAGGCTCAGCGTGCCGTGCCGGAACCAAATTAGGGCCTGAAGCCATCCTGCGGTGTTGCGGACAGGTCACAAGAAAGCGAGTTGAAGAAAGGAGCTCAGGGGCACTGTAATTCACAAACCTGCAGAGTTATAAATGACAGCTATCGTCCAAAAATAGACTGAAGTAAGGCTGCCAAGAGGACTTGAAAGCGGGGCAGAATTGCAGGAAACCGATTTCAGGAGGTAGACTGGAATTGCATTGAAAGCATAGGAAAAGAGGCAGAGCGTCCACAGTGATGCATTTCGCCAAAAAGGGCGTATGCGTTTTTTCCTGAATATATTCAGGAAAAAACGCATACGCCCTTTTTGGCCAACCAAGCAAGCTTGCAAAGGAAATCTGCACTACAATGAAGTCTCACTTCCCCCAGGTCAAACGGGCCATCTGAAAAAAGTGTAAAATCCAGAAAGGCAGGACAGGCCATGGAGAACTGGGAGCCTTGTTATGCTGATGGGCGGGATGTAAATTGCCAACAGACACTCGGGAGAAGTGTATGGTGTTTCCTGAAACATCTAAAAAACAAAGCAACAGAGCCTAGGGCACTTCCACTTATGGTCCTATAGCTTAGGGAAATTAAAATCAAAAAGACACAGCCACCCCAAAGTTTGGGACACGTCTGTTTACAAGAACCTCGTATACCGTACAAGTTAAATATCACAGAAAGTGAAAAATTGATAAAGAACTTGTGGTACTTACGTACAATGCAGTATAACTCAGCAATGAAATCTATGTCATCAGGCCCATAGCAGCATAATGAGTGGATTCAGGTACGATGATTCTAACTGAAATAAGCCACACAGAAAAAGAAACATCATAAGATATCACTAATACACGGAATGTAAACTTGGCTACACAAGAACTGAATTCCAAAACAGAACAGGGTCTCAAATTTAGAAAACCAACTTATGCTTGCTTAAGGGGAAAGGTGAGTTGGGGTGCTGCATAAAACCAGAGATTGAAATGAGCACAGATAAAGTTCCTTAAGCCAAATATGGAATAGACAAGAGCTACTCCTTGCTCAACGAAATGGACTCAACACCGGATATTAAACGCCTAAGAATGTACCTGACTAGTAAGTATCTTAGAACCTATGGATTGCTATGTCTCCAAAAGAGAATCAAGCGTGTGTACAGGGCCATAAACGCAGCAGTGATAGGATTGGAGAGGTTCGGTGAGCAAATGAAGACCCTTTGAAGTCATATTGCATGGTACCCATTCCACGGGTTTCAACTACCCAGGTTTAAGGTATTCTTCCTTCAGCTAAAACATGCATGTGGAACCTAGAGTATGATCAACCATGTGATCGGGAGACGTGTTTAAATATGTCTCAGTTTTCGTACCATGGTACTCGGGTGCAACATTCCAGACGCTTTACTAACACTCTCCCGACTTGGAGAGTCAGCCCCTTTAATCTCCTGTTTGGCCCAGTTTGCAATTTCTGCGGAAGATGAACAGGAATAGCGAGAACCAATGAGAGACTAGCTGGAGGTGTCTGGACGGGCAAATTTAACTCTGATTTCCCACCAGGAAGAGGAAATAACCAAAGGCTCAGCGTGCCGTGCCGGAACCAGATTATGGCCTGAAGCCATCATGCGGTGCTGCGGCCAGCTCAAAAGAAAGCGAGGTGAAGAAAGGAGCTCAGGGGCACTGTAATTCACAAACCTGCAGAGTTATAAATGACAGCTATCGTCCAAAAATAGACTGAAGTCAGGCTGCCAAGAGGACTTGAAAGCGGGGCAGAATTGCAGGAAACCGATTTCAGGAGGTAGACTGGAATTGCATTGAAAGCATAGGAAAAGAGGCAGAGCGTCCACAATGATGCACTTGGCCAAAAAGGGCGTATGCGTTTTTTTCCTGAATATATTCAGGAAAAAACGCATACGCGCTTTTTGGCCAACCAAGCAAGCTTGCAAAGGAAATCTGCACTACAATGAAGTCTCACTTCCCCCCGGTCAAAAGCGCCATCTGAAAAAAGTGTAAAATCCAAAAAGGCAGGACAGGCCATGGAGAACAGGGAGCCTTGTTATGCTGATGGGCGGGATGTAAATTGCCAACAGACACTCGGGAGAAGTGTATGGTGTTTCCTGAAACATCTAAGAAACAAAGCAACAGAGCCTAGGGCACTTCCACTTATGGTCCTATAGCTTAGGGAAATTAAAATCAAAAAGACACAGCCACCCCAAAGTTTGGGACGCCTCTGTTTACAAGAACCTCGTTTACCGTACAAGTTCAATATCACAGAAAGTGAAAAATGGATAAAGAACTTGTGGTACTTACGTACAATGCAGTATCACTCAGCAATGAAATCTATGTCATCAGGCCCGTAGCAGCATAATGAGTGGATTCAGGTACGATGATTCTAACTGAAATAAGTCACACAGAAAAAGAAACATCATAAGGTATCAGTAATACACGGAATGTAAACTTGGCTACACAGGAACTGAATTACAGAACAGAACATGGTCTCAAATTTAGAAAACCAACTTATGCTTGCTTAAGGGGAAAGGTGAGTTGGGGTGCTGCATAAAACCAGAGATTGAAATGAGCACAGATAAAGTTCCTTAAGCCAAATATGGAATAGACAAGAGCTACTCCTTGCTCAACGAAATGGACTCAACACCGCATATTAAACGCCTAAGAATGTACCTGACTAGTAAGTATCTTAAATCCTATGGATTGCTATGTCTCCGAAAGAGAATCAAGCATGTGTACAGGGGCATAAACGCAGCAGTGATAGGATTGGAGAGGTTCGGTGAGCAAATGAAGACCCTTTGAAGTAACATTGCGTGGTACACATTCCACGGGTTTCAACTACCCAGGTTTAAGGTATTCTTCCTTCAGCTAAAACATGCATGTGGAACCTAGAGTATGATCAACCAAGTGATTGGGAGACGTGTTCAAATATGTCTCAGTTTTCGTACCCTGGTACTCGGGTGCACAATTCCAGACGCTTTATTAACACTCTCCCGACTTGGAGAGTCAGTCCCTTTAACCTCCTGTTTGGCCCAGTTTGCAATTTCTGCGGAAGATGAACAGAAATAGTGAGAACCAATGAGAGACTAGCTGGAGGTTTCTGGACGGGCAAATTTAACTCTCATTTCCCACCAGGAAGAGGAATTAACCAAAGGCTCAGTGTGCCATGCCGGAACCAGATTAGGGCCTGAAGCCATCCTGCGGTGTTGCGGCCAGGTCACAAGAAAGCGAGTTGAAGAAAGGAGCTCAGGGGCACTGTAATTCACAAACCTGCAGAGTTATAAATGACAGCTATCGTCCAAAAATATACTGAAGTAAGGCTGCCAAGAGGACTTGAAAGCGGGGCAGAATTGCAGGAAACCGATTTCAGGGGGTAGACTGGAATTGCATTGATAGCATAGAAAAAGAGGCAGAACGTCCACAATGATGCACTTGGCCAAAAAGGGCGTATGCGTTTTTCCTGAATATATTCAGGAAAAAACGCATACGCCCTTTTTGGCCAACCAAGCAAACTTGCAAAGGAAATCTGCACTACAATGAAGTCTCACTTCCCCCCGGTCAAAAGGGCCATCTGAAAAAAGTGTAAAATCCAGAAAGGCAGGACAGGCCATGGAGAACTGGGAGCCTTGTTATGCTGATGGGCGGGATGTAAATTGTCAACAGACACTGTGGAGAAGTGTATGGTGTTTCCTGAAACATCTAAAAAACAAAGCAACAGAGTCTAGGGCACTTCCACTTATGGTCCTATAGCTTAGGGAAATTAAAATCAAAAAGACACAGCCACACCAAAGTTTGGGACGCCTCTGTTTACAAGAACCTCGTTTACCGTACAAGTTCAATATCACAGAAAGTGAAAAATGGATAAAGAACTTGTGGTACTTACGTACAATGCAGTATCACTCAGCAATGAAATCTATGTCATCAGGCCCGTAGCAGCAAAATGAGTGGATTCAGGTACGATGATTCTAACTGAAATATGTCACACAGAAAAAGAAACATCATAAGATATCAGTAATACACGGAATGTAAACTTGTCTACACAGGAACTGAATTCCAAAACAGAACAGGGTCTCAAATTTAGAAAACCAACTTATGCTTGCTTAAGGGGAAAGGTGAGTTGGGGTGCTGCATAAAACCAGAGATTGAAATGAGCACAGATAAAGTTCCTTAAGCCAAATATGGAATAGACAAGAGCTACTCCTTGCTCAATGAAATGGACTCATCACCCCATATTAAACGCCTAAGAATGTACCTGACTAGTAAGTATCTTAAAACCTATGGATTGTTGTGTCTCCAAAATAGAATCAAGCGCGTGTACAGGGGCTTAAACGCAGCAGTCATAGGATTGGAGAGGTTCGGTGAGCAAATGAAGACCCTTTGAAGTCATATTGCATGGTACCCATTACACGGGTCTCAACTCTCTAGGTTTAAGGTATTCTTCCTTCAGCTAAAACATGCATGTGGCACCCAGAGTATGATCAATCGTGTGAACGGGAGACGTGTTCAAATATGTCTCAGTTTTTCTCCCCTGGTACTCGGGTGCCACATTCCAGACGCTTTACTAACACTCTCCCCACTTGGAGAGTCAGCGCCTTTAACCTCCTGCTTGGCCCAGTTTGCAATTTCTGCGGAAGATGAACAGGAATAGCGAGAACCAATGAGAGACTAGCTGGAGGTGTCTGGACGGGCAAATTTAACTCTCATTTTCCACCAGGAAGAGGAAATAACCAAAGGCTCAGCATGCCGTGCCGGAACCAGATTAGGGCCTGAAGCCATCCTGCGGTGTTGCGGCCAGCTCAAAAGAAATCGAGTTGAAGAAAGGAGCTCAGGGACACTGTAATTCACAAACCTGCAGAGTTATAAATGACAGCTATCGTCCAAAAATATACGGAAGTCAGGCTGCCAAGAGGACTTGAAAGCGGGGCAGAATTGCAGGAAACCGATTTCAGGAGGTAGACTGGAATTGCATTGAAAGCAGAAGAAAAGAGGCAGAACGTCCACAATGGTACACTTGGCCAAAAAGGGCGTATGCGTTTTTTCCTGAATATATTCAGGAAAAAACGCATACGCCCTTTTTGGCCAACCAAGCAAGCTTGCAAAGGAAATCTGCACTACAATGAAGTCTCACTTCCCCCCGGTCAAACGGGCCATCTGAAAAAAGTGTAAAATCCAGAAAGGCAGGACAGGCCATGGACAACTGGGAGCCTTGTTATGCTGATGGGCGGGATGTAAATTGCCAACAGACACTCGGGAGAAGTGTATGGTGTTTCCTGAAACATCTAAAAAACAAAGCAACAGAGCCTAGGGCACTTCCACTTATGGTCCTATAGCTTAGGGAAATTAAAATCAAAAAGACACAGCCACCCCAAAGTTTGGGACGCCTCTGTTTACAAGAACCTCGTTTACAGTACAAGTTCAATATCACAGAAAGTGAAAAATGGATAAAGAACTTGTGGTACTTACGTACAATGCAGTATCACTCAGCAATGAAATCTATGTCATCAGGCCCGTAGCAGCATAATGAGTGGATTCAGGTACGAGGATTCTAACTGAAATAAGCCACACAGAAAAAGAAACATCATAAGATATCACTAATACACGGAATGTAAACTTGGCTACACAGGAACTGAATTACAGAACAGAACATGGTCTCAAATTTAGAAAACCAACTTATGCTTGCTTAAGGGGAAAGGTGAGTTGGGGTGCTGCATAAAACCAGAGATTGAAATGAGCACAGATAAAGTTCCTTAAGCCAAATATGGAATAGACAAGAGCTACTCCTTGCTCAACGAAATGGACTCAACACCGCATATTAAACGCCTAAGAATGTACCTGACTAGTAAGTATCTTAAAACCTATGGATTGCTATGTCTCCGAGAGAGAATCAAGCATGTGTACAGGGGCATAAACGCAGCAGTGATAGGATTGGAGAGGTTCGGTGAGCAAATGAAGACCCTTTGAAGTAACATTGCCTGGTACACATTCCACGGGTTTCAACTACCCAGGTTTAAGGTATTCTTCCTTCAGCTAAAACATGCATGTGGAACCTAGAGTATGATCAACCATGTGATTGGGAGACGTGTTCAAATATGTCTCAGTTTTCCTCCCCTGGTACTCGGGTGCACAATTCCAGACGCTTTACTAACACTCTCCCGACTTGGAGAGTCAGCGCCTTTAACCTCCTGTTTGGCCCAGTTTGCAATTTCTGCGGAAGATGAACAGGTATAGGGAGAACCAATGAGAGACTAGCTGGAGGTGTCTGGACGGGCAAATTTAACTCTCATTTCCCACCAGGAAGAGGAATTAACCAAAGGCTCAGAGTGCCGTGCCGGGACCAGATTAGGGCCTGAAGCCATCCTGGGGTGTTGCGGCCATGTCACAAGAAAGCGAGTTGAAGAAAGGAGCTCAGGGGCACTGTAATTCACAAACCTGCAGAGTTATAAATGACAGCTATCGTCCAAAAATATACTGAAGTAAGGCTGCCAAGAGGACTTGAAAGCGGGGCAGAATTGCAGGAAACCGATTTCAGGGGGTAGACTGGAATTGCATTGATAGCATAGAAAAAGAGGCAGAACGTCCACAATGATGCACTTGGCCAAAAAGGGCGTATGCGTTTTTCCTGAATATATTCAGGAAAAAACGCATACGCCCTTTTTGGCCAACCAAGCAAACTTGCAAAGGAAATCTGCACTACAATGAAGTCTCACTTCCCCCCGGTCAAAAGGGCCATCTGAAAAAAGTGTAAAATCCAGAAAGGCAGGACAGGCCATGGAGAACTGGGAGCCTTGTTATGCTGATGGGCGGGATGTAAATTGTCAACAGACACTGTGGAGAAGTGTATGGTGTTTCCTGAAACATCTAAAAAACAAAGCAACAGAGTCTAGGGCACTTCCACTTATGGTCCTATAGCTTAGGGAAATTAAAATCAAAAAGACACAGCCACACCAAAGTTTGGGACGCCTCTGTTTACAAGAACCTCGTTTACCGTACAAGTTCAATATCACAGAAAGTGAAAAATGGATAAAGAACTTGTGGTACTTACGTACAATGCAGTATCACTCAGCAATGAAATCTATGTCATCAGGCCCGTAGCAGCAAAATGAGTGGATTCAGGTACGATGATTCTAACTGAAATATGTCACACAGAAAAAGAAACATCATAAGATATCAGTAATACACGGAATGTAAACTTGTCTACACAGGAACTGAATTCCAAAACAGAACAGGGTCTCAAATTTAGAAAACCAACTTATGCTTGCTTAAGGGGAAAGGTGAGTTGGGGTGCTGCATAAAACCAGAGATTGAAATGAGCACAGATAAAGTTCCTTAAGCCAAATATGGAATAGACAAGAGCTACTCCTTGCTCAATGAAATGGACTCATCACCCCATATTAAACGCCTAAGAATGTACCTGACTAGTAAGTATCTTAAAACCTATGGATTGTTGTGTCTCCAAAATAGAATCAAGCGCGTGTACAGGGGCTTAAACGCAGCAGTCATAGGATTGGAGAGGTTCGGTGAGCAAATGAAGACCCTTTGAAGTCATATTGCATGGTACCCATTACACGGGTCTCAACTCTCTAGGTTTAAGGTATTCTTCCTTCAGCTAAAACATGCATGTGGCACCCAGAGTATGATCAATCGTGTGAACGGGAGACGTGTTCAAATATGTCTCAGTTTTTCTCCCCTGGTACTCGGGTGCAACATTCCAGACGCTTTACTAACACTCTCCCCACTTGGAGAGTCAGCGCCTTTAACCTCCTGCTTGGCCCAGTTTGCAATTTCTGCGGAAGATGAACAGGAATAGGGAGAACCAATGAGAGACTAGCTGGAGGTGTCTGGACGGGCAAATTTAACTCTCATTTTCCACCAGGAAGAGGAAATAACCAAAGGCTCAGCATGCCGTGCCGGAACCAGATTAGGGCCTGAAGCCATCCTGCGGTGTTGCGGCCAGCTCAAAAGAAAGCGAGTTGAAGAAAGGAGCTCAGGGACACTGTAATTCACAAACCTGCAGAGTTATAAATGACAGCTATCGTCCAAAAATATACGGAAGTCAGGCTGCCAAGAGGACTTGAAAGCGGGGCAGAATTGCAGGAAACCGATTTCAGGAGGTAGACTGGAATTGCATTGAAAGCAGAAGAAAAGAGGCAGAACGTCCACAATGGTACACTTGGCCAAAAAGGGCGTATGCGTTTTTTCCTGAATATATTCAGGAAAAAACGCATACGCCCTTTTTGGCCAACCAAGCAAGCTTGCAAAGGAAATCTGCACTACAATGAAGTCTCACTTCCCCCCGGTCAAATGGGCCATCTGAAAAAAGTGTAAAATCCAGAAAGGCAGGACAGGCCATGGACAACTGGGAGCCTTGTTATGCTGATGGGCGGGATGTAAATTGCCAACAGACACTCGGGAGAAGTGTATGGTGTTTCCTGAAACATCTAAAAAACAAAGCAACAGAGCCTAGGGCACTTCCACTTATGGTCCTATAGCTTAGGGAAATTAAAATCAAAAAGACACAGCCACCCCAAAGTTTGGGACGCCTCTGTTTACAAGAACCTCGTTTACAGTACAAGTTCAATATCACAGAAAGTGAAAAATGGATAAAGAACTTGTGGTACTTACGTACAATGCAGTATCACTCAGCAATGAAATCTATGTCATCAGGCCCGTAGCAGCATAATGAGTGGATTCAGGTACGAGGATTCTAACTGAAATAAGCCACACAGAAAAAGAAACATCATAAGATATCACTAATACACGGAATGTAAACTTGGCTACACAGGAACTGAATTACAGAACAGAACATGGTCTCAAATTTAGAAAACCAACTTATGCTTGCTTAAGGGGAAAGGTGAGTTGGGGTGCTGCATAAAACCAGAGATTGAAATGAGCACAGATAAAGTTCCTTAAGCCAAATATGGAATAGACAAGAGCTACTCCTTGCTCAACGAAATGGACTCAACACCGCATATTAAACGCCTAAGAATGTACCTGACTAGTAAGTATCTTAAAACCTATGGATTGCTATGTCTCCGAGAGAGAATCAAGCATGTGTACAGGGGCATAAACGCAGCAGTGATAGGATTGGAGAGGTTCGGTGAGCAAATGAAGACCCTTTGAAGTAACATTGCCTGGTACACATTCCACGGGTTTCAACTACCCAGGTTTAAGGTATTCTTCCTTCAGCTAAAACATGCATGTGGAACCTAGAGTATGATCAACCATGTGATTGGGAGACGTGTTCAAATATGTCTCAGTTTTCCTCCCCTGGTACTCGGGTGCACAATTCCAGACGCTTTACTAACACTCTCCCGACTTGGAGAGTCAGCGCCTTTAACCTCCTGTTTGGCCCAGTTTGCAATTTCTGCGGAAGATGAACAGGTATAGGGAGAACCAATGAGAGACTAGCTGGAGGTGTCGGGACGGGCAAATTTAACTCTCATTTCCCACCACGAAGAGGAAATAACCAAAGGCTCAGCATACTGTTCCGGAACCAGATTAGGGCCTGAAGCCATCCTGCGGTGCTGAGGCCAGCTCAAAAGAAAGCGAGGTGAAGAAAGGAGCTCAGGGGCACTGTAATTCACAAACCTGCAGAGTTATAAATGACAGCTATCGTCCAAAAATATACTGAAGTAAGGCTGCCAAGAGGACTTGAAAGCGGGGCAGAATTGCAGGAAACCGATTTCAGGGGGTAGACTGGAATTGCATTGATAGCATAGAAAAAGAGGCAGAACGTCCACAATGATGCATTTGGCCAAAAAGGGCGTATGCGTTTTTTCCTGAATATATTCAGGAAAAAACGCATACGCCCTTTTTGGCCAACCAAGCAAGCTTGCAAAGGAAATCTGCACTACAATGAAGTCTCACTTCCCCCCGGTCAAAAGGGCCATCTGAAATAAGTGTAAAATCCAGAAAGGCAGGACAGGCCATGGAGAACTGGGAGCCTTGTTATGCTGATGGGCGGGATGTAAATTGCCAACAGACACTCGGGAGAAGTGTATGGTGTTTCCTGAAACATCTAAAAAACAAAGCAACAGAGTCTAGGGCACTTCCACTTATGGTCCTATAGCTTAGGGAAATTAAAATCAAAAAGACACAGCCACACCAAAGTTTGGGACGCCTCTGTTTACAAGAACCTCGTTTACCGTACAAGTTCAATATCACAGAAAGTGAAAAATGGATAAAGAACTTGTGGTACATACGTACAATGCAGTATCACTCAGCAATGAAATCTATGTCATCAGGCCCGTAGCAGCAAAATGAGTGGATTCAGGTACGATGATTCTAACTGAAATATGTCACACAGAAAAAGAAACATCATAAGATATCAGTAATACACGGAATGTAAACTTGGCTACACAGGAACTGAATTCCAAAACAGAACAGGGTCTCAAATTTAGAAAACCAACTTATGCTTGCTTAAGGGGAAAGGTGAGTTGGGGTGCTGCATAAAACCAGAGATTGAAATGAGCACAGATAAAGTTCCTTAAGCCAAATATGGAATAGACAAGAGCTACTCCTTGCTCAATGAAATGGACTCATCACCCCATATTAAATGCCTAAGAATGTACCTGACTAGTAAGTATCTTAAAACCTATGGATTGTTATGTCTCCAAAATAGAATCAAGCGCGTGTACAGGGGCTTAAACGCAGCAGTCATAGGATTGGAGAGGTTCGGTGAGCAAATGAAGACCCTTTGAAGTCATATTGCATAGTACCCATTCCACGGGTCTCAACTCTCCAGTTTTAAGGTATTCTTCCTTCAGCTAAAACATGCATGTGGAACCCAGAGTATGATCAATCGTGTGAACGGGAGACGTGTTCAAATATGTCTCAGTTTTCCTCCCCTGGTACTCGGGTGCAACATTCCAGACGCTTTACTAACACTCTCCCCACTTGGAGAGTCAGCGCCTTTAACCTCCTGCTTGGCCCAGTTTGCAAATTCTGCGGAAGATGAACAGGAATAGGGAGAACCAATGAGAGACTAGCTGGAGGTGTCTGGACGGGCAAATTTAACTCTCCTTTCCCACCAGGAAGAGGAAATAACCAAAGGCTCAGCATGCCGTGCCGGAACCAGATTAGGGCCTGAAGCCATACTGCGGTGTTGCGGCCAGCTCAAAAGAAAGCGAGTTCAAGAAGGGAGCTCAGGGGCACTGTAATTCAGAAACCTGCAGAGTTATAAATGACAGCTATCGTCCAAAAATATACTGAAGTAAGGCTGCCAAGAGGACTTGAAAGTGGGGCAGAATTGCAGGAAACCGATTTCAGGAGGTAGACTGGAATTGCATTGAAAGCAGAAGAAAAGAGGCAGAACGTCCACAATGGTACACTTGGCCAAAAAGGGCGTATGCGTTTTTTCCTGAATATATTCAGGAAAAAACGCATACGCCCTTTTTGGCCAACCAAGCAAGCTTGCAAAGGAAATCTGCACTACAATGAAGTCTCACTTCCCCCCGCTCAAACGGGCCATCTGAAAAAAGTGTAAAATCCAGAAAGGCAGGACAGGCCATGGACAACTGGGAACCTTGTTATGCTGATGGGCGGGATGTAAATTGCCAACAGACACTCGGGAGAAGTGTATGGTGTTTCCTGAAACATCTAAAAAACAAAGCAACAGAGCCTAGGGCACTTCCACTTATGGTCCTATAGCTTAGGGAAATTAAAATCAAAAAGACACAGCCACCCCAAAGTTTGGGACGCCTCTGTTTCAAGAACCTCGTTTACAGTACAAGTTCAATATCACAGAAAGTGAAAAATGGATAAAGAACTTGTGGTACTTACGTACAATGCAGTATCACTCAGCAATGAAATCTATGTCATCAGGCCCGTAGCAGCATAATGAGTGGATTCAGGTACGATGATTCTAACTGAAATAAGTCACACAGAAAAAGAAACATCATAAGATATCAGTAATACACGGAATGTAAACCTGGCTACACAGGAACTGAATTACAGAACAGAACATGGTCTCAAATTTAGAAAACCAACTTATGATTGCTTAAGGGGAAAGGTGAGTTGGGGTGCTGCATAAAACCAGAGATTGAAATGAGCACAGATAAAGTTCCTTAAGCCAAATATGGAATAGACAAGAGCTACTCCTTGCTCAACGAAATGGACTCAACACCGCATATTAAACGCCTAAGAATGTACCTGACTAGTAAGTATCTTAAATCCTATGGATTGCTATGTCTCCGAAAGAGAATCAAGCATGTGTACAGGGGCATAAACGCAGCAGTGATAGGATTGGAGAGGTTCGGTGAGCAAATGAAGACCCTTTGAAGTAACATTGCATGGTACACATTCCACGGGTTTCAACTACCCAGGTTTAAGGTATTCTTCCTTAAGCTAAAACATGCATGAGGAAACTAGAGTTTGATCAACCATGTGATCGGGAGACGTGTTCAAATATGTCTCAGTTTTCCTCCCCTGGTACTCGGGTGCAACATTCCAGACGCTTTACTAACACTGTCCCCACTTGGAGAGTCAGCGCCTTTAACCTCCTGTTTGGCCCAGTTTGCAATTTCTGCGGAAGATGAACAGGTATAGGGAGAACCAATGAGAGACTAGCTGGAGGTGTCTGGACGGGCAAATTTAACTCTCATTTCCCACCACGAAGAGGAAATAACCAAAGGCTCAGCATACTGTTCCGGAACCAGATTAGGGCCTGAAGCCATCCTGCGGTGCTGAGGGCAGCTCAAAAGAAAGCGAGGTGAAGAAAGGAGCTCAGGGGCACTGTAATTCACAAACCTGCAGAGTTATAAATGACAGCTATCGTCCAAAAATATACTGAAGTAAGGCTGCCAAGAGGACTTGAAAGCGGGGCAGAATTGCAGGAAACCGATTTCAGGAGGTAGACTGGAATTGCATTGATAGCATAGAAAAAGAGGCAGAACATCCACAATGATGCACTTGGCCAAAAAGGGCGTATGCGTTTTTTCCTGAATATATTCAGGAAAAAACGCATACGCCCTTTTTGGCCAACCAAGCAAGCTTGCAAAGGAAATCTGCACTACAATGAAGTCTCACTTCCCCCCGGTCAAAAGGGCCATCTGAAATAAGTGTAAAATCCAGAAAGGCAGGACAGGCCATGGAGAACTGGGAGCCTTGTTATGCTGATGGGCGGGATGTAAATTGCCAACAGACACTCGGGAGAAGTGTCTGGTGTTTCCTGAAACATCTAAAAAACAAAGCAACAGAGCCTAGGGCACTTCCACTTATGGTCCTATAGCTTAGGGAAATTAAAATCAAAAAGACACAGCCACCCCAAAGTTTGGGACGCCTCTGTTCACAAGAACCTCGTTTACAGTACAAGTTCAACATCGCAGAAAGTGAAAAATGGATAAAGAAGTTGTGGTATTTACTTACAAAGCAATATCACTCAGCAATGAAATCTATGTCATCAGGTCCTTAGCAGCACATGAGTGGATTCAGGTATGATGATTCTAACTGAAATAAGTCACACAGAAAAAGAAACATCATAAGATATCAGTAATACACGGAATGTAAACTTGGCTACACAGGAACTGAATTACAGAACAGAACAGGGTCTCAAATGTAGAAAACCAACTTATGCTTGCTTAAGGGGCAAGGGGAGTTGGGGTGCTGTATAAAACCAGAGATTGAAATGAGCACAGATAAAGTTCCTTAAGCCAAATATGCAACAGACAAGAGCTACTCATTGCTCAACGAAATGAACTCACCACCGCATATTAAACGCCTAAGAATGTACCTGACTAGTAAGTATCTTAAAACCTATGGATTGCTAGGTCTCCTAAAGAGAATCAAGGATGTTTACAGCGGCATAAACGCAGCAGTGATAGGATTGGAGAGGTTCGGTGAGCAAATGAAGACCCTTTGAAGTCATATTGCATGGTACCCATTCCATGGCTTTCAACTACCCAGGTTTAAGGTATTCTTCCTTCAGCTAAAACATGCATGTGGAACCTAGAGTATGATCAACCATGTGATCGGGAGACGTGTTCAAATATGTCTCAGTTTTCGTACACAGGTACTCGGGTGCAACATTCCAGACGCTTTACTAACACTCTCCCAACTTGGAGAGACAGCGCCTTTAACCTCCTGTTTGGCCCAGTTTGCAATTTCTGCGGAAGATGAACAGGAATAGGGAGAACCAATGAGAGACTAGCTGGAGGTGTCTGGACAGGCATATTTAACTCTCATTTCCCACCAGGAAGAGGAAATAACCAAAGGCTCAGCGTGCCGTGCCGGAACCAGATTAGGGCCTGAAGCCATCCTGCGGTGTTGCGGCCAGCTCACAAGAAAGCGAGTTGAAGAAAGGAGCTCAGGGGCACTGTAATTCACAAACCTGCAGAGTTATAAATGACAGCTATCGTCCAAAAATATACTGAAGTAAGGCTGCCAAGAGGACTTGAAAGCGGGGCAGAATTGCAGGAAACCAATTTCAGGAGGTAGACTGGAATTGCATTGAAAGCATAGGAAAAGAGGCAGAACGTCCACCATGATGCACTTGGCCAAAAAGGGCGTATGCGTTTTTTCCTGAATATATTCAGGAAAAAACGCATACGCCCTTTTTGGCCAACCAAGCAAACCTGCAAAGGAAATCTGCACTACAATGAAGTCTCACTTCCCCCCGGTCAAAAGGGCCATCTGAAAAAAGTGTAAAATCCAGAAAGGCAGGACAGGCCATGGAGAACTGGGAGACTTGTTATGCTGATGGGCGGGATGTAAATTGCCAACAGACACTCGGGAGAAGTGTATGGTGTTTCCTGAAACATCTAAAAAACAAAGCAACAGAGCCTAGGGCACTTCCACTTATGGTCCTATAACTTAGGGAAATTAAAATCAAAAAGACACAGCCACCCCAATGTTTGGGACGCCTCTGTTTACCAGAACCTCGTTTACAGTACAAGTTCAACATCGCAGAAAGTGAAAAATGGATAAAGAAGTTGTGGTATTTACTTACAAAGCAATATCACTCAGCAATGAAATCTATGTCATCAGGTCCTTAGCAGCACATGAGTGGATTCAGGTATGATGATTCTAACTGAAATAAGTCACAGAAAAAGAAACATCATAAGATATCAGTAATACACGGAATGTAAACTTGGCTACACAGGAACTGAATTACAGAACAGAACAGGGTCTCAAATGTAGAAAACCAACTTATGCTTGCTTAAGGGGCAAGGGGAGTTGGGGTGCTGTATAAAACCAGAGATTGAAATGAGCACAGATAAAGTTCCTTAAGCCAAATATGCAACAGACAAGAGCTACTCATTGCTCAACGAAATGAACTCACCACCGCATATTAAACGCCTAAGAATGTACCTGACTAGTAAGTATCTTAAAACCTATGGATTGCTATGTCTCCGAAAGAGAATCAAGGATGTTTACAGCGGCATAAACGCAGCAGTGATAGGATTGGAGAGGTTCGGTGAGCAAATGAAGACCCTTTGAAGTCATATTGCATGGTACCCATTCCATGGCTTTCAACTACCCAGGTTTAAGGTATTCTTCCTTCAGCTAAAACATGCATGTGGAACCTAGAGTATGATCAACCATGTGATCGGGAGACGTGTTCAAATATGTCTCAGTTTTCGTACACAGGTACTCGGGTGCAACATTCCAGACGCTTTACTAACACTCTCCCGACTTGGAGAGACAGCGCCTTTAACCTCCTGTTTGGCCCAGTTTGCAATTTCTGCGGAAGATGAACAGGAATAGGGAGAACCAATGAGAGACTAGCTGGAGGTGTCTGGACAGGCATATTTAACTCTCATTTCCCACCAGGAAGAGGAAATAACCAAAGGCTCAGCGTGCCGTGCCGGAACCAGATTAGGGCCTGAAGCCATCCTGCGGTGTTGCGGCCAGCTCACAAGAAAGCGAGTTGAAGAAAGGAGCTCAGGGGCACTGTAATTCACAAACCTGCAGAGTTATAAATGACAGCTATCGTCCAAAAATATACTGAAGTAAGGCTGCCAAGAGGACTTGAAAGCGGGGCAGAATTGCAGGAAACCAATTTCAGGAGGTAGACTGGAATTGCATTGAAAGCATAGGAAAAGAGGCAGAACGTCCACCATGATGCACTTGGCCAAAAAGGGCGTATGCGTTTTTTCCTGAATATATTCAGGAAAAAATGCATACGCACTTTTTGGCCAACCAAGCAAACCTGCAAAGGAAATCTGCACTACAATGAAGTCTCACTTCCCCCCGGTCAAAAGGGCCATCTGAAAAAAGTGTAAAATCCAGAAAGGCAGGACAGGCCATGGAGAACTGGGAGACTTGTTATGCTGATGGGCGGGATGTAAATTGCCAACAGACACTCGGGAGAAGTGTATGGTGTTTCCTGAAACATCTAAAAAACAAAGCAACAGAGCCTAGGGCACTTCCACTTATGGTCCTATAACTTAGGGAAATTAAAATCAAAAAGACACAGCCACCCCAAAGTTTGGGACGCCTCTGTTTACAAGAACCTCGTTTACAGTACAAGTTCAACATCGCAGAAAGTGAAAAATGGATAAAGAAGTTGTGGTATTTACTTACAAAGCAATATCACTCAGCAATGAAATCTATGTCATCAGGCCCTTAGCAGCACAATGAGTGGATTCAGGTATGATGATTCTAACTGAAATAAGTCACACAGAAAAAGAAACATCATAAGCTATCAGTAATACACGGAATGTAAACTTGGCTACACAGGAACTGAATTACAGAACAGAACAGGGTCTCAAATTTAGAAAACCAACTTATGCTTGCTTAAGGGGAAAGGTGAGTTGGGGTGCTGCATAAAACCAGAGATTGAAATGAGCACAGATAAAGTTCCTTAAGCCAAATATGGAATAGACAAGAGCTATTCCTTGCTCAACGAAATGGACTCAACACCGCATATTAAAGGCCTAAGAATGTACCTGACTAGTAAGTATCTTAAAACCTATGGATTGCTATGTCTCCGAAAGAGAATCAAGCATGTGTACAGGGGCATAAACGCAGCAGTGATAGGATTGGAGAGGTTCTGTGAGCAAATGAAGACCCTTTGAAGTCATATTGCATGGTACCCATTCCACGGGTTTCAACTACTCAGGTTTAAGGTATTCTTCCTTCAGCTAAAACATGCATGTGGAACCTAGAGTATGATCAACCATGTGATCGGGAGACGTGTTCAAATATGTCTCAGTTTTCGTACCCTGGTACTCGGGTGCAACATTCCAGACGCTTTACTAACACTCTCCCGACTTGGAGAGTCAGTCCCTTTAACCTCCTGTTTGGCCCAGTTTGCAATTTCTGCGGAAGATGAACAGGAATAGCGAGAACCAATGAGAGACTAGCTGGAGGTGTCTGGACGGGCAAATTTAACTCTCATTTCCCACCAGGAAGAGGAATTAACCAAAGGCTCAGCGTGCCGTGCCGGAACCAGATTAGGGCCTGAAGCCATCCTGCGGTGTTGCGGCCAGCTCACAAGAAAGCGAGTTGAAGAAAGGAGCTCAGGGGCACTGTAATTCACAAACCTGCAGAGTTATAAATGACAGCTCTCGTCCAAAAATATACTGAAGTAAGGCTGCCAAGAGGACTTGAAAGCGGGGCAGAATTGCAGGAAACCGATTTCAGGAGGTAGACTGGAATTGCATTGAAAGCATAGGAAAAGAGGCAGAATGTCCACAATGATGCACTTGGCCAAAAAGGGCGTATGCGTTTTTTCCTGAATATATTCAGGAAAAAACGCATACGCCCTTTTTGGCCAACCAAGCAAACTTGCAAAGGAAATCTGCACTACAATGAAGTCTCACTTCCCCCCGGTCAAAAGGGCCATCTGAAAAAAGTGTAAAATCCAGAAAGGCAGGACAGGCCATGGAGAACTGGGAGCCTTGTTATGCTGATGGGCGGGATGTAAATTGCCAACAGACACTAGGGAGAAGTGTATGGTGTTTCCTGAAACATCTAAAAAACAAAGCAACAGAGCCTAGGGCACTTCCACTTATGGTCCTATAGCTTAGGGAAATTAAAATCAAAAATACACAGCCACCCCAACGTTTGGGAGGCCTCTGTTTACAAGAACCTCGTTTACCGTACAAGTTCAATATCACAGAAAGTGAAAAATGGATTAGGAACTTGTGGTACTTACGTACAATGCAGTATCACTCAGCAATGAAATCTATGTCATCAGGCCCTTAGCAGCACAATGAGTGGATTCAGGTATGATGATTCTAACTGAAATAAGTCACACAGAAAAAGAAACATCATAAGATATCAGTAATACACGGAATGTATACTTGGCTACACAGGAACTGAATTACAGAACAGAACAGGGTCTCAAATTTAGAAAACCAACTTATGCTTGCTTAAGGGGAAAGGTGAGTTGGGGTGCTGCATAAAACCAGAGATTGAAATGAGCACAGATAAAGTTCCTTAAGCCTAATATGGAATAGACAAGAGCTACTCCTTGCTCAACGAAATGGACTCAACACCCCATATTAAACGCCTAAGAATGTACCTGACTAGTAAGTATCTTAAAACCTATGGATTGCTATGTCTCCAAAAGAGAATCAAGCGTGTGTACAGGGGCATAAACGCAGCAGTGATAGGATTGGAGAGGTTCGGTGAGCAAATGAAGACCCTTTGAAGTCAAATTGCATGGTACCCTTTACACGGGTCTCAACTCTCCAGGTTTAAGGTATTCTTCCTTCACCTAAAACATGCATGTAGAACCCAGAGTATGATCAACCGTGTGAACGGGAGACGTGTTCAAATATGTCTCAGTTTTCCTCCCCTGGTACTCGGGTGCAACATTCCAGACGCTTTACTAACACTCTCCCCACTTAGAGAGTTAGCGCCTTTAACCTCCTGTTTGGCCCAGTTTGCAATTTCTGCGGAAGATGAACAGGAATAGGGAGAACCAATGAGAGACTAGCTGGAGGTGTCTGGACGGGCAAATTTAACTCTCATTTCCCACCAGGAAGAGGAAATAACCAAAGGCTCAGCGTGCCGTACCGGAACCAGATTAGGGACTGAAGCCATCCTGCGGTGTTGCGGCCAGTTCACAAGAAAGCGAGTTGAAGAAAGGAGCTCAGGGGCACTGTAATTCACAAACATGCAGAGTTATAAATGACAGCTATCGTCCAAAAATATACTGAAGTAAGGCTGCCAAGAGGACTTGAAAGCGGGGCACAATTGCAGGAAACCGATTTCAGGAGGTAGACTGGAATTGCATTGAAAGCATAGGAAAAGAGGCAGAACGTCCACAATGATACACTTGGCCAAAAAGAACGTATGCGTTTTTTCCTGAATATATTCAGGAAGAAACGCATACGCCCTTTTTGGCCAACCAAACAAGCTTGCAAAGGAAATCTGCACTACAATGAAGTCTCACTTCCCCACGGTCAAAAGGGCCATCTGTAAAATGTGTAAAATCCAGAAAGGCAGGACAGGCCATGGAGAACTGGGACCCTTGTTATGCTGATGGGCGGGATGTAAATTGCCAACAGACACTCGGGAGAAGAGTACGGTGTTTCCAGAAACATCTAAAAAACAAAGCAACAGAGCCTAGGGCACTTCCACTTATGGTCCTATAGCTTAGGGAAATTAAAATCAAAAAGACACAGGCACCCCAAAGTTTGGGACGCCTCTGTTTACAAGAACCTCGTTTACAGTACAAGTTCAACATCGCAGAAAGTGAAAAATGGATAAAGAAGTTGTGGTATTTAATTACAAAGCAACATCACTCAGCAATGAAATCTATGTCATCAGGCACTTAGTGGCACAATGAGTGGATTAAGGTATGATGATTCTAACTGAAATAAGTCACACAGAAAAAGAAACATCATAAGATATCAGTAATACACGGAATGTAAACTTGGCTACACAGGAACTGAATTACAGAACAGAATAGGGTCTCAAATTTAAAAAACCATCTTATGCTTGCTTAAGGGGAAAGGAGAGTTGGGGTGCTGCATAAAACCAGAGATTGAAATGAGCACAGATAAAGTTCCTTAAGCCAAATATGGTATAGACAAGAGCTATTCCTTGCTGAACGAAATGGACTCAACACCGCATATTAAACGCCTAAGAATGTACCTGACTAGTAAGTATCTTAAAATCTATGTATTGCTATGTCTCTGAAAGAGAATCAAGCATGTGTACAGGGGCATAAACGCAGCAGTGATAGGATTGGAGAGGTTCGGTGAGCAAATGAAGACCCTTTGAAGTCATATTGCATGGTACCCATTCCACGGGTTTCAACTACCCAGGGTTAAGGTATTCTTCCTTCAGCTAAAACATGCATGTGGAACCTAGAGTATGATCAACCATGTGATCGGGAGACGTGTTCAAATATGTCTCAGTTTTCGTACCCTGGTACTCCGGTCCAACATTCCAGACGCTTTACTAACACTCTCCCGACTTGGAGAGTCAGTCCCTTTAACCTCCTGTTTGGCCCAGTTTGCAATTTCTGCGGAAGATGAACAGGAATAGCGAGAACCAATGAGAGACTTGCTGGAGGTGTCTGGACGGGCAAATTTAACTCTCATTTCCCACCAGGAAGAGGAATTAACCAAAGGCTCAGCGTGCCGTGCCGGAACCAGATTAGGGCCTGAAGCCATCCTGCGGTGTTGCGGCCAGGTCACAAGAAAGCGAGTTGAAGAAAGGAGCTCAGGGGCACTGTAATTCACAAACCTGCAGAGTTATAAATGACAGCTATCGTCCAAAAATAGACTGAAGTAAGGCTGCCAAGAGGACTTGAAAGCGGGGCAGAATTGCAGGAAACCGATTTCAGGAGGTAGACTGGAATTGCATTGAAAGCATAGGAAAAGAGGCAGAGCGTCCACAATGATGCACTTGGCCAAAAAGGGCGTATGCGTTTTTTCCTGAATATATTCAGGAAAAAACGCATACGCCCTTTTTGGCCAACCAAGCAAGCTTGCAAAGGAAATCTGCACTACAATGAAGTCTCACTTCCCCCCGGTCAAACGGGCCATCTGAAAAAAGTGTAAAATCCAGAAAGGCAGGACAGGCCTTGGAGAACTGGGAGCCTTGTTATGCTGATGGGCGGGATGTAAATTGCCAACAGACACTCGGGAGAAGTGTATGGTGTTTCCTGAAACATCTAAAAAACAAAGCAACAGAGCCTAGGGCACTTCCACTTATGGTCCTATAGCTTAGGGAAATTAAAATCAAAAATACACAGCCACCCCAACGTTTGGGACGCCTCTGTTTACAAGAACCTCGTTTACCGTACAAGTTCAATATCACAGAAAGTGAAAAATGGATTAGGAACTTGTGGTACTTACGTACAATGCAGTATCACTCAGCAATGAAATCTATGTCATCAGGCCCTTAGCAGCACAATGAGTGGATTCAGGTATGATGATTCTAACTGAAATAAGTCACACAGAAAAAGAAACATCATAAGATATCAGTAATACACGGAATGTATACTTGGCTACACAGGAACTGAATTACAGAACAGAACAGGGTCTCAAATTTAGAAAACCAACTTATGCTTGCTTAAGGGGAAAGGTGAGTTGGGGTGCTGCATAAAACCAGAGATTGAAATGAGCACAGATAAAGTTCCTTAAGCCTAATATGGAATAGACAAGAGCTACTCCTTGCTCAACGAAATGGACTCAACACCCCATATTAAACGCCTAAGAATGTACCTGACTAGTAAGTATCTTAAAACCTATGGATTGCTATGTCTCCGAAAGAGAATCAAGCATGTGTACAGGGGCATAAACGCAGCAGTGATAGGATTGGAGAGGTTCTGTGAGCAAATGAAGACCCTTTGAAGTCATATTGCATGGTACCCATTCCACGGGTTTCAACTACTCAGGTTTAAGGTATTCTTCCTTCAGCTAAAACATGCATGTGGAACCTAGAGTATGATCAACCATGTGATCGGGAGACGTGTTCAAATATGTCTCAGTTTTCGTACCCTGGTACTCGAGTGCAACATTCCAGACGCTTTACTAACACTCTCCCGACTTGGAGAGTCAGTCCCTTTAACCTCCTGTTTGGCCCAGTTTGCAATTTCTGCGGAAGATGAACAGGAATAGCGAGAACCAATGAGAGACTAGCTGGAGGTGTCTGGACGGGCAAATTTAACTCTCATTTCCAACCAGGAAGAGGAATTAACCAAAGGCTCAGCGTGCCGTGCCGGAACCAGATTAGGGCCTGAAGCCATCCTGCGGTGTTGCGGCCAGCTCACAAGAAAGCGAGTTGAAGAAAGGAGCTCAGGGGCACTGTAATTCACAAACCTGCAGAGTTATAAATGACAGCTCTCGTCCAAAAATATACTGAAGTAAGGCTGCCAAGAGGACTTGAAAGCGGGGCAGAATTGCAGGAAACCGATTTCAGGAGGTAGACTGGAATTGCATTGAAAGCATAGGAAAAGAGGCAGAATGTCCACAATGATGCACTTGGCCAAAAAGGGCGTATGCGTTTTTTCCTGAATATATTCAGGAAAAAACGCATACGCCCTTTTTGGCCAACCAAGCAAACTTGCAAAGGAAATCTGCACTACAATGAAGTCTCACTTCCCCCCGGTCAAAAGGGCCATCTGAAAAAAGTGTAAAATCCAGAAAGGCAGGACAGGCCATGGAGAACTGGGAGCCTTGTTATGCTGATGGGCGGGATGTAAATTGCCAACAGACACTAGGGAGAAGTGTATGGTGTTTCCTGAAACATCTAAAAAACAAAGCAACAGAGCCTAGGGCACTTCCACTTATGGTCCTATAGCTTAGGGAAATTAAAATCAAAAATACACAGCCACCCCAACGTTTGGGACGCCTCTGTTTACAAGAACCTCGTTTACCGTACAAGTTCAATATCACAGAAAGTGAAAAATGGATTAGGAACTTGTGGTACTTACGTACAATGCAGTATCACTCAGCAATGAAATCTATGTCATCAGGCCCTTAGCAGCACAATGAGTGGATTCAGGTATGATGATTCTAACTGAAATAAGTCACACAGAAAAAGAAACATCATAAGATATCAGTAATACACGGAATGTATACTTGGCTACACAGGAACTGAATTACAGAACAGAACAGGGTCTCAAATTTAGAAAACCAACTTATGCTTGCTTAAGGGGAAAGGTGAGTTGGGGTGCTGCATAAAACCAGAGATTGAAATGAGCACAGATAAAGTTCCTTAAGCCTAATATGGAATAGACAAGAGCTACTCCTTGCTCAACGAAATGGACTCAACACCCCATATTAAACGCCTAAGAATGTACCTGACTAGTAAGTATCTTAAAACCTATGGATTGCTATGTCTCCAAAAGAGAATCAAGCGTGTGTACAGGGGCATAAACGCAGCAGTGATAGGATTGGAGAGGTTCGGTGAGCAAATGAAGACCCTTTGAAGTCAAATTGCATGGTACCCTTTACACGGGTCTCAACTCTCCAGATTTAAGGTATTCTTCCTTCACCTAAAACATGCATGTAGAACCCAGAGTATGATCAACCGTGTGAACGGGAGACGTGTTCAAATATGTCTCAGTTTTCCTCCCCTGGTACTCGGGTGCAACATTCCAGACGCTTTACTAACACTCTCCCCACTTAGAGAGTTAGCGCCTTTAACCTCCTGTTTGGCCCAGTTTGCAATTTCTGCGGAAGATGAACAGGAATAGGGAGAACCAATGAGAGACTAGCTGGAGGTGTCTGGACGGGCAAATTTAACTCTCATTTCCCACCAGGAAGAGGAAATAACCAAAGGCTCAGCGTGCCGTACCGGAACCAGATTAGGGACTGAAGCCATCCTGCGGTGTTGCGGCCAGTTCACAAGAAAGCGAGTTGAAGAAAGGAGCTCAGGGGCACTGTAATTCACAAACATGCAGAGTTATAAATGACAGCTATCGTCCAAAAATATACTGAAGTAAGGCTGCCAAGAGGACTTGAAAGCGGGGCACAATTGCAGGAAACCGATTTCAGGAGGTAGACTGGAATTGCATTGAAAGCATAGGAAAAGAGGCAGAACGTCCACAATGATACACTTGGCCAAAAAGAACGTATGCGTTTTTTCCTGAATATATTCAGGAAGAAACGCATACGCCCTTTTTGGCCAACCAAGCAAGCTTGCAAAGGAAATCTGCACTACAATGAAGTCTCACTTCCCCACGGTCAAAAGGGCCATCTGTAAAATGTGTAAAATCCAGAAAGGCAGGACAGGCCATGGAGAACTGGGACCCTTGTTATGCTGATGGGCGGGATGTAAATTGCCAACAGACACTCGGGAGAAGAGTACGGTGTTTCCAGAAACATCTAAAAAACAAAGCAACAGAGCCTAGGGCACTTCCACTTATGGTCCTATAGCTTAGGGAAATTAAAATCAAAAAGACACAGGCACCCCAAAGTTTGGGACGCCTCTGTTTACAAGAACCTCGTTTACAGTACAAGTTCAACATCGCAGAAAGTGAAAAATGGATAAAGAAGTTGTGGTATTTAATTACAAAGCAACATCACTCAGCAATGAAATCTATGTCATCAGGCACTTAGTAGCACAATGAGTGGATTAAGGTATGATGATTCTAACTGAAATAAGTCACACAGAAAAAGAAACATCATAAGATATCAGTAATACACGGAATGTAAACTTGGCTACACAGGAACTGAATTACAGAACAGAATAGGGTCTCAAATTTAAAAAACCATCTTATGCTTGCTTAAGGGGAAAGGAGAGTTGGGGTGCTGCATAAAACCAGAGATTGAAATGAGCACAGATAAAGTTCCTTAAGCCAAATATGGTATAGACAAGAGCTATTCCTTGCTGAACGAAATGGACTCAACACCGCATATTAAACGCCTAAGAATGTACCTGACTAGTAAGTATCTTAAAATCTATGTATTGCTATGTCTCTGAAAGAGAATCAAGCATGTGTACAGGGGCATAAACGCAGCAGTGATAGGATTGGAGAGGTTCGGTGAGCAAATGAAGACCCTTTGAAGTCATATTGCATGGTACCCATTCCACGGGTTTCAACTACCCAGGGTTAAGGTATTCTTCCTTCAGCTAAAACATGCATGTGGAACCTAGAGTATGATCAACCATGTGATCGGGAGACGTGTTCAAATATGTCTCAGTTTTCGTACCCTGGTACTCCGGTCCAACATTCCAGACGCTTTACTAACACTCTCCCGACTTGGAGAGTCAGTCCCTTTAACCTCCTGTTTGGCCCAGTTTGCAATTTCTGCGGAAGATGAACAGGAATAGCGAGAACCAATGAGAGACTTGCTGGAGGTGTCTGGACGGGCAAATTTAACTCTCATTTCCCACCAGGAAGAGGAATTAACCAAAGGCTCAGCGTGCCGTGCCGGAACCAGATTAGGGCCTGAAGCCATCCTGCGGTGTTGCGGCCAGGTCACAAGAAAGCGAGTTGAAGAAAGGAGCTCAGGGGCACTGTAATTCACAAACATGCAGAGTTATAAATGACAGCTATCGTCCAAAAATAGACTGAAGTAAGGCTGCCAAGAGGACTTGAAAGCGGGGCAGAATTGCAGGAAACCGATTTCAGGAGGTAGACTGGAATTGCATTGAAAGCATAGGAAAAGAGGCAGAGCGTCCACAATGATGCACTTGGCCAAAAAGGGCGTATGCGTTTTTTCCTGAATATATTCAGGAAAAAACGCATACGCCCTTTTTGGCCAACCAAGCAAGCTTGCAAAGGAAATCTGCACTACAATGAAGTCTCACTTCCCCCCGGTCAAACGGGCCATCTGAAAAAAGTGTAAAATCCAGAAAGGCAGGACAGGCCTTGGAGAACTGGGAGCCTTGTTATGCTGATGGGCGGGATGTAAATTGCCAACAGACACTCGGGAGAAGTGTATGGTGTTTCCTGAAACATCTAAAAAACAAAGCAACAGAGCCTAGGGCACTTCCACTTATGGTCCTATAGCTTAGGGAAATTAAAATCAAAAATACACAGCCACCCCAACGTTTGGGACGCCTCTGTTTACAAGAACCTCGTTTACCGTACAAGTTCAATATCACAGAAAGTGAAAAATGGATTAGGAACTTGTGGTACTTACGTACAATGCAGTATCACTCAGCAATGAAATCTATGTCATCAGGCCCTTAGCAGCACAATGAGTGGATTCAGGTATGATGATTCTAACTGAAATAAGTCACACAGAAAAAGAAACATCATAAGATATCAGTAATACACGGAATGTATACTTGGCTACACAGGAACTGAATTACAGAACAGAACAGGGTCTCAAATTTAGAAAACCAACTTATGCTTGCTTAAGGGGAAAGGTGAGTTGGGGTGCTGCATAAAACCAGAGATTGAAATGAGCACAGATAAAGTTCCTTAAGCCTAATATGGAATAGACAAGAGCTACTCCTTGCTCAACGAAATGGACTCAACACCCCATATTAAACGCCTAAGAATGTACCTGACTAGTAAGTATCTTAAAACCTATGGATTGCTATGTCTCCAAAAGAGAATCAAGCGTGTGTACAGGGGCATAAACGCAGCAGTGATAGGATTGGAGAGGTTCGGTGAGCAAATGAAGACCCTTTGAAGTCAAATTGCATGGTACCCTTTACACGGGTCTCAACTCTCCAGGTTTAAGGTATTCTTCCTTCACCTAAAACATGCATGTAGAACCCAGAGTATGATCAACCGTGTGAACGGGAGACGTGTTCAAATATGTCTCAGTTTTCCTCCCCTGGTACTCGGGTGCAACATTCCAGACGCTTTACTAACACTCTCCCCACTTAGAGAGTTAGCGCCTTTAAACTCCTGTTTGGCCCAGTTTGCAATTTCTGCGGAAGATGAACAGGAATAGGGAGAACCAATGAGAGACTAGCTGGAGGTGTCTGGACGGGCAAATTTAACTCTCATTTCCCACCAGGAAGAGGAAATAACCAAAGGCTCAGCGTGCCGTACCGGAACCAGATTAGGGACTGAAGCCATCCTGCGGTGTTGCGGCCAGTTCACAAGAAAGCGAGTTGAAGAAAGGAGCTCAGGGGCACTGTAATTCACAAACATGCAGAGTTATAAATGACAGCTATCGTCCAAAAATATACTGAAGTAAGGCTGCCAAGAGGACTTGAAAGCGGGGCACAATTGCAGGAAACCGATTTCAGGAGGTAGACTGGAATTGCATTGAAAGCATAGGAAAAGAGGCAGAACGTCCACAATGATACACTTGGCCAAAAAGAACGTATGCGTTTTTTCCTGAATATATTCAGGAAGAAAGGCATACGCCCTTTTTGGCCAACCAAGCAAGCTTGCAAAGGAAATCTGCACTACAATGAAGTCTCACTTCCCCACGGTCAAAAGGGCCATCTGTAAAATGTGTAAAATCCAGAAAGGCAGGACAGGCCATGGAGAACTGGGACCCTTGTTATGCTGATGGGCGGGATGTAAATTGCCAACAGACACTTGGGAGAAGAGTACGGTGTTTCCAGAAACATCTAAAAAACAAAGCAACAGAGCCTAGGGCACTTCCACTTATGGTCCTATAGCTTAGGGAAATTAAAATCAAAAAGACACAGGCACCCCAAAGTTTGGGACGCCTCTGTTTACAAGAACCTCGTTTACAGTACAAGTTCAACATCGCAGAAAGTGAAAAATGGATAAAGAAGTTGTGGTATTTACTTACAAAGCAACATCACTCAGCAATGAAATCTATGTCATCAGGCACTTAGTAGCACAATGAGTGGATTAAGGTATGATGATTCTAACTGAAATAAGTCACACAGAAAAAGAAACATCATAAGATATCAGTAATACACGGAATGTAAACTTGGCTACACAGGAACTGAATTACAGAACAGAATAGGGTCTCAAATATAAAAAACCATCTTATGCTTGCTTAAGGGGAAAGGAGAGTTGGGGTGCTGCATAAAACCAGAGATTGAAATGAGCACAGATAAAGTTCCTTAAGCCAAATATGGTATAGACAAGAGCTATTCCTTGCTGAACGAAATGGACTCAACACCGCATATTAAACGCCTAAGAATGTACCTGACTAGTAAGTATCTTAAAAGCTATGTATTGCTATGTCTCTGAAAGAGAATCAAGCATGTGTACAGGGGCATAAACGCAGCAGTGATAGGATTGGAGAGGTTCGGTGAGCAAATGAAGACCCTTTGAAGTCATATTGCATGGTACCCATTCCACGGGTTTCAACTACCCAGGGTTAAGGTATTCTTCCTTCAGCTAAAACATGCATGTGGAACCTAGAGTATGATCAACCATGTGATCGGGAGACGTGTTCAAATATGTCTCAGTTTTCGTACCCTGATACTCCGGTCCAACATTCCAGACGCTTTACTAACACTCTCCCGACTTGGAGAGTCAGTCCCTTTAACCTCCTGTTTGGCCCAGTTTGCAATTTCTGCGGAAGATGAACAGGAATAGCGAGAACCAATGAGAGACTTGCTGGAGGTGTCTGGACGGGCAAATTTAACTCTCATTTCCCACCAGGAAGAGGAATTAACCAAAGGCTCAGCGTGCCGTGCCGGAACCAGATTAGGGCCTGAAGCCATCCTGCGGTGTTGCGGCCAGGTCACAAGAAAGCGAGTTGAAGAAAGGAGCTCAGGGGCACTGTAATTCACAAACCTGCAGAGTTATAAATGACAGCTATCGTCCAAAAATAGACTGAAGTAAGGCTGCCAAGAGGACTTGAAAGCGGGGCAGAATTGCAGGAAACCGATTTCAGGAGGTAGACTGGAATTGCATTGAAAGCATAGGAAAAGAGGCAGAGCGTCCACAATGATGCACTTGGCCAAAAACGGCGTATGCGTTTTTTCCTGAATATATTCAGGAAAAAACGCATACGCCCTTTTTGGCCAACCAAGCAAGCTTGCAAAGGAAATCTGCACTACAATGAAGTCTCACTTCCCCCCGGTCAAACGGGCCATCTGAAAAAAGTGTAAAATCCAGAAAGGCAGGACAGGCCATGGAGAACTGGGAGCCTTGTTATGCTGATGGGCGGGATGTAAATTGCCAACAGACACTCGGGAGAAGTGTATGGTGTTTCCTGAAACATCTAAAAAACAAAGCAACAGAGCCTAGGGCACTTCCACTTATGGTCCTATAGCTTAGGGAAATTAAAATCAAAAAGACACAGCCACCCCAAAGTTTGGGACGGCTCTGTTTACAAGAACCTCGTTTACAGTACAAGTTCAACATCGTAGAAAGTGAAAAATGGATAAAGAAGTTGTGGTATTTACTTACAAAGCAATATCACTCAGCAATGAAATCTATGTCATCAGGCCCGTAGCAGCACAATGAGTGGATTCAGGTATGATGATTCTAACTGAAATAAGTCACACAGAAAAAGAAACATCAAAAGATATCAGTAATACACGGAATGTAAACTTGGCTACACAGGAACTGAATTACAGAACAGAACAGAGTCTCAAATTTAGAAAACCAACTTATGCTTGCTTAAGGGGAAAGGTGAGTTGGGGTGCTGCATAAAACCAGAGATTGAAATGAGCACAGATAAAGTTCCTTAAGCCAAATATGGAATAGACAAGAGCTACTCCTTGCTCAACGAAATGGACTCAACACCCCATATTAAACGCCTAAGAATGTACCTGACTTGTAAGTATCTTAAAACCTCTGGATTGCTATGTCTCCAAAAGAGAATCAAGCGTGTGTACAGGGGCATAAACGCAGCAGTGATAGGATTGCAGAGGTTCGGTGAGCAAATGAAGACCCTTTGAAGTCATATTGCATGGTACCCATTCCACGGGTCTCAACTCTCCAGGTTTAAGGTATTCTTCCTTCAGCTAAAACAAGCATGTGGAACCCAGAGTATGATCAACCATGTGAACGGGAGACGTGTTCAAATATGTCTCAGTTTTCCTCTCCTGGTACTCGGGTGCAACATTCCAGACGCTTTACTAACACTCTCCCCACTTGGAGAGTCAGCACCTTTAACCTCCTGTTTGGCCCAGTTTGCAATTTCTGCGGAAGATGAACAGGATAGCGAGAACCAATGAGAGACTAGCTGGAGGTGTCTGGACGGGCAAATTTAACTCTCATTTCCCACCAGGAAGAGGAATTAACCAAAGGCTCAGCGTGCCGTGCCGGAACCAGATTAGGGCCTGAAGCCATCCTGCGGTGTTGTGGCCAGCTCACAAGAAAGCGAGTTGAAGAAAGGAGCTCAGGGGCACTGTAATTCACAAACCTGCAGAGTTATAAATGACAGATATCGTCCAAAAATATACTGAAGTAAGGCTGCCAAGAGGACTTGAAAGCGGGGCAGAATTGCAGGAATCCGATTTCAGGAGGTAGACAGAAATTGCATTGAAAGCATAGGAAAAGAGGCAGAGCGTCCACAATGATGCACTTGGCCAAAAAGGGCGTATGCGTTTTTTCCTGAATATATTCAGGAAAAAACGCATACGCCCTTTTTGGACAACCAAGCAAACTTGCAAAGGAAATCTGCACTACAATGAAGTCTCACTTCACCCCGGTCAAAAGGGCCATCTGAAAAAATTGTAAAATCCAGAAAGGCAGGACAGGCCATGGAGAACTGGGAGCCTTGTTATGCTGATGGGCGGGATGTAAATTGCCAACAGACACTCGGGAGAAGTGTATGGTGTTTCCTGAAACATCTAAAAAACAAAGCAACAGAGCCTAGGGCACTTCCACTTATGGTCCTATAGCTTAGGGAAATTAAAATCAAAAAGACAAAGCCACCCCAAAGTTTCGGACGCCTCTGTTTACAAGAACCTCGTTTAGCGTACAAGTTCAATATCACAGAAAGTGAAAAATGGATAAAGAACTTGTGGTACTTACGTACAATGCAGTATCACTCAGCAATGAAATCTATGTCATCAGGCCCGTAGCAGCATAATGAGTGGATTCAGGTACGATGATTCTAACTGAAATAAGTCACACAGAAAAAGAAACATCATAAGATATCACTAATACACGGAATGTAAACTTGGCTACACAGGAACTGAATTACAGAACAGAACAGGGTCTCAAATTTAGAAAACCAACTTATGCTTGCTTAAGGGTAAAGGTGAGTTGGGGTGCTGCATGAAACCAGAGATTGAAATGAGCACAGATAAAGTTCCTTTAGCCAAATATGGAATAGACAAGAGCTACTCCTTGCTCAACGAAATGAACTCACCACCGCATATTAAACGCCTAAGAATGTACCTGACTAGTAAGTATCTTAAAACCTATGGATTGCTATGTCTCCGAAAGAGAATCAAGCATGTGTACAGGGGCATAAACGCAGCAGTGATAGGATTGGAGAGGTTCGGTGAGCAAATGAAGACCCTTTGAAGTCATATTGCATGGTACCCATTCCACGGGTTTCAACTACCCAGGTTTAAGGTATTCTTCCTTCAGCTAAAACATGCATGTGGAACCTAGAGTATGATCAACCATGTGATCGGGAGACGTGTTCAAATATGTCTCAGTTTTCGTACCCTGGTACTCGGGTGCAACATTCCAGACGCTTTACTAACACTCTCCCGACTTGGAGAGTCAGTCCCTTTAACCTCCTGTTTGGCCCAGTTTGCAATTTCTGCGGAAGATGAACAGGAATAGCGAGAACCAATGAGAGACTAGCTGGAGGTGTCTGGACGGGCAAATTTAACTCTCATTTCCCACCAGGAAGAGGAATTAACCAAAGGCTCAGCGTGCCGTGCCGGAACCAGATTAGGGCCTGAAGCCATCCTGCGGTGTTGCGGCCAGGTCACAAGAAAGCGAGTTGAAGAAAGGAGCTCAGGGGCAATGTAATTCACAAACCTGCAGAGTTATAAATGACAGCTATCGTCCAAAAATATACTGAAGTCAGGCTGCCAAGAGGACTTGAAAGCGGGGCAGAATTGCAGGAACCCGATTTCAGGAGGTAGACTGGAATTGCATTGAAAGCATAGGAAAAGAGGCAGAACGTCCACAATGATGCACTTGGCCAAAAAGGGCGTATGCGTTTTTTCCTGAATATATTCAGGAAAAAACGCATACGCCCTTTTTTGCCAACCAAGCAAGCTTGAAAAGGAAATCTGCACTACAATGAAGTCTCACTTCCCCCCGGTCAAAAGGGCCATCTGAAAAAAGTGTAAAATCCAGAAAGGCAGGACAGGCCATGGAGAACTGGGAGCCTTGTTATGCTGATGGGCGGGATGTAAATTGCCAACAGACACTCGGGAGAAGTGTATGGTGTTTCCTGAAACATCTAAAAAACAAAGCAACAGAGCCTAGGGCACTTCCACTTATGGTCCTATAGCTTAGGGAAATTAAAATCAAAAAGACAAAGCCACCCCAAAGTTTGGGACGCCTCTGTTTACAAGAACCTCGTTTACCGTACAAGTTCAATATCACAGAAAGTGAAAAATGGATAAAGAACTTGTGGTACTTACGTACAATGCAGTATCACTCAGCAATGAAATCTATGTCATCAGGCCCGTAGCAGCATAATGAGTGGATTCAGGTACGATGATTCTAACTGAAATAAGTCACACAGAAAAAGAAACATCATAAGATATCAGTAATACACGGAATGTAAACTTGGCTACACAGGAACTGAATTACAGAACAGAACAGGGTCTCAAATTTAGAAAACCAACTTATGCTTGCTTAAGGGGAAAGGTGAGTTGGGGTGCTGCATGAAACCAGAGATTGAAATGAGCACAGATAAAGTTCCTTTAGCCAAACATGGAATAGACAAGAGCTACTCCTTGCTCAACGAAATGGACTCAACACCGCCTATTAAACGCCTAAGAATGTACCTGACTAGTAAGTATCTTAAAACCTATGGATTGCTATGTCTCTGAAAGAGAATCAAGCATGTGTACAGGGGCATAAACGCAGCAGTGATAGGATTGGAGAGGTTCGGTGAGCAAATGAAGACCCTTTGAAGTCATATTGCATGGTACCCATTCCACGGGTTTCAACTACCCAGGTTTAAGGTATTCTTCCTTCAGCTAAAACATGCATGTGGAACCTTCAGTATGATCAACCATGTGATCGGGAGACGTGTTCAAATATGTCTCAGTTTTCGTACCCTGGTACTCGGGTGCAACATTCCAGACGCTTTACTAACACTCTCCCGACTTGGAGAGTCAGTCCCTTTAACCTCCTGTTTGGCCCAGTTTGCAATTTCTGCGGAAGATGGACAGGAATAGTGAGAACCAATGAGAGACTAGCTGGAGGTGTCTGGACGGGCAAATTTAACTCTCATTTCCCACCAGGAAGAGGAATTAACCAAAGGCTCAGCGTGCCGTGCCGGAACCAGATTAGGGCCTGAAGCCATCCTGCGGTGTTGCGGCCAGCTCACAAGAAAGCTAGTTGAAGAAAGGAGCTCAGGGGCACTGTAATTCACAAACCTGCAGAGTTATAAATGACAGCTATCGTCCAAAAATATACTGAAGTCAGGATGCCAAGAGGACTTGAAAGCGGGGCAGAATTGCAGGAAACCGATTTCAGGAGGTAGACTGGAATTGCATTGAAAGCATAGGAAAAGAGGGAGAACGTCCACAATGATGCACTTGGCCAAAAAGGGCGTATGCGTTTTTTCCTGAATATATTCAGGAAAAAACGCATACGCCCTTTTTGGCCAACCAAGCAAGCTTGCAAAGCAAATCTGCACTACAATGAAGTCTCACTTCCCCCCGGTCAAAAGGGCCATCTGAAAAAAGTGTAAAATCCAGAAAGGCAGGACAGGCCATGGAGAACTGGGAGCCTTGTTATGCTGATGGGCGGGATGTAAATTGCCAACAGACACTCGGGAGAAGTGTATGGTGTTTCCTGAAACATCTAAAAAACAAAGCAACAGAGCCTAGGGCACTTCCACTTATGGTCCTATAGCTTAGGGAAATTAAAATCAAAAAGACAAAGCCACCCCAAAGTTTGGGACGCCTCTGTTTACAAGAACCTCGTTTACCGTACAAGTTCAATATCACAGAAAGTGAAAAATGGATAAAGAACTTGTGGTACTTACGTACAATGCAGTATCACTCAGCAATGAAATCTATGTCATCAGGCCCGTAGCAGCATAATGAGTGGATTCAGGTACGATGATTCTAACTGAAATAAGTCACACAGAAAAAGAAACATCATAAGATATCAGTAAAACACGGAATGTAAACTTGGCTACACAGGAACTGAATTACAGAACAGAACAGGGTCTCAAATTTAGAAAACCAACTTATGCTTGCTTAAGTGTAAAGGTGAGTTGGGGTGCTGCATGAAACCAGAGATTGAAATGAGCACAGATAAAGTTCCTTTAGCCAAATATGGAATAGACAAGAGCTACTCCTTGCTCAACGAAATGGACTCAACACCGCATATTAAACGCCTAAGAATGTACCTGACTAGTAAGTATCTTAAAACCTATGGATTGCTATGTCTCCGAAAGAGAATCAAGCATGTGTACAGGGGCATAAACGCAGCAGTGATAGGATTGGAGAGGTTCGGTGAGCAAATGAAGACCCTTTGAAGTCATATTGCATGGTACCCATTCCACGGGTTTCAACTACACAGGTTTAAGGTATTCTTCCTTCAGCTAAAACATGCATGTGGAACCTAGAGTATGATCAACCATGTGATCGGGAGACGTGTTCAAATATGTCTCAGTTTTCGTACCCTGGTACTCGGGTGCAACATTCCAGACGCTTTACTAACACTCTCCCGACTTGGAGAGTCAGTCCCTTTAACCTCCTGTTTGGCCCAGTTTGCAATTTCTGCGGAAGATGAACAGGAATAGCGAGAACCAATGAGAGACTAGCTGGAGGTGTCTGGACGGGCAAATTTAACTCTCATTTCCCACCAGGAAGAGGAATTAACCAAAGGCTCAGCGTGCCGTGCCGGAACCAGATTAGGGCCTGAAGCCATCCTGCGGTGTTGCGGCCAGCTCACAAGAAAGCGAGTTGAAGAAAGGAGCTCAGGGGCACTGTAATTCACAAACATGCAGAGTTATAAATGACAGCTATCGTCCAAAAATATACTGAAGTCAGGCTGCCAAGAGGACTTGAAAGCGGGGCAGAATTGCAGGAAACCGATTTCAGGAGGTAGACTGGAATTGCATTGAAAGCATAGGAAAAGAGGCAGAACGTCCACAATGATGCACTTGGCCAAAAAGGGCGTATGCGTTTTTTCCTGAATATATTCAGGAAAAAACGCATACGCCCTTTTTGGCCAACCAAGCAAGCTTGCAAAGGAAATCTGCACTACAATGAAGTCTCACTTCCCCCCGGTCAAACGGGCCATCTGAAAAAAGTGTAAAATCCAGAAAGGCAGGACAGGCCATGGAGAACTGGGAGCCTTGTTATGCTGATGGGCGGGATGTAAATTGCCAACAGACACTCCGGAGAAGTGTATGGTGTTTCCTGAAACATCTAAAAAACAAAGCAACAGAGCCTAGGGCACTTCCACTTATGGTCCTATAGCTTAGGGAAATTAAAATCAAAAAGACAAAGCCACCCCAAAGTTTGGGACGCCTCTGTTTACAAGAACCTCGTTTACCGTACAAGTTCAATATCACAGAAAGTGAAAAATGGATAAAGAACTTGTGGTACTTACGTACAATGCAGTATCACTCAGCAATGAAATCTATGTCATCAGGCCCGTAGCATCATAATGAGTGGATTCAGGTACGATGATTCTAACTGAAATAAGTCACACAGAAAAAGAAACATCATAAGATACCAGTAATACACGGAATGTAAACTTGGCTACACAGGAACTGAATTACAGAACAGAACAGGGTCTCAAATTTAGAAAACCAACTTATGCTTGCTTAAGGGTAAAGGTGAGTTGGGGTGCTGCATGAAACCAGAGATTGAAATGAGCACAGATAAAGTTCCTTTAGCCAAATATGGAATAGACAAGAGCTACTCCTTGCTCAACGAAATGGACTCAACACCGCATATTAAACGCCTAAGAATGTACCTGACTAGTAAGTATCTTAAAACCTATGGATTGCTATGTCTGCGAAAGAGAATCAAGCATGTGTACAGGGGCATAAACGCAGCAGTGATAGGATTGGAGAGGTTCGGTGAGCAAATGAAGACCCTTTGAAGTCATATTGCATGGTACCCATTCCACGGGTTTCAACTACCCAGGTTTAAGGTATTCTTCCTTCAGCTAAAACATGCATGTGGAACCAAGAGTATGATCAACCATGTGATCAGGAGACGTGTTCAAATATGTCTCAGTTTTCGTACCCTGGTACTCGGGTGCAACATTCCAGACGCTTTACTAACACTCTCCCGACTTGGAGAGTCAGTCCCTTTAACCTCCTGTTTGGCCCGGTTTGCAATTTCTGCGGAAGATGAACAGGAATAGCGAGAACCAATGAGAGACTAGCTGGAGGTGTCTGGACGGGCAAATTTAACTCTCATTTCCCACCAGGAAGAGGAATTAACCAAAGGCTCAGCGTGCCGTGCCGGAACCAGATTAGGGCCTGAAGCCATCCTGCGGTGTTATGGCCAGCTCACAAGAAAGCGAGTTGAAGAAAGGAGCTCAGGGACACTGTAATTCACAAACATGCAGAGTTATAAATGACAGCTATCGTCCAAAAATATACTGAAGTCAGGCTGCCAAGAGGACTTGAAAGCGGGGCAGAATTGCAGGAAACCGATTTCAGGAGGTAGACTGGAATTACATTGAAAGCATAGGAAAAGAGGCAGAACGTCCACAATGATGCACTTGGCCAAAAAGGGCGTATGCGTTTTTTCCTGAATATATTCAGGAAAAAACGCATACGCCCTTTTTGGCCAACCAAGCAAGCTTGCAAAGGAAATCTGCACTACAATGAAGTCTCACTTCCCCCCGGTCAAAAGGGCCATCTGAAAAAAGTGTAAAATCCAGAAAGGCAGGACAGGCCATGGAGAACTGGGAGCCTTTTTATGCTGATGGGCGGGATGTAAATTGCCAACAGACACTCGGGAGAAGTGTATGGTGTTTCCTGAAACATCTAAAAAACAAAGCAACAGAGCCTAGGGCACTTCCACTTATGGTCCTATAGCTTAGGGAAATTAAAATCAAAAAGACAAAGCCACCCCAAAGTTTGGGACGCCTCTGTTTACAAGAACCTCGTTTACCATACAAGTTCAATATCACAGAAAGTGAAAAATGGATAAAGAACTTGTGGTACTTACGTACAATGCAGTATCACTCAGCAATGAAATCTATGTCATCAGGCCCGTAGCAGCATAATGAGTGGATTCATGTACGATGATTCTAACTGAAATAAGTCACACAGAAAAAGAAACATCATAAGATATCAGTAATACACGGAATGTAAACTTGGCTACACAGGAACTGAATTACAGAACAGAACAGGGTCTCAAATTTAGAAAACCAACTTATGCTTGCTTAAGGGTAAAGGTGAGTTGGGGTGCTGCATGAAACCAGAGATTGAAATGAGCACAGATAAAGTTCCTTTAGCCAAATATGGAATAGACAAGAGCTACTCCTTGCTCAACAAAATGGACTCAACACCGCATATTAAACGCCTAAGAATGTACCTGACTAGTAAGTATCTTAAAACCTATGGATTGCTATGTCTCTGAAAGAGAATCAAGCATGTGTACAGGGGCATAAGCGCAGCAGTGATAGGATTGGAGAGGTTCGGTGAGCAAATGAAGACCCTTTGAAGTCATATTGCATGGTACCCATTCCACGGGTTTCAACTACCCAGGTTTAAGGTATTCTTCCTTCAGCTAAAACATGCATGTGGAACCTAGAGTATGATCAACCATGTGATCGGGAGACGTGTTCAAATATGTCTCAGTTTTCGTACCCTGGTACTCGGGTGCAACATTCCAGACGCTTTACTAACACTCTCCCGACTTGGAGAGTCAGTCCCTTTAACCTCCTGTTTGGCCCAGTTTGCAATTTCTGCGGAAGATGAACAGGAATAGCGAGAACCAATGAGAGACTAGCTGGAGGTGTCTGGACGGGCAAATTTAACTCTCATTTCCCACCAGGAAGAGGAATTAACCAAAGGCTCAGCGTGCCGTGCCGGAAACAGATTAGGGCCTGAAGCCATCCTGCGGTGTTGCGGCCAGGTCACAAGAAAGCGAGTTGAAGAAAGGAGCTCAGGGGCACTGTAATTCACAAACATGCAGAGTTATAAATGACAGCTATCGTCCAAAAATATACTGAAGTCAGGCTGCCAAGAGGACTTGAAAGCGGGGCAGAATTGCAGGAAACCGATTTCAGGAGGTACACTGGAATTGCATTGAAAGCATAGGAAAAGAGGCAGAACGTCCACAATGATGCACTTGGCCAAAAAGGGCGTATGTGTTTTTTCCTGAATATATTCAGGAAAAAACGCATACGCCCTTTTTGGCCAACCAAGCAAGCTTGCAAAGGAAATCTGCACTACAATGAAGTCTCACTTCCCCACGGTCAAAAGGGCCATCTGAAAAAAGTGTAAAATCCAGAAAGGCAGGACAGGCCATGGAGAACTGGGAGCCTTGTTATGCTGATGGGCGGGATGTAAATTGCCAACAGACACTCGGGAGAAGTGTATGGTGTTTCCTGAAACATCTAAAAAACAAAGCAACAGAGCCTAGGGCACTTCCACTTATGGTCCTATAGCTTAGGGAAATTAAAATCAAAAAGACACAGCCACCCCAAAGTTTGGGACGCCTCTGTTTACAAGAACCTCATTTACCGTACAAGTTCAATATCACAGAAAGTGAAAAATGGATAAAGAACTTGTGGTACTTACGTACAATGCAGTATCACTCAGCAATGAAATCTATGTCATCAGGCCCGTAGCAGCATAATGAGTGGATTCAGGTACGATGATTCTAACTGAAATAAGTCACACAGAAAAAGAAACATCATAAGATATCAGTAATACACGGAATGTAAACTTGGCTACACAGGAACTGAATTACAGAACAGAACAGGGTCTCAAATTTAGAAAACCAACTTATGCTTGCTTAAAGGTAAAGGTGAGTTGGGGTGCTGCATGAAATCAGAGATTGAAATGAGCACAGATAAAGTTCCTTTAGCCAAATATGGAATAGACAAGAGCTACTCCTTGCTCAACGAAATGGACTCAACACCCCATATTAAACGCCTAAGAATGTACCTGACTAGTAAGTATCTTAAAACCTATGGATTGCTATGTCTCCGAAAGAGAATCAAGCATGTGTACAGGGGCATAAACGCAGCAGTGATAGGATTGGAGAGGTTCGGTGAGCAAATGAAGACCCTTTGAAGTCATATTGCATGGTACCCATTCCACGGGTTTCAACTACCCAGGTTTAAGGTATTCTTCCTTCAGCTAAAACATGCATGTGGAACCTAGAGTATGATCAACCATGTGATCGGGAGACGTGTTCAAATATGTCTCAGTTTTCGTACCATGGTACTCGGGTGCAACATTCCAGACGCTTTACTAACACTCTCCCATCTTGGAGAGTCAGTCCCTTTAACCTCCTGTTTGGCCCAGTTTGCAATTTCTGCGGAAGATGAACAGGAATAGCGAGAACCAATGAGAGACTAGCTGGAGGTGTCTGGACGGGCAAATTTAACTCTCATTTCCCACCAGGAAGAGGAATTAACCAAAGGCTCAGCGTGCCGTGCCGGAAATAGATTAGGGCCTGAAGCCATCCTGCGGTGTTGCGGCCAGGTCACAAGAAAGCGAGTTGAAGAAAGGAGCTCAGGGGCACTGTAATTCACAAACATGCAGAGTTATAAATGACAGCTATCGTCCAAAAATATACTGAAGTCAGGCTGCCAAGAGGACTTGAAAGCGGGGCAGAATTGCAGGAAACCGATTTCAGGAGGTAGACTGGAATTGCATTGAAAGCATAGGAAAAGAGGCAGAACGTCCACAATGATGCACTTGGCCAAAAAGGGCGTATGCGTTTTTTCCTGAATATATTCAGGAAAAAACGCATACGCCCTTTTTGGCCAACCAAGCAAGCTTGCAAAGGAAATCTGCACTACAATGAAGTCTCACTTCCCCCCGGTCAAAAGGGCCATCTGAAAAAAGTGTAAAATCCAGAAAGGCAGGACAGGCCATGGAGAACTGGGAGCCTTGTTATGCTGATGGGCGGGATGTAAATTGCCAACAGACACTCGGGAGAAGTGTATGGTGTTTCCTGAAACATCTAAAAAACAAAGCAACAGAGCCTAGGGCACTTCCACTTATGGTCCTATAGCTTAGGGAAATTAAAATCAAAAAGACAAAGCCACCCCAAAGTTTGGGACGCCTCTGTTTACAAGAACCTCGTTTACCGTACAAGTTCAATATCACAGAAAGTGAAAAATGGATAAAGAACTTGTGGTACTTACGTACAATGCAGTATCACTCAGCAATGAAATCTATGTCATCAGGCCCGTAGCAGCATAATGAGTGGATTCAGGTACGATGATTCTAACTGAAATAAGTCACACAGAAAAAGAAACATCATAAGGTATCACTAATACACGGAATGTAAACTTGGCTACACAGGAAATGAATTACAGAACAGAACAGGGTCTCAAATTTAGAAAACCAACTTATGCTTGCTTAAGGGTAAAGGTGAGTTGGGGTGCCGCATGAAACCAGAGATTGAAATGAACACAGATAAAGTTCCTTTAGCCAAATATGGAATAGACAAGAGCTACTCCTTGCTCAATGAAATGGACTCAACACCGCATATTAAACGCCTAAGAATGTACCTGACTAGTAAGTATCTTAAAACCTATGGATTGCTATGTCTCCGAAAGAGAATCAAGCATGTGTACAGGGGCATAAACGCAGCAGTGATAGGATTGGAGAGGTTCGGTGAGCAAATGAAGACCCTTTGAAGTCATATTGCATGGTACCCATTCCACGGGTTTCAACTACCCAGGTTTAAGGTATTCTTCCTTCAGCTAAAACATGCATGTGGAACCTAGAGTATGATCAACCATGTGATCGGGAGACGTGTTCAAATATGTCTCAGTTTTGTACCCTGGTACTCGGGTGCAACATTCCAGACGCTTTACTAACACTCTCCCGACTTGGAGAGTCAGTCCCTTTAACCTCCTGTTTGGCCCAGTTTGCAATTTCTGCAGAAGATGAACAGGAATAGCGAGAACCAATGAGAGACTAGCTGGAGGTGTCTGGACGGGCAAATTTAACTCTCATTTCCCACCAGGAAGAGGAATTAACCAAAGGCTCAGCGTGCCGTGCCGGAACCAGATTAGGGCCTGAAGTCATCCTGCGGTGTTGCGGCCAGGTCACAAGAAAGCGAGTTGAAGAAAGGAGCTCAGGGGCACTGTAATTCACAAACATGCAGAGTTATAAATGACAGCTATCGTCCAAAAATATACTGAAGTCAGGCTGCCAAGAGGACTTGAAAGCGGGGCAGAATTGCAGGAAACCGATTTCAGGAGGTAGACTGGAATTGCATTGAAAGCATAGGAAAAGAGGCAGAACGTCCACAATGATGCACTTGGCCAAAAAGGGCGTATGCGTTTTTTCCTGAATATATTCAGGAAAAAACGCATACGCCCTTTTTGGCCAACCAAGCAAGCTTGCAAAGGAAATCTGCACTACAATGAAGTCTCACTTCCCCCCGGTCAAAAGGGCCATCTGAAAAAAGTGTAAAATCCAGAAAGGCAGGACAGGCCATGGAGAACTGGGAGCCTTGTTATGCTGATGGGCGGGATGTAAATTGCCAACAGACACTCGGGAGAAGTGTATGGTGTTTCCTGAAACATCTAAAAAACAAAGCAACAGAGCCTAGGGCACTTCCACTTATGGTCCTATAGCTTAGGGAAATTAAAATCAAAAAGACAAAGTCACCCCAAAGTTTGGGACGCCTCTGTTTACAAGAACCTCGTTTACCGTACAAGTTCAATATCACAGAAAGTGAAAAATGGATAAAGAACTTGTGGTACTTACGTACAATGCAGTATCACTCAGCAATGAAATCTATGTCATCAGGCCCGTAGCAGCATAATGAGTGGATTCAGGTACGATGATTCTAACTGAAATAAGTCACACAGAAAAAGAAACATCATAAGGTATCACTAAAACACGGAATGTAATCTTGGCTACACAGGAACTGAATTACAGAACAGAACAGGGTCTCAAATTTAGAAAACCAACTTATGCTTGCTTAAGGTTAAAGGTGAGTTGGGGTGCTGCATGAAACCAGAGATTGAAATGAGCACAGATAAAGTTCCTTTAGCCAAATATGGAATAGACAAGAGCTACTCCTTGCTCAACGAAATGGACTCAACACCCCATATTAAACGCCTAAGAATGTACCTGACTAGTAAGTATCTTAAAACCTATGGATTGCTATGTCTCCGAAAGAGAATCAAGCATGTGTACAGGGGCATAAACGCAGCAGTGATAGGATTGGAGAGGTTCGGTGAGCAAATGAAGACCCTTTGAAGTCATATTGCATGGTACCCATTCCACGGGTTTCAACTACCCAGGTTTAAGGTATTCTTCCTTCAGCTAAAACATGCATGTGGAACCTAGAGTATGATCAACCATGTGATCGGGAGACGTGTTCAAATATGTCTCAGTTTTCGTACCCTGGTACTCGGGTGCAACATTCCAGACGCTTTACTAACACTCTCCCGACTTGGAGAGTCAGCGCCTTTAACCTCCTGTTTGGCCCAGTTTGCAATTTCTGCGGAAGATGAACAGGAATAGCGAGAACCAATGAGAGACTAGCTGGAGGTGTCTGGACGGGCAAATTTAACTCTCATTTCCCACCAGGAAGAGGAATTAACCAAAGGCACAGCGTGCCATGCCGGAACCAGATTAGGGCCTGAAGCCATCCTGCGGTGTTGCGGCCAGGTCACAAGAAAGCGAGTTGAAGAAAGGAGCTCAGGGGCACTGTAATTCACAAACATGCAGAGTTATAAATGACAGCTATCGTCCAAAAATATACTGAAGTCAGGCTGCCAAGAGGACTTGAAAGCGGGGCAGAATTGCAGGAAACCGATTTCAGGAGGTAGACTGGAATTGCATTGAAAGCATAGGAAAAGAGGCAGAACGTCCACAATGATGCACTTGGCCAAAAAGGGCGTATGCGTTTTTTCCTGAATATATTCAGGAAAAAACGCATACGCCCTTTTTGGCCAACCAAGCAAGCTTGCAAAGGAAATCTGCACTACAATGAAGTCTCACTTCCCCCCGGTCAAAAGGGCCATCTGAAAAAAGTGTAAAATCCAGAAAGGCAGGACAGGCCATGGAGAACTGGGAGCCTTGTTATGCTGATGGGCGGGATGTAAATTGCCAACAGACACTCGGGAGAAGTGTATGGTGTTTCCTGAAACATCTAAAAAACAAAGCAACAGAGCCTAGGGCACTTCCACTTATGGTCCTATAGCTTAGGGAAATTAAAATCAAAAAGACAAAGCCACCCCAAAGTTTGGGACGCCTCTGTTTACAAGAACCTCGTTTACCGTACAAGTTCAATATCACAGAAAGTGAAAAATGGATAAAGAACTTGTGGTACTTACGTACAATGCAGTATCACTCAGCAATGAAATCTATGTCATCAGACCCGTAGCAGCATAATGAGTGGATTCAGGTACGATGATTCTAACTGAAATAAGTCACACAGAAAAAGAAACATCATAAGATATCAGTAATACACGGAATGTAAACTTGGCTACACAGGAACTGAATTACAGAACAGAACAGGGTCTCAAATTTAGAAAACCAACTTATGCTTGCTTAAGGGTAAAGGTGAGTTGGGGTGCTGCATGAAACCAGAGATTGAAATGAGCACAGATAAAGTTCCTTAAGCCAAATATGGAATAGACAAGAGCTACTCCTTGCTCAACGAAATGGACTCAACACCGCATATTAAACGCCTAAGAATGTACCTGACTAGTAAGTGTCTTAAAACCTATGGATTGCTATGTCTCCGAAAGAGAATCAAGCATGTGTACAGGGGCATAAACGCAGCAGTGATAGCATTGGAGAGGTTCGGTGAGCAAATGAAGACCCTTTGAAGTCATATTGCATGGTACCCATTCCACGGGTTTCAACTACCCAGGTTTAAGGTATTCTTCCTTCAGCTAAAACATGCATGTGGAACCTAGAGTATGATCAACCATGTGATCGGGAGACGTGTTCAAATATGTCTCAGTTTTCGTACCCTGGTACTCGGGTGCAACATTCCAGACGCTTTACTAACACTCTCCCGACTTGGAGAGTCAGTCCCTTTAACCTCCAGTTTGGCCCAGTTTGCAATTTCTGCGGAAGATGAACAGGAATAGCGAGAACCAATGAGAGACTAGCTGGAGGTGTCTGGACGGGCAAATTTAACTCTCATTTCCCACCAGGAAGAGGAATTAACCAAAGGCTCAGCGTGCCGTGCCGGAACCAGATTAGGGCCTGAAGCCATCCTGCGGTGTTGCGGCCAGGTCACAAGAAAGCGAGTTGAAGAAAGGAGCTCAGGGGCACTGTAATTCACAAACATGCAGAGTTATAAATGACAGCTATCGTCCAAAAATATACTGAAGTCAGGCTGCCAAGAGGACTTGAAAGCGGGGCAGAATTGCAGGAAACCGATTTCAGGAGGTAGACTGGAATTGCATTGAAAGCATAGGAAAAGAGGCAGAACGTCCACAATGATGCACTTGGCCAAAAAGGGCGTATGCGTTTTTTCCTGAATATATTCAGGAAAAAACGCATACGCCCTTTTTGGCCAACCAAGCAAGCTTGCAAAGGAAATCTGCACTACAATGAAGTCTCACTTCCCCCCGGTCAAAAGGGCCATCTGAAAAATGTGTAAAATCCAGAAAGGCAGGACAGGCCATGGAGAACTGGGAGCCTTATTATGCTGATGGGCGGGATGTAAATTGCCAACAGACACTCGGGAGAAGTGTATGGTGTTTCCTGAAACATCTAAAAAACAAAGCAACAGAGCCTAGGGCACTTCCACTTATGGTCCTATAGCCTAGGGAAATTAAAATCAGAAAGACAAAGCCACCCCAAAGTTTGGGACGCCTCTGTTTACAAGAACCTCGTTTACCGTACAAGTTCAATATCACAGAAAGTGAAAAATGGATAAAGAACTTGTGGTACTTACGTACAATGCAGTATCACTCAGCAATGAAATCTATGTCATCAGGCCCGTAGCAGCATAATGAGTGGATTCAGGTACGATGATTCTAACTGAAATAAGTCACACAGAAAAAGAAACATCATAAGATATCAGTAATACACGGAATGTAAACTTGGCTACACAGGAACTGAATTACAGAACAGAACAGGGTCTCAAATTTAGAAAACCAACTTATGCTTGCTTAAGGGTAAAGGTGAGTTGGGGTGCTGCATGAAACCAGAGATTGAAATGAGCACAGATAAAGTTCCTTTAGCCAAATATGGAATAGACAAGAGCTACTCCTTGCTCAACAAAATGGACTCAACACCGCATATTAAACGCCTAAGAATGTACCTGACTAGTAAGTATCTTAAAACCTATGGATTGCTATGTCTCCGAAAGAGAATCAAGCATGTGTACAGGGGCATAAACGCAGCAGTGATAGCATTGGAGAGGTTCGGTGAGCAAATGAAGACCCTTTGAAGTCATATTGCATGGTACCCATTCCACGGGTTTCAACTACCCAGGTTTAAGGTATTCTTCCTTCAGCTAAAACATGCATGTGGAACCTAGAGTATGATCAACCATGTGATCGGGAGACGTGTTCAAATATGTCTCAGTTTTCGTACCCTGGTACTCGGGTGCAACATTCCAGACGCTTTACTAACACTCTCCCGACTTGGAGAGTCAGTCCCTTTAACCTCCTGTTTGGCCCAGTTTGCAATTTCTGCGGAAGATGAACAGGAATAGCGAGAACCAATGAGAGACTAGCTGGAGGTGTCTGGACGGGCAAATTTAACTCTCATTTCCCACCAGGAAGAGGAATTAACCAAAGGCTCAGCGTGCCGTGCTGGAACCAGATTAGGGCCTGAAGCCATCCTGCGGTGTTGCGGCCAGGTCACAAGAAAGCGAGTTGAAGAAAGGAGCTCAGGGGCACTGTAATTCACAAACATGCAGAGTTATAAATGACAGCTATCGTCCAAAAATATACTGAAGTCAGGCTGCCAAGAGGACTTGAAAGCGGGGCAGAATTGCAGGAAACCGATTTCAGGAGGTAGACTGGAATTGCATTGAAAGCATAGGAAAAGAGGCAGAACGTCCACAATGATGCACTTGGCCAAAAAGGGCGTATGCGTTTTTTCCTGAATATATTCAGGAAAAAACGCATACGCCCTTTTTGGCCAACCAAGCAAGCTTGCAAAGGAAATCTGCACTACAATGAAGTCTCACTTCCCCCCAGTCAAAAGGGCCATCTGAAAAATGTGTAAAATCCAGAAAGGCAGGACAGGCCATGGAGAACTGGGAGCCTTGTTATGCTGATGGGCGGGATGTAAATTGCCAACAGACACTCGGGAGAAGTGTATGGTGTTTCCTGAAACATCTAAAAAACAAAGCAACAGAGCCTAGGGCACTTCCACTTATGGTCCTATAGCCTAGGGAAATTAAAATCAGAAAGACAAAGCCACCCCAAAGTTTGGGACGCCTCTGTTTACAAGAACCTCGTTTACCGTACAAGTTCAATATCACAGAAAGTGAAAAATGGATAAAGAACTTGTGGTACTTACGTACAATGCAGTATCACTCAGCAATGAAATCTATGTCATCAGGCCCGTAGCAGCATAATGAGTGGATTCAGGTACGATGATTCTAACTGAAATAAGTCACACAGAAAAAGAAACATCATAAGATATCAGTAATACACGGAATGTAAACTTGGCTACACAGGAACTGAATTACAGAACAGAACAGGGTCTCAAATTTAGAAAACCAACTTATGCTTGCTTAAGGGGAAAGGTGAGTTGGGGTGCTGCATGAAACCAGAGATTGAAATGAGCACAGATAAAGTTCCTTTAGCCAAATATGGAATAGACAAGAGCTACTCCTTGCTCAACGAAATGGACTCAACACCGCATATTAAACGCCTAAGAATGTACCTGACTAGTAAGTATCTTAAAACCTATGGATTGCTATGTCTCCGAAAGAGAATCAAGCATGTGTACAGGGGCATAAACGCAGCAGTGATAGGATTGGAGAGGTTCGGTGAGCAAATGAAGACCCTTTGAAGTCATATTGCATGGTACCCATTCCACGGGTTTCAACTACCCAGGTTTAAGGTATTCTTCCTTCAGCTAAAACATGCATGTGGAACCTAGAGTATGATCAACCATGTGATCGGGAGACGTGTTCAAATATGTCTCAGTTTTCGTACCCTGGTACTCGGGAACAACATTCCAGACGTTTTACTAACACTCTCCCGACTTGGAGAGTCAGTCCCTTTAACCTCCTGTTTGGCCCAGTTTGCAATTTCTGCGGAAGATGAACAGGAATAGCGAGAACCAATGAGAGACTAGCTGGAGGTGTCTGGACGGGCAAATTTAACTCTCATTTCCCACCAGGAAGAGGAATTAACCAAAGGTTCAGCGGGCCGTGCCGGAACCAGATTAGGGCCTGAAGCCATCCTGCGGTGTTGCGGCCAGGTCACAAGAAAGCGAGTTGAAGAAAGGAGCTCAGGGGCACTGTAATTCACAAACATGCAGAGTTATAAATGACAGCTATCGTCCAAAAATATACTGAAGTCAGGCTGCCAAGAGGACTTGAAAGCGGGGCAGAATTGCAGGAAACCGATTTCAGGAGGTAGACTGGAATTGCATTGAAAGCATAGGAAAAGAGGCAGAACGTCCACAATGATGCACTTGGCCAAAAAGGGCGTATGCGTTTTTTCCTGAATATATTAGGAAAAAACGCATACGCCCTTTTTGGCCAACCAAGCAAGCTTGCAAAGGAAATCTGCACTACAATGAAGTCTCACTTCCCCCTGGTCAAAAGGGTCATCTGAAAAAAGTGTAAAATCCAGAAAGGCAGGACAGGCCATGGAGAACTGGGAGCCTTGTTATGCTGATGGGCGGGATGTAAATTGCCAACAGACACTCCGGAGAAGTGTATGGTGTTTCCTGAAACATCTAAAAAACAAAGCAACAGAGCCTAGGGCACTTCCACTTATGGTCCTATAGCTTAGGGAAATTAAAATCAAAAAGACAAAGCCACCCCAAAGTTTGGGACGCCTCTGTTTACAAGAACCTCGTTTACCGTACAAGTTCAATATCACAGAAAGTGAAAAATGGATAAAGAACTTGTGGTACTTACGTACAATGCAGTATCACTCAGCAATGAAATCTATGTCATCAGGCCCGTAGCAGCATAATGAGTGGATTCAGGTACGATGATTCTAACTGAAATAAGTCACACAGAAAAAGAAACATCATAAGCTATCAGTAATACACGGAATGTAAACTTGGCTACACAGGAACTGAATTACAGAACAGAACAGGGTCTCAAATTTAGAAAACCAACTTATGCTTGCTTAAGGGTAAAGGTGAGTTGGGGTGCTGCATGAAACCAGAGATTGAAATGAGCACAGATAAAGTTCCTTTAGCCAAATATGGAATAGACAAGAGCTACTCCTTGCTCAACGAAATGGACTCAACACCGCATATTAAACGCCTAAGAATGTACCTGACTAGTAATTATCTTAAAACCTATGGATTGCTATGTCTCCGAAAGAGAATCAAGCATGTGTACAGGGGCATAAACGCAGCAGTGATAGGATTGGAGAGGTTCGGTGAGCAAATGAAGACCCTTTGAAGTCATATTGCATGGTACCCATTCCACGGGTTTCAACTACCCAGGTTTAAGGTATTCTTCCTTCAGCTAAAACATGCATGTGCAACCTAGAGTATGATCAACCATGTGATCGGGAGACGTGTTCAAATATGTCTCAGTTTTCCTCCCCTGGTACTCGGGTGCAACATTCCAGACGCTTTACTAACACTCTCCCGACTTGGAGAGTCAGTCCCTTTAACCTCCTATTTGGCCCAGTTTGCAATTTCTGCGGAAGATGAACAGGAATAGCGAGAACCAATGAGAGACTAGCTGGAGGTGTCTGGACGGGCAAATTTAACTCTCATTTCCCACCAGGAAGAGGAATTAACCAAAGGCTCAGCGTGCCGTGCCGGAACCAGATTAGGGCCTGAAGCCATCCTGCGGTGTTGCGGCCAGGTCACAAGAAAGCGAGTTGAAGAAAGGAGCTCAGGGACACTGTAATTCACAAACATGCAGAGTTATAAATGACAGCTATCGTCCAAAAATATACTGAAGTCAGGCTGCCAAGAGGACTTGAAAGCGGGGCAGAATTGCAGGAAACCGATTTCAGGAGGTAGACTGGAATTGCATTGAAAGCATAGGAAAAGAGGCAGAACGTCCACAATGATGCACTTGGCCAAAAAGGGCGTATGCGTTTTTTCCTGAATATATTCAGGAAAAAACGCATACGCCCTTTTTGGCCAACCAAGCAAGCTTGAAAAGGAAATCTGCACTACAATGAAGTCTCACTTCCCCCCGGTCAAAAGGGCCATCTGAAAAAAGTGTAAAATCCAGAAAGGCAGGACAGGCCATGGAGAACTGGGAGCCTTGTTATGCTGATGGGCGGGATGTAAATTGCCAACAGACACTCGGGAGAAGTGTATGGTGTTTCCTGAAACATCTAAAAAACAAAGCAACAGAGCCTAGGGCACTTCCACTTATGGTCCCATAGCTTAGGGAAATTAAAATCAAAAAGACAAAGCCACCCCAAAGTTTGGGACGCCTCTGTTTACAAGAACCTCGTTTACCGTTCAAGTTCAATATCACAGAAAGTGAAAAATGGATAAAGAACTTGTGGTATTTACGTACAATGCAGTATCACTCAGCAATGAAATCTATGTCATCAGGCCCGTAGCAGCATAATGAGTGGATTCAGGTACGATGATTCTAACTGAAATAAGTCACACAGAAAAAGAAACATCATAAGATATCAGTAATACACGGAATGTAAACTTGGCTACACAGGAACTGAATTACAGAACAGAACAGGGTCTCAAATTTAGAAAAGCAACTTATGCTTGCTTAAGGGGAAAGGTGAGTTGGGGTGCTGCATGAAACCAGAGATTGAAATGAGCACAGATAAAGTTCCTTTAGCCAAATATGGAATAGACAAGAGCTACTCCTTGCTCAACGAAATGGACTCAACACCGCATATTAAACGCCTAAGAATGTACCTGACTAGTAAGTATCTTAAAACCTATGGATTGCTATGTCTCCGAAAGAGAATCAACCATGTGTACAGGGGCATAAACGCAGCAGTGATAGGATTGGAGAGGTTCGGTGAGCAAATGAAGACCCTTTGAAGTCATATTGCATGGTACCCATTCCACGGGTTTCAACTACCCAGGTTTAAGGTATTCTTCCTTCAGCTAAAACATGCATGTGCAACCTAGAGTATGATCAACCATGTGATCGGGAGACGTGTTCAAATATGTCTCAGTTTTCCTCCCCTGGTACTCGGGTGCAACATTCCAGACGCTTTACTAACACTCTCCCGACTTGGAGAGTCAGTCCCTTTAACCTCCTGTTTGGCCCAGTTTGCAATTTCTGCGGAAGATGAACAGGAGTAGCGAGAACCAATGAGAGACTAGCTGGAGGTGTCTGGACGGGCAAATTTAACTCTCATTTCCCACCAGGAGGAGGAATTAACCAAAGGCACAGCGTGCCGTGCCGGAACCAGATTAGGGCCTGAAGCCATCCTGCGGTGTTGCGGCCAGCTCACAAGAAAGCGAGTTGACGAAAGGAGCTCAGGGGCACTGTAATTCACAAACATGCAGAGTTATAAATGACAGCTATCGTCCAAAAATATACTGATGTCAGGCTGTCAAGAGGACTTGAAAGCGGGGCAGAATTGCAGGAAACCGATTTCAGGAGGTAGACTGGAATTGCATTGAAAGCATAGGAAAAGAGGCAGAACGTCCACAATGATGCACTTGGCCAAAAAGGGCGTATGCGTTTTTTCCTGAATATATTCAGGAAAAAACGCATACGCCCTTTTTGGCCAACCAAGCAAGCTTGCAAAGGAAATCTGCACTACAATGAAGTCTCACTTCCCCCCGGTCAAAAGGGCCATCTGAAAAAAGTGTAAAATCCAGAAAGGCAGGACAGGCCATGGAGAACTGGGAGCCTTGTTATGCTGATGGGCGGGATGTAATTTGCCAACAGACACTCGGGAGAAGTGTATGGTGTTTCCTGAAACATCTAAAAAACAAAGCAACAGAGCCTAGGGCACTTCCACTTATGGTCCTATAGCTTAGGGAAATTAAAATCAAAAAGACAAAGCCACCCCAAAGTCTGGGACGCCTCTGTTTACAAGAACCTCGTTTACCGTACAAGTTCAATATCACAGAAAGTGAAAAATGGATAAAGAACTTGTGGTACTTACGTACAATGCAGTATCACTCAGCAATGAAATCTATGTCATCAGGCCCGTAGCAGCATAATGAGTGGATTCATGTACGATGATTCTAACTGAAATAAGTCACACAGAAAATGAAACATCATAAGGTATCAGTAATACACGGAATGTAAACTTGGCTACACAGGAACTGAATTACAGAACAGAACAGGGTCTCAAATTTAGAAAACCAACTTATGCTTGCTTAAGGGTAAAGGTGAGTTGGGGTGCTGCATGAAACCAGAGATTGAAATGAGCACAGATAAAGTTCCTTTAGCCAAATATGGAATAGACAAGAGCTACTCCTTGCTCAACGAAATGGACTCAACACCGCATATTAAACGCCTAAGAATGTACCTGACTAGTAAGTATCTTAAAACCTATGGATTGCTATGTCTCCGAAAGAGAATCAAGCATGTGTACAGGGGCATAAACGCAGCAGTGATAGGATTGGAGAGGTTCGGTGAGCAAATGAAGACCCTTTGAAGTCATATTGCATGGTACCCATTCCACGGGTTTCAACTACCCAGGTTTAAGGTATTCTTCCTTCAGCTAAAACATGCATGTGGAACCTAGAGTATGATCAACCATGTGATCGGGAGACGTGTTCAAATATGTCTCAGTTTTCGTACCCTGGTACTCGGGTGCAACATTCCAGACGCTTTACTAACACTCTCCCGACTTGGAGAGTCAGTCCCTTTAACCTCCTGTTTGGCCCAGTTTGCAATTTCTGCGGAAGATGAACAGGAATAGCGAGAACCAATGAGAGACTAGCTGGAGGTGTCTGGACGGGCAAATTTAACTCTCATTTCCCACCAGGAAGAGGAATTAACCAAAGGCACAGCGTGCCGTGCCAGAACCAGATTAGGGCCTGAAGCCATCCTGCGGTGTTGCGGCCAGGTCACAAGAAAGCGAGTTGAAGAAAGGAGCTCAGGGGCACTGTAATTCACAAACATGCAGAGTTATAAATGACAGCTATCGTCCAAAAATATACTGAAGTCAGGCTGTCAAGAGGACTTAAAAGCGGGGCAGAATTGCAGGAAACCGATTTCAGGAGGTAGACTGGAATTGCATTGAAAGCATAGGAAAAGAGGCAGAACGTCCACAATGATGCACTTGGCCAAAAAGGGCGTATGCGTTTTTTCCTGAATATATTCAGGAAAAAACGCATACGCCCTTTTTGGCCAACCAAGCAAGCTTGCAAAGGAAATCTGCACTACAATGAAGTCTCACTTCCCCCCAGTCAAAAGGGCCATCTGAAAAAACTGTAAAATCCAGAAAGGCAGGACAGTCCATGGAGAACTGGGAGCCTTGTTATGCTGATGGGCGGGATGTAAATTGCCAACAGACACTCGGGAGAAGTGTATGGTGTTTCCTGAAACATCTAAAAAACAAAGCAACAGAGCCTAGGGCACTTCCACTTATGGTCCTATAGCTTAGGGAAATTAAAATCAAAAAGACAAAGCCACCCCAAAGTCTGGGACGCCTCTGTTTACAAGAACCTCGTTTACCGTACAAGTTCAATATCACAGAAAGTGAAAAATGGATAAAGAACTTGTGGTACTTACGTACAATGCAGTATCACTCAGCAATGAAATCTATGTCATCAGGACCGTAGCAGCATAATGAGTGGATTCATGTACGATGATTCTAACTGAAATAAGTCACACAGAAAAAGAAACATCATAAGGTATCAGTAATACACGGAATGTAAACTTGGCTACACAGGAACTGAATTACAGAACAGAACAGGGTCTCAAATTTAGAAAACCAACTTATGCTTGCTTAAGGGTAAAGGTGAGTTGGGGTGCTGCATGAAACCAGAGATTGAAATGAGCACAGATAAAGTTCCTTTAGCCAAATATGGAATAGACAAGAGTTACTCCTTGCTCAACGAAATGGACTCAACACCGCATATTAAACGCCTAAGAATGTACCTGACTAGTAAGTATCTTAAAACCTATGGATTGCTATGTCTCCAAAAGAGAATCAAGCACGTGTACAGGGGCATAAACGCAGCAGTGATAGGATTGGAGAGGTTCGGTGAGCAAATGAAGACCCTTTGAAGTCATATTGCATGGTACCCATTCCACGGGTTTCAACTACTCAGGTTTAAGGTATTCTTCCTTCAGCTAAAACATGCATGTGGAACCTAGAGTATGATCAACCATGTGATCGGGAGACGTGTTCAAATATGTCTCAGTTTTCGTACCCTGGTACTCGGGTGCAACATTCCAGACGCTTTACTAACACTCTCCCGACTTGGAGAGTCAGTCCCTTTAACCTCCTGTTTGGCCCAGTTTGCAATTTCTGCGGAAGATGAACAGGAATAGCGAGAACCAATGAGAGACTAGCTGGAGGTGTCTGGACGGGCAAATTTAACTCTCATTTCCCACCAGGAAGAGGAATTAACCAAAGGCTCAGCGTGCCGTGCCGGAACCAGATTAGGGCCTGAAGCCATCCTGCGGTGTTGCGGCCAGCTCACAAGAAAGCGAGTTGAAGAAAGGAGCTCAGGGGCACTGTAATTCACAAACCTGCAGAGTTATAAATGACAGCTATCGTCCAAAAATATACTGAAGTCAGGCTGCCAAGAGGACTTGAAAGCGGGGCAGAATTGCAGGAAACCGATTTCAGGAGGTAGACTGGAATTGCATTGAAAGCATAGGAAAAGAGGCAGAACGTCACAATGATGCACTTGGCCAAAAAGGGCGTATGCGTTTTTTCCTGAATATATTCAGGAAAAAACGCATACGCCCTTTTTGGCCAACCAAGCAAGCTTGCAAAGGAAATCTGCACTACAATGAAGTCTCACTTCCCCCCGGTCAAAAGAGCCATCTGAAAAAAGTGTAAAATCCAGAAAGGCAGGACAGGCCATGGAGAACTGGGAGCCTTGTTATGCTGATGGGCGGTGTGTAAATTGCCAACAGACACTCGGGAGAAGTGTATGGTGTTTCCTGAAACATCTAAAAAACAAAGCAACAGAGCCTAGGGCACTTCCACTTATGGTCCTATAGCTTAGGGAAATTAAAATCAAAAAGACAAAGCCACCCCAAAGTTTGGGACGCCTCTGTTTACAAGAACCTCGTTTACCGTACAAGTTCAATATCACAGAAAGTGAAAAATGGATAAAGAACTTGTGGTACTTACATACAATGCAGTATCACTCAGCAATGAAATCTATGTCATCAGGCCCGTAGCAACATAATGAGTGGATTCAGGTACGATGATTCTAACTGAAATAAGTCACACAGAAAAAGAAACATCATAAGATATCAGTAATACACGGAATGTAAACTTGGCTACACAGGAACTGAATTACAGAACAGAACAGGGTCTCAAATTTAGAAAACCAACTTATGCTTGCTTAAGGGTAAAGGTGAGTTGGGGTGCTGCATGAAACCAGAGATTGAAATGAGCACAGATAAAGTTCCTTTAGCCAAATATGGAATAGACAAGAGCTACTCCTTGCTCAACAAAATGGACTCAACACCGCATATTAAACGCCTAAGAATGTACCTGACTAGTAAGTATCTTAAAACCTATGGATTGCTATGTCTCCGAAAGAGAATCAAGCATGTGTACAGGGGCATAAACGCAGCAGTGATAGGATTGGAGAGGTTCGGTGAGCAAATGAAGACCCTTGAAGTCATATTGCATGGTACCCATTCCACGGGTTTCAACTACCCAGGTTTAAGGTATTCTTCCTTCAGCTAAAACATGCATGTGGAACCTAGAGTATGATCAACCATGTGATCGGGAGACGTGTTCAAATATGTCTCAGTTTTCCTTCCCTGGTACTCGGGTGCAACATTCCAGACGCTTTACTAACACTCTCCCGACTTGGAGAGTCAGTCCCTTTAACCTCCTATTTGGCCCAGTTTGCAATTTCTGCGGAAGATGAACAGGAATAGCGAGAACCAATGAGAGACTAGCTGGAGGTGCCTGGACGGGCAAATTTAACTCTCATTTCCCACCAGGAAGAGGAATTAACCAAAGGCTCAGCGTGCCGTGCCGGAACCAGATTAGGGCCTGAAGCCATCCTGCGGTGTTGCGGCCAGGTCACAAGAAAGCGAGTTGAAGAAAGGAGCTCAGGGGCACTGTAATTCACAAACCTGCAGAGTTATAAATGACAGCTATCGTCCAAAAATATACTGAAGTAAGGCTGCCAAGAGGACTTGAAAGCGGGGCAGAATTGCAGGAAACCGATTTCAGGAGGTAGACTGGAATTGCTTTGAAAGCATAGGAAAAGAGGCAGAACGTCCACAATGATGCACTTGGCCAAAAAGGGCGTATGCGTTTTTTCCTGAATATATTCAGGAAAAAACGCATACGCCCTTTTTGGCCAACCAAGCAAGCTTGCAAAGGAAATCTGCACTACAATGAAGTCTCACTTCCCCCCGGTCAAAAGGGCCATCTGAAAAAAGTGTAAAATCCAGAAAGGCAGGACAGGCCATGGAGAACTGGGAGCCTTGTTATGCTGATGGGCGGGATGTAAATTGCCAACAGACACTCGGGAGAAGTGTATGGTGTTTCCTGAAACATCTAAAAAACAAAGCAACAGAGCCTAGGGCACTTCCACTTATCGTCCTATAGCTTAGGGAAATTAAAATCAAAAAGACAAAGCCACCCCAAAGTCTGGGACGCCTCTGTTTACAAGAACCTCGTTTAGCGTACAAGTTCAATATCACAGAAAGTGAAAAATGGATAAAGAACTTGTGGTACTTACGTACAATGCAGTATCACTCAGCAATGAAATCTATGTCATCAGGCCCGTAGCAGCATAATGAGTGGATTCAGGTACGATGATTCTAACTGAAATAAGTCACACAGAAAAAGAAACATCATAAGATATCAGTAATACACGGAATGTTAACTTGGCTACACAGGAACTGAATTACAGAACAGAACAGGGTCTCAAATTTAGAAAACCAACTTATGCTTGCTTAAGGGTAAAGGTGAGTTGGGGTGCTGCATGAAACCAGAGATTGAAATGAGCACAGATAAAGTTCCTTTAGCCAAATATGGAATAGACAAGAGCTACTCCTTGCTCAACGAAATGGACTCAACACCGCATATTAAACGCCTAAGAATGTACCTGACTAGTAAGTATCTTAAAACCTATGGATTGCTATGTCTCCGAAAGAGAATCAAGCATGTGTACAGGGGCATAAACGCAGCAGTGATAGGATTGGAGAGGTTCGGTGAGCAAATGAAGACCCTTTGAAGTCATATTGTATGGTACCCATTCCACGGGTTTCAACTACCCAGGATTAAGGTATTCTTCCTTCAGCTAAAACATGCATGTGGAACCCAGAGTATGATCAACCATGTGAACGGGAGACGTGTTCAAATATGTCTCAGTTTTCCTCCCCTGGTACTCGGGTGCAACATTCCAGACGCTTTACTAACACTCTCCCCACTTGGAGAGTCAGCGCCTTTAAACTCCTGTTTGTCCCCGTTTGCAATTTCTGCGGAAGATGAACAGGAATAGGGAGAACCAATGAGAGACTAGCTGGAGGTGTCTGGACGGGCAAATTTAACTCTCATTTCCCACCAGGAAGAGGAAATAACCAAAGGCTCAGCGTGCCGTGCCGGAACCTGATTGGGCCTGAAGCCATCCTGCGGTGTTGCGGCCAGCTCACAAGAAAGCGAGTTGAAGAAAGGAGCTCAGGGGCACTCTAATTCACAAACCTGCAGAGTTATAAATGACAGCTATCGTCCAAAAATATACTGAAGTCAGGCTGCCAAGAGGACTTGAAAGCGGGGCAGAATTGCAGGAAACCGATTTCAGGAGGTAGACTGGAATTGCATTGAAAGCATAGGAAAAGAGGCAGAACGTCAACAATGATGCACTTGGCCATAAAGGGCGTATGCGTTTTTTCCTGAATATATTCAGGAAAAAACGCATATGCCCTTTTTGGCCAACCAAGCAAGCTTGCAAAGGAAATCTGCACTACAATGAAGTCTCACTTCCCCCCGGTCAAAAGGGTCATCTGAAAAAAGTGTAAAATCCAGAAAGGCAGGACAGGCCATGGAGAACTGGGAGCCTTGTTATGCTGATGGGCGGGATGTAAATTGCCAACAGACACTCGGGAGAAGTGTATGGTGTTTCCTGAAACATCTAAAAAACAAAGCAACAGAGCCTAGGGCACTTCCACTTATGGTCCTATAGCTTAGGGAAATTAAAATAAAAAAGACAAAGCCACCCCAGAGTTTGGGACACCTCTGTTTACAAGAACCTCGTTTACCGTACAAGTTCAATATCACAGAAAGTGAAAAATGGATAAAGAACTTGTGGTACTTACGTACAATGCAGTATCACTCAGCAATGAAATCTATGTCATCAGACCCGTAGCAGCATAATGAGTGGATTCAGGTACGATGATTCTAACTGAAATAAGTCACACAGAAAAAGAAACATCATAAGATATCAGTAATACACGGAATGTAAACTTGGCTACACAGGAACTGAATTACAGAACAGAACAGGGTCTCAAATTTAGAAAACCAACTTATGCTTGCTTAAGGGTAAAGGTGAGTTGGGGTGCTGCATGAAACCAGAGATTGAAATGAGCACAGATAAAGTTCCTTTAGCCAAATATGGAATAGACAAGAGCTACTCATTGCTTAACAAAATGGACTCAACACCGCATATTAAACGCCTAAGAATGTACCTGACTAGTAAGTATCTTAAAACCTATGGATTGCTATGTCTCTGAAAGAGAATCAAGCATGTGTACAGGGGCATAAACGCAGCAGTGATAGGATTGGAGAGGTTCGGTGAGCAAATGAAGACCCTTTGAAGTCATATTGCATGGTACCCATTCCACGGGTTTCAACTACCCAGGTTTAAGGTATTCTTCCTTCAGCTAAAACATGCATGTGGAACCTAGAGTATGATCAACCATGTGATCGGGAGACGTGTTCAAATATGTCTCAGTTTTCCTTCCCTGGTACTCGGGTGCAACATTCCAGACGCTTTACTAACACTCTCCCGACTTGGAGAGTCAGTCCCTTTAACCTCCTGTTTGGCCCAGTTTGCAATTTCTGCGGAAGATGAACAGGAATAGCGAGAACCAATGAGAGACTAGCTGGAGGTGTCTGGACGGGCAAATTTAACTCTCATTTCCCACCAGGAAGAGGAATTAACCAAAGGCTCAGCGTGCCGTGCCGGAACCAGATTAGGGCCTGAAGCCATCCTGCGGTGTTGCGGCCAGGTCACAAGAAAGCGAGTTGAAGAAAGGAGCTCAGGGGCACTGTAATTCACAAACATGCAGAGTTATAAATGACAGCTATCGTCCAAAAATATACTGAAGTCAGGCTGTCAAGAGGACTTAAAAGCGGGGCAGAATTGCAGGAAACCGATTTCAGGAGGTAGACTGGAATTGCATTGAAAGCATAGGAAAAGAGGCAGAACGTCCACAATGATGCACTTGGCCAAAAAGGGCGTATGCGTTTTTTCCTGAATATATTCAGGAAAAAACGCATACGCCCTTTTTGGCCAACCAAGCAAGCTTGCAAAGGAAATCTGCACTACAATGAAGTCTCACTTCCCCCCAGTCAAAAGGGCCATCTGAAAAAACTGTAAAATCCAGAAAGGCAGGACAGTCCATGGAGAACTGGGAGCCTTGTTATGCTGATGGGCGGGATGTAAATTGCCAACAGACACTCGGGAGAAGTGTATGGTGTTTCCTGAAACATCTAAAAAACAAAGCAACAGAGCCTAGGGCACTTCCACTTATGGTCCTATAGCTTAGGGAAATTAAAATCAAAAAGACAAAGCCACCCCAAAGTCTGGGACGCCTCTGTTTACAAGAACCTCGTTTACCGTACAAGTTCAATATCACAGAAAGTGAAAAATGGATAAAGAACTTGTGGTACTTACGTACAATGCAGTATCACTCAGCAATGAAATCTATGTCATCAGGACCGTAGCAGCATAATGAGTGGATTCATGTACGATGATTCTAACTGAAATAAGTCACACAGAAAAAGAAACATCATAAGGTATCAGTAATACACGGAATGTAAACTTGGCTACACAGGAACTGAATTACAGAACAGAACAGGGTCTCAAATTTAGAAAACCAACTTATGCTTGCTTAAGGGTAAAGGTGAGTTGGGGTGCTGCATGAAACCAGAGATTGAAATGAGCACAGATAAAGTTCCTTTAGCCAAATATGGAATAGACAAGAGTTACTCCTTGCTCAACGAAATGGACTCAACACCGCATATTAAACGCCTAAGAATGTACCTGACTAGTAAGTATCTTAAAACCTATGGATTGCTATGTCTCCAAAAGAGAATCAAGCACGTGTACAGGGGCATAAACGCAGCAGTGATAGGATTGGAGAGGTTCGGTGAGCAAATGAAGACCCTTTGAAGTCATATTGCATGGTACCCATTCCACGGGTTTCAACTACTCAGGTTTAAGGTATTCTTCCTTCAGCTAAAACATGCATGTGGAACCTAGAGTATGATCAACCATGTGATCGGGAGACGTGTTCAAATATGTCTCAGTTTTCGTACCCTGGTACTCGGGTGCAACATTCCAGACGCTTTACTAACACTCTCCCGACTTGGAGAGTCAGTCCCTTTAACCTCCTGTTTGGCCCAGTTTGCAATTTCTGCGGAAGATGAACAGGAATAGCGAGAACCAATGAGAGACTAGCTGGAGGTGTCTGGACGGGCAAATTTAACTCTCATTTCCCACCAGGAAGAGGAATTAACCAAAGGCTCAGCGTGCCGTGCCGGAACCAGATTAGGGCCTGAAGCCATCCTGCGGTGTTGCGGCCAGCTCACAAGAAAGCGAGTTGAAGAAAGGAGCTCAGGGGCACTGTAATTCACAAACCTGCAGAGTTATAAATGACAGCTATCGTCCAAAAATATACTGAAGTCAGGCTGCCAAGAGGACTTGAAAGCGGGGCAGAATTGCAGGAAACCGATTTCAGGAGGTAGACTGGAATTGCATTGAAAGCATAGGAAAAGAGGCAGAACGTCACAATGATGCACTTGGCCAAAAAGGGCGTATGCGTTTTTTCCTGAATATATTCAGGAAAAAACGCATACGCCCTTTTTGGCCAACCAAGCAAGCTTGCAAAGGAAATCTGCACTACAATGAAGTCTCACTTCCCCCCGGTCAAAAGAGCCATCTGAAAAAAGTGTAAAATCCAGAAAGGCAGGACAGGCCATGGAGAACTGGGAGCCTTGTTATGCTGATGGGCGGGATGTAAATTGCCAACAGACACTCGGGAGAAGTGTATGGTGTTTCCTGAAACATCTAAAAAACAAAGCAACAGAGCCTAGGGCACTTCCACTTATGGTCCTATAGCTTAGGGAAATTAAAATCAAAAAGACAAAGCCACCCCAAAGTTTGGGACGCCTCTGTTTACAAGAACCTCGTTTACCGTACAAGTTCAATATCACAGAAAGTGAAAAATGGATAAAGAACTTGTGGTACTTACATACAATGCAGTATCACTCAGCAATGAAATCTATGTCATCAGGCCCGTAGCAACATAATGAGTGGATTCAGGTACGATGATTCTAACTGAAATAAGTCACACAGAAAAAGAAACATCATAAGATATCAGTAATACACGGAATGTAAACTTGGCTACACAGGAACTGAATTACAGAACAGAACAGGGTCTCAAATTTAGAAAACCAACTTATGCTTGCTTAAGGGTAAAGGTGAGTTGGGGTGCTGCATGAAACCAGAGATTGAAATGAGCACAGATAAAGTTCCTTTAGCCAAATATGGAATAGACAAGAGCTACTCCTTGCTCAACAAAATGGACTCAACACCGCATATTAAACGCCTAAGAATGTACCTGACTAGTAAGTATCTTAAAACCTATGGATTGCTATGTCTCCGAAAGAGAATCAAGCATGTGTACAGGGGCATAAACGCAGCAGTGATAGGATTGGAGAGGTTCGGTGAGCAAATGAAGACCCTTGAAGTCATATTGCATGGTACCCATTCCACGGGTTTCAACTACCCAGGTTTAAGGTATTCTTCCTTCAGCTAAAACATGCATGTGGAACCTAGAGTATGATCAACCATGTGATCGGGAGACGTGTTCAAATATGTCTCAGTTTTCCTTCCCTGGTACTCGGGTGCAACATTCCAGACGCTTTACTAACACTCTCCCGACTTGGAGAGTCAGTCCCTTTAACCTCCTATTTGGCCCAGTTTGCAATTTCTGCGGAAGATGAACAGGAATAGCGAGAACCAATGAGAGACTAGCTGGAGGTGCCTGGACGGGCAAATTTAACTCTCATTTCCCACCAGGAAGAGGAATTAACCAAAGGCTCAGCGTGCCGTGCCGGAACCAGATTAGGGCCTGAAGCCATCCTGCGGTGTTGCGGCCAGGTCACAAGAAAGCGAGTTGAAGAAAGGAGCTCAGGGGCACTGTAATTCACAAACCTGCAGAGTTATAAATGACAGCTATCGTCCAAAAATATACTGAAGTAAGGCTGCCAAGAGGACTTGAAAGCGGGGCAGAATTGCAGGAAACCGATTTCAGGAGGTAGACTGGAATTGCTTTGAAAGCATAGGAAAAGAGGCAGAACGTCCACAATGATGCACTTGGCCAAAAAGGGCGTATGCGTTTTTTCCTGAATATATTCAGGAAAAAACGCATACGCCCTTTTTGGCCAACCAAGCAAGCTTGCAAAGGAAATCTGCACTACAATGAAGTCTCACTTCCCCCCGGTCAAAAGGGCCATCTGAAAAAAGTGTAAAATCCAGAAAGGCAGGACAGGCCATGGAGAACTGGGAGCCTTGTTATGCTGATGGGCGGGATGTAAATTGCCAACAGACACTCGGGAGAAGTGTATGGTGTTTCCTGAAACATCTAAAAAACAAAGCAACAGAGCCTAGGGCACTTCCACTTATCGTCCTATAGCTTAGGGAAATTAAAATCAAAAAGACAAAGCCACCCCAAAGTCTGGGACGCCTCTGTTTACAAGAACCTCGTTTAGCGTACAAGTTCAATATCACAGAAAGTGAAAAATGGATAAAGAACTTGTGGTACTTACGTACAATGCAGTATCACTCAGCAATGAAATCTATGTCATCAGGCCCGTAGCAGCATAATGAGTGGATTCAGGTACGATGATTCTAACTGAAATAAGTCACACAGAAAAAGAAACATCATAAGATATCAGTAATACACGGAATGTAAACTTGGCTACACAGGAACTGAATTACAGAACAGAACAGGGTCTCAAATTTAGAAAACCAACTTATGCTTGCTTAAGGGTAAAGGTGAGTTGGGGTGCTGCATGAAACCAGAGATTGAAATGAGCACAGATAAAGTTCCTTTAGCCAAATATGGAATAGACAAGAGCTACTCCTTGCTCAACGAAATGGACTCAACACCGCATATTAAACGCCTAAGAATGTACCTGACTAGTAAGTATCTTAAAACCTATGGATTGCTATGTCTCCGAAAGAGAATCAAGCATGTGTACAGGGGCATAAACGCAGCAGTGATAGGATTGGAGAGGTTCGGTGAGCAAATGAAGACCCTTTGAAGTCATATTGTATGGTACCCATTCCACGGGTTTCAACTACCCAGGATTAAGGTATTCTTCCTTCAGCTAAAACATGCATGTGGAACCCAGAGTATGATCAACCATGTGAACGGGAGACGTGTTCAAATATGTCTCAGTTTTCCTCCCCTGGTACTCGGGTGCAACATTCCAGACGCTTTACTAACACTCTCCCCACTTGGAGAGTCAGCGCCTTTAAACTCCTGTTTGTCCCCGTTTGCAATTTCTGCGGAAGATGAACAGGAATAGGGAGAACCAATGAGAGACTAGCTGGAGGTGTCTGGACGGGCAAATTTAACTCTCATTTCCCACCAGGAAGAGGAAATAACCAAAGGCTCAGCGTGCCGTGCCGGAACCTGATTGGGCCTGAAGCCATCCTGCGGTGTTGCGGCCAGCTCACAAGAAAGCGAGTTGAAGAAAGGAGCTCAGGGGCACTCTAATTCACAAACCTGCAGAGTTATAAATGACAGCTATCGTCCAAAAATATACTGAAGTCAGGCTGCCAAGAGGACTTGAAAGCGGGGCAGAATTGCAGGAAACCGATTTCAGGAGGTAGACTGGAATTGCATTGAAAGCATAGGAAAAGAGGCAGAACGTCAACAATGATGCACTTGGCCATAAAGGGCGTATGCGTTTTTTCCTGAATATATTCAGGAAAAAACGCATATGCCCTTTTTGGCCAACCAAGCAAGCTTGCAAAGGAAATCTGCACTACAATGAAGTCTCACTTCCCCCCGGTCAAAAGGGTCATCTGAAAAAAGTGTAAAATCCAGAAAGGCAGGACAGGCCATGGAGAACTGGGAGCCTTGTTATGCTGATGGGCGGGATGTAAATTGCCAACAGACACTCGGGAGAAGTGTATGGTGTTTCCTGAAACATCTAAAAAACAAAGCAACAGAGCCTAGGGCACTTCCACTTATGGTCCTATAGCTTAGGGAAATTAAAATAAAAAAGACAAAGCCACCCCAAAGTTTGGGACACCTCTGTTTATAAGAACCTCGTTTACCGTACAAGTTCAATATCACAGAAAGTGAAAAATGGATAAAGAACTTGTGGTACTTACGTACAATGCAGTATCACTCAGCAATGAAATCTATGTCATCAGGCCCGTAGCAGCATAATGAGTGGATTCAGGTACGATGATTCTAACTGAAATAAGTCACACAGAAAAAGAAACATCATAAGGTATCAGTAATACACGGAATGTAAACTTGGCTACACAGGAACTGAATTACAGAACAGAACAGGGTCTCAAATTTAGAAAACCAACTTATGCTTGCTTAAGGGTAAAGGTGAGTTGGGGTGCTGCATGAAATCAGAGATTGAAATGAGCACAGATAAAGTTCCTTTAGCCAAATATGGAATAGACAAGAGCTACTCCTTGCTTAACGAAATGGACTCAACACCGCATATTAAACGCCTAAGAATGTCCCTGACTAGTAAGTATCTTAAAACCTATGGATTGCTATGTCTCCGAAAGAGAATCAAGCATGTGTACAGGGGCATAAACGCAGCAGTGTTAGGATTGGAGAGGTTCGGTGAGCAAATGAAGACCCTTTGAAGTCATATTGCATGGTACCCATTCCACGGGTTTCAACTACCCAGGTTTAAGGTATTCTTCCTTCAGCTAAAACATGCATGTGCAACCTAGAGTATGATCAACCATGTGATCGGGAGACGTGTTCAAATATGTCTCAGTTTTCCTTCCCTGGTACTCGGGTGCAACATTCCAGACGCTTTACTAACACTCTCCCGACTTGGAGAGTCAGTCCCTTTAACCTCCTATTTGGCCCAGTTTGCAATTTCTGCGGAAGATGAACAGGAATAGCGAGAACCAATGAGAGACTAGCTGGAGGTGTCTGGACGGGCAAATTTAACTCTCATTTCCCACCAGGAAGAGGAATTAACCAAAGGCTCAGCGTGCCGTGCCGGAACCAGATTAGGGCCTGAAGCCATCCTGCGGTGTTGCGGCCAGGTCACAAGAAAGCGAGTTGAAGAAAGGAGCTCAGAGACACTGTAATTCACAAACATGCAGAGTTATAAATGACAGCTATCGTCCAAAAATATACTGAAGTCAGGCTGCCAAGAGGACTTGAAAGCGGGGCAGAATTGCAGGAAACCGATTTCAGGAGGTAGACTGGAATTGCATTGAAAGCATAGGAAAAGAGGCAGAACGTCCACAATGATGCACTTGGCCAAAAAGGGCGTATGCGTTTTTTCCTGAATATATTCAGGAAAAAACGCATACGCCCTTTTTGGCCAACCAAGCAAGCTTGAAAAGGAAATCTGCACTACAATGAAGTCTCACTTCCCCCCAGTCAAATGGGCCATCTGAAAAAAGTGTAAAATCCAGAAAGGCAGGACAGGCCATGGAGAACTGGGAGCCTTGTTATGCTGATGGGCGGGATGTAAATTGCCAACAGACACTCGGGAGAAGTGTATGGTGTTTCCTGAAACATCTAAAAAACAAAGCAACAGAGCCTAGGGCACTTCCACTTATGGTCCTATAGCTTAGGGAAATTAAAATCAAAAAGACAAAGCCACCCCAAAGTTTGGGACGCCTCTGTTTACAAGAACCTCGTTTACCGTACAAGTTCAATATCACAGAAAGTGAAAAATGGATAAAGAACTTGTGGTACTTACGTACAATGCAGTATCACTCAGCAATGAAATCTATGTCATCAGGCCCGTAGCAGCATAATGAGTGGATTCAGGTACGATGATTCTAACTGAAATAAGTCACACAGAAAAAGAAACATCATAAGATATCAGTAATACACGGAATGTAAACTTGGCTACACAGGAACTAAATTACAGAACAGAACAGGGTCTCAAATTTAGAAAACCAACTTATGCTTGCTTAAGGGTAAAGGTGAGTTGGGGTGCTGCATGAAACCAGAGATTGAAATGAGCACAGATAAAGTTCCTTTAGCCAAATATGGAATAGACAAGAGCTACTCCTTGCTCAACAAAATGGACTCAACACCGCATATTAAACGCCTAAGAATGTACCTGACTAGTAAGTATCTTAAAACCTATGGATTGCTATGTCTCCGAAAGAGAATCAACCATGTGTACAGGGGCATAAACGCAGCAGTGATAGGATTGGAGAGGTTCGGTGAGCAAATGAAGACCCTTTGAAGTCATATTGCATGGTACCCATTCCACGGGTTTCAACTACCCAGGTTTAAGGTATTCTTTCTTCAGCTAAAACATGCATGTGCAACCTAGAGTATGATCAACCATGTGATCGGGAGACGTGTTCAAATATGTCTCAGTTTTCGTACCCTGGTACTCGGGTGCAACATTCCAGACGCTTTACTAACACTCTCCCGACTTGGAGAGTCAGTCCCTTTAACCTCCTGTTTGGCCCAGTTTGCAATTTCTGCGGAAGATGAACAGGAGTAGCGAGAACCAATGAGAGACTAGCTGGAGGTGTCTGGACGGGCAAATTTAACTCTCATTTCCCACCAGGAGGAGGAATTAACCAAAGGCACAGCGTGCCGTGCCGGAACCAGATTAGGGCCTGAAGCCATCCTGCGGTGTTGCGGCCAGGTCACAAGAAAGCGAGTTGACGAAAGGAGCTCAGGGGCACTGTAATTCACAAACATGCAGAGTTATAAATGACAGCTATCGTCCAAAAATATACTGAAGTCAGGCTGTCAAGAGGACTTGAAAGCGGGGCAGAATTGCAGGAAACCGATTTCAGGAGGTAGACTGGAATTGCATTGAAAGCATAGGAAAAGAGGCAGAACGTCCACAATGATGCACTTGGCCAAAAAGGGCGTATGCGTTTTTTCCTGAATATATTCAGGAAAAAACGCATACGCCCTTTTTGGCCAACCAAGCAAGCTTGCAAAGGAAATCTGCACTACAATGAAGTCTCACTTCCCCCCAGTCAAATGGGCCATCTGAAAAATGTGTAAAATCCAGAAAGGCAGGACAGGCCCTGGAGAACTGGGAGCCTTGTTATGCTGATGGGCGGGATGTAAATTGCCAACAGACACTCGGGAGAAGTGTATGGTGTTTCCTGAAACATCTAAAAAACAAAGCAACAGAGCCTAGGGCACTTCCACTTATGGTCCTATAGCTTAGGGAAATTAAAATCAAAAAGACAAAGCCACCCCAAAGTTTGGGACGCCTCTGTTTACAAGAACCTCGTTTACCGTACAAGTTCAATATCACAGAAAGTGAAAAATGGATAAAGAACTTGTGGTACTTACGTACAATGCAGTATCACTCAGCAATGAAATCTATGTCATCAGACCCGTAGCAGCATAATGAGTGGATTCAGGTACGATGATTCTAACTGAAATAAGTCACACAGAAAAAGAAACATCATAAGATATCAGTAATACACGGAATGTAAACTTGGCTACACAGGAACTGAATTACAGAACAGAACAGGGTCTCAAATTTAGAAAACCAACTTATGCTTGCTTAAGGGTAAAGGTGAGTTGGGGTGCTGCATGAAACCAGAGATTGAAATGAGCACAGATAAAGTTCCTTTAGCCAAATATGGAATAGACAAGAGCTACTCATTGCTCAACAAAATGGACTCAACACCGCATATTAAACGCCTAAGAATGTACCTGACTAGTAAGTATCTTAAAACCTATGGATTGCTATGTCTCTGAAAGAGAATCAAGCATGTGTACAGGGGCATAAACGCAGCAGTGATAGGATTGGAGAGGTTCGGTGAGCAAATGAAGACCCTTTGAAGTCATATTGCATGGTACCCATTCCACGGGTTTCAACTACCCAGGTTTAAGGTATTCTTCCTTCAGCTAAAACATGCATGTGGAACCTAGAGTATGATCAACCATGTGATCGGGAGACGTGTTCAAATATGTCTCAGTTTTCCTTCCCTGGTACTCGGGTGCAACATTCCAGACGCTTTACTAACACTCTCCCGACTTGGAGAGTCAGTCCCTTTAACCTCCTGTTTGGCCCAGTTTGCAATTTCTGCGGAAGATGAACAGGAATAGCGAGAACCAATGAGAGACTAGCTGGAGGTGTCTGGACGGGCAAATTTAACTCTCATTTCCCACCAGGAAGAGGAATTAACCAAAGGCTCAGCGTGCCGTGCCGGAACCAGATTAGGGCCTGAAGCCATCCTGCGGTGTTGCGGCCAGGTCACAAGAAAGCGAGTTGAAGAAAGGAGCTCAGGGGCACTGTAATTCACAAACATGCAGAGTTATAAATGACAGCTATCGTCCAAAAATATACTGAAGTCAGGCTGCCAAGAGGACTTGAAAGCGGGGCAGAATTGCAGGGAACCGATTTCAGGAGGTAGACTGGAATTGCATTGAAAGCATAGGAAAAGAGGCAGAACGTCCACAATGATGCACTTGGCCAAAAAGGGCGTATGCGTTTTTTCCTGAATATATTCAGGAAAAAACGCATACGCCCTTTTTGGCCAACCAAGCAAGCTTGCAAAGGAAATCTGCACTACAATGAAGTCTCACTTCCCCCCGGTCAAAAGGGCCATCTGAAAAAAGTGTAAAATCCAGAAAGGCAGGACAGGCCATGGAGAACTGGGAGCCTTGTTATGCTGATGGGCGGGATGTAAATTGCCAACAGACACTCGGGAGAAGTGTATGGTGTTTCCTGAAACATCTAAAAAACAAAGCAACAGAGCCTAGGGCACTTCCACTTATCGTCCTATAGCTTAGGGAAATTAAAATCAAAAAGACAAAGCCACCCCAAAGTCTGGGACGCCTCTGTTTACAAGAACCTCGTTTAGCGTACAAGTTCAATATCACAGAAAGTGAAAAATGGATAAAGAACTTGTGGTACTTACGTACAATGCAGTATCACTCAGCAATGAAATCTATGTCATCAGGCCCGTAGCAGCATAATGAGTGGATTCAGGTACGATGATTCTAACTGAAATAAGTCACACAGAAAAAGAAACATCATAAGATATCAGTAATACACGGAATGTTAACTTGGCTACACAGGAACTGAATTACAGAACAGAACAGGGTCTCAAATTTAGAAAACCAACTTATGCTTGCTTAAGGGTAAAGGTGAGTTGGGGTGCTGCATGAAACCAGAGATTGAAATGAGCACAGATAAAGTTCCTTTAGCCAAATATGGAATAGACAAGAGCTACTCCTTGCTCAACGAAATGGACTCAACACCGCATATTAAACGCCTAAGAATGTACCTGACTAGTAAGTATCTTAAAACCTATGGATTGCTATGTCTCCGAAAGAGAATCAAGCATGTGTACAGGGGCATAAACGCAGCAGTGATAGGATTGGAGAGGTTCGGTGAGCAAATGAAGACCCTTTGAAGTCATATTGTATGGTACCCATTCCACGGGTTTCAACTACCCAGGATTAAGGTATTCTTCCTTCAGCTAAAACATGCATGTGGAACCCAGAGTATGATCAACCATGTGAACGGGAGACGTGTTCAAATATGTCTCAGTTTTCCTCCCCTGGTACTCGGGTGCAACATTCCAGACGCTTTACTAACACTCTCCCCACTTGGAGAGTCAGCGCCTTTAAACTCCTGTTTGTCCCCGTTTGCAATTTCTGCGGAAGATGAACAGGAATAGGGAGAACCAATGAGAGACTAGCTGGAGGTGTCTGGACGGGCAAATTTAACTCTCATTTCCCACCAGGAAGAGGAAATAACCAAAGGCTCAGCGTGCCGTGCCGGAACCTGATTGGGCCTGAAGCCATCCTGCGGTGTTGCGGCCAGCTCACAAGAAAGCGAGTTGAAGAAAGGAGCTCAGGGGCACTCTAATTCACAAACCTGCAGAGTTATAAATGACAGCTATCGTCCAAAAATATACTGAAGTCAGGCTGCCAAGAGGACTTGAAAGCGGGGCAGAATTGCAGGAAACCGATTTCAGGAGGTAGACTGGAATTGCATTGAAAGCATAGGAAAAGAGGCAGAACGTCAACAATGATGCACTTGGCCATAAAGGGCGTATGCGTTTTTTCCTGAATATATTCAGGAAAAAACGCATATGCCCTTTTTGGCCAACCAAGCAAGCTTGCAAAGGAAATCTGCACTACAATGAAGTCTCACTTCCCCCCGGTCAAAAGGGTCATCTGAAAAAAGTGTAAAATCCAGAAAGGCAGGACAGGCCATGGAGAACTGGGAGCCTTGTTATGCTGATGGGCGGGATGTAAATTGCCAACAGACACTCGGGAGAAGTGTATGGTGTTTCCTGAAACATCTAAAAAACAAAGCAACAGAGCCTAGGGCACTTCCACTTATGGTCCTATAGCTTAGGGAAATTAAAATAAAAAAGACAAAGCCACCCCAAAGTTTGGGACACCTCTGTTTATAAGAACCTCGTTTACCGTACAAGTTCAATATCACAGAAAGTGAAAAATGGATAAAGAACTTGTGGTACTTACGTACAATGCAGTATCACTCAGCAATGAAATCTATGTCATCAGGCCCGTAGCAGCATAATGAGTGGATTCAGGTACGATGATTCTAACTGAAATAAGTCACACAGAAAAAGAAACATCATAAGGTATCAGTAATACACGGAATGTAAACTTGGCTACACAGGAACTGAATTACAGAACAGAACAGGGTCTCAAATTTAGAAAACCAACTTATGCTTGCTTAAGGGTAAAGGTGAGTTGGGGTGCTGCATGAAATCAGAGATTGAAATGAGCACAGATAAAGTTCCTTTAGCCAAATATGGAATAGACAAGAGCTACTCCTTGCTTAACGAAATGGACTCAACACCGCATATTAAACGCCTAAGAATGTCCCTGACTAGTAAGTATCTTAAAACCTATGGATTGCTATGTCTCCGAAAGAGAATCAAGCATGTGTACAGGGGCATAAACGCAGCAGTGATAGGATTGGAGAGGTTCGGTGAGCAAATGAAGACCCTTTGAAGTCATATTGCATGGTACCCATTCCACGGGTTTCAACTACCCAGGTTTAAGGTATTCTTCCTTCAGCTAAAACATGCATGTGCAACCTAGAGTATGATCAACCATGTGATCGGGAGACGTGTTCAAATATGTCTCAGTTTTCCTTCCCTGGTACTCGGGTGCAACATTCCAGACGCTTTACTAACACTCTCCCGACTTGGAGAGTCAGTCCCTTTAACCTCCTATTTGCCCCAGTTTGCAATTTCTGCGGAAGATGAACAGGAATAGCGAGAACCAATGAGAGACTAGCTGGAGGTGTCTGGACGGGCAAATTTAACTCTCATTTCCCACCAGGAAGAGGAATTAACCAAAGGCTCAGCGTGCCGTGCCGGAACCAGATTAGGGCCTGAAGCCATCCTGCGGTGTTGCGGCCAGGTCACAAGAAAGCGAGTTGAAGAAAGGAGCTCAGGGACACTGTAATTCACAAACATGCAGAGTTATAAATGACAGCTATCGTCCAAAAATATACTGAAGTCAGGCTGCCAAGAGGACTTGAAAGCGGGGCAGAATTGCAGGAAACCGATTTCAGGAGGTAGACTGGAATTGCATTGAAAGCATAGGAAAAGAGGCAGAACGTCCACAATGATGCACTTGGCCAAAAAGGGCGTATGCGTTTTTTCCTGAATATATTCAGGAAAAAACGCATACGCCCTTTTTGGCCAACCAAGCAAGCTTGAAAAGGAAATCTGCACTACAATGAAGTCTCACTTCCCCCCAGTCAAATGGGCCATCTGAAAAAAGTGTAAAATCCAGAAAGGCAGGACAGGCCATGGAGAACTGGGAGCCTTGTTATGCTGATGGGCGGGATGTAAATTGCCAACAGACACTCGGGAGAAGTGTATGGTGTTTCCTGAAACATCTAAAAAACAAAGCAACAGAGCCTAGGGCACTTCCACTTATGGTCCTATAGCTTAGGGAAATTAAAATCAAAAAGACAAAGCCACCCCAAAGTTTGGGACGCCTCTGTTTACAAGAACCTCGTTTACCGTACAAGTTCAATATCACAGAAAGTGAAAAATGGATAAAGAACTTGTGGTACTTACGTACAATGCAGTATCACTCAGCAATGAAATCTATGTCATCAGGCCCGTAGCAGCATAATGAGTGGATTCAGGTACGATGATTCTAACTGAAATAAGTCACACAGAAAAAGAAACATCATAAGATATCAGTAATACACGGAATGTAAACTTGGCTACACAGGAACTAAATTACAGAACAGAACAGGGTCTCAAATTTAGAAAACCAACTTATGCTTGCTTAAGGGTAAAGGTGAGTTGGGGTGCTGCATGAAACCAGAGATTGAAATGAGCACAGATAAAGTTCCTTTAGCCAAATATGGAATAGACAAGAGCTACTCCTTGCTCAACAAAATGGACTCAACACCGCATATTAAACGCCTAAGAATGTACCTGACTAGTAAGTATCTTAAAACCTATGGATTGCTATGTCTCCGAAAGAGAATCAACCATGTGTACAGGGGCATAAACGCAGCAGTGATAGGATTGGAGAGGTTCGGTGAGCAAATGAAGACCCTTTGAAGTCATATTGCATGGTACCCATTCCACGGGTTTCAACTACCCAGGTTTAAGGTATTCTTTCTTCAGCTAAAACATGCATGTGCAACCTAGAGTATGATCAACCATGTGATCGGGAGACGTGTTCAAATATGTCTCAGTTTTCGTACCCTGGTACTCGGGTGCAACATTCCAGACGCTTTACTAACACTCTCCCGACTTGGAGAGTCAGTCCCTTTAACCTCCTGTTTGGCCCAGTTTGCAATTTCTGCGGAAGATGAACAGGAGTAGCGAGAACCAATGAGAGACTAGCTGGAGGTGTCTGGACGGGCAAATTTAACTCTCATTTCCCACCAGGAGGAGGAATTAACCAAAGGCACAGCGTGCCGTGCCGGAACCAGATTAGGGCCTGAAGCCATCCTGCGGTGTTGCGGCCAGGTCACAAGAAAGCGAGTTGACGAAAGGAGCTCAGGGGCACTGTAATTCACAAACATGCAGAGTTATAAATGACAGCTATCGTCCAAAAATATACTGAAGTCAGGCTGTCAAGAGGACTTGAAAGCGGGGCAGAATTGCAGGAAACCGATTTCAGGAGGTAGACTGGAATTGCATTGAAAGCATAGGAAAAGAGGCAGAACGTCCACAATGATGCACTTGGCCAAAAAGGGCGTATGCGTTTTTTCCTGAATATATTCAGGAAAAAACGCATACGCCCTTTTTGGCCAACCAAGCAAGCTTGCAAAGGAAATCTGCACTACAATGAAGTCTCACTTCCCCCCAGTCAAAAGGGCCATCTGAAAAATGTGTAAAATCCAGAAAGGCAGGACAGGCCCTGGAGAACTGGGAGCCTTGTTATGCTGATGGGCGGGATGTAAATTGCCAACAGACACTCGGGAGAAGTGTATGGTGTTTCCTGAAACATCTAAAAAACAAAGCAACAGAGCCTAGGGCACTTCCACTTATGGTCCTATAGCCTAGGGAAATTAAAATCAAAAAGACAAAGCCACCCCAAAGTTTGGGACGCCTCTGTTTACAAGAACCTCGTTTACCGTACAAGTTCAATATCACAGAAAGTGAAAAATGGATAAAGAACTTGTGGTACTTACGTACAATGCAGTATCACTCAGCAATGAAATCTATGTCATCAGACCCGTAGCAGCATAATGAGTGGATTCAGGTACGATGATTCTAACTGAAATAAGTCACACAGAAAAAGAAACATCATAAGATATCAGTAATACACGGAATGTAAACTTGGCTACACAGGAACTGAATTACAGAACAGAACAGGGTCTCAAATTTAGAAAACCAACTTATGCTTGCTTAAGGGTAAAGGTGAGTTGGGGTGCTGCATGAAACCAGAGATTGAAATGAGCACAGATAAAGTTCCTTTAGCCAAATATGGAATAGACAAGAGCTACTCCTTGCTCAACGAAATGGACTCAACACCGCATATTAAACGCCTAAGAATGTACCTGACTAGTAAGTATCTTAAAACCTATGGATTGCTATGTCTCCGAAAGAGAATCAAGCATGTGTACAGGGGCATAAACGCAGCAGTGATAGCATTGGAGAGGTTCGGTGAGCAAATGAAGACCCTTTGAAGTCATATTGCATGGTACCCATTCCACGGGTTTCAACTACCCAGGTTTAAGGTATTCTTCCTTCAGCTAAAACATGCATGTGGAACCTAGAGTATGATCAACCATGTGATCGGGAGACGTGTTCAAATATGTCTCAGTTTTCGTACCCTGGTACTCGGGTGCAACATTCCAGACGCTTTACTAACACTCTCCCGACTTGGAGAGTCAGTCCCTTTAACCTCCTGTTTGGCCCAGTTTGCAATTTCTGCGGAAGATGAACAGGAATAGCGAGAACCAATGAGAGACTAGCTGGAGGTGTCTGGACGGGCAAATTTAACTCTCATTTCCCACCAGGAAGAGGAATTAACCAAAGGCTCAGCGTGCCGTGCTGGAACCAGATTAGGGCCTGAAGCCATCCTGCGGTGTTGCGGCCAGGTCACAAGAAAGCGAGTTGAAGAAAGGAGCTCAGGGGCACTGTAATTCACAAACATGCAGAGTTATAAATGACAGCTATCGTCCAAAAATATACTGAAGTCAGGCTGCCAAGAGGACTTGAAAGCGGGGCAGAATTGCAGGAAACCGATTTCAGGAGGTAGACTGGAATTGCATTGAAAGCATAGGAAAAGAGGCAGAACGTCCACAATGATGCACTTGGCCAAAAAGGGCGTATGCGTTTTTTCCTGAATATATTAGGAAAAAACGCATACGCCCTTTTTGGCCAACCAAGCAAGCTTGCAAAGGAAATCTGCACTACAATGAAGTCTCACTTCCCCCCGGTCAAAAGGGTCATCTGAAAAAAGTGTAAAATCCAGAAAGGCAGGACAGGCCATGGAGAACTGGGAGCCTTGTTATGCTGATGGGCGGGATGTAAATTGCCAACAGACACTCGGGAGAAGTGTATGGTGTTTCCTGAAACATCTAAAAAACAAAGCAACAGAGCCTAGGGCACTTCCACTTATGGTCCTATAGCCTAGGGAAATTAAAATCAGAAAGACAAAGCCACCCCAAAGTTTGGGACGCCTCTGTTTACAAGAACCTCGTTTACCGTACAAGTTCAATATCACAGAAAGTGAAAAATGGATAAAGAACTTGTGGTACTTACGTACAATGCAGTATCACTCAGCAATGAAATCTATGTCATCAGGCCCGTAGCAGCATAATGAGTGGATTCAGGTACGATGATTCTAACTGAAATAAGTCACACAGAAAAAGAAACATCATAAGATATCAGTAATACACGGAATGTAAACTTGGCTACACAGGAACTGAATTACAGAACAGAACAGGGTCTCAAATTTAGAAAACCAACTTATGCTTGCTTAAGGGGAAAGGTGAGTTGGGGTGCTGCATGAAACCAGAGATTGAAATGAGCACAGATAAAGTTCCTTTAGCCAAATATGGAATAGACAAGAGCTACTCCTTGCTCAACGAAATGGACTCAACACCGCATATTAAACGCCTAAGAATGTACCTGACTAGTAAGTATCTTAAAACCTATGGATTGCTATGTCTCCGAAAGAGAATCAAGCATGTGTACAGGGGCATAAACGCAGCAGTGATAGGATTGGAGAGGTTCGGTGAGCAAATGAAGACCCTTTGAAGTCATATTGCATGGTACCCATTCCACGGGTTTCAACTACCCAGGTTTAAGGTATTCTTCCTTCAGCTAAAACATGCATGTGGAACCTAGAGTATGATCAACCATGTGATCGGGAGACGTGTTCAAATATGTCTCAGTTTTCGTACCCTGGTACTCGGGAACAACATTCCAGACGTTTTACTAACACTCTCCCGACTTGGAGAGTCAGTCCCTTTAACCTCCTGTTTGGCCCAGTTTGCAATTTCTGCGGAAGATGAACAGGAATAGCGAGAACCAATGAGAGACTAGCTGGAGGTGTCTGGACGGGCAAATTTAACTCTCATTTCCCACCAGGAAGAGGAATTAACCAAAGGTTCAGCGGGCCGTGCCGGAACCAGATTAGGGCCTGAAGCCATCCTGCGGTGTTGCGGCCAGGTCACAAGAAAGCGAGTTGAAGAAAGGAGCTCAGGGGCACTGTAATTCACAAACATGCAGAGTTATAAATGACAGCTATCGTCCAAAAATATACTGAAGTCAGGCTGCCAAGAGGACTTGAAAGCGGGGCAGAATTGCAGGAAACCGATTTCAGGAGGTAGACTGGAATTGCATTGAAAGCATAGGAAAAGAGGCAGAACGTCCACAATGATGCACTTGGCCAAAAAGGGCGTATGCGTTTTTTCCTGAATATATTAGGAAAAAACGCATACGCCCTTTTTGGCCAACCAAGCAAGCTTGCAAAGGAAATCTGCACTACAATGAAGTCTCACTTCCCCCCGGTCAAAAGGGTCATCTGAAAAAAGTGTAAAATCCAGAAAGGCAGGACAGGCCATGGAGAACTGGGAGCCTTGTTATGCTGATGGGCGGGATGTAAATTGCCAACAGACACTCCGGAGAAGTGTATGGTGTTTCCTGAAACATCTAAAAAACAAAGCAACAGAGCCTAGGGCACTTCCACTTATGGTCCTATAGCTTAGGGAAATTAAAATCAAAAAGACACAGCCACCCCAAAGTTTGGGACGCCTCTGTTTACAAGAACCTCGTTTACCGTACAAGTTCAATATCACAGAAAGTGAAAAATGGATAAAGAACTTGTGGTACTTACGTACAATGCAGTATCACTCAGCAATGAAATCTATGTCATCAGGCCCGTAGCAGCATAATGAGTGGATTCAGGTACGATGATTCTAACTGAAATAAGTCACACAGAAAAAGAAACATCATAAGCTATCAGTAATACACGGAATGTAAACTTGGCTACACAGGAACTGAATTACAGAACAGAACAGGGTCTCAAATTTAGAAAACCAACTTATGCTTGCTTAAGGGTAAAGGTGAGTTGGGGTGCTGCATGAAACCAGAGATTGAAATGAGCACAGATAAAGTTCCTTTAGCCAAATATGGAATAGACAAGAGCTACTCCTTGCTCAACGAAATGGACTCAACACCGCATATTAAACGCCTAAGAATGTACCTGACTAGTAATTATCTTAAAACCTATGGATTGCTATGTCTCCGAAAGAGAATCAAGCATGTGTACAGGGGCATAAACGCAGCAGTGATAGGATTGGAGAGGTTCGGTGAGCAAATGAAGACCCTTTGAAGTCATATTGCATGGTACCCATTCCACGGGTTTCAACTACCCAGGTTTAAGGTATTCTTCCTTCAGCTAAAACATGCATGTGGAACCTAGAGTATGATCAACCATGTGATCGGGAGACGTGTTCAAATATGTCTCAGTTTTCGTACCCTGGTACTCGGGTGCAACATTCCAGACGCTTTACTAACACTCTCCCGACTTGGAGAGTCAGTCCCTTTAACCTCCTGTTTGGCCCAGTTTGCAATTTCTGCGGAAGATGAACAGGAATAGCGAGAACCAATGAGAGACTAGCTGGAGGTGTCTGGACGGGCAAATTTAACTCTCATTTCCCACCAGGAAGAGGAATTAACCAAAGGCTCAGCGTGCCGTGCCGGAACCAGATTAGGGCCTGAAGCCATCCTGCGGTGTTGCGGCCAGGTCACAAGAAAGCTAGTTGAAGAAAGGAGCTCAGGGGCACTGTAATTCACAAACATGCAGAGTTATAAATGACAGCTATCGTCCAAAAATATACTGAAGTCAGGCTGCCAAGAGGACTTGAAAGCGGGGCAGAATTGCAGGAAACCGATTTCAGGAGGTAGACTGGAATTGCATTGAAAGCATAGGAAAAGAGGCAGAACGTCAACAATGATGCACTTGGCCAAAAAGGGCGTATGCGTTTTTTCCTGAATATATTCAGGAAAAAACGCATACGCCCTTTTTGGCCAACCAAGCAAGCTTGCAAAGGAAATCTGCACTACAATGAAGTCTCACTTCCCCCCGGTCAAAAGGGTCATCTGAAAAAAGTGTAAAATCCAGAAAGGCAGGACAGGCCATGGAGAACTGGGAGCCTTGTTATGCTGATGGGCGGGATGTAAACTGCCAACAGACACTCGGGAGAAGTGTATGGTGTTTCCTGAAACATCTAAAAAACAAAGCAACAGAGCCTAGGGCACTTCCACTTATGGTCCTATAGCTTAGGGAAATTAAAATAAAAAAGACAAAGCCACCCCAAAGTTTGGGACACCTCTGTTTATAAGAACCTCGTTTACCGTACAAGTTCAATATCACAGAAAGTGAAAAATGGATAAAGAACTTGTGGTACTTACGTACAATGCAGTATCACTCAGCAATGAAATCTATGTCATCAGGCCCGTAGCAGCATAATGAGTGGATTCATGTATGATGATTCTAACTGAAATAAGTCACACAGAAAAAGAAACATCATAAGGTATCACTAATACATGGAATGTAAACTTGGCTACACAGGAACTGAATTACAGAACAGAACAGGGTCTCAAATTTAGAAAACCAACTTATGCTTGCTTAAGGGTAAAGGTGAGTTGGGGTGCTGCATGAAATCAGAGATTGAAATGAGCACAGATAAATTTCCTTTAGCCAAATATGGAATAGACAAGAGCTACTCCTTGCTTAACGAAATGGACTCAACACCGCATATTAAACGCCTAAGAATGTCCCTGACTTGTAAGTATCTTAAAACCTATGGATTGCTATGTCTCCGAAAGAGAATCAAGCATGTGTACAGGGGCATAAACGCAGCAGTGATAGGATTGGAGAGGTTCGGTGAGCAAATGAAGACCCTTTGAAGTCATATTGCATGGTACCCATTCCACGGGTTTCAACTACCCAGGTTTAAGGTATTCTTCCTTCAGCTAAAACATGCATGTGCAACCTAGAGTATGATCAACCATGTGATCGGGAGACGTGTTCAAATATGTCTCAGTTTTCCTCCCCTGGTACTCGGGTGCAACATTCCAGACGCTTTACTAACACTCTCCCGACTTGGAGAGTCAGTCCCTTTAACCTCCTATTTGGCCCAGTTTGCAATTTCTGCGGAAGATGAACAGGAATAGCGAGAACCAATGAGAGACTAGCTGGAGGTGCCTGGACGGGCAAATTTAACTCTCATTTCCCACCAGGAAGAGGAATTAACCAAAGGCTCAGCGTGCCGTGCCGGAACCAGATTAGGGCCTGAAGCCATCCTGCGGTGTTGCGGCCAGGTCACAAGAAAGCGAGTTGAAGAAAGGAGCTCAGGGACACTGTAATTCACAAACATGCAGAGTTATAAATGACAGCTATCGTCCAAAAATATACTGAAGTCAGGCTGCCAAGAGGACTTGAAAGCGGGGCAGAATTGCAGGAAACCGATTTCAGGAGGTAGACTGGAATTGCATTGAAAGCATAGGAAAAGAGGCAGAACGTCCACAATGATGCACTTGGCCAAAAAGGGCGTATGCGTTTTTTCCTGAATATATTCAGGAAAAAACGCATACGCCCTTTTTGGCCAACCAAGCAAGCTTGAAAAGGAAATCTGCACTACAATGAAGTCTCACTTCCCCCCGGTCAAAAGGGCCATCTGAAAAAAGTGTAAAATCCAGAAAGGCAGGACAGGCCATGGAGAACTGGGAGCCTTGTTATGCTGATGGGCGGGATGTAAATTGCCAACAGACACTCGGGAGAAGTGTATGGTGTTTCCTGAAACATCTAAAAAACAAAGCAACAGAGCCTAGGGCACTTCCACTTATGGTCCCATAGCTTAGGGAAATTAAAATCAAAAAGACAAAGCCACCCCAAAGTTTGGGACGCCTCTGTTTACAAGAACCTCGTTTACCGTTCAAGTTCAATATCACAGAAAGTGAAAAATGGATAAAGAACTTGTGGTATTTACGTACAATGCAGTATCACTCAGCAATGAAATCTATGTCATCAGGCCCGTAGCAGCATAATGAGTGGATTCAGGTACGATGATTCTAACTGAAATAAGTCACACAGAAAAAGAAACATCATAAGATATCAGTAATACACGGAATGTAAACTTGGCTACACAGGAACTGAATTACAGAACAGAACAGGGTCTCAAATTTAGAAAAGCAACTTATGCTTGCTTAAGGGGAAAGGTGAGTTGGGGTGCTGCATGAAACCAGAGATTGAAATGAGCACAGATAAAGTTCCTTTAGCCAAATATGGAATAGACAAGAGCTACTCCTTGCTCAACGAAATGGACTCAACACCGCATATTAAACGCCTAAGAATGTACCTGACTAGTAAGTATCTTAAAACCTATGGATTGCTATGTCTCCGAAAGAGAATCAACCATGTGTACAGGGGCATAAACGCAGCAGTGATAGGATTGGAGAGGTTCGGTGAGCAAATGAAGACCCTTTGAAGTCATATTGCATGGTACCCATTCCACGGGTTTCAACTACCCAGGTTTAAGGTATTCTTCCTTCAGCTAAAACATGCATGTGCAACCTAGAGTATGATCAACCATGTGATCGGGAGACGTGTTCAAATATGTCTCAGTTTTCCTCCCCTGGTACTCGGGTGCAACATTCCAGACGCTTTACTAACACTCTCCCGACTTGGAGAGTCAGTCCCTTTAACCTCCTGTTTGGCCCAGTTTGCAATTTCTGCGGAAGATGAACAGGAGTAGCGAGAACCAATGAGAGACTAGCTGGAGGTGTCTGGACGGGCAAATTTAACTCTCATTTCCCACCAGGAGGAGGAATTAACCAAAGGCACAGCGTGCCGTGCCGGAACCAGATTAGGGCCTGAAGCCATCCTGCGGTGTTGCGGCCAGCTCACAAGAAAGCGAGTTGACGAAAGGAGCTCAGGGGCACTGTAATTCACAAACATGCAGAGTTATAAATGACAGCTATCGTCCAAAAATATACTGAAGTCAGGCTGTCAAGAGGACTTGAAAGCGGGGCAGAATTGCAGGAAACCGATTTCAGGAGGTAGACTGGAATTGCATTGAAAGCATAGGAAAAGAGGCAGAACGTCCACAATGATGCACTTGGCCAAAAAGGGCGTATGCGTTTTTTCCTGAATATATTCAGGAAAAAACGCATACGCCCTTTTTGGCCAACCAAGCAAGCTTGCAAAGGAAATCTGCACTACAATGAAGTCTCACTTCCCCCCGGTCAAAAGGGCCATCTGAAAAAAGTGTAAAATCCAGAAAGGCAGGACAGGCCATGGAGAACTGGGAGCCTTGTTATGCTGATGGGCGGGATGTAATTTGCCAACAGACACTCGGGAGAAGTGTATGGTGTTTCCTGAAACATCTAAAAAACAAAGCAACAGAGCCTAGGGCACTTCCACTTATGGTCCTATAGCTTAGGGAAATTAAAATCAAAAAGACAAAGCCACCCCAAAGTCTGGGACGCCTCTGTTTACAAGAACCTCGTTTACCGTACAAGTTCAATATCACAGAAAGTGAAAAATGGATAAAGAACTTGTGGTACTTACGTACAATGCAGTATCACTCAGCAATGAAATCTATGTCATCAGGCCCGTAGCAGCATAATGAGTGGATTCATGTACGATGATTCTAACTGAAATAAGTCACACAGAAAATGAAACATCATAAGGTATCAGTAATACACGGAATGTAAACTTGGCTACACAGGAACTGAATTACAGAACAGAACAGGGTCTCAAATTTAGAAAACCAACTTATGCTTGCTTAAGGGTAAAGGTGAGTTGGGGTGCTGCATGAAACCAGAGATTGAAATGAGCACAGATAAAGTTCCTTTAGCCAAATATGGAATAGACAAGAGCTACTCCTTGCTCAACGAAATGGACTCAACACCGCATATTAAACGCCTAAGAATGTACCTGACTAGTAAGTATCTTAAAACCTATGGATTGCTATGTCTCCGAAAGAGAATCAAGCATGTGTACAGGGGCATAAACGCAGCAGTGATAGGATTGGAGAGGTTCGGTGAGCAAATGAAGACCCTTTGAAGTCATATTGCATGGTACCCATTCCACGGGTTTCAACTACCCAGGTTTAAGGTATTCTTCCTTCAGCTAAAACATGCATGTGGAACCTAGAGTATGATCAACCATGTGATCGGGAGACGTGTTCAAATATGTCTCAGTTTTCGTACCCTGGTACTCGGGTGCAACATTCCAGACGCTTTACTAACACTCTCCCGACTTGGAGAGTCAGTCCCTTTAACCTCCTGTTTGGCCCAGTTTGCAATTTCTGCGGAAGATGAACAGGAATAGCGAGAACCAATGAGAGACTAGCTGGAGGTGTCTGGACGGGCAAATTTAACTCTCATTTCCCACCAGGAAGAGGAATTAACCAAAGGCACAGCGTGCCGTGCCAGAACCAGATTAGGGCCTGAAGCCATCCTGCGGTGTTGCGGCCAGGTCACAAGAAAGCGAGTTGAAGAAAGGAGCTCAGGGGCACTGTAATTCACAAACATGCAGAGTTATAAATGACAGCTATCGTCCAAAAATATACTGAAGTCAGGCTGTCAAGAGGACTTAAAAGCGGGGCAGAATTGCAGGAAACCGATTTCAGGAGGTAGACTGGAATTGCATTGAAAGCATAGGAAAAGAGGCAGAACGTCCACAATGATGCACTTGGCCAAAAAGGGCGTATGCGTTTTTTCCTGAATATATTCAGGAAAAAACGCATACACCCTTTTTGGCCAACCAAGCAAGCTTGCAAAGGAAATCTGCACTACAATGAAGTCTCACTTGCCCCAGTCAAATGGGCCATCTGAAAAATGTGTAAAATCCAGAAAGGCAGGACAGGCCCTGGAGAACTGGGAGCCTTGTTATGCTGATGGGCGGGATGTAAATTGCCAACAGACACTCGGGAGAAGTGTATGGTGTTTCCTGAAACATCTAAAAAACAAAGCAACAGAGCCTAGGGCACTTCCACTTATGGTCCTATAGCTTAGGGAAATTAAAATCAAAAAGACAAAGCCACCCCAAAGTTTGGGACGCCTCTGTTTACAAGAACCTCGTTTACCGTACAAGTTCAATATCACAGAAAGTGAAAAATGGATAAAGAACTTGTGGTACTTACGTACAATGCAGTATCACTCAGCAATGAAATCTATGTCATCAGACCCGTAGCAGCATAATGAGTGGATTCAGGTACGATGATTCTAACTGAAATAAGTCACACAGAAAAAGAAACATCATAAGATATCAGTAATACACGGAATGTAAACTTGGCTACACAGGAACTGAATTACAGAACAGAACAGGGTCTCAAATTTAGAAAACCAACTTATGCTTGCTTAAGGGGAAAGGTGAGTTGGGGTGCTGCATGAAACCAGAGATTGAAATGAGCACAGATAAAGTTCCTTTAGCCAAATATGGAATAGACAAGAGCTACTCCTTGCTCAACGAAATGGACTCAACACCGCATATTAAACGCCTAAGAATGTACCTGACTAGTAAGTATCTTAAAACCTATGGATTGCTATGTCTCTGAAAGAGAATCAAGCATTTGTACAGGGGCATAAACGCAGCAGTGATAGGATTGGAGAGGTTCGGTGAGCAAATGAAGACCCTTTGAAGTCATATTGCATGGTACCCATTCCACGGGTTTCAACTACCCAGGTTTAAGGTATTCTTCCTTCAGCTAAAACATGCATGTGCAACCTAGAGTATGATCAACCATGTGATCGGGAGACGTGTTCAAATATGTCTCAGTTTTCCTCCCCTGGTACTCGGGTGCAACATTCCAGACGCTTTACTAACACTCTCCCGACTTGGAGAGTCAGTCCCTTTAACCTCCTGTTTGGCCCAGTTTGCAATTTCTGCGGAAGATGAAGAGGAGTAGCGAGAACCAATGAGAGACTAGCTGGAGGTGTCTGGACGGGCAAATTTAACTCTCATTTCCCACCAGGAGGAGGAATTAACCAAAGGCACAGCGTGCCGTGCCGGAACCAGATTAGGGCCTGAAGCCATCCTGCGGTGTTGCGGCCAGCTCACAAGAAAGCGAGTTGACGAAAGGAGCTCAGGGGCACTGTAATTCACAAACATGCAGAGTTATAAATGACAGCTATCGTCCAAAAATATACTGAAGTCAGGCTGTCAAGAGGACTTGAAAGCGGGGCAGAATTGCAGGAAACCGATTTCAGGAGGTAGACTGGAATTGCATTGAAAGCATAGGAAAAGAGGCAGAACGTCCACAATGATGCACTTGGCCAAAAAGGGCATATGCGTTTTTTCCTGAATATATTCAGGAAAAAACGCATACGCCCTTTTTGGCCAACCAAGCAAGCTTGCAAAGGAAATCTGCACTACAATGAAGTCTCACTTCCCCCCGGTCAAAAGGGCCATCTGAAAAAAGTGTAAAATCCAGAAAGGCAGGACAGGCCATGGAGAACTGGGAGCCTTGTTATGCTGATGGGCGGGATGTAATTTGCCAACAGACACTCGGGAGAAGTGTATGGTGTTTCCTGAAACATCTAAAAAACAAAGCAACAGAGCCTAGGGCACTTCCACTTATGGTCCTATAGCTTAGGGAAATTAAAATCAAAAAGACAAAGCCACCCCAAAGTCTGGGACGCCTCTGTTTACAAGAACCTCGTTTACCGTACAAGTTCAATATCACAGAAAGTGAAAAATGGATAAAGAACTTGTGGTACTTACGTACAATGCAGTATCACTCAGCAATGAAATCTATGTCATCAGGCCCGTAGCAGCATAATGAGTGGATTCATGTACGATGATTCTAACTGAAATAAGTCACACAGAAAATGAAACATCATAAGGTATCAGTAATACACGGAATGTAAACTTGGCTACACAGGAACTGAATTACAGAACAGAACAGGGTCTCAAATTTAGAAAACCAACTTATGCTTGCTTAAGGGTAAAGGTGAGTTGGGGTGCTGCATGAAACCAGAGATTGAAATGAGCACAGATAAAGTTCCTTTAGCCAAATATGGAATAGACAAGAGCTACTCCTTGCTCAACGAAATGGACTCAACACCGCATATTAAACGCCTAAGAATGTACCTGACTAGTAAGTATCTTAAAACCTATGGATTGCTATGTCTCCGAAAGAGAATCAAGCATGTGTACAGGGGCATAAACGCAGCAGTGATAGGATTGGAGAGGTTCGGTGAGCAAATGAAGACCCTTTGAAGTCATATTGCATGGTACCCATTCCACGGGTTTCAACTACCCAGGTTTAAGGTATTCTTCCTTCAGCTAAAACATGCATGTGGAACCTAGAGTATGATCAACCATGTGATCGGGAGACGTGTTCAAATATGTCTCAGTTTTCGTACCCTGGTACTCGGGTGCAACATTCCAGACGCTTTACTAACACTCTCCCGACTTGGAGAGTCAGTCCCTTTAACCTCCTGTTTGGCCCAGTTTGCAATTTCTGCGGAAGATGAACAGGAATAGCGAGAACCAATGAGAGACTAGCTGGAGGTGTCTGGACGGGCAAATTTAACTCTCATTTCCCACCAGGAAGAGGAATTAACCAAAGGCACAGCGTGCCGTGCCAGAACCAGATTAGGGCCTGAAGCCATCCTGCGGTGTTGCGGCCAGGTCACAAGAAAGCGAGTTGAAGAAAGGAGCTCAGGGGCACTGTAATTCACAAACATGCAGAGTTATAAATGACAGCTATCGTCCAAAAATATACTGAAGTCAGGCTGTCAAGAGGACTTGAAAGCGGGGCAGAATTGCAGGAAACCGATTTCAGGAGGTAGACTGGAATTGCATTGAAAGCATAGGAAAAGAGGCAGAACGTCCACAATGATGCACTTGGCCAAAAAGGGCGTATGCGTTTTTTCCTGAATATATTCAGGAAAAAACGCATACGCCCTTTTTGGCCAACCAAGCAAGCTTGCAAAGGAAATCTGCACTACAATGAAGTCTCACTTCCCCCCAGTCAAAAGGGCCATCTGAAAAAACTGTAAAATCCAGAAAGGCAGGACAGTCCATGGAGAACTGGGAGCCTTGTTATGCTGATGGGCGGGATGTAAATTGCCAACAGACACTCGGGAGAAGTGTATGGTGTTTCCTGAAACATCTAAAAAACAAAGCAACAGAGCCTAGGGCACTTCCACTTATGGTCCTATAGCTTAGGGAAATTAAAATCAAAAAGACAAAGCCACCCCAAAGTCTGGGACGCCTCTGTTTACAAGAACCTCGTTTACCGTACAAGTTCAATATCACAGAAAGTGAAAAATGGATAAAGAACTTGTGGTACTTACGTACAATGCAGTATCACTCAGCAATGAAATCTATGTCATCAGGCCCGTAGCAGCATAATGAGTGGATTCATGTACGATGATTCTAACTGAAATAAGTCACACAGAAAAAGAAACATCATAAGGTATCAGTAATACACGGAATGTAAACTTGGCTACACAGGAACTGAATTACAGAACAGAACAGGGTCTCAAATTTAGAAAACCAACTTATGCTTGCTTAAGGGTAAAGGTGAGTTGGGGTGCTGCATGAAACCAGAGATTGAAATGAGCACAGATAAAGTTCCTTTAGCCAAATATGGAATAGACAAGAGTTACTCCTTGCTCAACGAAATGGACTCAACACCGCATATTAAACGCCTAAGAATGTACCTGACTAGTAAGTATCTTAAAACCTATGGATTGCTATGTCTCCAAAAGAGAATCAAGCACGTGTACAGGGGCATAAACGCAGCAGTGATAGGATTGGAGAGGTTCGGTGAGCAAATGAAGACCCTTTGAAGTCATATTGCATGGTACCCATTCCACGGGTTTCAACTACTCAGGTTTAAGGTATTCTTCCTTCAGCTAAAACATGCATGTGGAACCTAGAGTATGATCAACCATGTGATCGGGAGACGTGTTCAAATATGTCTCAGTTTTCGTACCCTGGTACTCGGGTGCAACATTCCAGACGCTTTACTAACACTCTCCCGACTTGGAGAGTCAGTCCCTTTAACCTCCTGTTTGGCCCAGTTTGCAATTTCTGCGGAAGATGAACAGGAATAGCGAGAACCAATGAGAGACTAGCTGGAGGTGTCTGGACGGGCAAATTTAACTCTCATTTCCCACCAGGAAGAGGAATTAACCAAAGGCTCAGCGTGCCGTGCCGGAACCAGATTAGGGCCTGAAGCCATCCTGCGGTGTTGCGGCCAGCTCACAAGAAAGCGAGTTGAAGAAAGGAGCTCAGGGGCACTGTAATTCACAAACCTGCAGAGTTATAAATGACAGCTATCGTCCAAAAATATACTGAAGTCAGGCTGCCAAGAGGACTTGAAAGCGGGGCAGAATTGCAGGAAACCGATTTCAGGAGGTAGACTGGAATTGCATTGAAAGCATAGGAAAAGAGGCAGAACGTCACAATGATGCACTTGGCCAAAAAGGGCGTATGCGTTTTTTCCTGAATATATTCAGGAAAAAACGCATACGCCCTTTTTGGCCAACCAAGCAAGCTTGCAAAGGAAATCTGCACTACAATGAAGTCTTACTTCCCCCCGGTCAAAAGAGCCATCTGAAAAAAGTGTAAAATCCAGAAAGGCAGGACAGGCCATGGAGAACTGGGAGCCTTGTTATGCTGATGGGCGGGATGTAAATTGCCAACAGACACTCGGGAGAAGTGTATGGTGTTTCCTGAAACATCTAAAAAACAAAGCAACAGAGCCTAGGGCACTTCCACTTATGGTCCTATAGCTTAGGGAAATTAAAATCAAAAAGACAAAGCCACCCCAAAGTTTGGGACGCCTCTGTTTACAAGAACCTCGTTTACCGTACAAGTTCAATATCACAGAAAGTGAAAAATGGATAAAGAACTTGTGGTACTTACATACAATGCAGTATCACTCAGCAATGAAATCTATGTCATCAGGCCCGTAGCAACATAATGAGTGGATTCAGGTACGATGATTCTAACTGAAATAAGTCACACAGAAAAAGAAACATCATAAGATATCAGTAATACACGGAATGTAAACTTGGCTACACAGGAACTGAATTACAGAACAGAACAGGGTCTCAAATTTAGAAAACCAACTTATGCTTGCTTAAGGGTAAAGGTGAGTTGGGGTGCTGCATGAAACCAGAGATTGAAATGAGCACAGATAAAGTTCCTTTAGCCAAATATGGAATAGACAAGAGCTACTCCTTGCTCAACAAAATGGACTCAACACCGCATATTAAACGCCTAAGAATGTACCTGACTAGTAAGTATCTTAAAACCTATGGATTGCTATGTCTCCGAAAGAGAATCAAGCATGTGTACAGGGGCATAAACGCAGCAGTGATAGGATTGGAGAGGTTCGGTGAGCAAATGAAGACCCTTGAAGTCATATTGCATGGTACCCATTCCACGGGTTTCAACTACCCAGGTTTAAGGTATTCTTCCTTCAGCTAAAACATGCATGTGGAACCTAGAGTATGATCAACCATGTGATCGGGAGACGTGTTCAAATATGTCTCAGTTTTCCTTCCCTGGTACTCGGGTGCAACATTCCAGACGCTTTACTAACACTCTCCCGACTTGGAGAGTCAGTCCCTTTAACCTCCTATTTGGCCCAGTTTGCAATTTCTGCGGAAGATGAACAGGAATAGCGAGAACCAATGAGAGACTAGCTGGAGGTGCCTGGATGGGCAAATTTAACTCTCATTTCCCACCAGGAAGAGGAATTAACCAAAGGCTCAGCGTGCCGTGCCGGAACCAGATTAGGGCCTGAAGCCATCCTGCGGTGTTGCGGCCAGGTCACAAGAAAGCGAGTTGAAGAAAGGAGCTCAGGGGCACTGTAATTCACAAACCTGCAGAGTTATAAATGACAGCTATCGTCCAAAAATATACAGAAGTAAGGCTGCCAAGAGGACTTGAAAGCGGGGCAGAATTGCAGGAAACCGATTTCAGGAGGTAGACTGGAATTGCTTTGAAAGCATAGGAAAAGAGGCAGAACGTCCACAATGATGCACTTGGCCAAAAAGGGCGTATGCGTTTTTTCCTGAATATATTCAGGAAAAAACGCATACGCCCTTTTTGGCCAACCAAGCAAGCTTGCAAAGGAAATCTGCACTACAATGAAGTCTCACTTCCCCCCGGTCAAAAGGGCCATCTGAAAAAAGTGTAAAATCCAGAAAGGCAGGACAGGCCATGGAGAACTGGGAGCCTTGTTATGCTGATGGGCGGGATGTAAATTGCCAACAGACACTCGGGAGAAGTGTATGGTGTTTCCTGAAACATCTAAAAAACAAAGCAACAGAGCCTAGGGCACTTCCACTTATGGTCCTATAGCTTAGGGAAATTAAAATCAAAAAGACAAAGCCACCCCAGAGTTTGGGACACCTCTGTTTACAAGAACCTCGTTTACCGTACAAGTTCAATATCACAGAAAGTGAAAAATGGATAAAGAACTTGTGGTACTTACGTACAATGCAGTATCACTCAGCAATGAAATCTATGTCATCAGACCCGTAGCAGCATAATGAGTGGATTCAGGTACGATGATTCTAACTGAAATAAGTCACACAGAAAAAGAAACATCATAAGATATCAGTAATACACGGAATGTAAACTTGGCTACACAGGAACTGAATTACAGAACAGAACAGGGTCTCAAATTTAGAAAACCAACTTATGCTTGCTTAAGGGTAAAGGTGAGTTGGGGTGCTGCATGAAACCAGAGATTGAAATGAGCACAGATAAAGTTCCTTTAGCCAAATATGGAATAGACAAGAGCTACTCATTGCTCAACAAAATGGACTCAACACCGCATATTAAACGCCTAAGAATGTACCTGACTAGTAAGTATCTTAAAACCTATGGATTGCTATGTCTCTGAAAGAGAATCAAGCATGTGTACAGGGGCATAAACGCAGCAGTGATAGGATTGGAGAGGTTCGGTGAGCAAATGAAGACCCTTTGAAGTCATATTGCATGGTACCCATTCCACGGGTTTCAACTACCCAGGTTTAAGGTATTCTTCCTTCAGCTAAAACATGCATGTGGAACCTAGAGTATGATCAACCATGTGATCGGGAGACGTGTTCAAATATGTCTCAGTTTTCCTTCCCTGGTACTCGGGTGCAACATTCCAGACGCTTTACTAACACTCTCCCGACTTGGAGAGTCAGTCCCTTTAACCTCCTGTTTGGCCCAGTTTGCAATTTCTGCGGAAGATGAACAGGAATAGCGAGAACCAATGAGAGACTAGCTGGAGGTGTCTGGACGGGCAAATTTAACTCTCATTTCCCACCAGGAAGAGGAATTAACCAAAGGTTCAGCGGGCCGTGCCGGAACCAGATTAGGGCCTGAAGCCATCCTGCGGTGTTGCGGCCAGGTCACAAGAAAGCGAGTTGAAGAAAGGAGCTCAGGGGCACTGTAATTCACAAACATGCAGAGTTATAAATGACAGCTATCGTCCAAAAATATACTGAAGTCAGGCTGCCAAGAGGACTTGAAAGCGGGGCAGAATTGCAGGGAACCGATTTCAGGAGGTAGACTGGAATTGCATTGAAAGCATAGGAAAAGAGGCAGAACGTCCACAATGATGCACTTGGCCAAAAAGGGCGTATGCGTTTTTTCCTGAATATATTCAGGAAAAAACGCATACGCCCTTTTTGGCCAACCAAGCAAGCTTGCAAAGGAAATCTGCACTACAATGAAGTCTCACTTCCCCCCGGTCAAAAGGGCCATCTGAAAAAAGTGTAAAATCCAGAAAGGCAGGACAGGCCATGGAGAACTGGGAGCCTTGTTATGCTGATGGGCGGGATGTAAATTGCCAACAGACACTCGGGAGAAGTGTATGGTGTTTCCTAAAACATCTAAAAAACAAAGCAACAGAGCCTAGGGCACTTCCACTTATCGTCCTATAGCTTAGGGAAATTAAAATCAAAAAGACAAAGCCACCCCAAAGTCTGGGACGCCTCTGTTTACAAGAACCTCGTTTAGCGTACAAGTTCAATATCACAGAAAGTGAAAAATGGATAAAGAACTTGTGGTACTTACGTACAATGCAGTATCACTCAGCAATGAAATCTATGTCATCAGGCCCGTAGCAGCATAATGAGTGGATTCAGGTACGATGATTCTAACTGAAATAAGTCACACAGAAAAAGAAACATCATAAGATATCAGTAATACACGGAATGTTAACTTGGCTACACAGGAACTGAATTACAGAACAGAACAGGGTCTCAAATTTAGAAAACCAACTTATGCTTGCTTAAGGGTAAAGGTGAGTTGGGGTGCTGCATGAAACCAGAGATTGAAATGAGCACAGATAAAGTTCCTTTAGCCAAATATGGAATAGACAAGAGCTACTCCTTGCTCAACGAAATGGACTCAACACCGCATATTAAACGCCTAAGAATGTACCTGACTAGTAAGTATCTTAAAACCTATGGATTGCTATGTCTCCGAAAGAGAATCAAGCATGTGTACAGGGGCATAAACGCAGCAGTGATAGGATTGGAGAGGTTCGGTGAGCAAATGAAGACCCTTTGAAGTCATATTGTATGGTACCCATTCCACGGGTTTCAACTACCCAGGATTAAGGTATTCTTCCTTCAGCTAAAACATGCATGTGGAACCCAGAGTATGATCAACCATGTGAACGGGAGACGTGTTCAAATATGTCTCAGTTTTCCTCCCCTGGTACTCGGGTGCAACATTCCAGACGCTTTACTAACACTCTCCCCACTTGGAGAGTCAGCGCCTTTAAACTCCTGTTTGTCCCCGTTTGCAATTTCTGCGGAAGATGAACAGGAATAGGGAGAACCAATGAGAGACTAGCTGGAGGTGTCTGGACGGGCAAATTTAACTCTCATTTCCCACCAGGAAGAGGAAATAACCAAAGGCTCAGCGTGCCGTGCCGGAACCTGATTGGGCCTGAAGCCATCCTGCGGTGTTGCGGCCAGCTCACAAGAAAGCGAGTTGAAGAAAGGAGCTCAGGGGCACTCTAATTCACAAACCTGCAGAGTTATAAATGACAGCTATCGTCCAAAAATATACTGAAGTCAGGCTGCCAAGAGGACTTGAAAGCGGGGCAGAATTGCAGGAAACCGATTTCAGGAGGTAGACTGGAATTGCATTGAAAGCATAGGAAAAGAGGCAGAACGTCAACAATGATGCACTTGGCCATAAAGGGCGTATGCGTTTTTTCCTGAATATATTCAGGAAAAAACGCATATGCCCTTTTTGGCCAAACAAGCAAGCTTGCAAAGGAAATCTGCACTACAATGAAGTCTCACTTCCCCCCGGTCAAAAGGGTCATCTGAAAAAAGTGTAAAATCCAGAAAGGCAGGACAGGCCATGGAGAACTGGGAGCCTTGTTATGCTGATGGGCGGGATGTAAATTGCCAACAGACACTCGGGAGAAGTGTATGGTGTTTCCTGAAACATCTAAAAAACAAAGCAACAGAGCCTAGGGCACTTCCACTTATGGTCCTATAGCTTAGGGAAATTAAAATAAAAAAGACAAAGCCACCCCAAAGTTTGGGACACCTCTGTTTATAAGAACCTCGTTTACCGTACAAGTTCAATATCACAGAAAGTGAAAAATGGATAAAGAACTTGTGGTACTTACGTACAATGCAGTATCACTCAGCAATGAAATCTATGTCATCAGGCCCGTAGCAGCATAATGAGTGGATTCAGGTACGATGATTCTAACTGAAATAAGTCACACAGAAAAAGAAACATCATAAGGTATCAGTAATACATGGAATGTAAACTTGGCTACACAGGAACTGAATTACAGAACAGAACAGGGTCTCAAATTTAGAAAACCAACTTATGCTTGCTTAAGGGTAAAGGTGAGTTGGGGTGCTGCATGAAATCAGAGATTGAAATGAGCACAGATAAAGTTCCTTTAGCCAAATATGGAATAGACAAGAGCTACTCCTTGCTTAACGAAATGGACTCAACACCGCATATTAAACGCCTAAGAATGTCCCTGACTAGTAAGTATCTTAAAACCTATGGATTGCTATGTCTCCGAAAGAGAATCAAGCATGTGTACAGGGGCATAAACGCAGCAGTGATAGGATTGGAGAGGTTCGGTGAGCAAATGAAGACCCTTTGAAGTCATATTGCATGGTACCCATTCCACGGGTTTCAACTACCCAGGTTTAAGGTATTCTTCCTTCAGCTAAAACATGCATGTGCAACCTAGAGTATGATCAACCATGTGATCGGGAGACGTGTTCAAATATGTCTCAGTTTTCCTTCCCTGGTACTCGGGTGCAACATTCCAGACGCTTTACTAACACTCTCCCGACTTGGAGAGTCAGTCCCTTTAACCTCCTATTTGGCCCAGTTTGCAATTTCTGCGGAAGATGAACAGGAATAGCGAGAACCAATGAGAGACTAGCTGGAGGTGTCTGGACGGGCAAATTTAACTCTCATTTCCCACCAGGAAGAGGAATTAACCAAAGGCTCAGCGTGCCGTGCCGGAACCAGATTAGGGCCTGAAGCCATCCTGCGGTGTTGCGGCCAGGTCACAAGAAAGCGAGTTGAAGAAAGGAGCTCAGGGACACTGTAATTCACAAACATGCAGAGTTATAAATGACAGCTATCGTCCAAAAATATACTGAAGTCAGGCTGCCAAGAGGACTTGAAAGCGGGGCAGAATTGCAGGAAACCGATTTCAGGAGGTAGACTGGAATTGCATTGAAAGCATAGGAAAAGAGGCAGAACGTCCACAATGATGCACTTGGCCAAAAAGGGCGTATGCGTTTTTTCCTGAATATATTCAGGAAAAAACGCATACGCCCTTTTTGGCCAACCAAGCAAGCTTGAAAAGGAAATCTGCACTACAATGAAGTCTCACTTCCCCCCAGTCAAATGGGCCATCTGAAAAAAGTGTAAAATCCAGAAAGGCAGGACAGGCCATGGAGAACTGGGAGCCTTGTTATGCTGATGGGCGGGATGTAAATTGCCAACAGACACTCGGGAGAAGTGTATGGTGTTTCCTGAAACATCTAAAAAACAAAGCAACAGAGCCTAGGGCACTTCCACTTATGGTCCTATAGCTTAGGGAAATTAAAATCAAAAAGACAAAGCCACCCCAAAGTTTGGGACGCCTCTGTTTACAAGAACCTCGTTTACCGTACAAGTTCAATATCACAGAAAGTGAAAAATGGATAAAGAACTTGTGGTACTTACGTACAATGCAGTATCACTCAGCAATGAAATCTATGTCATCAGGCCCGTAGCAGCATAATGAGTGGATTCAGGTACGATGATTCTAACTGAAATAAGTCACACAGAAAAAGAAACATCATAAGATATCAGTAATACACGGAATGTAAACTTGGCTACACAGGAACTGAATTACAGAACAGAACAGGGTCTCAAATTTAGAAAACCAACTTATGCTTGCTTAAGGGTAAAGGTGAGTTGGGGTGCTGCATGAAACCAGAGATTGAAATGAGCACAGATAAAGTTCCTTTAGCCAAATATGGAATAGACAAGAGCTACTCCTTGCTCAACAAAATGGACTCAACACCGCATATTAAACGCCTAAGAATGTACCTGACTAGTAAGTATCTTAAAACCTATGGATTGCTATGTCTCCGAAAGAGAATCAACCATGTGTACAGGGGCATAAACGCAGCAGTGATAGGATTGGAGAGGTTCGGTGAGCAAATGAAGACCCTTTGAAGTCATATTGCATGGTACCCATTCCACGGGTTTCAACTACCCAGGTTTAAGGTATTCTTTCTTCAGCTAAAACATGCATGTGCAACCTAGAGTATGATCAACCATGTGATCGGGAGACGTGTTCAAATATGTCTCAGTTTTCGTACCCTGGTACTCGGGTGCAACATTCCAGACGCTTTACTAACACTCTCCCGACTTGGAGAGTCAGTCCCTTTAACCTCCTGTTTGGCCCAGTTTGCAATTTCTGCGGAAGATGAACAGGAGTAGCGAGAACCAATGAGAGACTAGCTGGAGGTGTCTGGACGGGCAAATTTAACTCTCATTTCCCACCAGGAGGAGGAATTAACCAAAGGCACAGCGTGCCGTGCCGGAACCAGATTAGGGCCTGAAGCCATCCTGCGGTGTTGCGGCCAGGTCACAAGAAAGCGAGTTGACGAAAGGAGCTCAGGGGCACTGTAATTCACAAACATGCAGAGTTATAAATGACAGCTATCGTCCAAAAATATACTGAAGTCAGGCTGTCAAGAGGACTTGAAAGCGGGGCAGAATTGCAGGAAACCGATTTCAGGAGGTAGACTGGAATTGCATTGAAAGCATAGGAAAAGAGGCAGAACGTCCACAATGATGCACTTGGCCAAAAAGGGCGTATGCGTTTTTTCCTGAATATATTCAGGAAAAAACGCATACGCCCTTTTTGGCCAACCAAGCAAGCTTGCAAAGGAAATCTGCACTACAATGAAGTCTCACTTCCCCCCAGTCAAATGGGCCATCTGAAAAATGTGTAAAATCCAGAAAGGCAGGACAGGCCCTGGAGAACTGGGAGCCTTGTTATGCTGATGGGCGGGATGTAAATTGCCAACAGACACTCGGGAGAAGTGTATGGTGTTTCCTGAAACATCTAAAAAACAAAGCAACAGAGCCTAGGGCACTTCCACTTATGGTCCTATAGCTTAGGGAAATTAAAATCAAAAAGACAAAGCCACCCCAAAGTTTGGGACGCCTCTGTTTACAAGAACCTCGTTTACCGTACAAGTTCAATATCACAGAAAGTGAAAAATGGATAAAGAACTTGTGGTACTTACATACAATGCAGTATCACTCAGCAATGAAATCTATGTCATCAGACCCGTAGCAGCATAATGAGTGGATTCAGGTACGATGATTCTAACTGAAATAAGTCACACAGAAAAAGAAACATCATAAGATATCAGTAATACACGGAATGTAAACTTGGCTACACAGGAACTGAATTACAGAACAGAACAGGGTCTCAAATTTAGAAAACCAACTTATGCTTGCTTAAGGGTAAAGGTGAGTTGGGGTGCTGCATGAAACCAGAGATTGAAATGAGCACAGATAAAGTTCCTTTAGCCAAATATGGAATAGACAAGAGCTACTCCTTGCTCAACGAAATGGACTCAACACCGCATATTAAACGCCTAAGAATGTACCTGACTAGTAAGTATCTTAAAACCTATGGATTGCTATGTCTCCGAAAGAGAATCAAGCATGTGTACAGGGGCATAAACGCAGCAGTGATAGGATTGGAGAGGTTCGGTGAGCAAATGAAGACCCTTTGAAGTCATATTGCATGGTACCCATTCCACGGGTTTCAACTACCCAGGTTTAAGGTATTCTTCCTTCAGCTAAAACATGCATGTGGAACCTAGAGTATGATCAACCATGTGATCGGGAGACGTGTTCAAATATGTCTCAGTTTTCGTACCCTGGTACTCGGGTGCAACATTCCAGACGCTTTACTAACACTCTCCCGACGTGGAGAGTCAGTCCCTTTAACCTCCTGTTTGGCCCAGTTTGCAATTTCTGCGGAAGATGAACAGGAATAGCGAGAACCAATGAGAGACTAGCTGGAGGTGTCTGGACGGGCAAATTTAACTCTCATTTCCCACCAGGAAGAGGAATTAACCAAAGGCACAGCGTGCCGTGCCGGAACCAGATTAGGGCCTGAAGCCATCCTGCGGTGTTGCGGCCAGGTCACAAGAAAGCGAGTTGAAGAAAGGAGCTCAGGGGCACTGTAATTCACAAACATGCAGAGTTATAAATGACAGCTATCGTCCAAAAATATACTGAAGTCAGGCTGCCAAGAGGACTTGAAAGCGGGGCAGAATTGCAGGAAACCGATTTCAGGAGGTAGACTGGAATTGCATTGAAAGCATAGGAAAAGAGGCAGAACGTCCACAATGATGCACTTGGCCAAAAAGGGCGTATGCGTTTTTTCCTGAATATATTCAGGAAAAAACGCATACGCCCTTTTTGGCCAACCAAGCAAGCTTGCAAAGGAAATCTGCACTACAATGAAGTCTCACTTCCCCCCGGTCAAAAGGGCCATCTGAAAAAAGTGTAAAATCCAGAAAGGCAGGACACGCCATGGAGAACTGGGAGCCTTGTTATGCTGATGGGCGGGATGTAATTTGCCAACAGACACTCGGGAGAAGTGTATGGTGTTTCCTGAAACATCTAAAAAACAAAGCAACAGAGCCTAGGGCACTTCCATTTATGGTCCTATAGCTTAGGGAAATTAAAATCAAAAAGACAAAGCCACCCCAAAGTCTGGGACGCCTCTGTTTACAAGAACCTCGTTTACCGTACAAGTTCAATATCACAGAAAGTGAAAAATGGATAAAGAACTTGTGGTACTTACGTACAATGCAGTATCACTCAGCAATGAAATCTATGTCATCAGGCCCATAGCAGCATAATGAGTGGATTCATGTACGATGATTCTAACTGAAATAAGTCACACAGAAAAAGAAACATCATAAGATATCAGTAATACACGGAATGTAAACTTGGCTACACAGGAACTGAATTACAGAACAGAACAGGGTCTCAAATTTAGAAAACCAACTTATGCTTGCTTAAGGGTAAAGGTGAGTTGGGGTGCTGCATGAAACCAGAGATTGAAATGAGCACAGATAAAGTTCCTTTAGCCAAATATGGAATAGACAAGAGCTACTCCTTGCTCAACGAAATGGACTCAACACCGCATATTAAACGCCTAAGAATGTACCTGACTAGTAAGTATCTTAAAACCTATGGATTGCTATGTCTCCGAAAGAGAATCAAGCATGTGTACAGGGGCATAAACGCAGCAGTGATAGGATTGGAGAGGTTCGGTGAGCAAATGAAGACCCTTTGAAGTCATATTGCATGGTACCCATTCCACGGGTTTCAACTACCCAGGTTTAAGGTATTCTTCCTTCAGCTAAAACATGCATGTGGAACCTAGAGTATGATCAACCATGTGATCGGGAGACGTGTTCAAATATGTCTCAGTTTTCGTACCCTGGTACTCGGGTGCAACATTCCAGACGCTTTACTAACACTCTCCCGACTTGGAGAGTCAGTCCCTTTAACCTCCTGTTTGGCCCAGTTTGCAATTTCTGCGGAAGATGAACAGGAATAGCGAGAACCAATGAGAGACTAGCTGGAGGTGTCTGGACGGGCAAATTTAACTCTCATTTCCCACCAGGAAGAGGAATTAACCAAAGGCACAGCGTGCCGTGCCGGAACCAGATTAGGGCCTGAAGCCATCCTGCGGTGTTGCGGCCAGGTCACAAGAAAGCGAGTTGAAGAAAGGAGCTCAGGGGCACTGTAATTCACAAACATGCAGAGTTATAAATGACAGCTATCGTCCAAAAATATACTGAAGTCAGGCTGCCAAGAGGACTTGAAAGCGGGGCAGAATTGCAGGAAACCGATTTCAGGAGGTAGACTGGAATTGCATTGAAAGCATAGGAAAAGAGGCAGAACGTCCACAATGATGCACTTGGCCAAAAAGGGCGTATGCGTTTTTTCCTGAATATATTCAGGAAAAAACGCATACGCACTTTTTGGCCAACCAAGCAAGCTTGCAAAGGAAATCTGCACTACAATGAAGTCTCACTTCCCCCCGGTCAAAAGGGCCATCTGAAAAAAGTGTAAAATCCAGAAAGGCAGGACAGGCCATGGAGAACTGGGAGCCTTGTTATGCTGATGGGCGGGATGTAATTTGCCAACAGACACTCGGGAGAAGTGTATGGTGTTTCCTGAAACATCTAAAAAACAAAGCAACAGAGCCTAGGGCACTTCCACTTATGGTCCTATAGCTTAGGGAAATTAAAATCAAAAAGACAAAGCCACCCCAAAGTTTGGGACACCTCTGTTTACAAGAACCTCGTTTACCGTACAAGTTCAATATCACAGAAAGTGAAAAATGGATAAAGAACTTGTGGTACTTACGTACAATGCAGTATCACTCAGCAATGAAATCTATGTCATCAGGCCCGTAGCAGCATAATGAGTGGATTCAGGTACGATGATTCTAACTGAAATAAGTCACACAGAAAAAGAAACATCATAAGGTATCACTAATACACGGAATGTAAACTTGGCTACACAGGAACTGAATTACAGAACAGAACAGGGTCTCAAATTTAGAAAACCAACTTATGCTTGCTTAAGGGTAAAGGTGAGTTGGGGTGCTGCATGAAACCAGAGATTGAAATGAGCACAGATAAAGTTCCTTTAGCCAAATATGGAATAGACAAGAGCTACTCCTTGCTCAACGAAATGGACTCAACACCGCATATTAAACGCCTAAGAATGTACCTGACTAGTAAGTATCTTAAAACCTATGGATTGCTATGTCTCCGAAAGAGAATCAAGCATGTGTACAGGGGCATAAACGCAGCAGTGATAGGATTGGAGAGGTTCGGTGAGCAAATGAAGACCCTTTGAAGTCATATTGCATGGTACCCATTCCACGGGTTTCAACTACCCAGGTTTAAGGTATTCTTCCTTCAGCTAAAACATGCATGTGGAACCTAGAGTATGATCAACCATGTGATCGGGAGACGTGTTCAAATATGTCTCAGTTTTCGTACCCTGGTACTCGGGTGCAACATTCCAGACGCTTTACTAACACTCTCCCGACTTGGAGAGTCAGTCCCTTTAACCTCCTGTTTGGCCCAGTTTGCAATTTCTGCGGAAGATGAACAGGAATAGCGAGAACCAATGAGAGACTAGCTGGAGGTGTCTGGACGGGCAAATTTAACTCTCATTTCCCACCAGGAAGAGGAATTAACCAAAGGCACAGCGTGCCGTGCCGGAACCAGATTAGGGCCTGAAGCCATCCTGCGGTGTTGCGGCCAGGTCACAAGAAAGCGAGTTGAAGAAAGGAGCTCAGGGGCACTGTAATTCACAAACATGCAGAGTTATAAATGACAGCTATCGTCCAAAAATATACTGAAGTCAGGCTGTCAAGAGGACTTAAAAGCGGGGCAGAATTGCAGGAAACCGATTTCAGGAGGTAGACTGGAATTGCATTGAAAGCATAGGAAAAGAGGCAGAACGTCCACAATGATGCACTTGGCCAAAAAGGGCGTATGCGTTTTTTCCTGAATATATTCAGGAAAAAGCGCATACGCCCTTTTTGGCCAACCAAGCAAGCTTGCAAAGGAAATCTGCACTACAATGAAGTCTCACTTCCCCCCAGTCAAATGGGCCATCTGAAAAATGTGTAAAATCCAGAAAGGCAGGACAGGCCCTGGAGAACTGGGAGCCTTGTTATGCTGATGGGCGGGATGTAAATTGCCAACAGACACTCGGGAGAAGTGTATGGTGTTTCCTGAAACATCTAAAAAACAAAGCAACAGAGCCTAGGGCACTTCCACTTATGGTCCTATAGTTTAGGGAAATTAAAATCAAAAAGACAAAGCCACCCCAAAGTCTGGGACGCCTCTGTTTACAAGAACCTCGTTTACAGTACAAGTTCAATATCACAGAAAGTGAAAAATGGATAAAGAACTTGTGGTACTTACGTACAATGCAGTATCACTCAGCAATGAAATCTATGTCATCAGGCCCGTAGCAGCATAATTAGTGGATTCATGTACGATGATTCTAACTGAAATAAGTCACACAGAAAAAGAAACATCATAAGGTATCAGTAATACACGGAATGTAAACTTGGCTACACAGGAACTGAATTACAGAACAGAACAGGGTCTCAAATTTAGAAAACCAAATTATGCTCGCTTAAGGGTAAAGGTGAGTTGGGGTGCTGCATGAAACCAGAGATTGAAATGAGCACAGATAAAGTTCCTTTAGCCAAATATGGAATAGACAAGAGCTACTCCTTGCTCAACGAAATGGACTCAACACCGCATATTAAACGCCTAAGAATGTACCTGACTAGTAAGTATCTTAAAACCTATGGATTGCTATGTCTCCAAAAGAGAATCAAGCACGTGTACAGGGGCATAAACGCAGCAGTGATAGGATTGGAGAGGTTCGGTGAGCAAATGAAGACCCTTTGAAGTCATATTGCATGGTACCCATTCCACGGGTTTCAACTACTCAGGTTTAAGGTATTCTTCCTTCAGCTAAAACATGCATGTGGAACCTAGAGTATGATCAACCATGTGATCGGGAGACGTGTTCAAATATGTCTCAGTTTTCGTACCCTGGTACTCGGGTGCAACATTCCAGACGCTTTACTAACACTCTCCCGACTTGGAGAGTCAGTCCCTTTAACCTCCTGTTTGGCCCAGTTTGCAATTTCAGCGGAAGATGAACAGGAATAGCGAGAACCAATGAGAGACTAGCTGGAGGTGTCTGGACGGGCAAATTTAACTCTCATTTCCCACCAGGAAGAGGAATTAACCAAAGGCTCAGCGTGCCATGCCGGAACCAGAGTAGGGCCTGAAGCCATCCTGCGGTGTTGCGGCCAGCTCACAAGAAAGCGAGTTGAAGAAAGGAGCTCAGGGGCACTGTAATTCACAAACCTGCAGAGTTATAAATGACAGCTATCGTCCAAAAATATACTGAAGTCAGGCTGCCAAGAGGACTTGAAAGCGGGGCAGAATTGCAGGAAACCGATTTCAGGAGGTAGACTGGAATTGCATTGAAAGCATAGGAAAAGAGGCAGAACGTCACAATGATGCACTTGGCCAAAAAGGGCGTATGCGTTTTTTCCTGAATATATTCAGGAAAAAACGCATACGCCCTTTTTGGCCAACCAAGCAAGCTTGCAAAGGAAATCTGCACTACAATGAAGTCTCACTTCCCCATGGTCAAAAGGGCCATCTGAAAAAAGTGTAAAATCCAGAAAGGCAGGACAGGCCATGGAGAACTGGGAGCCTTGTTATGCTGATGGGTGGGATGTAAATTGCCAACAGACACTTGGGAGAAGTGTATGGTGTTTCCTGAAACATCTAAAAAACAAAGCAACAGAGCCTAGGGCACTTCCACTTATGGTCCTATAGCTTAGGGAAATTAAAATCAAAAAGACAAAGCCACCCCAAAGTTTGGGACGCCTCTGTTTACAAGAACCTCGATTACCGTACAAGTTCAATATCACAGAAAGTGAAAAATGGATAAAGAACTTGTGGTACTTACATACAATGCAGTATCACTCAGCAATGAAATCTATGTCATCAGGCCCGTAGCAACATAATGAGTGGATTCAGGTACGATGATTCTAACTGAAATAAGTCACACAGAAAAAGAAACATCATAAGATATCAGTAATACACGGAATGTAAACTTGGCTACACAGGAACTGAATTACAGAACAGAACAGGGTCTCAAATTTAGAAAACCAACTTATGCTTGCTTAAGGGTAAAGGTGAGTTGGGGTGCTGCATGAAACCAGAGATTGAAATGAGCACAGATAAAGTTCCTTTAGCCAAATATGGAATAGACAAGAGCTACTCCTTGCTCAACAAAATGGACTCAACACCGCATATTAAACGCCTAAGAATGTACCTGACTAGTAAGTATCTTAAAACCTATGGATTGCTATGTCTCCGAAAGAGAATCAAGCATGTGTACAGGGGCATAAACGCAGCAGTGATAGGATTGGAGAGGTTCGGTGAGCAAATGAAGACCCTTTAAGTCATATTGCATGGTACCCATTCCACGGGTTTCAACTACTCAGGTTTAAGGTATTCTTCCTTCAGCTAAAACATGCATGTGGAACCTAGAGTATGATCAACCATGTGATCGGGAGACGTGTTCAAATATGTCTCAGTTTTCCTTCCCTGGTACTCGGGTGCAACATTCCAGACGCTTTACTAACACTCTCCCGACTTGGAGAGTCAGTCCCTTTAACCTCCTGTTTGGCCCAGTTTGCAATTTCTGCGGAAGATGAACAGGAATAGCGAGAACCAATGAGAGACTAGCTGGAGGTGTCTGGACGGGCAAATTTAACTCTCATTTCCCACCAGGAAGAGGAATTAACCAAAGGCTCAGCGTGCCGTGCCGGAACCAGATTAGGGCCTGAAGCCATCCTGCGGTGTTGCGGCCAGGTCACAAGAAAGCGAGTTGAAGAAAGGAGCTCAGGGGCACTGTAATTCACAAACCTGCAGAGTTATAAATGACAGCTATCGTCCAAAAATATACAGAAGTAAGGCTGCCAAGAGGACTTGAAAGCGGGGCAGAATTGCAGGAAACCGATTTCAGGAGGTAGACTGGAATTGCTTTGAAAGCATAGGAAAAGAGGCAGAACGTCCACAATGATGCACTTGGCCAAAAAGGGCGTATGCGTTTTTTCCTGAATATATTCAGGAAAAAACGCATACGCCCTTTTTGGCCAACCAAGCAAGCTTGCAAAGGAAATCTGCACTACAATGAAGTCTCACTTCCCCCCGGTCAAAAGGGCCATCTGAAAAAAGTGTAAAATCCAGAAAGGCAGGACAGGCCATGGAGAACTGGGAGCCTTGTTATGCTGATGGGCGGGATGTAAATTGCCAACAGACACTCGGGAGAAGTGTATGGTGTTTCCTGAAACATCTAAAAAACAAAGCAACAGAGCCTAGGGCACTTCCACTTATGGTCCTATAGCTTAGGGAAATTAAAATCAAAAAGACAAAGCCACCCCAAAGTTTGGGACACCTCTGTTTACAAGAACCTCGTTTACCGTACAAGTTCAATATCACAGAAAGTGAAAAATGGATAAAGAACTTGTGGTACTTACGTACAATGCAGTATCACTCAGCAATGAAATCTATGTCATCAGGCCCGTAGCAGCATAATGAGTGGATTCAGGTACGATGATTCTAACTGAAATAAGTCACACAGAAAAAGAAACATCATAAGATATCAGTAATACACGGAATGTAAACTTGGCTACACAGGAACTGAATTACAGAACAGAACAGAGTCTCAAATTTAGAAAACCAACTTATGCTTGCTTAAGGGTAAAGGTGAGTTGGGGTGCTGCATGAAACCAGAGATTGAAATGAGCACAGATAAAGTTCCTTTAGCCAAATATGGAATAGACAAGAGCTACTCCTTGCTCAACAAAATGGACTCAACACTGCATATTAAACGCCTAAGAATGTACCTGACTAGTAAGTATCTTAAAACCTATGGATTGCTATGTCTCTGAAAGAGAATCAAGCATGTGTACAGGGGCATAAACGCAGCAGTGATAGGATTGGAGAGGTTCGGTGAGCAAATGAAGACCCTTTGAAGTCATATTGCATGGTACCCATTCCACGGGTTTCAACTACCCAGGTTTAAGGTATTCTTCCTTCAGCTAAAACATGCATGTGGAACCTAGAGTATGATCAACCATGTGATCGGGAGACGTGTTCAAATATGTCTCAGTTTTCCTTCCCTGGTACTCGGGTGCAACATTCCAGACGCTTTACTAACACTCTCCCGACTTGGAGAGTCAGTCCCTTTAACCTCCTATTTGGCCCAGTTTGCAATTTCTGCGGAAGATGAACAGGAATAGCGAGAACCAATGAGAGACTAGCTGGAGGTGCCTGGACGGGCAAATTTAACTCTCATTTCCCACCAGGAAGAGGAATTAACCAAAGGCTCAGCGTGCCGTGCCGGAACCAGATTAGGGCCTGAAGCCATCCTGCGGTGTTGCGGCCAGGTCACAAGAAAGCGAGTTGAAGAAAGGAGCTCAGGGGCACTGTAATTCACAAACATGCAGAGTTATAAATGACAGCTATCGTCCAAAAATATACTGAAGTCAGGCTGCCAAGAGGACTTGAAAGCGGGGCAGAATTGCAGGGAACCGATTTCAGGAGGTAGACTGGAATTGCATTGAAAGCATAGGAAAAGAGGCAGAACGTCCACAATGATGCACTTGGCCAAAAAGGGCGTATGCGTTTTTTCCTGAATATATTCAGGAAAAAACGCATACGCACTTTTTGGCCAACCAAGCAAGCTTGCAAAGGAAATCTGCACTACAATGAAGTCTCACTTCCCCCCAGTCAAAAGGGCCATCTGAAAAAAGTGTAAAATCCAGAAAGGCAGGACAGGCCATGGAGAACTGGGAGCCTTGTTATGCTGATGGGCGGGATGTAAATTGCCAACAGACACTCGGGAGAAGTGTATGGTGTTTCCTGAAACATCTAAAAAACAAAGCAACAGAGCCTAGGGCACTTCCACTTATGGTCCTATAGCTTAGGGAAATTAAAATCAAAAAGACAAAGCCACCCCAAAGTTTGGGACGCCTCTGTTTACAAGAACCTCGTTTACCGTACAAGTTCAATATCACAGAAAGTGAAAAATGGATAAAGAACTTGTGGTACTTACGTACAATGCAGTATCACTCAGCAATGAAATCTATGTCATCAGGCCCGTAGCAGCATAATGAGTGGATTCAGGTACGATGATTCTAACTGAAATAAGTCACACAGAAAAAGAAACATCATAAGATATCAGTAATACACGGAATGTAAACTTGGCTACACAGGAACTGAATTACAGAACAGAACAGGGTCTCAAATTTAGAAAAGCAACTTATGCTTGCTTAAGGGGAAAGGTGAGTTGGGGTGCTGCATGAAACCAGAGATTGAAATGAGCACAGATAAAGTTCCTTTAGCCAAATATGGAATAGACAAGAGCTACTCCTTGCTCAACGAAATGGACTCAACACCGCATATTAAACGCCTAAGAATGTACCTGACTAGTAAGTATCTTAAAACCTATGGATTGCTATGTCTCCGAAAGAGAATCAAGCATGTGTACAGGGGCATAAACTCAGCAGTGATAGGATTGGAGAGGTTCGGTGAGCAAATGAAGACCCTTTGAAGTCATATTGTATGGTACCCATTCCACGGGTTTCAACTACCCAGGATTAAGGTATTCTTCCTTCAGCTAAAACATGCATGTGGAACCCACAGTATGATCAACCATGTGAACGGGAGACGTGTTCAAATATGTCTCAGTTTTCCTCCCCTGGTACTCGGGTGCAACATTCCAGACGCTTTACTAACACTCTCCCCACTTGGAGAGTCAACGCCTTTAAACTCCTGTTTGTCCCCGTTTGCAATTTCTGCGGAAGATGAACAGGAATAGGGAGAACCAATGAGAGACTAGCTGGAGGTGTCTGGACGGGCAAATTTAACTCTCATTTCCCACCAGGAAGAGGAAATAACCAAAGGCTCAGCGTGCCGTGCCGGAACCTGATTGGGCCTGAAGCCATCCTGCGGTGTTGCGGCCAGCTCACAAGAAAGCGAGTTGAAGAAAGGAGCTCAGGGGCACTGTAATTCAAAAACCTGCAGAGTTATAAATGACAGCTATCGTCCAAAAATATACTGAAGTCAGGCTGCCAAGAGGACTTGAAAGCGGGGCAGAATTGCAGGAAACCGTTTCAGGAGGTAGACTGAAATTGCATTGAAAGCATAGGAAAAGAGGCAGAACGTCCACAATGATGCACTTGGCCAAAAAGGGCATATGCGTGTTTTCCTGAGTATATTCAGGAAAAATCGCATACGCCCTTTTTGGCCAACCAAGCAAGCTTGCAAAGGAAATCTTCACTACAATGAAGTCTCACTTCCCCCCGGTCAAAAGGGCCATCTGAAAAAAGTGTAAAATCCAGAAAGGCAGGACAGGCCATGGAGAACTGGGAGCCTTGTTATGCTGATGGGCGGGATGTAAATTGCCAACAGACACTCCGGAGAAGTGTATGGTGTTTCCTGAAACATCTAAAAAACAAAGCAACAGAGCCTAGGGCACTTCCACTTATGGTCCTATAGCTTAGGGAAATTTAAATCAAAAAGACACAGCCACCCCAAAGTTTGGGACGCCTCTGTTTACAAGAACCTCGTTTACAGTACAAGTTCAACATCGCAGAAAGTGAAAAATGGATAAAGAAGTTGTGGTATTTACTTACAAAGCAATATCACTCAGCAATGAAATCTATGTCATCAGGCCCGTAGCAGCATAATGAGTGGATTCAGGTACGATGATTCTAACTGAAATAAGTCACACAGAAAAAGAAACATCATAAGATATCACTAATACACGGAATGTAAACTTGGCTACACAGGAACTGAATTCCAAAACAGAACAGGGTCTCAAATTTAGAAAACCAACTTATGTTTGCTTAAGGGGAAAGGTGAGTTGGGGTGCTGCATAAAACCAGAGATTGAAATGAGCACAGATAAAGTTCCTTAAGCCAAATATGGAATAGACAAGAGCTACTCCTTGCTCAACGAAATGGACTCAACACCACATATTAAACGCCTAAGAATATACCTGACTAGTAAGTATCTTAAAACCTATGGATTGCTATGTCTCCAAAAGAGAATCAAGCGTGTGTACAGGGGCATAAACGCAGCAGTGATAGGATTGGAGAGGTTCGGTGAGCAAATGAAGACCCTTTGAAGTCATATTGCATGGTACCCATTAAAAGGGTCTCAACTCTCCAGGTTTAAGGTATTCTTCCTTCAGCTAAAACATGCATGTGGAACACAGAGTATGATCAACCGTGTGAATGGGAGACGTGTTCAAATATGTCTCCGTTTTTCTCCCCTGGTACTCGGGTGCAACATTCCAGATGCTTTACTAACACTCTCCCCACTTGGAGAGTCAGCGCCTTTAACCTCCTGTTTGGCCAAGTTTGCAATTTCTGCAGAAGATGAACAGGAATAGGGAGAACCAATGAGAGACTAGCTGGAGGTGTCTGGACGGGCAAATTTAACTCTCATTTCCCACCAGGAAGAGGAATTAACCAAAGGCTCAGCGTGCCGTGCCGGAACCAGATTAGGGCCTGAAGCCATCCTGCGGTGTTGCGGCCAGCTCACAAGAAAGCGAGTTGAAGAAAGGAGCTCAGGGACACTGTAATTCACAAACCTGCAGAGTTATAAATGACAGCTATCGTCCAGAAATATACTGAAGTAAGGCTGCCAAGAGGACTTGAAAGCGGGGCAGAATTGCAGGAAACCGATTTCAGGAGGTAGACTGGAATTGCATTGAAAGCATAGGAAAAGAGGCAGAACGTCCACAATGATGCACTTGGCCAAAAAGGGCGTATGCGTTTTTTCCTGAATATATTCAGGAAAAAACGCATACGCACTTTTTGGCCAACCAAGCAAGCTTGCAAAGGAAATCTGCACTACAATGAAGTCTCACTTCCCCCCGGTCAAAAGGGCCACCTGAAAAAAGTGTAAAATCCAGAAAGGCAGGACAGGCCATGGAGAACTGGGAGCCTTGTTATGCTGATGGGCGGGATGTAAATTGCCAACAGCCACTCCAGAGAAGTGTATGGTGTTTCCTGAAACATCTAAAAAACAAAGCAACTGAGCCTAGGGCACTTCCACTTATGGTCCTATAGCTTAGGGATATTAAAATCAAAAAGACACAGGCACCCCAAAGTTTGGGACGCCTCTGTTTACAAGAACCTCGTTTACAGTACAAGTTCAATATCACAGAAAGTGAAAAATGGATAAAGAACTTGTGGTACTTACGTACAATGCAGTATCACTCAGCAATGAAATCTATGTCATCAGGCCCGTAGCAGCATAATGAGTGGATTCAGGTACGATGATTCTAACTGAAATAAGTCACACAGAAAAAGAAACATCATAAGATATCAGTAATACACGGAATGTAAACTTGGCTACACAGGAACTGAATTACAGAACAGAACAGGGTCTCAAATTTAGAAAACCAACTTATGCTTGCTTAAGGGTAAAGGTGAGTTGGGGTGCTGCATGAAACCAGAGATTGAAATGAGCACAGATAAAGTTCCTTTAGCCAAATATGGAATAGACAAGAGCTACTCCTTGCTCAACAAAATGGACTCAACACCGCATATTAAACGCCTAAGAATGTACCTGACTAGTAAGTATCTTAAAACCTATGGATTGCTATGTCTCCGAAAGAGAATCAAGCATGTGTACAGGGGCATAAATGCAGCAGTGATAGGATTGGAGAGGTTCGGTGAGCAAATGAAGACCCTTTGAAGTCATATTGCATGGTACCCATTCCACGGGTTTCAACTACCCAGGTTTAAGGTATTCTTCCTTCAGCTAAAACATGCATGTGGAAACTAGAGTATGATCAACCCTGTGATTTGGAGACGTGTTCAAATATGTCTCAGTTTTCGTACCCTGGTACTCGGGTGCAACATTCCAGACGCTTTATTAACACTCTCCCATCTTGGAGAGTCAGTCCCTTTAACCTCCTGTTTGGCCCAGTTTGCAATTTCTGCGGAAGATGAACAGGAATAGCGAGAACCAATGAGAGACTAGCTGGAGGTGTCTGGACGGGCAAATTTAACTCTCATTTCCCACCAGGAAGAGGAATTAACCAAAGGCTCAGCGTGCCGTGCCGGAACCAGATTAGGGCCTGAAGCCATCCTGCGGTGTTGCGGCCAGGTCACAAGAAAGCGAGTTGAAGAAAGGAGCTCAGGGGCATTGTAATTCACAAACCTGCAGAGTTATAAATGACAGCTATCGTCCAAAAATATACTGAAGTAAGGCTGCCAAGAGGACTTGAAAGCGGGGCAGAATTGCAGGAAACCGATTCAGGAGGTAGACTGGAATTGCATTGAAAGCATAGGAAAAGAGGCAGAACGTCCACAATGATGCATTTGGCCAAAAAGGGCGTATGGGTTTTTTCCTGAATATATTCAGGTAAAAACGCATACGCCCTTTTTGGCCAACCAAGCAAGTTTGCAAAGGAAATCTGCACTACAATGAAGTCTCACTTCCCTCCGGTCAAAAGGGCCATCTGAAAAAAGTGTAAAATCCAGAAAGGCAGGACAGGCCATGGAGAACTGGGAGCCTTGTTATGCTGATGGGCGGGATGTAAATTGCCAACAGACACTCGGGAGAAGTGTATGGTATTTCCTGAAACATCTAAAAAACAAAGCAACAGAGCCTAGGGCACTTCCACTTATGGTCCAATAGCTTAGGGAAATTAAAATCAAAAAGACAAAGCCACCCCAAAGTTTGGGACACCTCTGTTTACAAGAACCTCGTTTACCGAACAAGTTCAATATCACAGAAAGTGAAAAATGGATAAAGAACTTGTGGTACTTACGTACAATGCAGTATCACTCAGCAATGAAATCTACGTCATCAGGCCCGTAGCAGCATTATGAGTGGATTCAGGTAAGATGATTCTAACTGAAATAAGTCACACAGAAAAAGAAACATCATAAGATATCAGTAATACACGGAATGTAAACTTGGCTACACAGGAACTGAATTACAGAACAGAACAGGGTCTCAAATTTAGAAAACCAACTTATGCTTGCTTAAGGGTAAAGGTGAGTTGGGGTGCTGCATGAAACCAGAGATTGAAATGAGCACAGATAAAGTTCCTTTAGCCAAATATGGAATAGACAAGAGCTACTCCTTGCTCAACAAAATGGACTAAACACCGCATATTAAACGCCTAAGAATGTACCTGACTAGTAAGTATCTTAAAACCTATGGATTGCTATGTCTCAGAAAGAGCATCAAGCATGTGTACAGGGGCATAAACGCAGCAGTGATAGGATTGGAGAGGTTCGGTGAGCAAATGAAGACCCTTTGAAGTCATATTGTATGGTACCCATTCCACGGGTTTCAACTACCCAGGTTTAAGGTATTCTTCCTTCAGCTAAAACATGCATGTGGAACCTAGAGTATGATCAACCATGTGATCGGGAGACGTGTTCAAATATGTCTCAGTTTTCGTACCCTGGTACTCGGGTGCAACATTCCAGATGCTTTACTAACACTCTCCCGACTTGGAGAGTCAGTCCCTTTAAACTCCTGTTTGGCCCAGTTTGCAATTTCTGCAGAAGATGAACAGGAATAGCGAGAACCAATGAGAGACTAGCTGGAGGTGTCTGGACGGGCAAATTTAACTCTCATTTCCCACCAGGAAGAGGAATTAACCAAAGGCTCAGCGTGCCATGCCGGAACCAGATTAGGGCCTGAAGCCATCCTGCGGTGTTGCGGCCAGGTCACAAGAAAGTGAGTTGAAGAAAGGAGCTCAGGGGCACTGTAATTCACAAACATGCAGAGTTATAAATGACAGCTATCGTCCAAAAATATACTGAAGTCAGGCTGCCAAGAGGACTTGAAAGCGGGGCAGAATTACAGGAAACCGATTTCAGGAGGTAGACTGGAATTGCATTGAAAGCATAGGAAAAGAGGCAGAACGTCCACAATGATGCACTTGGCCAAAAAGGGTGTATGCGTTTTTTCCTGAATATATTCAGGAAAAAACACATACGCCCTTTTTGGCCAACCAAGCAAGCTTGAAAAGGAAATCTGCACTACAAAGAAGTCTCACTTCCCCCCGGTCAAAAGGGCCACCTGAAAAAAGTGTAAAATCCAGAAAGGCAGGACAGGCCATGGAGAACTGGGAGCCTTGTTATGCTGATGGGCGGGATGTAAATTGCCAACAGACACTCGGGAGAAGTGTATGGTGTTTCCTGAAACATCTAAAAAACAAAGCAACAGAGCCTAGGGCACTTCCACTTATGGTCCTATAGCTTAGGGAAATTAAAATCAAAAAGACAAAGCCACCCCAAAGTTTGGGACGCCTCTGTTTACAAGAACCTCGTTTACCATACAAGTTCAATATCACAGAAAGTGAAAAATGGATAAAGAACTTGTGGTACTTACGTACAATGCAGTATCACTCAGCAATGAAATCTATGTCATCAGGCCCGTAGCAGCTTAATGAGTGGATTCAGGTACGATGATTCTAACTGAAATAAGTCACACAGAAAAAGAAACATCATAAGATATCAGTAATACACGGAATGTAAACTTGGCTACACAGGAACTGAATTACAGAACAGAACAGGGTCTCAAATTTAGAAAACCAACTTATGCTTGCTTAAGGGTAAAGGTGAGTTGGGGTGCTGCATGAAACCAGAGATTGAAATGAGCACAGATAAAGTTCCTTTAGCCAAATATGGAATAGACAAGAGCTACTCCTTGCTCAACGAAATGGACTCAACACCGCATATTAAACGCCTAAGAATGTACCTGACTAGTAAGTATCTTAAAACCTATGGATTGCTATGTCTCCGAAAGAGAATCAAGCATGTGTACAGGGGCATAAACGCAGCAGTGATAGGATTGGAGAGGTTCGGTGAGCAAATGAAGACCCTTTGAAGTCATATTGTATGGTACCCATTCCACGGGTTTCAACTACCCAGGTTTAAGGTATTCTTCCTTCAGCTAAAACATGCATGTGGAACCTAGAGTATGATCAACCATGTGATCGGGAGACGTGTTCAAATATGTCTCAGTTTTCCTTCCCTGGTACTCGGGTGCAACATTCCAGATGCTTTACTAACACTCTCCCGACTTGGAGAGTCAGTCCCTTTAACCTCCTGTTTGGCCCAGTTTGCAATTTCTGCGGAAGATGAACAGGAATAGCGAGAACCAATGAGAGACTAGCTGGAGGTGTCTGGACGGGCAAATTTAACTCTCATTTCCCACCAGGAAGAGGAATTAACCAAAGGCTCAGCGTGCCGTGCCGGAACCAGATTAGGGCCTGAAGCCATCCTGCGGTGTTGCGGCCAGGTCACAAGAAAGCGAGTTGAAGAAAGGAGCTCAGGGGCATTGTAATTCACAAACCTGCAGAGTTATAAATGACAGCTATCGTCCAAAAATATACTGAAGTAAGGCTGCCAAGAGGACTTGAAAGCGGGGCAGAATTGCAGGAAACCGATTCAGGAGGTAGACTGGAATTGCATTGAAAGCATAGGAAAAGAGGCAGAACGTCCACAATGATGCATTTGGCCAAAAAGGGCATATGCGTTTTTTCCTGAATATATTCAGGAAAAAACGCATATGCCCTTTTTGGCCAACCAAGCAAGCTTGCAAAGGAAATCTGCACTACAATGAAGTCTCACTTCCCCCCGGTCAAAAGGGCCATCTGAAAAAAGTGTAAAATCCAGAAAGGCAGGACAGGCCATGGAGAACTGGGAGCCTTGTTATGCTGATGGGCGGGATGTAAATTGCCAACAGACACTCGGGAGAAGTGTATGGTGTTTCCTGAAACATCTAAAAAACAAAGCAACAGAGCCTAGGGCACTTCCACTTATGGTCCTATAGCTTAGGGAAATTAAAATCAAAAAGACAAAGCCACCCCAAAGTTTGGGACACCTCTGTTTACAAGAACCTCGTTTACCGTACAAGTTCAATATCACAGAAAGTGAAAAATGGATAAAGAACTTGTGGTACTTACGTACAATGCAGTATCACTCAGCAATGAAATCTATGTCATCAGGCCCGTAGCAGCATAATGAGTGGATTCAGGTACGATGATTCTAACTGAAATAAGTCACACAGAAAAAGAAACATCATAAGATATCAGTAATACACGGAATGTAAACTTGGCTACACAGGAACTGAATTACAGAACAGAACAGGGTCTCAAATTTAGAAAACCAACTTATGCTTGCTTAAGGGTAAAGGTGAGTTGGGGTGCTGCATGAAACCAGAGATTGAAATGAGCACAGATAAAGTTCCTTTAGCCAAATATGGAATAGACAAGAGCTACTCCTTGCTCAACAAAATGGACTCAACACCGCATATTAAACGCCTAAGAATGTACCTGACTAGTAAGTATCTTAAAACCTATGGATTGCTATGTCTCTGAAAGAGAATCAAGCATGTGTACAGGGGCATAAACGCAGCAGTGATAGGATTGGAGAGGTTCGGTGAGCAAATGAAGACCCTTTGAAGTCATATTGCATGGTACCCATTCCACGGGTTTCAACTACCCAGGTTTAAGGTATTCTTCCTTCAGCTAAAACATGCATGTGGAACCTAGAGTATGATCAACCATGTGATCGGGAGACGTGTTCAAATATGTCTCAGTTTTCGTACCCTGGTACTCGGGTGCAACATTCCAGATGCTTTACTAACACTCTCCCGACTTGGAGAGTCAGTCCCTTTAAACTCCTGTTTGGCCCAGTTTGCAATTTCTGCGGAAGATGAACAGGAATAGCGAGAACCAATTAGAGACTAGCTGGAGGTGTCTGGACGGGCAAATTTAACTCTCATTTCCCACCAGGAAGAGGAATTAACCAAAGGCTCAGCGTGCCGTGCCGGAACCAGATTAGGGCCTGAAGCCATCCTGCGGTGTTGCGGCCAGGTCACAAGAAAGCGAGTTGAAGAAAGGAGCTCAGGGGCACTGTAATTCACAAACATGCAGAGTTATAAATGACAGCTATCGTCCAAAAATATACTGAAGTCAGGCTGCCAAGAGGACTTGAAAGCGGGGCAGAATTGCAGGAAACCGATTTCAGGAGGTAGACTGGAATTGCGTTGAAAGCATAGGAAAAGAGGCAGAACGTCCACAATGATGCACTTGGCCAAAAAGGGCGTATGCGTTTTTTCCTGAATATATTCAGGAAAAAACGCATACGCCCTTTTTGGCCAACCAAGCAAGCTTGCAAAGGAAATCTGCACTACAATGAAGTCTCACTTCCCCCCGGTCAAAAGGGCCATCTGAAAAAAGTGTAAAATCCAGAAAGGCAGGACAGGCCATGGAGAACTGGGAGCCTTGTTATGCTGATGGGCGGGATGTAAATTGCCAACAGACACTCGGGAGAAGTGTATGGTGTTTCCTGAAACATCTAAAAAACAAAGCAACAGAGCCTAGGGCACTTCCACTTATGGTCCTATAGCTTAGGGAAATTAAAATCAAAAAGACAAAGCCACCCCAAAGTTTGGGACGCCTCTGTTTACAAGAACCTCGTTTACCGTACAAGTTCAATATCACAGAAAGTGAAAAATGGATAAAGAACTTGTGGTACTTACGTACAATGCAGTATCACTCAGCAATGAAATCTATGTCATCAGACCCGTAGCAGCATAATGAGTGGATTCAGGTACGATGATTCTAACTGAAATAAGTCACACATTAAAAGAAACATCATGAGATATCAGTAATACACGGAATGTAAACTTGGCTACACAGGAACTGAATTACAGAACAGAACAGGGTCTCAAATTTAGAAAACCAACTTATGCTTGCTTAAGGGTAAAAGTGAGATGGGGTGCTGCATGAAACCAGAGATCGAAATGAGCACAGATAAAGTTCCTTTAGCCAAATATGGAATAGACAAGAGCTACTCCTTGCTCAACGAAATGGACTCAACACCGCATATTAAACGCCTAAGAACGTACCTGACTAGTAAGTATCTTAAAATCTATGGATTGCTATGTCTCCGAAAGAGAATCAAGCATGTGTACAGGGGCATACACGCAGCAGTGATAGGATTGGAGAGGTTCGGTGAGCAAATGAAGACCCTTTGAAGTCATATTGTATGGTACCCATTCCACGGGTCTCAACTCTCCAGGATTAAGGTATTCTTCCTTCAGCTAAAACATGCATGTGGCACCCAGAGCATGATCAACCGTGTGAACGGGAGACGTGTTCAAATATGTCTCAGTTTTCCTCCCCTGGTACTCGGGTGCAACATTCCAGACGCTTTACTAACACTCTCCCCACTTGGAGAGTCAGCGCCTTTAAACTCCTGTTTGTCCCAGTTTGCAATTTCTGCGGAAGATGAACAGGAATAGGGAGAACCAATGAGAGACTAGCTGGAGGTGTCTGGACGGGCAAATTTAACTCTCATTTCCCACCAGGAAGAGGAAATAACCAAAGGCTCAGCATGCCGTGCTGGAACCAGATTGGGCCTGAAGCCATCCTGCGGTGTTGCGGCCAGCTCACAAGAAAGCGAGTTGAAGAAAGGAGCTCAGGGGCACTGTAATTCACAAACCTGCAGAGTTATAAATGACAGCTATCGTCCAAAAATATACTGAAGTAAGGGTGCCAAGAGGACTTGAAAGCGGGGCAGAATTGCAGGAAACCGTTTCAGGAGGTAGACTGGAATTGCATTGAAAGCATAGGAAAAGAGGCAGAACGTCCACAATGATGCACTTGGCCAAAAAGGGCGTATGCGTGTTTTCGTGAGTATATTCAGGAAAAAACGCATACGCCCTTTTTGGCCAACCAAGCAAACTTGCAAAGGAAATCTGCACTACAATGACGTCTCACTTCCCCCCGGTCAAAAGGGCCATCTGAAAAAAGTGTAAAATCCAGAAAGGCAGGACAGGCCATGGAGAACAGGGACCCTTGTTATGCTGATGGGCGGGATGTAAATAGCCAACAGCCACTCGGGAGAGGTGTATGGTGTTTCCTGAAACATCTAAAAAGCAAAGCAACAGAGCCTAGGGCACTTCCACTTATGGTCCTATAGCTTAGGGAAATTAAAATCAAAAAGACACAGCCACCCCAGCGTTTGGGACGCCTCTGTTTACAAGAACCTCGTTTACAGTACAAGTTCAACATCGCAGAAAGTGAAAAATGGATAAAGAAGTTGTGGTATTTACTAACAAAGCAATATCACTCAGCAATGAAATCTATGTCATCAGGCCCTTAGCAGCACAATGAGTGTATTCAGGTATGATGATTCTATCTGAAATAAGTCACACAGAAAAAGAAACATCATAAGATATCAGTAATACACGGAATGGAAGCTTGGTTACACAGGAACTGAATTACAGAACAGAACAGGGTCTCAAATTTAGAAAACCAACTTATGCTTGCTTAAGGGTAAAGGTGAGTTGGGGTGCTGCATAAAACCAGAGATTGAAATGAGCACAGATAAAGTTCCTTAAGCCAAATATGGAATAGACAAGAGCTACTCCTTGCTCAACGAAATGGACTCAACACCCCATATTACACGCCTAAGAATGTACCTGACTAGTAAATATCTTAAAAACTATGAATTGCTATGTCTCCAAAAGAGAATCAAGCGTGTGTACAGGGGCATAAACACAGCAGTGATAGGATTGGAGAGGTTCGGTGAGCAAATGAAGACCCTTTGAAGTCATATTGTATGGTAGCCATTCCACGGGTCTCAACTCTCCAGGTTTAAGATATTCTTCCTTCAGCTAAAACATGCATGTGGAACCCAGAGTATGATCAACCGTGTGAATGGGAGACGTGTTCATATATGTCTCAGTTTTCCTCCCCTGGTACTCGGGTGCAACATTCCAGACGCTTTACTAACACTCTCCCCACTTGGAGAGTCAGCGCCTTTAACCTCCTGTTTGGCCCAGTTTGCAATTTCTGCGGAAGATGAACAGGAATAGCGAGAACCAATGAGAGACTAGCTGGAGGTGTCTGGACGGGCAAATTTAACTCTCATTTCCCACCAGGAAGAGGAAATAACCAAACGCTCAGCGTGCCGTGCCGGAACCAGATTAGGGCCTGAAGCCATCCTGCGGTGTTGCGGCCAGCTCACAAGAAAGCGAGTTGAAGAAAGGAGCTCAGGGGCACTGTAATTCACAAACCTGCAGAGTTATAAATGACAGCTATCGTCCAAAAATATACTGAAGTCAGGCTGCCAAGAGGACTTGAAAGCGGGGCAGAATTGCAGGAAACCGATTTCAGGAGGTAGACTGGAATTGCATTGAAAGCATAGGAAAAGAGGCAGAGCGTCCACAATGATGCACTTGGCCAAAAACGGCGTATGCGTTTTTTCCTGAATATATTCAGGAAAAAACACATACGCCCTTTTTGGTCAACCAAGCAAGCTTGCAAAGGAAATCTGCACTACAATGAAGTCTCACTTCCCCCCGGTCAAAAGGGACATCCGAAAAAAGTGTAAAATCCAGAAAGGCAGGACAGGCCATGGAGAACTGGGAGCCTTGTTATGCTGATGGCCGGGATGTAAATTGCCAACAGCCACTCTGGAGAAGTGTATGGTGTTTCCTGAAACATCTGAAAAACAAAGCAACTGAGCCTAGGGCACTTCCACTTATGGTCCTATAGTTTAGGGAAATTAAAATCAAAAAGACACAGCCACCCCAAAGTTTGGGACGCCTCTGTTTACAAGAACCTCGTTTACAGTACAAGTTCAATATCACAGAAAGTGAAAAATGGATAAAGAACTTGTGGTACTTACGTACAATGCAGTATCACTCAGCAATGAAATCTATGTCATCAGGCCCGTAGCAGCATAATGAGTGGATTCAGGTACGATGATTCTAACTGAAATAAGTCACACAGAAAAAGAAACATCATAAGATATCAGTAATACACGGAATGTAAACTTGGCTACACAGGAACTGAATTACAGAACAGAACAGGGTCTCAAATTGAGAAAACCACCTTATGCTTGCTTAAGGGGAAAGGTGAGTTGGGGTGCTGCATAAAACCAGAGATTGAAATGAGCACAGATAAAGTTCCTTAAGCCAAATATGGAATAGACAAGAGCTACTCCTTGCTCAATGAAATGGACTCAACACCGCATATTAAACGCCTAAGAATGTACCTGACTAGTAAGTATCTTAAAACCTATGGATTGCTATGTCTCCGAAAGAGAATCAAGCATGTGTACGGGGGCATAAACGCAGCAGTGATAGGATTGGAGAGGTTCGGTGAGCAAATGAAGACCCTTTGAAGTCATATTGCATGGTACCCATTACACGGGTCTTAACTCTCCAGGTTTAAGGTATTCTTCCTTCAGCTAAAATATGCATGTGGAACCCAGAGTATGATCAACCATGTGAACGGGAGACGTGTTCAAATATGTCTCAGTTTTCCTCCCCTGGTACTCGGGTGCAACATTCCAGACGCTTTACTAACACTCTCCCGACTTGGAGAGTCAGTCCCTTTAACCTCCTGTTTGGCCCAGTTTGCAATTTCTGCGGAAGATGAACAGGAATAGCGAGAACCAATGAGAGACTAGCTGGAGGTGTCTGGACGGGCAAATTTAACTCTCATTTCCCACCAGGAAGAGGAATTAACCAAAGGCTCAGCGTGCCGTGCCGGAACCAGATTAGGGCCTGAAGCCATCCTGCGGTGTTGCGGCCAGGTCACAAGAAAGCGAGTTGAAGAAAGGAGCTCAGGGACACTGTAATTCACAAACATGCAGAATTATAAATGACAGCTATCGTCCAAAAATATACTGAAGTCAGGCTGCCAAGAGGACTTGAAAGCGGGGCAGAATTGCAGGAAACCGATTTCAGGAGGTAGACTGGAATTGCATTGAAAGCATAGGAAAAGAGGCAGAACGTCCACAATGATGCACTTGGCCAAAAAGGGCGTATGCGTTTTTTCCTGAATATATTCAGGAAAAAACGCATACGCCCTTTTTGGCCAACCAAGCAAGCTTGAAAAGGAAATCTGCACTACAATGAAGTCTCACTTCCCCCCGGTCAAAAGGGCCATCTGAAAAAAGTGTAAAATCCAGAAAGGCAGGACAGGCCATGGAGAACTGGGAGCCTTGTTATGCTGATGGGCGGGATGTAAATTGCCAACAGACACTCGGGAGAAGTGTATGGTGTTTCCTGAAACATCTAAAAAACAAAGCAACAGAGCCTAGGGCACTTCCACTTATGGTCCTATAGCTTAGGGAAATTAAAATCAAAAAGACAAAGCCACCCCAAAGTTTGGGACGCCTCTGTTTACAAGAACCTCGTTTACCGTACAAGTTCAATATCACAGAAAGTGAAAAATGGATAAAGAACTTGTGGTACTTACGTACAATGCAGTATCACTCAGCAATGAAATCTATGTCATCAGGCCCGTAGCAGCATAATGAGTGGATTCAGGTACGATGATTCTAACTGAAATAAGTCACACAGAAAAAGAAACATCATAAGATATCAGTAATACACGGAATGTAAACTTGGCTACACAGGAACTGAATTACAGAACAGAACAGGGTCTCAAATTGAGAAAACCAACTTATGCTTGCTTAAGGGTAAAGGTGAGTTGGGGTGCTGCATGAAACCAGAGATTGAAATGAGCACAGATAAAGTTCCTTTAGCCAAATATGGAATAGACAAGAGCTACTCCTTGCTCAACGAAATGGACTCAACACCGCATATTAAATGCCTAAGAATGTACCTGACTAGTAAGTATCTTAAAATCTATGGATTGCTATGTCTCCGAAAGAGAATCAAGCATGTGTACAGGGGCATAAACGCAGCAGTGATAGGATTGGAGAGGTTCGGTGAGCAAATGAAGACCCTTTGAAGTCATATTGCATGGTACCCATTACACGGGTCTCAACTCTCCAGGATTAAGGTATTCTTCCTTCAGCTAAAAGATGCATGTGGCACCCAGAGTATGATCAACCGTGTGAACGGGAGACGTGTTCAAATATGTCTCAGTTTTCCTCCCCTGGTACTCGGGTGCAACATTCCAGACGCTTTACTAACACTCTCCCCACTTGGAGAGTCAGCGCCTTTAAACTCCTGTTTGTCCCAGTTTGCAATTTCTGCGGAAGATGAACAGGAATAGGGAGAACCAATGAGAGACTAGCTGGAGGTGTCTGGACGGGCAAATTTAACTCTCATTTCCCACCAGGAAGAGGAAATAACCTAAGGCTCAGCATGCCGTGCCGGAACCAGATTGGGCCTGAAGCCATCCTGCGGTGTTGCGGCCAGCTCACAAGAAAGCGAGTTGAAGAAAGGAGCTCAGGGGCACTGTAATTCACAAACATGCAGAGTTATAAATGACAGCTATCGTCCAAAAATATACTGAAGTAAGGGTGCCAAGAGGACTTGAAAGTGGGGCAGAATTGCAGGAAACCGTTTCAGGAGGTAGACTGGAATTGCATTGAAAGCATAGGAAAAGAGGCAGAACGTCCACAATGATGCACTTGGCCAAAAAGGGCGTATGCGTATTTTCGTGAGTATATTCAGGAAAAAACGCATACGCCCTTTTTGGCCAACCAAGCAAACTTGCAAAGGAAATCTGCACTAAAATGAAGTCTCACTTCCCCCCGGTCAAAAGGGCCATCTGAAAAAAGTGTAAAATCCAGAAAGGCAGGACAGGCCATGGAGAACTGGGAGCCTTGTTATGCTGATGGGCGGGATGTAAATAGCCAACAGCCACTCGGGAGAAGTGTATGGTGTTTCCTGAAACATCTAAAAAGCAAAGCAACAGAGCCTAGGGCACTTCCACTTATGGTCCTATAGCTTAGGGAAATTAAAATCAAAAAGACACAGCCACCCCAGCGTTTGGGACGCCTCTGTTTACAAGAACCTCGTTTACAGTACAAGTTCAACATCGCAGAAAGTGAAAAATGGATAAAGAAGTTGTGGTATTTACTAACAAAGCAATATCACTCAGCAATGAAATCTATGTCATCAGGCCCTTAGCAGCACAATGAGTGTATTCAGGTATGATGATTCTATCTGAAATAAGTCACACAGAAAAAGAAACATCATAAGATATCAGTAATACACGGAATGGAAGCTTGGTTACACAGGAACTGAATTACAGAACAGAACAGGGTCTCAAATTTAGAAAACCAACTTATGCTTGCTTAAGGGTAAAGGTGAGTTGGGGTGCTGCATAAAACCAGAGATTGAAATGAGCACAGATAAAGTTCCTTAAGCCAAATATGGAATAGACAAGAGCTACTCCTTGCTCAACGAAATGGACTCAACACCCCATATTAAACGCCTAAGAATGTACCTGACTAGTAAATATCTTAAAAACTATGGATTGCTATGTCTCCAAAAGAGAATCAAGCGTGTGTACAGGGGCATAAACACAGCAGTGATAGGATTGGAGAGGTTCGGTGAGCAAATGAAGACCCTTTGAAGTCATATTGTATGGTAGCCATTCCACGGGTCTCAACTCTCCAGGTTTAAGATATTCTTCCTTCAGCTAAAACATGCATGTGGAACCCAGAGTATGATCAACCGTGTGAATGGGAGATGTGTTCATATATGTCTCAGTTTCCCTTCCCTGGTACTCGGGTGCAACATTCCAGACACTTTACTAACACTCTCCCCACTTGGAGAGTCAGCGCCTTTAACCTCCTGTTTGGCCCAGTTTGCAATTTCTGCGGAAGATGAACAGGAATAGCGAGCACCAATGAGAGACTAGCTGGAGGTGTCTGGACGGGCAAATTGAACTCTCATTTCCCACCAGGAAGAGGAATTAACCAAAGGCTCAGCGTGCCGTGCCGGAACCAGATTAGGGCCTGAAGCCATCCTGTGGTGCTGCGGCCAGGTCACAAGAAAGCGAGTTGAAGAAAGGAGCTCAGGGGCACTGTAATTCACAAACCTGAAGAGTTATAAATGACAGCTATCGTCCAAAAATATACTGAAGTAAGGCTGCCAAGAGGACTTGAAAGCGGGGCAGAATTGCAGGAAACCGATTTCAGGAGGTAGACTGGAATTGCATTGAAAGCATATGAAAAGAGGCAGAACGTCCACAATGATGCACTTGGCCAAAAAGTGCGTATGCGTTTTTTCCTGAATATATTCAGGAAAAAACGCATACGCCCTTTTTGGCCAACCAAGCAAACTTGCAAAGGAAATCTGCACTACAATGAAGTCTCACTTCACCCCGGTCAAATGGGCCATCTGAAAAAAGTGTAAAATCCAGAAAGGCAGGACAGGCCATGGAGAACTGGGAGCCTTGTTATGCTGATGGGCGGGATGTAAATTGCCAACAGACACTCCGGAGAAGTGTATGGTGTTTCCTGAAACATCTAAAAAACCATGCAACAGAGCCTAGGGCACTTCCACTTATGGTCCTATAGCTTAGGGAAATTTAAATCAAAAAGACAAAGCCACCCCAAAGTTTGGGACGCCTCTGTTTACAAGAACCTCGTTTACAGTACAAGTTCAACATCGCAGAAAGTGAAAAATGGATAAAGAAGTTGTGGTATTTACTTACAAAGCAATATCACTCAGCAATGAAATCTATGTTATCAGGCCCGTAGCAGCATAATGAGTGGATTCAGGTATGATGATTCTAACTGAAATAAGTCACACAGAAAAAGAAACATCATAAGATATCAGTAATACACGGAATGTAAACTTGGCTACACAGGAACTGAATTCCAAAACAGAACAGGGTCTCAAATTTAGAAAACCAACTTATGCTTGCTTAAGGGGAAAGGTGAGTTGGGGTGCTGCATAAAACCAGAGATTAAAATGAGCACAGATAAAGTTCCTTAAGCCAAATATGGAATAGACAAGAGCTACTCCTTGGTCTACGAAATGGACTCAACACCCCATATTAAACGCCTAAGAATGTACCTGACTAGTAAGTATCTTAAAACCTATGGATTGCTATGTCTCTAAAAGAGAATCAAGCGTGTGTACAGGGGCATAAACGCAGCAGTGATAGGATTGGAGAGGTTCGGTGAGCAAATGAAGACCCTTTGAAGTCATATTGCATGGTACCCATTACATGGGTCTCAACTCTCCAGGTTTAAGGTATTCTTCCTTCAGCTAAAACATGCATGTGGAACCCAGAGTATGATCAACCGTGTGAACGGGAGACGTGTTCAAATATGTCTCAGTTTTCGTACCCTGGTACTCGGGTGCAACATTCCAGACGCTTTACTAACACTCTCCCCACTTGGAGAGTCAGTCCCTTTACCCTCCTGTTTGGCCCAGTTTGCAATTTTTGCGGAAAATGAACAGGAATAGGGAGAACCAATGAGAGACTAGCTGGAGGTGTCTGGACGGGCAAATTTAACTCTCATTTCCCACCAGGAAGAGGAAATAATCAAAGGCTCAGCATGCCGTGCCGGAACCAGATTAGGGCCTGAAGCCATCCTGGGGTGTTGCGGCCAGGTCACAAGAAAGCGAGTTGAAGAAAGGAGCTCAGGGGCACTGTAATTCACAAACCTGCAGAGTTATAAATGACAGCTATCGTCCAAAAATATACTGAAGTAAGGCTGCCAAGAGGACTTGAAAGGGTGGCAGAATCGCAGGAAACCGATTTCAGGAGGTAGACTGGAATTGCATTGAAACCATAGGAAAAGAGGCAGAGCGTCCACAATGATGCACTTGGCCAAAAACGGCGTATGTGTTTTTTCCTGAATATATTCAGGAAAAAACACATACGCCCTTTTTGGCCAACCAAGCAAGCTTGCAAAGGAAATCTGCACTACAATGAAGTCTCACTTCCCCCCGTTCAAACGGGCCTTCTGAAAAAAGTGTAAAATCCAGAAAGGCAGGACAGGCCATGGAGAACTGGGAGCCTTGTTATGCTGATGGGCGGGATGAAAATTGCCAACAGACACTCGGGAGAAGTGTATGGTGTTTCCTGAAACATCTAAAAAACAAAGCAACAGAGCCTAGGGCACTTCCACTTATGGTCCTATAGCTTAGGGAAATTAAAATAAAAAAGACAAAGCCACCCCAAAGTTTGGGACGCCTCTGTTTACAAGAACCTCGTTTACCGTACAAGTTCAATATCACAGAAAGTGAAAAATGGATAAAGAACTTGTGGTACTTACGTACAATGCAGTATCACTCAGCAATGAAATCTATGTCATCAGGCCCGTAACAGCATAATGAGTGGATTCAGGTACGATGATTCTAACTGAAATAAGTCACACAGAAAAAGAAACATCATAAGATATCAGTAATACACGGAATGTAAACTTGGCTACACAGGAACTGAATTACAGAACAGAACAGGGTCTCAAATTTAGAAAACCAACTTATGCTTGCTTAAGGGTAAAGGTGAGTTGGGGTGCTGCATGAAACCAGAGATTGAAATGAGCACAGATAAAGTTCCTTTAGCCAAATATGGAATAGACAAGAGCTACTCCTTGCTCAACGAAATGGACTCAACACCCCATATTAAACGCCTAAGAATGTACCTGACTAGTAAGTATCTTAAAACCTATGGATTGCTATGTCTCCGAAAGAGAATCAAGCATGTGTACAGGGGCATAAACGCAGCAGTGATAGGATTGGAGAGGTTCGGTGAGCAAATGAAGACCCTTTGAAGTCATATTGCATGGTACCCATTCCACGGGTTTCAACTACCCAGGATTAAGGTATTCTTCCTTCAGCTAAAACATGCATGTGGAACCCAGAGTATGATCAACCGTGTGAACGGGAGACGTGTTCAAATATGTCTCAGTTTTCCTCCCCTGGTACTCGGGTGCAACATTCCAGACGCTTTACTAACACTCTCCCCACTTGGAGAGTCAGCGCCTTTAAACTCCTGTTTGTCCCAGTTTGCAATTTCTGCGGAAGATGAACAGGAATAGGGAGAACCAATGAGAGACTAGCTGGAGGTGTCTGGACGGGCAAATTTAACTCTCATTTCCCACCAGGAAGAGGAAATAACCAAAGGCTCAGCGTGCCGTGCCGGAACCTGATTGGGCCTGAAGCCATCCTGCGGTGTTGCGGCCAGCTCAAAAGAAAGCGAGTTGAAGAAAGGAGCTCAGGGACACTGTAATTCACAAACCTGCAGAGTTATAAATGACAGCTATCGTCCAAAAATATACTGAAGTAAGGCTGCCAAGAGGACTTGAAAGCGGGACAGATTGCAGGAAACCTATTTCAGGAGGTCGACAGGAATTGCATTGAAAGCATAGGAAAAGAGGCAGAACCTCCACAATGATGCACTTGGCCAAAAAGGGCGTATGCGTTTTTTCCTGAATATATTCAGGAAAAAACGCATACGCCCTTTTTGGCCAACCAAGCAACTTGCAAAGAAAATCTGCACTACAATGAAGTCTCACTTCCCGCTGGTCAAAAGGGCCATCTGAAAAAAGTGTAAAATCCAGAAAGGCAGGACAGGCCATGGAGAACTGGGAGCCTTGTTATCCTGATGGGTGGGATGTAAATTGCCAACAGCCACTGGGGAGAAGTGTATGGTGCTTCCTGAAACATCTAAAAAACAAAGCAACAGAGCCTAGGGCACTTCCACTTATGGTCCTATAGCTTAGGGAAATTAAAATCAAAAAGACACAGCCACCCCAACGTTTGGGACGCCTCTGTTTACAAGAACCTCGTTTCCCGTACAAGTTCAATATCACAGAAAGTGAAAAATGGAGAAAGAACTTGTGGTACTTACGTACAATGCAGTATCACTCAGCAATGAAATCTATGTCATCAGGCCCGTAGCAGCATAATGAGTGGATTCAGGTACGATGATTCTAACTGAAATAAGTCACACAGAAAAAGAAACATCATAAGATATCAGTAATACATGGAATGTAAACTTGGCTACACAGGAACTGAATTACAGAACAGAACAGGGCCTCAAATTTAGAAAACCAACTTATGCTTGCTTAAGGGGAAAGGTGAGTTGGGGTGCTGCATAAAACCAGAGATTGAAATGAGCACAGATAAAGTTCCTTAAGCCAAATATGGAATAGACAAGAGCTACTCCTTGGTCTACGAAATGGACTCAACACCCCATATTAAACGCCTAAGAATGTACCTGACTAGTAAGTATCTTAAAACCGATGGATTGCTATGTCTCCAAAAGAGAATCAAGCGTGTGTACATGGGCATAAACGCAGCAGTGATAGGATTGGAGAGGTTCGGTGAGCAAATGAAGACCCTTTGAAGTCATATTGCATGGTACCCATTCCACGGGTCTCAACTCTCCAGGTTTAAGGTATTCTTCCTTCAGCTAAAACATGCATGTGGAACCCAGAGTATGATCAACCGTGTCAACGGGAGACGTGTTCAAATATGTCTCAGTTTTCGTCCCCTGGTACTCGGGTGCAACATTCCAGACGCTTTACTAACACTCTCCCCACTTGGAGAGTCAGCACCTTTAACCTCTTGTTTGGCCCAGTTTGCAATTTCTGCGGAAGATGAACAGGAATAGGGAGAACCAATGAGAGACTAGCTGGAGGTGTCTGGACGGACAAATTTAACTCTCATTTCCCACCAGGAAGAGGAAATAACCAAAGGCTCAGCATGCCGTGCCGGAACCAGATTAGGGCCTGAAGCCATCCTGCGGTGTTGTGGCCAGCTCAAAAGAAAGCGAGTTGAAGAAAGGAGCTCAGGGGCACTGTAATTCACAAACCTGCAGAGTTATAAATGACAGCTATCGTCCAAAAATATACTGAAGTCAGGCTGCCAAGAGGACTTGAAAGCGGGGCAGAATTGCAGGAAACCGATTTCAGGAGGTAGACTGGAATTGCATTGAAAGCATAGGAAAAGAGGCAGAACGTCCACAATGATGCACTTGGCCAAAAAGGGCGTATGCGTTTTTTCCTGAATATATTCAGGAAAAAACGCATACGCCCTTTTTGGCCAACCAAGCAAGCTTGAAAAGGAAATCTGCACTACAATGAAGTCTCACTTCCCCCCGGTCAAAAGGGCCATCTGAAAAAAGTGTAAAATCCAGAAAGGCAGGACAGGCCATGGAGAACTGGGAGCCTTGTTATGCTGATGGGCGGGATGTAAATTGCCAACAGACACTCGGGAGAAGTGTATGGTGTTTCCTGAAACATCTAAAAAACAAAGCAACAGAGCCTAGGGCACTTCCACTTATGGTCCTATAGCTTAGGGAAATTAAAATCAAAAAGACAAAGCCACCCCAAAGTTTGGGACGCCTCTGTTTACAAGAACCTCGTTTACCGTACAAGTTCAATATCACAGAAAGTGAAAAATGGATAAAGAACTTGTGGTACTTACGTACAATGCAGTATCACTCAGCAATGAAATCTATGTCATCAGGCCCGTAGCAGCATAATGAGTGGATTCAGGTACGATGATTCTAACTGAAATAAGTCACACAGAAAAAGAAACATCATAAGATATCAGTAATACACGGAATGTAAACTTGGCTACACAGGAACTGAATTACAGAACAGAACAGGGTCTCAAATTGAGAAAACCAACTTACGCTTGCTTAAGGGTAAAGGTGAGTTGGGGTGCTGCATGAAACCAGAGATTGAAATGAGCACAGATAAAGTTCCTTTAGCCAAATATGGAATAGACAAGAGCTACTCCTTGCTCAACGAAATGGACTCAACACCGCATATTAAACGCCTAAGAATGTACCTGACTAGTAAGTATCTTAAAATCTATGGATTGCTATGTCTCCGAAAGAGAATCAAGCATGTGTACAGGGGCATAAACGCAGCAGTGATAGGATTGGAGAGGTTCGGTGAGCAAATGAAGACCCTTTGAAGTCATATTGCATGGTACCCATTACACGGGTCTCAACTCTCCAGGATTAAGGTATTCTTCCTTCAGCTAAAAGATGCATGTGGCACCCAGAGTATGATCAACCGTGTGAACGGGAGACGTGTTCAAATATGTCTCAGTTTTCCTCCCCTGGTACTCGGGTGCAACATTCCAGACGCTTTACTAACACTCTCCCCACTTGGAGAGTCAGCGCCTTTAAACTCCTGTTTGTCCCAGTTTGCAATTTCTGCGGAAGATGAACAGGAATAGGGAGAACCAATGAGAGACTAGCTGGAGGTGTCTGGACGGGCAAATTTAACTCTCATTTCCCACCAGGAAGAGGAAATAACCAAAGGCTCAGCATGCCGTGCCGGAACCAGATTGGGCCTGAAGCCATCCTGCGGTGTTGCGGCCAGCTCACAAGAAAGCGAGTTGAAGAAAGGAGCTCAGGGGCACTGTAATTCACAAACATGCAGAGTTATAAATGACAGCTATCGTCCAAAAATATACTGAAGTAAGGGTGCCAAGAGGACTTGAAAGTGGGGCAGAATTGCAGGAAACCGTTTCAGGAGGTAGACTGGAATTGCATTGAAAGCATAGGAAAAGAGGCAGAACGTCCACAATGATGCACTTGGCCAAAAAGGGCGTATGCGTATTTTCGTGAGTATATTCAGGAAAAAACGCATACGCCCTTTTTGGCCAACCAAGCAAACTTGCAAAGGAAATCTGCACTAAAATGAAGTCTCACTTCCCCCCGGTCAAAAGGGCCATCTGAAAAAAGTGTAAAATCCAGAAAGGCAGGACAGGCCATGGAGAACTGGGAGCCTTGTTATGCTGATGGGCGGGATGTAAATAGCCAACAGCCACTCGGGAGAAGTGTATGGTGTTTCCTGAAACATCTAAAAAGCAAAGCAACAGAGCCTAGGGCACTTCCACTTATGGTCCTATAGCTTAGGGAAATTAAAATCAAAAAGACACAGCCACCCCAGCGTTTGGGACGCCTCTGTTTACAAGAACCTCGTTTACAGTACAAGTTCAACATCGCAGAAAGTGAAAAATGGATAAAGAAGTTGTGGTATTTACTAACAAAGCAATATCACTCAGCAATGAAATCTATGTCATCAGGCCCTTAGCAGCACAATGAGTGTATTCAGGTATGATGATTCTATCTGAAATAAGTCACACAGAAAAAGAAACATCATAAGATATCAGTAATACACGGAATGGAAGCTTGGTTACACAGGAACTGAATTACAGAACAGAACAGGGTCTCAAATTTAGAAAACCAACTTATGCTTGCTTAAGGGTAAAGGTGAGTTGGGGTGCTGCATAAAACCAGAGATTGAAATGAGCACAGATAAAGTTCCTTAAGCCAAATATGGAATAGACAAGAGCTACTCCTTGCTCAACGAAATGGACTCAACACCCCATATTAAACGCCTAAGAATGTACCTGACTAGTAAATATCTTAAAAACTATGGATTGCTATGTCTCCAAAAGAGAATCAAGCGTGTGTACAGGGGCATAAACACAGCAGTGATAGGATTGGAGAGGTTCGGTGAGCAAATGAAGACCCTTTGAAGTCATATTGTATGGTAGCCATTCCACGGGTCTCAACTCTCCAGGTTTAAGATATTCTTCCTTCAGCTAAAACATGCATGTGGAACCCAGAGTATGATCAACCGTGTGAATGGGAGATGTGTTCATATATGTCTCAGTTTCCCTTCCCTGGTACTCGGGTGCAACATTCCAGACACTTTACTAACACTCTCCCCACTTGGAGAGTCAGCGCCTTTAACCTCCTGTTTGGCCCAGTTTGCAATTTCTGCGGAAGATGAACAGGAATAGCGAGCACCAATGAGAGACTAGCTGGAGGTGTCTGGACGGGCAAATTGAACTCTCATTTCCCACCAGGAAGAGGAATTAACCAAAGGCTCAGCGTGCCGTGCCGGAACCAGATTAGGGCCTGAAGCCATCCTGTGGTGCTGCGGCCAGGTCACAAGAAAGCGAGTTGAAGAAAGGAGCTCAGGGGCACTGTAATTCACAAACCTGAAGAGTTATAAATGACAGCTATCGTCCAAAAATATACTGAAGTAAGGCTGCCAAGAGGACTTGAAAGCGGGGCAGAATTGCAGGAAACCGATTTCAGGAGGTAGACTGGAATTGCATTGAAAGCATATGAAAAGAGGCAGAACGTCCACAATGATGCACTTGGCCAAAAAGTGCGTATGCGTTTTTTCCTGAATATATTCAGGAAAAAACGCATACGCCCTTTTTGGCCAACCAAGCAAACTTGCAAAGGAAATCTGCACTACAATGAAGTCTCACTTCACCCCGGTCAAATGGGCCATCTGAAAAAAGTGTAAAATCCAGAAAGGCAGGACAGGCCATGGAGAACTGGGAGCCTTGTTATGCTGATGGGCGGGATGTAAATTGCCAACAGACACTCCGGAGAAGTGTATGGTGTTTCCTGAAACATCTAAAAAACCATGCAACAGAGCCTAGGGCACTTCCACTTATGGTCCTATAGCTTAGGGAAATTTAAATCAAAAAGACAAAGCCACCCCAAAGTTTGGGACGCCTCTGTTTACAAGAACCTCGTTTACAGTACAAGTTCAACATCGCAGAAAGTGAAAAATGGATAAAGAAGTTGTGGTATTTACTTACAAAGCAATATCACTCAGCAATGAAATCTATGTTATCAGGCCCGTAGCAGCATAATGAGTGGATTCAGGTATGATGATTCTAACTGAAATAAGTCACACAGAAAAAGAAACATCATAAGATATCAGTAATACACGGAATGTAAACTTGGCTACACAGGAACTGAATTCCAAAACAGAACAGGGTCTCAAATTTAGAAAACCAACTTATGCTTGCTTAAGGGGAAAGGTGAGTTGGGGTGCTGCATAAAACCAGAGATTAAAATGAGCACAGATAAAGTTCCTTAAGCCAAATATGGAATAGACAAGAGCTACTCCTTGGTCTACGAAATGGACTCAACACCCCATATTAAACGCCTAAGAATGTACCTGACTAGTAAGTATCTTAAAACCTATGGATTGCTATGTCTCCAAAAGAGAATCAAGCGTGTGTACAGGGGCATAAACGCAGCAGTGATAGGATTGGAGAGGTTCGGTGAGCAAATGAAGACCCTTTGAAGTCATATTGCATGGTACCCATTACATGGGTCTCAACTCTCCAGGTTTAAGGTATTCTTCCTTCAGCTAAAACATGCATGTGGAACCCAGAGTATGATCAACCGTGTGAACGGGAGACGTGTTCAAATATGTCTCAGTTTTCGTACCCTGGTACTCGGGTGCAACATTCCAGACGCTTTACTAACACTCTCCCCACTTGGAGAGTCAGTCCCTTTACCCTCCTGTTTGGCCCAGTTTGCAATTTTTGCGGAAAATGAACAGGAATAGGGAGAACCAATGAGAGACTAGCTGGAGGTGTCTGGACGGGCAAATTTAACTCTCATTTCCCACCAGGAAGAGGAAATAATCAAAGGCTCAGCATGCCGTGCCGGAACCAGATTAGGGCCTGAAGCCATCCTGGGGTGTTGCGGCCAGGTCACAAGAAAGCGAGTTGAAGAAAGGAGCTCAGGGGCACTGTAATTCACAAACCTGCAGAGTTATAAATGACAGCTATCGTCCAAAAATATACTGAAGTAAGGCTGCCAAGAGGACTTGAAAGGGTGGCAGAATCGCAGGAAACCGATTTCAGGAGGTAGACTGGAATTGCATTGAAACCATAGGAAAAGAGGCAGAGCGTCCACAATGATGCACTTGGCCAAAAACGGCGTATGTGTTTTTTCCTGAATATATTCAGGAAAAAACGCATACGCCCTTTTTGGCCAACCAAGCAAGCTTGCAAAGGAAATCTGCACTACAATGAAGTCTCACTTCCCCCCGGTCAAACGGGCCTTCTGAAAAAAGTGTAAAATCCAGAAAGGCAGGACAGGCCATGGAGAACTGGGAGCCTTGTTATGCTGATGGGCGGGATGAAAATTGCCAACAGACACTCGGGAGAAGTGTATGGTGTTTCCTGAAACATCTAAAAAACAAAGCAACAGAGCCTAGGGCACTTCCACTTATGGTCCTATAGCTTAGGGAAATTAAAATAAAAAAGACAAAGCCACCCCAAAGTTTGGGACGCCTCTGTTTACAAGAACCTCGTTTACCGTACAAGTTCAATATCACAGAAAGTGAAAAATGGATAAAGAACTTGTGGTACTTACGTACAATGCAGTATCACTCAGCAATGAAATCTATGTCATCAGGCCCGTAACAGCATAATGAGTGGATTCAGGTACGATGATTCTAACTGAAATAAGTCACACAGAAAAAGAAACATCATAAGATATCAGTAATACACGGAATGTAAACTTGGCTACACAGGAACTGAATTACAGAACAGAACAGGGTCTCAAATTTAGAAAACCAACTTATGCTTGCTTAAGGGTAAAGGTGAGTTGGGGTGCTGCATGAAACCAGAGATTGAAATGAGCACAGATAAAGTTCCTTTAGCCAAATATGGAATAGACAAGAGCTACTCCTTGCTCAACGAAATGGACTCAACACCCCATATTAAACGCCTAAGAATGTACCTGACTAGTAAGTATCTTAAAACCTATGGATTGCTATGTCTCCGAAAGAGAATCAAGCATGTGTACAGGGGCATAAACGCAGCAGTGATAGGATTGGAGAGGTTCGGTGAGCAAATGAAGACCCTTTGAAGTCATATTGCATGGTACCCATTCCACGGGTTTCAACTACCCAGGATTAAGGTATTCTTCCTTCAGCTAAAACATGCATGTGGAACCCAGAGTATGATCAACCGTGTGAACGGGAGACGTGTTCAAATATGTCTCAGTTTTCCTCCCCTGGTACTCGGGTGCAACATTCCAGACGCTTTACTAACACTCTCCCCACTTGGAGAGTCAGCGCCTTTAAACTCCTGTTTGTCCCAGTTTGCAATTTCTGCGGAAGATGAACAGGAATAGGGAGAACCAATGAGAGACTAGCTGGAGGTGTCTGGACGGGCAAATTTAACTCTCATTTCCCACCAGGAAGAGGAAATAACCAAAGGCTCAGCGTGCCGTGCCGGAACCTGATTGGGCCTGAAGCCATCCTGCGGTGTTGCGGCCAGCTCAAAAGAAAGCGAGTTGAAGAAAGGAGCTCAGGGACACTGTAATTCACAAACCTGCAGAGTTATAAATGACAGCTATCGTCCAAAAATATACTGAAGTAAGGCTGCCAAGAGGACTTGAAAGCGGGAGAGATTGCAGGAAACCTATTTCAGGAGGTCGACAGGAATTGCATTGAAAGCATAGGAAAAGAGGCAGAACCTCCACAATGATGCACTTGGCCAAAAAGGGCGTATGCGTTTTTTCCTGAATATATTCAGGAAAAAACGCATACGCCCTTTTTGGCCAACCAAGCAAGCTTGCAAAGAAAATCTGCACTACAATGAAGTCTCACTTCCCGCTGGTCAAAAGGGCCATCTGAAAAAAGTGTAAAATCCAGAAAGGCAGGACAGGCCATGGAGAACTGGGAGCCTTGTTATCCTGATGGGTGGGATGTAAATTGCCAACAGCCACTGGGGAGAAGTGTATGGTGCTTCCTGAAACATCTAAAAAACAAAGCAACAGAGCCTAGGGCACTTCCACTTATGGTCCTATAGCTTAGGGAAATTAAAATCAAAAAGACACAGCCACCCCAACGTTTGGGACGCCTCTGTTTACAAGAACCTCGTTTCCCGTACAAGTTCAATATCACAGAAAGTGAAAAATGGAGAAAGAACTTGTGGTACTTACGTACAATGCAGTATCACTCAGCAATGAAATCTATGTCATCAGGCCCGTAGCAGCATAATGAGTGGATTCAGGTACGATGATTCTAACTGAAATAAGTCACACAGAAAAAGAAACATCATAAGATATCAGTAATACATGGAATGTAAACTTGGCTACACAGGAACTGAATTACAGAACAGAACAGGGCCTCAAATTTAGAAAACCAACTTATGCTTGCTTAAGGGGAAAGGTGAGTTGGGGTGCTGCATAAAACCAGAGATTGAAATGAGCACAGATAAAGTTCCTTAAGCCAAATATGGAATAGACAAGAGCTACTCCTTGGTCTACGAAATGGACTCAACACCCCATATTAAACGCCTAAGAATGTACCTGACTAGTAAGTATCTTAAAACCGATGGATTGCTATGTCTCCAAAAGAGAATCAAGCGTGTGTACATGGGCATAAACGCAGCAGTGATAGGATTGGACAGGTTCGGTGAGCAAATGAAGACCCTTTGAAGTCATATTGCATGGTACCCATTCCACGGGTCTCAACTCTCCAGGTTTAAGGTATTCTTCCTTCAGCTAAAACATGCATGTGGAACCCAGAGTATGATCAACCGTGTCAACGGGAGACGTGTTCAAATATGTCTCAGTTTTCGTCCCCTGGTACTCGGGTGCAACATTCCAGACGCTTTACTAACACTCTCCCCACTTGGAGAGTCAGCACCTTTAACCTCTTGTTTGGCCCAGTTTGCAATTTCTGCGGAAGATGAACAGGAATAGGGAGAACCAATGAGAGACTAGCTGGAGGTGTCTGGACGGACAAATTTAACTCTCATTTCCCACCAGGAAGAGGAAATAACCAAAGGCTCAGCATGCCGTGCCGGAACCAGATTAGGGCCTGAAGCCATCCTGCGGTGTTGTGGCCAGCTCAAAAGAAAGCGAGTTGAAGAAAGGAGCTCAGGGGCACTGTAATTCACAAACCTGCAGAGTTATAAATGACAGCTATCGTCCAAAAATATACTGAAGTAAGGCTGCCAAGAGGACTTGAAAGCGGGGCAGAATTGCAGGAAACCGATTTCAGGAGGTAGACTGGAATTGCATTGAAAGCATAGGAAAAGAGGCAGAACGTCCACAATGATGCACTTGGCCAAAAAGGGCATATGCGTTTTTTCCTGAATATATTCAGGAAAAAACGCATATGCCCTTTTTGGCCAACCAAGCAAGCTTGCAAAGGAAATCTGCACTACAATGAAATCTCACTTCCCCCCGGTCAAAAGGGCCATCTGAAAAAAGTGTAAAATCCAGAAAGGCAGGACAGGCCATGGAGAACTGGGAGCCTTGTTATGCTGATGGGCGGGATGTAAATTGCCAACAGACACTCGGGAGAAGTGTATGGTGTTTCCTGAAACATCTAAAAAACAAAGCAACAGAGCCTAGGGCACTTCCACTTATGGTCCTATAGCTTAGGGAAATTAAAATCAAAAAGACACAGCCACCCCAAAGTTTGGAAAGGCTCTGTTTACAAGAACCTCGTTTACAGTACAAGTTCAACATCGCAGAAAGTGAAAAATGGATAAAGAAGTTGTGGTATTTACTTACAAAGCAATATCACTCAGCAATGAAATCTATGTCATCAGGCCCTTAGCAGCACAATGAGTGGATTCAGGTATGATGATTCTAACTGAAATAAGTCACACAGAAAAAGAAACATCATAAGATATCAGTAATACACGGAATGTAAACTTGGCTACACAGGAACTGAATTACAGAACAGAACCGGGTCTCAAATTTAGAAAACCAACTTATGCTTGCTTAAGGGGAAAGGTGAGTTGGGGTGCTGCATAAAACCAGAGATTGAAATGAGCACAGATAAAGTTCCTTAAGCCAAATATGGAATAGACAAGAGCTACTCCTTGCTCAACAAAATGGACTCAACACCGCATATTAAACGCCTAAGAATGTACCTGACTAGTAAATATCTTAAAACCTATGGATTGCTATGTCTCCGAAAGAGAATCAAGCATGTGTACAGGGGCATAAACGCAGCAGTGATAGGATTGGAGAGGTTCGGTGAGCAAATGAAGACCCTTTGAAGTCATATTGCATGGTACCCATTCCACGGGTTTCAACTACCCAGGTTTAAGGTATTCTTCCTTCAGCTAAAACATGCATGTGGAACCTAGAGTATGATCAACCATGTGATCGGGAGACGTGTTCAAATATGTCTCAGTTTTCGTACCCTGGTACTCGGGTGCAACATTCCAGACGCTTTACTAACACTCTCCCGACTTGGAGAGTCAGTCCCTTTAACCTCCTGTTTGGCCCAGTTTGCAATTTCTGCGGAAGATGAACAGGAATAGCGAGAACCAATGAGAGACTAGCTGGAGGTGTCTGGACGGGCAAATTTAACTCTCATTTCCCACCAGGAAGAGGAATTAACCAAAGGCTCAGCGTGCCGTGCCGGAACCAGATTAGGGCCTGAAGCCATCCTGCGGTGTTGCGGCCAGGTCACAAGAAAGCGAGTTGAAGAAAGGAGCTCAGGGACACTGTAATTCACAAACATGCAGAGTTATAAATGACAGCTATCGTCCAAAAATATACTGAAGTCAGGCTGCCAAGAGGACTTGAAAGCGGGGCAGAATTGCAGGAAACCGATTTCAGGAGGTAGACTGGAATTGCATTGAAAGCATAGGAAAAGAGGCAGAACGTCCACAATGATGCACTTGGCCAAAAAGGGCGTATGCGTTTTTTCCTGAATATATTCAGGAAAAAACGCATACGCCCTTTTTGGCCAACCAAGCAAGCTTGAAAAGGAAATCTGCACTACAATGAAGTCTCACTTCCCCCCAGTCAAAAGGGCCATCTGAAAAAAGTGTAAAATCCAGAAAGGCAGGACAGGCCCTGGAGAACTGGGAGCCTTGTTATGCTGATGGGCGGGATGTAAATTGCCAACAGACACTCGGGAGAAGTGTATGGTGTTTCCTGAAACATCTAAAAAACAAAGCAACAGAGCCTAGGGCACTTCCACTTATGGTCCTATAGCTTAGGGAAATTAAAATCAAAAAGACAAAGCCACCCCAAAGTTTGGGACGCCTCTGTTTACAAGAACCTCGTTTACCGTACAAGTTCAATATCACAGAAAGTGAAAAATGGATAAAGAACTTGTGGTACTTACGTACAATGCAGTATCACTCAGCAATGAAATCTATGTCATCAGACCCGTAGCAGCATAATGAGTGGATTCAGGTACGATGATTCTAACTGAAATAAGTCACACAGAAAAAGAAACATCATAAGATATCAGTAATACACGGAATGTAAACTTGGCTACACAGGAACTGAATTACAGAACAGAACAGGGTCTCAAATTTAGAAAACCAACTTATGCTTGCTTAAGGGTAAAGGTGAGTTGGGGTGCTGCATGAAACCAGAGATTGAAATGAGCACAGATAAAGTTCCTTTAGCCAAATATGGAATAGACAAGAGCTACTCCTTGCTCAACGAAATGGACTCAACACCGCATATTAAACGCCTAAGAATGTACCTGACTAGTAAGTATCTTAAAACCTATGGATTGCTATGTCTCTGAAAGAGAATCAAGCATGTGTACAGGGGCATAAACGCAGCAGTGATAGGATTGGAGAGGTTCGGTGAGCAAATGAAGACCCTTTGAAGTCATATTGCATGGTACCCATTCCACGGGTTTCAACTACCCAGGTTTAAGGTATTCTTCCTTCAGCTAAAACATGCATGTGGAACCTAGAGTATGATCAACCATGTGATCGGGAGACGTGTTCAAATATGTCTCAGTTTTCGTACCCTGGTACTCGGGTGCAACATTCCAGACGCTTAACTAACACTCTCCCGACTTGGAGAGTCAGTCCCTTTAACCTCCTATTTGGCCCAGTTTGCAATTTCTGCGGAAGATGAACAGGAATAGGGAGAACCAATGAGAGACTAGCTGGAGGTGTCTGGACGGGCAAATTTAACTCTCATTTCCCACCAGGAAGAGGAATTAACCAAAGGCTCAGCGTGCCGTGCCGGAACCAGATTAGGGCCTGAAGCCATCCTGCGGTGTTGCGGCCAGCTCACAAGAAAGCGAGTTGAAGAAAGGAGCTCAGGGGCACTGTAATTCACAAACCTGCAGAGTTATAAATGACAGCTATCGTCCAAAAATATACTGAAGTCAGGCTGCCAAGAGGACTTGAAAGCGGGGCAGAATTGCAGGAAACCGATTTCAGGAGGTAGACTGGAATTGCATTGAAAGCATAGGAAAAGAGGCAGAACGTCACAATGATGCACTTGGCCAAAAAGGGCGTATGCGTTTTTTCCTGAATATATTCAGGAAAAAACGCATACGCCCTTTTTGGCCAACCAAGCAAGCTTGCAAAGGAAATCTGCACTACAATGAAGTCTCACTTCCCCCCGGTCAAAAGAGCCATCTGAAAAAAGTGTAAAATCCAGAAAGGCAGGACAGGCCATGGAGAACTGGGAGCCCTGTTATGCTGATGGGCGGGATGTAAATTGCCAACAGACACTCGGGAGAAGTGTATGGTGTTTCCTGAAACATCTAAAAAACAAAGCAACAGAGCCTAGGGCACTTCCACTTATGGTCCTATAGCTTAGGGAAATTAAAATCAAAAAGACAAAGCCACCCCAAAGTTTGGGACGCCTCTGTTTACAAGAACCTCGTTTACCGTACAAGTTCAATATCACAGAAAGTGAAAAATGGATAAAGAACTTGTGGTACTTACATACAATGCAGTATCACTCAGCAATGAAATCTATGTCATCAGGCCCGTAGCAACATAATGAGTGGATTCAGGTACGATGATTCTAACTGAAATAAGTCACACAGAAAAAGAAACATCATAAGATATCAGTAATACACGGAATGTAAACTTGGCTACACAGGAACTGAATTACAGAACAGAACAGGGTCTCAAATTTAGAAAACCAACTTATGCTTGCTTAAGGGTAAAGGTGAGTTGGGGTGCTGCATGAAACCAGAGATTGAAATGAGCACAGATAAAGTTCCTTTAGCCAAATATGGAATAGACAAGAGCTACTCCTTGCTCAACAAAATGGACTCAACACCGCATATTAAACGCCTAAGAATGTACCTGACTAGTAAGTATCTTAAAACCTATGGATTGCTATGTCTCCGAAAGAGAATCAAGCATGTGTACAGGGGCATAAACGCAGCAGTGATAGGATTGGAGAGGTTCGGTGAGCAAATGAAGACCATTGAAGTCATATTGCATGGTACCCATTCCACGGGTTTCAACTACCCAGGTTTAAGGTATTCTTCCTTCAGCTAAAACATGCATGTGGAACCTAGAGTATGATCAACCATGTGATCGGGAGACGTGTTCAAATATGTCTCAGTTTTCCTTCCCTGGTACTCGGGTGCAACATTCCAGATGCTTTACTAACACTCTCCCGACTTGGAGAGTCAGTCCCTTTAACCTCCTATTTGGCCCAGTTTGCAATTTCTGCGGAAGATGAACAGGAATAGCGAGAACCAATGAGAGACTAGCTGGAGGTGCCTGGACGGGCAAATTTAACTCTCATTTCCCACCAGGAAGAGGAATTAACCAAAGGCTCAGCGTGCCGTGCCGGAACCAGATTAGGGCCTGAAGCCATCCTGCGGTGTTGCGGCCAGGTCACAAGAAAGCGAGTTGAAGAAAGGAGCTCAGGGGCACTGTAATTCACAAACATGCAGAGTTATAAATGACAGCTATCGTCCAAAAATATACTGAAGTCAGGCTGCCAAGAGGACTTGAAAGCGGGGCAGAATTGCAGGAAACCGATTTCAGGAGGTAGACTGGAATTGCATTGAAAGCATAGGAAAAGAGGCAGAACGTCCACAATGATGCACTTGGCCAAAAAGGGCGTATGCGTTTTTTCCTGAATATATTCAGGAAAAAACGCATACGCCCTTTTTGGCCAACCAAGCAAGCTTGCAAAGGAAATCTGCACTACAATGAAGTCTCACTTCCCCCCGGTCAAAAGAGCCATCTGAAAAAAGTGTAAAATCCAGAAAGGCAGGACAGGCCATGGAGAACTGGGAGCCCTGTTATGCTGATGGGCGGGATGTAAATTGCCAACAGACACTCGGGAGAAGTGTATGGTGTTTCCTGAAACATCTAAAAAACAAAGCAACAGAGCCTAGGGCACTTCCACTTATGGTCCTATAGCTTAGGGAAATTAAAATCAAAAAGACAAAGCCACCCCAAAGTTTGGGACGCCTCTGTTTACAAGAACCTCGTTTACCGTACAAGTTCAATATCACAGAAAGTGAAAAATGGATAAAGAACTTGTGGTACTTACATACAATGCAGTATCACTCAGCAATGAAATCTATGTCATCAGGCCCGTAGCAACATAATGAGTGGATTCAGGTACGATGATTCTAACTGAAATAAGTCACACAGAAAAAGAAACATCATAAGATATCAGTAATACACGGAATGTAAACTTGGCTACACAGGAACTGAATTACAGAACAGAACAGGGTCTCAAATTTAGAAAACCAACTTATGCTTGCTTAAGGGTAAAGGTGAGTTGGGGTGCTGCATGAAACCAGAGATTGAAATGAGCACAGATAAAGTTCCTTTAGCCAAATATGGAATAGACAAGAGCTACTCCTTGCTCAACAAAATGGACTCAACACCGCATATTAAACGCCTAAGAATGTACCTGACTAGTAAGTATCTTAAAACCTATGGATTGCTATGTCTCCGAAAGAGAATCAAGCATGTGTACAGGGGCATAAACGCAGCAGTGATAGGATTGGAGAGGTTCGGTGAGCAAATGAAGACCCTTGAAGTCATATTGCATGGTACCCATTCCACGGGTTTCAACTACCCAGGTTTAAGGTATTCTTCCTTCAGCTAAAACATGCATGTGGAACCTAGAGTATGATCAACCATGTGATCGGGAGACGTGTTCAAATATGTCTCAGTTTTCCTTCCCTGGTACTCGGGTGCAACATTCCAGACGCTTTACTAACACTCTCCCGACTTGGAGAGTCAGTCCCTTTAACCTCCTATTTGGCCCAGTTTGCAATTTCTGCGGAAGATGAACAGGAATAGCGAGAACCAATGAGAGACTAGCTGGAGGTGCCTGGACGGGCAAATTTAACTCTCATTTCCCACCAGGAAGAGGAATTAACCAAAGGCTCAGCGTGCCGTGCCGGAACCAGATTAGGGCCTGAAGCCATCCTGCGGTGTTGCGGCCAGGTCACAAGAAAGCGAGTTGAAGAAAGGAGCTCAGGGGCACTGTAATTCACAAACCTGCAGAGTTATAAATGACAGCTATCGTCCAAAAATATACAGAAGTAAGGCTGCCAAGAGGACTTGAAAGCGGGGCAGAATTGCAGGAAACCGATTTCAGGAGGTAGACTGGAATTGCTTTGAAAGCATAGGAAAAGAGGCAGAACGTCCACAATGATGCACTTGGCCAAAAAGGGCGTATGCGTTTTTTCCTGAATATATTCAGGAAAAAACGCATACGCCCTTTTTGGCCAACCAAGCAAGCTTGCAAAGGAAATCTGCACTACAATGAAGTCTCACTTCCCCCCGGTCAAAAGGGCCATCTGAAAAAAGTGTAAAATCCAGAAAGGCAGGACAGGCCATGGAGAACTGGGAGCCTTGTTATGCTGATGGGCGGGATGTAAATTGCCAACAGACACTCGGGAGAAGTGTATGGTGTTTCCTGAAACATCTAAAAAACAAAGCAACAGAGCCTAGGGCACTTCCACTTATGGTCCTATAGCTTAGGGAAATTAAAATCAAAAAGACAAAGCCACCCCAGAGTTTGGGACGCCTCTGTTTACAAGAACCTCGTTTACCGTACAAGTTCAATATCACAGAAAGTGAAAAATGGATAAAGAACTTGTGGTACTTACGTACAATGCAGTATCACTCAGCAATGAAATCTATGTCATCAGACCCGTAGCAGCATAATGAGTGGATTCAGGTACGATGATTCTAACTGAAATAAGTCACACAGAAAAAGAAACATCATAAGATATCAGTAATACACGGAATGTAAACTTGGCTACACAGGAACTGAATTACAGAACAGAACAGGGTCTCAAATTTAGAAAACCAACTTATGCTTGCTTAAGGGTAAAGGTGAGTTGGGGTGCTGCATGAAACCAGAGATTGAAATGAGCACAGATAAAGTTCCTTTAGCCAAATATGGAATAGACAAGAGCTACTCATTGCTCAACAAAATGGACTCAACACCGCATATTAAACGCCTAAGAATGTACCTGACTAGTAAGTATCTTAAAACCTATGGATTGCTATGTCTCCAAAAGAGAATCAACCATGTGTACAGGGGCATAAACGCAGCAGTGATAGGATTGGAGAGGTTCGGTGAGCAAATGAAGACCCTTTGAAGTCATATTGCATGGTACCCATTCCACGGGTTTCAACTACCCAGGTTTAAGGTATTCTTCCTTCAGCTAAAACATGCATGTGGAACCTAGAGTATGATCAACCATGTGATCGGGAGACGTGTTCAAATACGTCTCAGTTTTCCTTCCCTGGTACTCGGGTGCAACATTCCAGACGCTTTACTAACACTCTCCCGACTTGGAGAGTCAGTCCCTTTAACCTCCTGTTTGGCCCAGTTTGCAATTTCTGCGGAAGATGAACAGGAATAGCGAGAACCAATGAGAGACTAGCTGGAGGTGTCTGGACGGGCAAATTGAACTCTCATTTCCCACCAGGAAGAGGAATTAACCAAAGGCTCAGCGTGCCGTGCCGGAACCAGATTAGGGCCTGAAGCCATCCTGCGGTGTTGCGGCCAGGTCACAAGAAAGCGAGTTGAAGAAAGGAGCTCAGGGGCACTGTAATTCACAAACATGCAGAGTTATAAATGACAGCTATCGTCCAAAAATATACTGAAGTCAGGCTGCCAAGAGGACTTGAAAGCGGGGCAGAATTGCAGGGAACCGATTTCAGGAGGTAGACTGGAATTGCATTGAAAGCATAGGAAAAGAGGCAGAACGTCCACAATGATGCACTTGGCCAAAAAGGGCGTATGCGTTTTTTCCTGAATATATTCAGGAAAAAACGCATACGCCCTTTTTGGCCAACCAAGCAAGCTTGCAAAGGAAATCTGCACTACAATGAAGTCTCACTTCCCCCCGGTCAAAAGGGCCATCTGAAAAAAGTGTAAAATCCAGAAAGGCAGGACAGGCCATGGAGAACTGGGAGCCTTGTTATGCTGATGGGCGGGATGTAAATTGCCAACAGACACTCGGGAGAAGTGTATGGTGTTTCCTGAAACATCTAAAAAACAAAGCAACAGAGCCTAGGGCACTTCCACTTATGGTCCTATAGCTTAGGGAAATTAAAATCAAAAAGACAAAGCCACCCCAAAGTCTGGGACGCCTCTGTTTACAAGAACCTCGTTTAGCGTACAAGTTCAATATCACAGAAAGTGAAAAATGGATAAAGAACTTGTGGTACTTACGTACAATGCAGTATCACTCAGCAATGAAATCTATGTCATCAGGCCCGTAGCAGCATAATGAGTGGATTCAGGTACGATGATTCTAACTGAAATAAGTCACACAGAAAAAGAAACATCATAAGATATCAGTAATACACGGAATGTAAACTTGGCTACACAGGAACTGAATTACAGAACAGAACAGGGTCTCAAATTTAGAAAACCAACTTATGCTTGCTTAAGGGTAAAGGTGAGTTGGGGTGCTGCATGAAACCAGAGATTGAAATGAGCACAGATAAAGTTCCTTTAGCCAAATATGGAATAGACAAGAGCTACTCCTTGCTCAACGAAATGGACTCAACACCGCATATTAAACGCCTAAGAATGTACCTGACTAGTAAGTATCTTAAAACCCTATGGATTGCTATGTCTCCGAAAGAGAATCAAGCATGTGTACAGGGGCATAAACGCAGCAGTGATAGGATTGGAGAGGTTCGGTGAGCAAATGAAGACCCTTTGAAGTCATATTGTATGGTACCCATTCCACGGGTTTCAACTACCCAGGATTAAGGTATTCTTCTTCAGCTAAAACATGCATGTGGAACCCAGAGTATGATCAACCATGTGAACGGGAGACGTGTTCAAATAGTCTCAGTTTTCCTCCCCTGGTACTCGGGTGCAACATTTCCAGACGCTTTACTAACACTCTCCCCACTTGAGAGTCAGCGCCTTTAAACTCCTGTTTGTCCCCGTTTGCAATTTCTGCGGAAGATGAACAGGAATAGGGAGAACCAATGAGAGACTAGCTGGAGGTGTCTGGACGGGCAAATTTAACTCTCATTTCCCACCAGGAAGAGGAAATAACCAAAGGCTCAGCGTGCCGTGCCGGAACCTGATTGGGCCTGAAGCCATCCTGCGGTGTTGCGGCCAGCTCACAAGAAAGCGAGTTGAAGAAAGGAGCTCAGGGGCACTCTAATTCACAAACCTGCAGAGTTATAAATGACAGCTATCGTCCAAAAATATACTGAAGTAAGGCTGCCAAGAGGACTTGAAAGCGGGGCAGAATTGCAGGAAACCGATTTCAGGAGGTAGACTGGAATTGCATTGAAAGCATAGGAAAAGAGGCAGAACGTCAACAATGATGCACTTGGCCATAAAGGGCGTATGCGTTTTTTCCTGAATATATTCAGGAAAAAACGCATATGCCCTTTTTGGCCAACCAAGCAAGCTTGCAAAGGAAATCTGCACTACAATGAAGTCTCACTTCCCCCCGGTCAAATAGGGTCATCTGAAAAAAGTGTAAAATCCAGAAAGGCAGGACAGGCCATGGAGAACTGGGAGCCTTGTTATGCTGATGGGCGGGATGTAAATTGCCAACAGACACTCGGGAGAAGTGTATGGTGTTTCCTGAAACATCTAAAAAACAAAGCAACAGAGCCTAGGGCACTTCCACTTATGGTCCTATAGCTTAGGGAAATTAAAATAAAAAAGACAAAGCCACCCCAAAGTTTGGGACACCTCTGTTTATAAGAACCTCGTTTACCGTACAAGTTCAATATCACAGAAAGTGAAAAATGGATAAAGAACTTGTGGTACTTACGTACAATGCAGTATCACTCAGCAATGAAATCTATGTCATCAGGCCCGTAGCAGCATAATGAGTGGATTCAGGTACGATGATTCTAACTGAAATAAGTCACACAGAAAAAGAAACATCATAAGGTATCACTAATACACGGAATGTAAACTTGGCTACACAGGAACTGAATTACAGAACAGAACAGGGTCTCAAATTTAGAAAACCAACTTATGCTTGCTTAAGGGTAAAGGTGAGTTGGGGTGCTGCATGAAATCAGAGATTGAAATGAGCACAGATAAAGTTCCTTTAGCCAAATATGGAATAGACAAGAGCTACTCCTTGCTTAACGAAATGGACTCAACACCGCATATTAAACGCCTAAGAATGTCCCTGACTAGTAAGTATCTTAAAACCTATGGATTGCTATGTCTCCGAAAGAGAATCAAGCATGTGTACAGGGGCATAAACGCAGCAGTGATAGGATTGGAGAGGTTCGGTGAGCAAATGAAGACCCTTTGAAGTCATATTGCATGGTACCCATTCCACGGGTTTCAACTACCCAGGTTTAAGGTATTCTTCCTTCAGCTAAAACATGCATGTGCAACCTAGAGTATGATCAACCATGTGATCGGGAGACGTGTTCAAATATGTCTCAGTTTTCCTTCCCTGGTACTCGGGTGCAACATTCCAGACGCTTTACTAACACTCTCCCGACTTGGAGAGTCAGTCCCTTTAACCTCCTATTTGGCCCAGTTTGCAATTTCTGCGGAAGATGAACAGGAATAGCGAGAACCAATGAGAGACTAGCTGGAGGTGTCTGGACGGGCAAATTGAACTCTCATTTCCCACCAGGAAGAGGAATTAACCAAAGGCTCAGCGTGCCGTGCCGGAACCAGATTAGGGCCTGAAGCCATCCTGCGGTGTTGCGGCCAGGTCACAAGAAAGCGAGTTGAAGAAAGGAGCTCAGGGGCACTGTAATTCACAAACATGCAGAGTTATAAATGACAGCTATCGTCCAAAAATATACTGAAGTCAGGCTGCCAAGAGGACTTGAAAGCGGGGCAGAATTGCAGGGAACCGATTTCAGGAGGTAGACTGGAATTGCATTGAAAGCATAGGAAAAGAGGCAGAACGTCCACAATGATGCACTTGGCCAAAAAGGGCGTATGCGTTTTTTCCTGAATATATTCAGGAAAAAACGCATACGCCCTTTTTGGCCAACCAAGCAAGCTTGCAAAGGAAATCTGCACTACAATGAAGTCTCACTTCCCCCCGGTCAAAAGGGCCATCTGAAAAAAGTGTAAAATCCAGAAAGGCAGGACAGGCCATGGAGAACTGGGAGCCTTGTTATGCTGATGGGCGGGATGTAAATTGCCAACAGACACTCGGGAGAAGTGTATGGTGTTTCCTGAAACATCTAAAAAACAAAGCAACAGAGCCTAGGGCACTTCCACTTATGGTCCTATAGCTTAGGGAAATTAAAATCAAAAAGACAAAGCCACCCCAAAGTCTGGGACGCCTCTGTTTACAAGAACCTCGTTTAGCGTACAAGTTCAATATCACAGAAAGTGAAAAATGGATAAAGAACTTGTGGTACTTACGTACAATGCAGTATCACTCAGCAATGAAATCTATGTCATCAGGCCCGTAGCAGCATAATGAGTGGATTCAGGTACGATGATTCTAACTGAAATAAGTCACACAGAAAAAGAAACATCATAAGATATCAGTAATACACGGAATGTAAACTTGGCTACACAGGAACTGAATTACAGAACAGAACAGGGTCTCAAATTTAGAAAACCAACTTATGCTTGCTTAAGGGTAAAGGTGAGTTGGGGTGCTGCATGAAACCAGAGATTGAAATGAGCACAGATAAAGTTCCTTTAGCCAAATATGGAATAGACAAGAGCTACTCCTTGCTCAACGAAATGGACTCAACACCGCATATTAAACGCCTAAGAATGTACCTGACTAGTAAGTATCTTAAAACCTATGGATTGCTATGTCTCCGAAAGAGAATCAAGCATGTGTACAGGGGCATAAACGCAGCAGTGATAGGATTGGAGAGGTTCGGTGAGCAAATGAAGACCCTTTGAAGTCATATTGTATGGTACCCATTCCACGGGTTTCAACTACCCAGGATTAAGGTATTCTTCCTTCAGCTAAAACATGCATGTGGAACCCAGAGTATGATCAACCATGTGAACGGGAGACGTGTTCAAATATGTCTCAGTTTTCCTCCCCTGGTACTCGGGTGCAACATTCCAGACGCTTTACTAACACTCTCCCCACTTGGAGAGTCAGCGCCTTTAAACTCCTGTTTGTCCCCGTTTGCAATTTCTGCGGAAGATGAACAGGAATAGGGAGAACCAATGAGAGACTAGCTGGAGGTGTCTGGACGGGCAAATTTAACTCTCATTTCCCACCAGGAAGAGGAAATAACCAAAGGCTCAGCGTGCCGTGCCGGAACCTGATTGGGCCTGAAGCCATCCTGCGGTGTTGCGGCCAGCTCACAAGAAAGCGAGTTGAAGAAAGGAGCTCAGGGGCACTCTAATTCACAAACCTGCAGAGTTATAAATGACAGCTATCGTCCAAAAATATACTGAAGTAAGGCTGCCAAGAGGACTTGAAAGCGGGGCAGAATTGCAGGAAACCGATTTCAGGAGGTAGACTGGAATTGCATTGAAAGCATAGGAAAAGAGGCAGAACGTCAACAATGATGCACTTGGCCATAAAGGGCGTATGCGTTTTTTCCTGAATATATTCAGGAAAAAACGCATATGCCCTTTTTGGCCAACCAAGCAAGCTTGCAAAGGAAATCTGCACTACAATGAAGTCTCACTTCCCCCCGGTCAAAAGGGTCATCTGAAAAAAGTGTAAAATCCAGAAAGGCAGGACAGGCCATGGAGAACTGGGAGCCTTGTTATGCTGATGGGCGGGATGTAAATTGCCAACAGACACTCGGGAGAAGTGTATGGTGTTTCCTGAAACATCTAAAAAACAAAGCAACAGAGCCTAGGGCACTTCCACTTATGGTCCTATAGCTTAGGGAAATTAAAATAAAAAAGACAAAGCCACCCCAAAGTTTGGGACACCTCTGTTTATAAGAACCTCGTTTACCGTACAAGTTCAATATCACAGAAAGTGAAAAATGGATAAAGAACTTGTGGTACTTACGTACAATGCAGTATCACTCAGCAATGAAATCTATGTCATCAGGCCCGTAGCAGCATAATGAGTGGATTCAGGTACGATGATTCTAACTGAAATAAGTCACACAGAAAAAGAAACATCATAAGGTATCACTAATACACGGAATGTAAACTTGGCTACACAGGAACTGAATTACAGAACAGAACAGGGTCTCAAATTTAGAAAACCAACTTATGCTTGCTTAAGGGTAAAGGTGAGTTGGGGTGCTGCATGAAATCAGAGATTGAAATGAGCACAGATAAAGTTCCTTTAGCCAAATATGGAATAGACAAGAGCTACTCCTTGCTTAACGAAATGGACTCAACACCGCATATTAAACGCCTAAGAATGTCCCTGACTAGTAAGTATCTTAAAACCTATGGATTGCTATGTCTCCGAAAGAGAATCAAGCATGTGTACAGGGGCATAAACGCAGCAGTGATAGGATTGGAGAGGTTCGGTGAGCAAATGAAGACCCTTTGAAGTCATATTGCATGGTACCCATTCCACGGGTTTCAACTACCCAGGTTTAAGGTATTCTTCCTTCAGCTAAAACATGCATGTGCAACCTAGAGTATGATCAACCATGTGATCGGGAGACGTGTTCAAATATGTCTCAGTTTTCCTTCCCTGGTACTCGGGTGCAACATTCCAGACGCTTTACTAACACTCTCCCGACTTGGAGAGTCAGTCCCTTTAACCTCCTATTTGGCCCAGTTTGCAATTTCTGCGGAAGATGAACAGGAATAGCGAGAACCAATGAGAGACTAGCTGGAGGTGTCTGGACGGGCAAATTTAACTCTCATTTCCCACCAGGAAGAGGAATTAACCAAAGGCTCAGCGTGCCGTGCCGGAACCAGATTAGGGCCTGAAGCCATCCTGCGGTGTTGCGGCCAGGTCACAAGAAAGCGAGTTGAAGAAAGGAGCTCAGGGACACTGTAATTCACAAACATGCAGAGTTATAAATGACAGCTATCGTCCAAAAATATACTGAAGTCAGGCTGCCAAGAGGACTTGAAAGCGGGGCAGAATTGCAGGAAACCGATTTCAGGAGGTAGACTGGAATTGCATTGAAAGCATAGGAAAAGAGGCAGAACGTCCACAATGATGCACTTGGCCAAAAAGGGCGTATGCGTTTTTTCCTGAATATATTCAGGAAAAAACGCATACGCCCTTTTTGGCCAACCAAGCAAGCTTGAAAAGGAAATCTGCACTACAATGAAGTCTCACTTCCCCCCAGTCAAATGGGCCATCTGAAAAAAGTGTAAAATCCAGAAAGGCAGGACAGGCCATGGAGAACTGGGAGCCTTGTTATGCTGATGGGCGGGATGTAAATTGCCAACAGACACTCGGGAGAAGTGTATGGTGTTTCCTGAAACATCTAAAAAACAAAGCAACAGAGCCTAGGGCACTTCCACTTATGGTCCTATAGCTTAGGGAAATTAAAATCAAAAAGACAAAGCCACCCCAATGTTTGGGACGCCTCTGTTTACAAGAACCTCGTTTACCGTACAAGTTCAATATCACAGAAAGTGAAAAATGGATAAAGAACTTGTGGTACTTACGTACAATGCAGTATCACTCAGCAATGAAATCTATGTCATCAGGCCCGTAGCAGCATAATGAGTGGATTCAGGTACGATGATTCTAACTGAAATAAGTCACACAGAAAAAGAAACATCATAAGATATCAGTAATACACGGAATGTAAACTTGGCTACACAGGAACTGAATTACAGAACAGAACAGGGTCTCAAATTTAGAAAACCAACTTATGCTTGCTTAAGGGTAAAGGTGAGTTGGGGTGCTGCATGAAACCAGAGATTGAAATGAGCACAGATAAAGTTCCTTTAGCCAAATATGGAATAGACAAGAGCTACTCCTTGCTCAACAAAATGGACTCAACACCGCATATTAAACGCCTAAGAATGTACCTGACTAGTAAGTATCTTAAAACCTATGGATTGCTATGTCTCCGAAAGAGAATCAAGCATGTGTACAGGGGCATAAACGCAGCAGTGATAGGATTGGAGAGGTTCGGTGAGCAAATGAAGACCCTTTGAAGTCATATTGCATGGTACCCATTCCACGGGTTTCAACTACCCAAGTTTAAGGTATTCTTTCTTCAGCTAAAACATGCATGTGGAACCTAGAGTATGATCAACCATGTGATCGGGAGACGTGTTCAAATATGTCTCAGTTTTCGTACCCTGGTACTCGGGTGCAACATTCCAGACGCTTTACTAACACAATCCCGACGTGGAGAGTCAGTCCCTTTAACCTCCTGTTTGGCCCAGTTTGCAATTTCTGCGGAAGATGAACAGGAATAGCGAGAACCAATGAGAGACTAGCTGGAGGTGTCTGGACGGGCAAATTTAACTCTCATTTCCCACCAGGAAGAGGAATTAACCAAAGGCACAGCGTGCCGTGCCGGAACCAGATTAGGGCCTGAAGCCATCCTGCGGTGTTGCGGCCAGGTCACAAGAAAGCGAGTTGAAGAAAGGAGCTCAGGGGCACTGTAATTCACAAACATGCAGAGTTATAAATGACAGCTATCGTCCAAAAATATACTGAAGTCAGGCTGCCAAGAGGACTTGAAAGCGGGGCAGAATTGCAGGAAACCGATTTCAGGAGGTAGACTGGAATTGCATTGAAAGCATAGGAAAAGAGGCAGAACGTCCACAATGATGCACTTGGCCAAAAAGGGCGTATGCGTTTTTTCCTGAATATATTCAGGAAAAAACGCATACGCCCTTTTTGGCCAACCAAGCAAGCTTGCAAAGGAAATCTGCACTACAATGAAGTCTCACTTCCCCCCGGTCAAAAGGGCCATCTGAAAAAAGTGTAAAATCCAGAAAGGCAGGACACGCCATGGAGAACTGGGAGCCTTGTTATGCTGATGGGCGGGATGTAATTTGCCAACAGACACTCGGGAGAAGTGTATGGTGTTTCCTGAAACATCTAAAAAACAAAGCAACAGAGCCTAGGGCACTTCCACTTATGGTCCTATAGCTTAGGGAAATTAAAATCAAAAAGACAAAGCCACCCCAAAGTCTGGGACGCCTCTGTTTACAAGAACCTCGTTTACCGTACAAGTTCAATATCACAGAAAGTGAAAAATGGATAAAGAACTTGTGGTACTTACGTACAATGCAGTATCACTCAGCAATGAAATCTATGTCATCAGGCCCGTAGCAGCATAATGAGTGGATTCATGTACGATGATTCTAACTGAAATAAGTCACACAGAAAAAGAAACATCATAAGATATCAGTAATACACGGAATGTAAACTTGGCTACACAGGAACTGAATTACAGAACAGAACAGGGTCTCAAATTTAGAAAACCAACTTATGCTTGCTTAAGGGTAAAGGTGAGTTGGGGTGCTGCATGAAACCAGAGATTGAAATGAGCACAGATAAAGTTCCTTTAGCCAAATATGGAATAGACAAGAGCTACTCCTTGCTCAACGAAATGGACTCAACACCGCATATTAAACGCCTAAGAATGTACCTGACTAGTAAGTATCTTAAAACCTATGGATTGCTATGTCTCCGAAAGAGAATCAAGCATGTGTACAGGGGCATAAACGCAGCAGTGATAGGATTGGAGAGGTTCGGTGAGCAAATGAAGACCCTTTGAAGTCATATTGCATGGTACCCATTCCACGGGTTTCAACTACCCAGGTTTAAGGTATTCTTCCTTCAGCTAAAACATGCATGTGGAACCTAGAGTATGATCAACCATGTGATCGGGAGACGTGTTCAAATATGTCTCAGTTTTCGTACCCTGGTACTCGGGTGCAACATTCCAGACGCTTTACTAACACTCTCCCGACGTGGAGAGTCAGTCCCTTTAACCTCCTGTTTGGCCCAGTTTGCAATTTCTGCGGAAGATGAACAGGAATAGCGAGAACCAATGAGAGACTAGCTGGAGGTGTCTGGACGGGCAAATTTAACTCTCATTTCCCACCAGGAAGAGGAATTAACCAAAGGCACAGCGTGCCGTGCCGGAACCAGATTAGGGCCTGAAGCCATCCTGCGGTGTTGCGGCCAGGTCACAAGAAAGCGAGTTGAAGAAAGGAGCTCAGTGGCACTGTAATTCACAAACATGCAGAGTTATAAATGACAGCTATCGTCCAAAAATATACTGAAGTCAGGCTGCCAAGAGGACTTGAAAGCGGGGCAGAATTGCAGGAAACCGATTTCAGGAGGTAGACTGGAATTGCATTGAAAGCATAGGAAAAGAGGCAGAACGTCCACAATGATGCACTTGGCCAAAAAGGGCGTATGCGTTTTTTCCTGAATATATTCAGGAAAAAACGCATACGCCCTTTTTGGCCAACCAAGCAAGCTTGCAAAGGAAATCTGCACTACAATGAAGTCTCACTTCCCCCCGGTCAAAAGGGCCATCTGAAAAAAGTGTAAAATCCAGAAAGGCAGGACAGGCCATGGAGAACTGGGAGCCTTGTTATGCTGATGGGCGGGATGTAATTTGCCAACAGACACTCGGGAGAAGTGTATGGTGTTTCCTGAAACATCTAAAAAACAAAGCAACAGAGCCTAGGGCACTTCCACTTATGGTCCTATAGCTTAGGGAAATTAAAATCAAAAAGACAAAGCCACCCCAAAGTTTGGGACGCCTCTGTTTACAAGAACCTCGTTTACCGTACAAGTTCAATATCACAGAAAGTGAAAAATGGATAAAGAACTTGTGGTACTTACGTACAATGCAGTATCACTCAGCAATGAAATCTATGTCATCAGGCCCGTAGCAGCATAATGAGTGGATTCAGGTACGATGATTCTAACTGAAATAAGTCACACAGAAAAAGAAACATCATAAGGTATCACTAATACACGGAATGTAAACTTGGCTACACAGGAACTGAATTACAGAACAGAACAGGGTCTCAAATTTAGAAAACCAACTTATGCTTGCTTAAGGGTAAAGGTGAGTTGGGGTGCTGCATGAAACCAGAGATTGAAATGAGCACAGATAAAGTTCCTTTAGCCAAATATGGAATAGACAAGAGCTACTCCTTGCTCAACGAAATGGACTCAACACCGCATATTAAACGCCTAAGAATGTACCTGACTAGTAAGTATCTTAAAACCTATGGATTGCTATGTCTCCGAAAGAGAATCAAGCATGTGTACAGGGGCATAAACGCAGCAGTGATAGGATTGGAGAGGTTCGGTGAGCAAATGAAGACCCTTTGAAGTCATATTGCATGGTACCCATTCCACGGGTTTCAACTACCCAGGTTTAAGGTATTCTTCCTTCAGCTAAAACATGCATGTGGAACCTAGAGTATGATCAACCATGTGATCGGGAGACGTGTTCAAATATGTCTCAGTTTTCGTACCCTGGTACTCGGGTGCAACATTCCAGACGCTTTACTAACACTCTCCCGACTTGGAGAGTCAGTCCCTTTAACCTCCTGTTTGGCCCAGTTTGCAATTTCTGCGGAAGATGAACAGGAATAGCGAGAACCAATGAGAGACTAGCTGGAGGTGTCTGGACGGGCAAATTTAACTCTCATTTCCCACCAGGAAGAGGAATTAACCAAAGGCACAGCGTGCCGTGCCGGAACCAGATTAGGGCCTGAAGCCATCCTGCGGTGTTGCGGCCAGGTCACAAGAAAGCGAGTTGAAGAAAGGAGCTCAGGGGCACTGTAATTCACAAACATGCAGAGTTATAAATGACAGCTATCGTCCAAAAATATACTGAAGTCAGGCTGTCAAGAGGACTTAAAAGCGGGGCAGAATTGCAGGAAACCGATTTCAGGAGGTAGACTGGAATTGCATTGAAAGCATAGGAAAAGAGGCAGAACGTCCACAATGATGCACTTGGCCAAAAAGGGCGTATGCGTTTTTTCCTGAATATATTCAGGAAAAAGCGCATACGCCCTTTTTGGCCAACCAAGCAAGCTTGCAAAGGAAATCTGCACTACAATGAAGTCTCACTTCCCCCCAGTCAAATGGGCCATCTGAAAAATGTGTAAAATCCAGAAAGGCAGGACAGGCCCTGGAGAACTGGGAGCCTTGTTATGCTGATGGGCGGGATGTAAATTGCCAACAGACACTCGGGAGAAGTGTATGGTGTTTCCTGAAACATCTAAAAAACAAAGCAACAGAGCCTAGGGCACTTCCACTTATGGTCCTATAGTTTAGGGAAATTAAAATCAAAAAGACAAAGCCACCCCAAAGTCTGGGACGCCTCTGTTTACAAGAACCTCGTTTACAGTACAAGTTCAATATCACAGAAAGTGAAAAATGGATAAAGAACTTGTGGTACTTACGTACAATGCAGTATCACTCAGCAATGAAATCTATGTCATCAGGCCCGTAGCAGCATAATTAGTGGATTCATGTACGATGATTCTAACTGAAATAAGTCACACAGAAAAAGAAACATCATAAGGTATCAGTAATACACGGAATGTAAACTTGGCTACACAGGAACTGAATTACAGAACAGAACAGGGTCTCAAATTTAGAAAACCAAATTATGCTCGCTTAAGGGTAAAGGTGAGTTGGGGTGCTGCATGAAACCAGAGATTGAAATGAGCACAGATAAAGTTCCTTTAGCCAAATATGGAATAGACAAGAGCTACTCCTTGCTCAACGAAATGGACTCAACACCGCATATTAAACGCCTAAGAATGTACCTGACTAGTAAGTATCTTAAAACCTATGGATTGCTATGTCTCCAAAAGAGAATCAAGCACGTGTACAGGGGCATAAACGCAGCAGTGATAGGATTGGAGAGGTTCGGTGAGCAAATGAAGACCCTTTGAAGTCATATTGCATGGTACCCATTCCACGGGTTTCAACTACTCAGGTTTAAGGTATTCTTCCTTCAGCTAAAACATGCATGTGGAACCTAGAGTATGATCAACCATGTGATCGGGAGACGTGTTCAAATATGTCTCAGTTTTCGTACCCTGGTACTCGGGTGCAACATTCCAGACGCTTTACTAACACTCTCCCGACTTGGAGAGTCAGTCCCTTTAACCTCCTGTTTGGCCCAGTTTGCAATTTCAGCGGAAGATGAACAGGAATAGCGAGAACCAATGAGAGACTAGCTGGAGGTGTCTGGACGGGCAAATTTAACTCTCATTTCCCACCAGGAAGAGGAATTAACAAAAGGCTCAGCGTGCCATGCCGGAACCAGAGTAGGGCCTGAAGCCATCCTGCGGTGTTGCGGCCAGCTCACAAGAAAGCGAGTTGAAGAAAGGAGCTCAGGGGCACTGTAATTCACAAACCTGCAGAGTTATAAATGACAGCTATCGTCCAAAAATATACTGAAGTCAGGCTGCCAAGAGGACTTGAAAGCGGGGCAGAATTGCAGGAAACCGATTTCAGGAGGTAGACTGGAATTGCATTGAAAGCATAGGAAAAGAGGCAGAACGTCACAATGATGCACTTGGCCAAAAAGGGCGTATGCGTTTTTTCCTGAATATATTCAGGAAAAAACGCATACGCCCTTTTTGGCCAACCAAGCAAGCTTGCAAAGGAAATCTGCACTACAATGAAGTCTCACTTCCCCATGGTCAAAAGGGCCATCTGAAAAAAGTGTAAAATCCAGAAAGGCAGGACAGGCCATGGAGAACTGGGAGCCTTGTTATGCTGATGGGTGGGATGTAAATTGCCAACAGACACTTGGGAGAAGTGTATGGTGTTTCCTGAAACATCTAAAAAACAAAGCAACAGAGCCTAGGGCACTTCCACTTATGGTCCTATAGCTTAGGGAAATTAAAATCAAAAAGACAAAGCCACCCCAAAGTTTGGGACGCCTCTGTTTACAAGAACCTCGATTACCGTACAAGTTCAATATCACAGAAAGTGAAAAATGGATAAAGAACTTGTGGTACTTACATACAATGCAGTATCACTCAGCAATGAAATCTATGTCATCAGGCCCGTAGCAACATAATGAGTGGATTCAGGTACGATGATTCTAACTGAAATAAGTCACACAGAAAAAGAAACATCATAAGATATCAGTAATACACGGAATGTAAACTTGGCTACACAGGAACTGAATTACAGAACAGAACAGGGTCTCAAATTTAGAAAACCAACTTATGCTTGCTTAAGGGTAAAGGTGAGTTGGGGTGCTGCATGAAACCAGAGATTGAAATGAGCACAGATAAAGTTCCTTTAGCCAAATATGGAATAGACAAGAGCTACTCCTTGCTCAACAAAATGGACTCAACACCGCATATTAAACGCCTAAGAATGTACCTGACTAGTAAGTATCTTAAAACCTATGGATTGCTATGTCTCCGAAAGAGAATCAAGCATGTGTACAGGGGCATAAACGCAGCAGTGATAGGATTGGAGAGGTTCGGTGAGCAAATGAAGACCCTTTAAGTCATATTGCATGGTACCCATTCCACGGGTTTCAACTACTCAGGTTTAAGGTATTCTTCCTTCAGCTAAAACATGCATGTGGAACCTAGAGTATGATCAACCATGTGATCGGGAGACGTGTTCAAATATGTCTCAGTTTTCCTTCCCTGGTACTCGGGTGCAACATTCCAGACGCTTTACTAACACTCTCCCGACTTGGAGAGTCAGTCCCTTTAACCTCCTGTTTGGCCCAGTTTGCAATTTCTGCGGAAGATGAACAGGAATAGCGAGAACCAATGAGAGACTAGCTGGAGGTGTCTGGACGGGCAAATTTAACTCTCATTTCCCACCAGGAAGAGGAATTAACCAAAGGCTCAGCGTGCCGTGCCGGAACCAGATTAGGGCCTGAAGCCATCCTGCGGTGTTGCGGCCAGGTCACAAGAAAGCGAGTTGAAGAAAGGAGCTCAGGGGCACTGTAATTCACAAACCTGCAGAGTTATAAATGACAGCTATCGTCCAAAAATATACAGAAGTAAGGCTGCCAAGAGGACTTGAAAGCGGGGCAGAATTGCAGGAAACCGATTTCAGGAGGTAGACTGGAATTGCTTTGAAAGCATAGGAAAAGAGGCAGAACGTCCACAATGATGCACTTGGCCAAAAAGGGCGTATGCGTTTTTTCCTGAATATATTCAGGAAAAAACGCATACGCCCTTTTTGGCCAACCAAGCAAGCTTGCAAAGGAAATCTGCACTACAATGAAGTCTCACTTCCCCCCGGTCAAAAGGGCCATCTGAAAAAAGTGTAAAATCCAGAAAGGCAGGACAGGCCATGGAGAACTGGGAGCCTTGTTATGCTGATGGGCGGGATGTAAATTGCCAACAGACACTCGGGAGAAGTGTATGGTGTTTCCTGAAACATCTAAAAAACAAAGCAACAGAGCCTAGGGCACTTTCACTTATGGTCCTATAGCTTAGGGAAATTAAAATCAAAAAGACAAAGCCACCCCAAAGTTTGGGACACCTCTGTTTACAAGAACCTCGTTTACCGTACAAGTTCAATATCACAGAAAGTGAAAAATGGATAAAGAACTTGTGGTACTTACGTACAATGCAGTATCACTCAGCAATGAAATCTATGTCATCAGGCCCGTAGCAGCATAATGAGTGGATTCAGGTACGATGATTCTAACTGAAATAAGTCACACAGAAAAAGAAACATCATAAGATATCAGTAATACACGGAATGTAAACTTGGCTACACAGGAACTGAATTACAGAACAGAACAGAGTCTCAAATTTAGAAAACCAACTTATGCTTGCTTAAGGGTAAAGGTGAGTTGGGGTGCTGCATGAAACCAGAGATTGAAATGAGCACAGATAAAGTTCCTTTAGCCAAATATGGAATAGACAAGAGCTACTCCTTGCTCAACAAAATGGACTCAACACTGCATATTAAACGCCTAAGAATGTACCTGACTAGTAAGTATCTTAAAACCTATGGATTGCTATGTCTCTGAAAGAGAATCAAGCATGTGTACAGGGGCATAAACGCAGCAGTGATAGGATTGGAGAGGTTCGGTGAGCAAATGAAGACCCTTTGAAGTCATATTGCATGGTACCCATTCCACGGGTTTCAACTACCCAGGTTTAAGGTATTCTTCCTTCAGCTAAAACATGCATGTGGAACCTAGAGTATGATCAACCATGTGATCGGGAGACGTGTTCAAATATGTCTCAGTTTTCCTTCCCTGATACTCGGGTGCAACATTCCAGACGCTTTACTAACACTCTCCCGACTTGGAGAGTCAGTCCCTTTAACCTCCTATTTGGCCCAGTTTGCAATTTCTGCGGAAGATGAACAGGAATAGCGAGAACCAATGAGAGACTAGCTGGAGGTGCCTGGACGGGCAAATTTAACTCTCATTTCCCACCAGGAAGAGGAATTAACCAAAGGCTCAGCGTGCCGTGCCGGAACCAGATTAGGGCCTGAAGCCATCCTGCGGTGTTGCGGCCAGGTCACAAGAAAGCGAGTTGAAGAAAGGAGCTCAGGGGCACTGTAATTCACAAACATGCAGAGTTATAAATGACAGCTATCGTCCAAAAATATACTGAAGTCAGGCTGCCAAGAGGACTTGAAAGCGGGGCAGAATTGCAGGGAACCGATTTCAGGAGGTAGACTGGAATTGCATTGAAAGCATAGGAAAAGAGGCAGAACGTCCACAATGATGCACTTGGCCAAAAAGGGCGTATGCGTTTTTTCCTGAATATATTCAGGAAAAAACGCATACGCACTTTTTGGCCAACCAAGCAAGCTTGCAAAGGAAATCTGCACTACAATGAAGTCTCACTTCCCCCCGGTCAAAAGGGCCATCTGAAAAAAGTGTAAAATCCAGAAAGGCAGGACAGGCCATGGAGAACTGGGAGCCTTGTTATGCTGATGGGCGGGATGTAAATTGCCAACAGACACTCGGGAGAAGTGTATGGTGTTTCCTGAAACATCTAAAAAACAAAGCAACAGAGCCTAGGGCACTTCCACTTATGGTCCTATAGCTTAGGGAAATTAAAATCAAAAAGACAAAGCCACCCCAAAGTTTGGGACGCCTCTGTTTACAAGAACCTCGTTTACCGTACAAGTTCAATATCACAGAAAGTGAAAAATGGATAAAGAACTTGTGGTACTTACGTACAATGCAGTATCACTCAGCAATGAAATCTATGTCATCAGGCCCGTAGCAGCATAATGAGTGGATTCAGGTACGATGATTCTAACTGAAATAAGTCACACAGAAAAAGAAACATCATAAGATATCAGTAATACACGGAATGTAAACTTGGCTACACAGGAACTGAATTACAGAACAGAACAGGGTCTCAAATTTAGAAAAGCAACTTATGCTTGCTTAAGGGGAAAGGTGAGTTGGGGTGCTGCATGAAACCAGAGATTGAAATGAGCACAGATAAAGTTCCTTTAGCCAAATATGGAATAGACAAGAGCTACTCCTTGCTCAACGAAATGGACTCAACACCGCATATTAAACGCCTAAGAATGTACCTGACTAGTAAGTATCTTAAAACCTATGGATTGCTATGTCTCCGAAAGAGAATCAAGCATGTGTACAGGGGCATAAACTCAGCAGTGATAGGATTGGAGAGGTTCGGTGAGCAAATGAAGACCCTTTGAAGTCATATTGTATGGTACCCATTCCACGGGTTTCAACTACCCAGGATTAAGGTATTCTTCCTTCAGCTAAAACATGCATGTGGAACCCACAGTATGATCAACCATGTGAACGGGAGACGTGTTCAAATATGTCTCAGATTTCCTCCCCTGGTACTCGGGTGCAACATTCCAGACGCTTTACTAACACTCTCCCCACTTGGAGAGTCAACGCCTTTAAACTCCTGTTTGTCCCCGTTTGCAATTTCTGCGGAAGATGAACAGGAATAGGGAGAACCAATGAGAGACTAGCTGGAGGTGTCTGGACGGGCAAATTTAACTCTCATTTCCCACCAGGAAGAGGAAATAACCAAAGGCTCAGCGTGCCGTGCCGGAACCTGATTGGGCCTGAAGCCATCCTGCGGTGTTGCGGCCAGCTCACAAGAAAGCGAGTTGAAGAAAGGAGCTCAGGGGCACTGTAATTCACAAACCTGCAGAGTTATAAATGACAGCTATCGTCCAAAAATATACTGAAGTCAGGCTGCCAAGAGGACTTGAAAGCGGGGCAGAATTGCAGGAAACCGTTTCAGGAGGTAGACTGAAATTGCATTGAAAGCATAGGAAAAGAGGCAGAACGTCCACAATGATGCACTTGGCCAAAAAGGGCATATGCGTGTTTTCCTGAGTATATTCAGGAAAAATCGCATACGCCCTTTTTGGCCAACCAAGCAAGCTTGCAAAGGAAATCTTCACTACAATGAAGTCTCACTTCCCCCCGGTCAAAAGGGCCATCTGAAAAAAGTGTAAAATCCAGAAAGGCAGGACAGGCCATGGAGAACTGGGAGCCTTGTTATGCTGATGGGCGGGATGTAAATTGCCAACAGACACTCCGGAGAAGTGTATGGTGTTTCCTGAAACATCTAAAAAACAAAGCAACAGAGCCTAGGGCACTTCCACTTATGGTCCTATAGCTTAGGGAAATTTAAATCAAAAAGACACAGCCACCCCAAAGTTTGGGACGCCTCTGTTTACAAGAACCTCGTTTACAGTACAAGTTCAACATCGCAGAAAGTGAAAAATGGATAAAGAAGTTGTGGTATTTACTTACAAAGCAATATCACTCAGCAATGAAATCTATGTCATCAGGCCCGTAGCAGCATAATGAGTGGATTCAGGTACGATGATTCTAACTGAAATAAGTCACACAGAAAAAGAAACATCATAAGATATCACTAATACACGGAATGTAAACTTGGCTACACAGGAACTGAATTCCAAAACAGAACAGGGTCTCAAATTTAGAAAACCAACTTATGTTTGCTTAAGGGGAAAGGTGAGTTGGGGTGCTGCATAAAACCAGAGATTGAAATGAGCACAGATAAAGTTCCTTAAGCCAAATATGGAATAGACAAGAGCTACTCCTTGCTCAACGAAATGGACTCAACACCACATATTAAACGCCTAAGAATATACCTGACTAGTAAGTATCTTAAAACCTATGGATTGCTATGTCTCCAAAAGAGAATCAAGCGTGTGTACAGGGGCATAAACGCAGCAGTGATAGGATTGGAGAGGTTCGGTGAGCAAATGAAGACCCTTTGAAGTCATATTGCATGGTACCCATTAAAAGGGTCTCAACTCTCCAGGTTTAAGGTATTCTTCCTTCAGCTAAAACATGCATGTGGAACACAGAGTATGATCAACCGTGTGAATGGGAGACGTGTTCAAATATGTCTCCGTTTTTCTCCCCTGGTACTCGGGTTCAACATTCCAGATGCTTTACTAACACTCTCCCCACTTGGAGAGTCAGTGCCTTTAACCTCCTGTTTGGCCAAGTTTGCAATTTCTGCAGAAGATGAACAGGAATAGGGAGAACCAATGAGAGACTAGCTGGAGGTGTCTGGACGGGCAAATTTAACTCTCATTTCCCACCAGGAAGAGGAATTAACCAAAGGCTCAGCGTGCCGTGCCGGAACCAGATTAGGGCCTGAAGCCATCCTGCGGTGTTGCGGCCAGCTCACAAGAAAGCGAGTTGAAGAAAGGAGCTCAGGGACACTGTAATTCACAAACCTGCAGAGTTATAAATGACAGCTATCGTCCAGAAATATACTGAAGTAAGGCTGCCAAGAGGACTTGAAAGCGGGGCAGAATTGCAGGAAACCGATTTCAGGAGGTAGACTGGAATTGCATTGAAAGCATAGGAAAAGAGGCAGAACGTCCACAATGATGCACTTGGCCAAAAAGGGCGTATGCGTTTTTTCCTGAATATATTCAGGAAAAAACGCATACGCCCTTTTTGGCCAACCAAGCAAGCTTGCAAAGGAAATCTGCACTACAATGAAGTCTCACTTCCCCCCGGTCAAAAGGGCCACCTGAAAAAAGTGTAAAATCCAGAAAGGCAGGACAGGCCATGGAGAACTGGGAGCCTTGTTATGCTGATGGGCGGGATGTAAATTGCCAACAGCCACTCCAGAGAAGTGTATGGTGTTTCCTGAAACATCTAAAAAACAAAGCAACTGAGCCTAGGGCACTTCCACTTATGGTCCTATAGCTTAGGGATATTAAAATCAAAAAGACACAGGCACCCCAAAGTTTGGGACGCCTCTGTTTACAAGAACCTCGTTTACAGTACAAGTTCAATATCACAGAAAGTGAAAAATGGATAAAGAACTTGTGGTACTTACGTACAATGCAGTATCACTCAGCAATGAAATCTATGTCATCAGGCCCGTAGCAGCATAATGAGTGGATTCAGGTACGATGATTCTAACTGAAATAAGTCACACAGAAAAAGAAACATCATAAGATATCAGTAATACACGGAATGTAAACTTGGCTACACAGGAACTGAATTACAGAACAGAACAGGGTCTCAAATTTAGAAAACCAACTTATGCTTGCTTAAGGGTAAAGGTGAGTTGGGGTGCTGCATGAAACCAGAGATTGAAATGAGCACAGATAAAGTTCCTTTAGCCAAATATGGAATAGACAAGAGCTACTCCTTGCTCAACAAAATGGACTCAACACCGCATATTAAACGCCTAAGAATGTACCTGACTAGTAAGTATCTTAAAACCTATGGATTGCTATGTCTCCGAAAGAGAATCAAGCATGTGTACAGGGGCATAAGCGCAGCAGTGATAGGATTGGAGAGGTTCGGTGAGCAAATGAAGACCCTTTGAAGTCATATTGCATGGTACCCATTCCACGGGTTTCAACTACCCAGGTTTAAGGTATTCTTCCTTCAGCTAAAACATGCATGTGGAAACTAGAGTATGATCAACCCTGTGATTTGGAGACGTGTTCAAATATGTCTCAGTTTTCGTACCCTGGTACTCGGGTGCAACATTCCAGACGCTTTATTAACACTCTCCCATCTTGGAGAGTCAGTCCCTTTAACCTCCTGTTTGGCCCAGTTTGCAATTTCTGCGGAAGATGAACAGGAATAGCGAGAACCAATGAGAGACTAGCTGGAGGTGTCTGGACGGGCAAATTTAACTCTCATTTCCCACCAGGAAGAGGAATTAACCAAAGGCTCAGCGTGCCGTGCCGGAACCAGATTAGGGCCTGAAGCCATCCTGCGGTGTTGCGGCCAGGTCACAAGAAAGCGAGTTGAAGAAAGGAGCTCAGGGGCACTGTAATTCACAAACATGCAGAGTTATAAATGACAGCTATCGTCCAAAAATATACTGAAGTCAGGCTGCCAAGAGGACTTGAAAGCGGGGCAGAATTGCAGGAAACCAATTTCAGGAGGTACACTGGAATTGCATTGAAAGCATAGGAAAAGAGGCAGAACGTCCACAATGATGCACTTGGCCAAAAAGGGCGTATGCGTTTTTTCCTGAATATATTCAGGAAAAAACGCATACGCCCTTTTTGGCCAACCAAGCAAGCTTGCAAAGGAAATCTGCACTACAATGAAGTCTCACTTCCCCACGGTCAAAAGGGCCATCTGAAAAAAGTGTAAAATCCAGAAAGGCAGGACAGGCCATGGAGAACTGGGAGCCTTGTTATGCTGATGGGCGGGATGTAAATTGCCAACAGACACTCGGGAGAAGTGTATGGTGTTTCCTGAAACATCTAAAAAACAAAGCAACAGAGCCTAGGGCACTTCCACTTATGGTCCTATAGCTTAGGGAAATTAAAATCAAAAAGACAAAGTCACCCCAAAGTTTGGGACGCCTCTGTTTACAAGAACCTCGTTTACCGTACAAGTTCAATATCACAGAAAGTGAAAAATGGATAAAGAACTTGTGGTACTTACGTACAATGCAGTATCACTCAGCAATGAAATCTATGTCATCAGGCCCGTAGCAGCATAATGAGTGGATTCAGGTACGATGATTCTAACTGAAATAAGTCACACAGAAAAAGAAACATCATAAGGTATCACTAATACACGGAATGTAAACTTGGCTACACAGGAACTGAATTACAGAACAGAACAGGGTCTCAAATTTAGAAAACCAACTTATGCTTGCTTAAGGGTAAAGGTGAGTTGGGGTGCTGCATGAAACCAGAGATTGAAATGAGCACAGATAAAGTTCCTTAAGCCAAATATGGAATAGACAAGAGCTACTCCTTGCTCAATGAAATGGACTCAACACCGCATATTAAACGCCTAAGAATGTACCTGACTAGTAAGTATCTTAAAACCTATGGATTGCTATGTCTCCGAAAGAGAATCAAGCATGTGTACAGGGGCATAAACGCAGCAGTGATAGGATTGGAGAGGTTCGGTGAGCAAATGAAGACCCTTTGAAGTCATATTGCATGGTACCCATTCCACGGGTTTCAACTACCCAGGTTTAAGGTATTCTTCCTTCAGCTAAAACATGCATGTGGAACCTAGAGTATGATCAACCATGTGATCAGGAGACGTGTTCAAATATGTCTCAGTTTTCGTACCCTGGTACTCGGGTGCAACATTCCAGACGCTTTACTAACACTCTCCCGACTTGGAGAGTCAGTCCCTTTAACCTCCTGTTTGGCCCAGTTTGCAATTTCTGCGGAAGATGAACAGGAATAGCGAGAACCAATGAGAGACTAGCTGGAGGTGTCTGGACGGGCAAATTTAACTCTCATTTCCCACCAGGAAGAGGAATTAACCAAAGGCTCAGCGTGCCGTGCCGGAACCAGATTAGGGCCTGAAGCCATCCTGCGGTGTTGCGGCCAGGTCACAAGAAAGCGAGTTGAAGAAAGGAGCTCAGGGGCACTGTAATTCACAAACCTGCAGAGTTATAAATGACAGCTATCGTCCAAAAATATACTGAAGTAAGGCTGCCAAGAGGACTTGAAAGCGGGGCAGAATTGCAGGAAACCGATTCAGGAGGTAGACTGGAATTGCATTGAAAGCATAGGAAAAGAGGCAGAACGTCCACAATGATGCATTTGGCCAAAAAGGGCGTATGGGTTTTTTCCTGAATATATTCAGGTAAAAACGCATACGCCCTTTTTGGCCAACCAAGCAAGTTTGCAAAGGAAATCTGCACTACAATGAAGTCTCACTTCCCCCCGGTCAAAAGGGCCATCTGAAAAAAGTGTAAAATCCAGAAAGGCAGGACAGGCCATGGAGAACTGGGAGCCTTGTTATGCTGATGGGCGGGATGTAAATTGCCAACAGACACTCGGGAGAAGTTTATGGTATTTCCTGAAACATCTAAAAAACAAAGCAACAGAGCCTAGGGCACTTCCACTTATGGTCCTATAGCTTAGGGAAATTAAAATCAAAAAGACAAAGCCACCCCAAAGTTTGGGACACCTCTGTTTACAAGAACCTCGTTTACCGTACAAGTTCAATATCACAGAAAGTGAAAAATGGATAAAGAACTTGTGGTACTTACGTACAATGCAGTATCACTCAGCAATGAAATCTACGTCATCAGGCCCGTAGCAGCATAATGAGTGGATTCAGGTAAGATGATTCTAACTGAAATAAGTCACACAGAAAAAGAAACATCATAAGATATCAGTAATACACGGAATGTAAACTTGGCTACACAGGAACTGAATTACAGAACAGAACAGGGTCTCAAATTTAGAAAACCAACTTATGCTTGCTTAAGGGTAAAGGTGAGTTGGGGTGCTGCATGAAACCAGAGATTGAAATGAGCACAGATAAAGTTCCTTTAGCCAAATATGGAATAGACAAGAGCTACTCCTTGCTCAACAAAATGGACTAAACACCGCATATTAAACGCCTAAGAATGTACCTGACTAGTAAGTATCTTAAAACCTATGGATTGCTATGTCGCAGAAAGAGCATCAAGCATGTGTACAGGGGCATAAACGCAGCAGTGATAGGATTGGAGAGGTTCGGTGAGCAAATGAAGACCCTTTGAAGTCATATTGCATGGTACCCATTCCACGGGTTTCAACTACCCAGGTTTAAGGTATTCTTCCTTCAGCTAAAACATGCATGTGGAACCTAGAGTATGATCAACCATGTGATCGGGAGACGTGTTCAAATATGTCTCAGTTTTCGTACCCTGGTACTCGGGTGCAACATTCCAGATGCTTTACTAACACTCTCCCGACTTGGAGAGTCAGTCCCTTTAAACTCCTGTTTGGCCCAGTTTGCAATTTCTGCAGAAGATGAACAGGAATAGCGAGAACCAATGAGAGACTAGCTGGAGGTGTCTGGACGGGCAAATTTAACTCTCATTTCCCACCAGGAAGAGGAATTAACCAAAGGCTCAGCGTGCCATGCCGGAACCAGATTAGGGCCTGAAGCCATCCTGCGGTGTTGCGGCCAGGTCACAAGAAAGTGAGTTGAAGAAAGGAGCTCAGGGGCACTGTAATTCACAAACATGCAGAGTTATAAATGACAGCTATCGTCCAAAAATATACTGAAGTCAGGCTGCCAAGAGGACTTGAAAGCGGGGCAGAATTACAGGAAACCGATTTCAGGAGGTAGACTGGAATTGCATTGAAAGCATAGGAAAAGAGGCAGAACGTCCACAATGATGCACTTGGCCAAAAAGGGTGTATGCGTTTTTTCCTGAATATATTCAGGAAAAAACACATACGCCCTTTTTGGCCAACCAAGCAAGCTTGAAAAGGAAATCTGCACTACAAAGAAGTCTCACTTCCCCCCGGTCAAAAGGGCCACCTGAAAAAAGTGTAAAATCCAGAAAGGCAGGACAGGCCATGGAGAACTGGGAGCCTTGTTATGCTGATGGGCGGGATGTAAATTGCCAACAGACACTCGGGAGAAGTGTATGGTGTTTCCTGAAACATCTAAAAAACAAAGCAACAGAGCCTAGGGCACTTCCACTTATGGTCCTATAGCTTAGGGAAATTAAAATCAAAAAGACAAAGCCACCCCAAAGTTTGGGACGCCTCTGTTTACAAGAACCTCGTTTACCATACAAGTTCAATATCACAGAAAGTGAAAAATGGATAAAGAACTTGTGGTACTTACGTACAATGCAGTATCACTCAGCAATGAAATCTATGTCATCAGGCCCGTAGCAGCTTAATGAGTGGATTCAGGTACGATGATTCTAACTGAAATAAGTCACACAGAAAAAGAAACATCATAAGATATCAGTAATACACGGAATGTAAACTTGGCTACACAGGAACTGAATTACAGAACAGAACAGGGTCTCAAATTTAGAAAACCAACTTATGCTTGCTTAAGGGTAAAGGTGAGTTGGGGTGCTGCATGAAACCAGAGATTTAAATGAGCACAGATAAAGTTCCTTTAGCCAAATATGGAATAGACAAGAGCTACTCCTTGCTCAACGAAATGGACTCAACACCGCATATTAAACGCCTAAGAATGTACCTGACTAGTAAGTATCTTAAAACCTATGGATTGCTATGTCTCCGAAAGAGAATCAAGCATGTGTACAGGGGCATAAACGCAGCAGTGATAGAATTGGAGAGGTTCGGTGAGCAAATGAAGACCCTTTGAAGTCATATTGCATGGTACCCATTCCACGGGTTTCAACTACCCAGGTTTAAGGTATTCTTCCTTCAGCTAAAACATGCATGTGGAACCTAGAGTATGATCAACCATGTGATCGGGAGACGTGTTCAAATATGTCTCAGTTTTCCTTCCCTGGTACTCGGGTGCAACATTCCAGATGCTTTACTAACACTCTCCCGACTTGGAGAGTCAGTCCCTTTAACCTCCTGTTTGGCCCAGTTTGCAATTTCTGCGGAAGATGAACAGGAATAGCGAGAACCAATGAGAGACTAGCTGGAGGTGTCTGGACGGGCAAATTTAACTCTCATTTCCCACCAGGAAGAGGAATTAACCAAAGGCTCAGCGTGCCGTGCCGGAACCAGATTAGGGCCTGAAGCCATCCTGCGGTGTTGCGGCCAGGTCACAAGAAAGCGAGTTGAAGAAAGGAGCTCAGGGGCATTGTAATTCACAAACCTGCAGAGTTATAAATGACAGCTATCGTCCAAAAATATACTGAAGTAAGGCTGCCAAGAGGACTTGAAAGCGGGGCAGAATTGCAGGAAACCGATTCAGGAGGTAGACTGGAATTGCATTGAAAGCATAGGAAAAGAGGCAGAACGTCCACAATGATGCATTTGGCCAAAAAGGGCATATGCGTTTTTTCCTGAATATATTCAGGAAAAAACGCATATGCCCTTTTTGGCCAACCAAGCAAGCTTGCAAAGGAAATCTGCACTACAATGAAGTCTCACTTCCCCCCGGTCAAAAGGGCCATCTGAAAAAAGTGTAAAATCCAGAAAGGCAGGACAGGCCATGGAGAACTGGGAGCCTTGTTATGCTGATGGGCGGGATGTAAATTGCCAACAGACACTCGGGAGAAGTGTATGGTGTTTCCTGAAACATCTAAAAAACAAAGCAACAGAGCCTAGGGCACTTCCACTTATGGTCCTATAGCTTAGGGAAATTAAAATCAAAAAGACAAAGCCACCCCAAAGTTTGGGACACCTCTGTTTACAAGAACCTCGTTTACCGTACAAGTTCAATATCACAGAAAGTGAAAAATGGATAAAGAACTTGTGGTACTTACGTACAATGCAGTATCACTCAGCAATGAAATCTATGTCATCAGGCCCGTAGCAGCATAATGAGTGGATTCAGGTACGATGATTCTAACTGAAATAAGTCACACAGAAAAAGAAACATCATAAGATATCAGTAATACACGGAATGTAAACTTGGCTACACAGGAACTGAATTACAGAACAGAACAGGGTCTCAAATTTAGAAAACCAACTTATGCTTGCTTAAGGGTAAAGGTGAGTTGGGGTGCTGCATGAAACCAGAGATTGAAATGAGCACAGATAAAGTTCCTTTAGCCAAATATGGAATAGACAAGAGCTACTCCTTGCTCAACAAAATGGACTCAACACCGCATATTAAACGCCTAAGAATGTACCTGACTAGTAAGTATCTTAAAACCTATGGATTGCTATGTCTCTGAAAGAGAATCAAGCATGTGTACAGGGGCATAAACGCAGCAGTGATAGGATTGGAGAGGTTCGGTGAGCAAATGAAGACCCTTTGAAGTCATATTGCATGGTACCCATTCCACGGGTTTCAACTACCCAGGTTTAAGGTATTCTTCCTTCAGCTAAAACATGCATGTGGAACCTAGAGTATGATCAACCATGTGATCGGGAGACGTGTTCAAATATGTCTCAGTTTTCGTACCCTGGTACTCGGGTGCAACATTCCAGATGCTTTACTAACACTCTCCCGACTTGGAGAGTCAGTCCCTTTAAACTCCTGTTTGGCCCAGTTTGCAATTTCTGCGGAAGATGAACAGGAATAGCGAGAACCAATTAGAGACTAGCTGGAGGTGTCTGGACGGGCAAATTTAACTCTCATTTCCCACCAGGAAGAGGAATTAACCAAAGGCTCAGCGTGCCGTGCCGGAACCAGATTAGGGCCTGAAGCCATCCTGCGGTGTTGCGGCCAGGTCACAAGAAAGCGAGTTGAAGAAAGGAGCTCAGGGGCACTGTAATTCACAAACATGCAGAGTTATAAATGACAGCTATCGTCCAAAAATATACTGAAGTCAGGCTGCCAAGAGGACTTGAAAGCGGGGCAGAATTGCAGGAAACCGATTTCAGGAGGTAGACTGGAATTGCGTTGAAAGCATAGGAAAAGAGGCAGAACGTCCACAATGATGCACTTGGCCAAAAAGGGCGTATGCGTTTTTTCCTGAATATATTCAGGAAAAAACGCATACGCCCTTTTTGGCCAACCAAGCAAGCTTGCAAAGGAAATCTGCACTACAATGAAGTCTCACTTCCCCCCGGTCAAAAGGGCCATCTGAAAAAAGTGTAAAATCCAGAAAGGCAGGACAGGCCATGGAGAACTGGGAGCCTTGTTATGCTGATGGGCGGGATGTAAATTGCCAACAGACACTCGGGAGAAGTGTATGGTGTTTCCTGAAACATCTAAAAAACAAAGCAACAGAGCCTAGGGCACTTCCACTTATGGTCCTATAGCTTAGGGAAATTAAAATCAAAAAGACAAAGCCACCCCAAAGTTTGGGACGCCTCTGTTTACAAGAACCTCGTTTACCGTACAAGTTCAATATCACAGAAAGTGAAAAATGGATAAAGAACTTGTGGTACTTACGTACAATGCAGTATCACTCAGCAATGAAATCTATGTCATCAGACCCGTAGCAGCATAATGAGTGGATTCAGGTACGATGATTCTAACTGAAATAAGTCACACATTAAAAGAAACATCATGAGATATCAGTAATACACGGAATGTAAACTTGGCTACACAGGAACTGAATTACAGAACAGAACAGGGTCTCAAATTTAGAAAACCAACTTATGCTTGCTTAAGGGTAAAAGTGAGATGGGGTGCTGCATGAAACCAGAGATCGAAATGAGCACAGATAAAGTTCCTTTAGCCAAATATGGAATAGACAAGAGCTACTCCTTGCTCAACGAAATGGACTCAACACCGCATATTAAACGCCTAAGAACGTACCTGACTAGTAAGTATCTTAAAATCTATGGATTGCTATGTCTCCGAAAGAGAATCAAGCATGTGTACAGGGGCATAAACGCAGCAGTGATAGGATTGGAGAGGTTCGGTGAGCAAATGAAGACCCTTTGAAGTCATATTGTATGGTACCCATTCCACGGGTCTCAACTCTCCAGGATTAAGGTATTCTTCCTTCAGCTAAAACATGCATGTGGCACCCAGAGCATGATCAACCATGTGAACGGGAGACGTGTTCAAATATGTCTCTGTTTTCGGACCCTGGTACTCGGGTGCAACATTCCAGACGCTTTACTAACACTCTCCCCACTTGGAGAGTCAGCGCCTTTAAACTCCTGTTTGTCCCAGTTTGCAATTTCTGCGGAAGATGAACAGGAATAGGGAGAACCAATGAGAGACTAGCTGGAGGTGTCTGGACGGGCAAATTTAACTCTCATTTCCCACCAGGAAGAGGAAATAACCAAAGGCTCAGCATGCCGTGCTGGAACCAGATTGGGCCTGAAGCCATCCTGCGGTGTTGCGGCCAGCTCACAAGAAAGCGAGTTGAAGAAAGGAGCTCAGGGGCACTGTAATTCACAAACCTGCAGAGTTATAAATGACAGCTATCGTCCAAAAATATACTGAAGTAAGGGTGCCAAGAGGACTTGAAAGCGGGGCAGAATTGCAGGAAACCGTTTCAGGAGGTAGACTGGAATTGCATTGAAAGCATAGGAAAAGAGGCAGAACGTCCACAATGATGCACTTGGCCAAAAAGGGCGTATGCGTGTTTTCGTGAGTATATTCAGGAAAAAACGCATACGCCCTTTTTGGCCAACCAAGCAAACTTGCAAAGGAAATCTGCACTACAATGACGTCTCACTTCCCCCCGGTCAAAAGGGCCATCTGAAAAAAGTGTAAAATCCAGAAAGGCAGGACAGGCCATGGAGAACAGGGACCCTTGTTATGCTGATGGGCGGGATGTAAATAGCCAACAGCCACTCGGGAGAGGTGTATGGTGTTTCCTGAAACATCTAAAAAGCAAAGCAACAGAGCCTAGGGCACTTCCACTTATGGTCCTATAGCTTAGGGAAATTAAAATCAAAAAGACACAGCCACCCCAGCGTTTGGGACGCCTCTGTTTACAAGAACCTCGTTTACAGTACAAGTTCAACATCGCAGAAAGTGAAAAATGGATAAAGAAGTTGTGGTATTTACTAACAAAGCAATATCACTCAGCAATGAAATCTATGTCATCAGGCCCTTAGCAGCACAATGAGTGTATTCAGGTATGATGATTCTATCTGAAATAAGTCACACAGAAAAAGAAACATCATAAGATATCAGTAATACACGGAATGGAAGCTTGGTTACACAGGAACTGAATTACAGAACAGAACAGGGTCTCAAATTTAGAAAACCAACTTATGCTTGCTTAAGGGTAAAGGTGAGTTGGGGTGCTGCATAAAACCAGAGATTGAAATGAGCACAGATAAAGTTCCTTAAGCCAAATATGGAATAGACAAGAGCTACTCCTTGCTCAACGAAATGGACTCAACACCCCATATTACACGCCTAAGAATGTACCTGACTAGTAAATATCTTAAAAACTATGAATTGCTATGTCTCCAAAAGAGAATCAAGCGTGTGTACAGGGGCATAAACACAGCAGTGATAGGATTGGAGAGGTTCGGTGAGCAAATGAAGACCCTTTGAAGTCATATTGTATGGTAGCCATTCCACGGGTCTCAACTCTCCAGGTTTAAGATATTCTTCCTTCAGCTAAAACATGCATGTGGAACCCAGAGTATGATCAACCGTGTGAATGGGAGACGTGTTCATATATGTCTCAGTTTTCCTCCCCTGGTACTCGGGTGCAACATTCCAGACGCTTTACTAACACTCTCCCCACTTGGAGAGTCAGCGCCTTTAACCTCCTGTTTGGCCCAGTTTGCAATTTCTGCGGAAGATGAACAGGAATAGCGAGAACCAATGAGAGACTAGCTGGAGGTGTCTGGACGGGCAAATTTAACTCTCATTTCCCACCAGGAAGAGGAAATAACCAAACGCTCAGCGTGCCGTGCCGGAACCAGATTGGGCCTGAAGCCATCCTGCGGTGTTGCGGCCAGCTCACAAGAAAGCGAGTTGAAGAAAGGAGCTCAGGGGCACTGTAATTCACAAACCTGCAGAGTTATAAATGACAGCTATCGTCCAAAAATATACTGAAGTCAGGCTGCCAAGAGGACTTGAAAGCGGGGCAGAATTGCAGGAAACCGATTTCAGGAGGTAGACTGGAATTGCATTGAAAGCATAGGAAAAGAGGCAGAGCGTCCACAATGATGCACTTGGCCAAAAACGGCGTATGCGTTTTTTCCTGAATATATTCAGGAAAAAACACATACGCCCTTTTTGGTCAACCAAGCAAGCTTGCAAAGGAAATCTGCACTACAATGAAGTCTCACTTCCCCCCGGTCAAAAGGGACATCCGAAAAAAGTGTAAAATCCAGAAAGGCAGGACAGGCCATGGAGAACTGGGAGCCTTGTTATGCTGATGGGCGGGATGTAAATTGCCAACAGCCACTCTGGAGAAGTGTATGGTGTTTCCTGAAACATCTAAAAAACAAAGCAACTGAGCCTAGGGCACTTCCACTTATGGTCCTATAGTTTAGGGAAATTAAAATCAAAAAGACACAGCCACCCCAAAGTTTGGGACGCCTCTGTTTACAAGAACCTCGTTTACAGTACAAGTTCAATATCACAGAAAGTGAAAAATGGATAAAGAACTTGTGGTACTTACGTACAATGCAGTATCACTCAGCAATGAAATCTATGTCATCAGGCCCGTAGCAGCATAATGAGTGGATTCAGGTACGATGATTCTAACTGAAATAAGTCACACAGAAAAAGAAACATCATAAGATATCAGTAATACACGGAATGTAAACTTGGCTACACAGGAACTGAATTACAGAACAGAACAGGGTCTCAAATTGAGAAAACCACCTTATGCTTGCTTAAGGGGAAAGGTGAGTTGGGGTGCTGCATAAAACCAGAGATTGAAATGAGCACAGATAAAGTTCCTTAAGCCAAATATGGAATAGACAAGAGCTACTCCTTGCTCAATGAAATGGACTCAACACCGCATATTAAACGCCTAAGAATGTACCTGACTAGTAAGTATCTTAAAACCTATGGATTGCTATGTCTCCGAAAGAGAATCAAGCATGTGTACGGGGGCATAAACGCAGCAGTGATAGGATTGGAGAGGTTCGGTGAGCAAATGAAGACCCTTTGAAGTCATATTGCATGGTACCCATTACACGGGTCTTAACTCTCCAGGTTTAAGGTATTCTTCCTTCAGCTAAAATATGCATGTGGAACCCAGAGTATGATCAACCGTGTGAACGGGAGACGTGTTCAAATATGTCTCAGTTTTCCTCCCCTGGTACTCGGGTGCAACATTCCAGACGCTTTACTAACACTCTCCCGACTTGGAGAGTCAGCGCCTTTAACCTCCTGTTTGGCCCAGTTTGCAATTTCTGCGGAAGATGAACAGGAATAGCGAGAACCAATGAGAGACTAGCTGGAGGTGTCTGGACGGGCAAATTTAACTCTCATTTCCCACCAGGAAGAGGAATTAACCAAAGGCTCAGCGTGCCGTGCCGGAACCAGATTAGGGCCTGAAGCCATCTTGCGGTGTTGCGGCCAGGTCACAAGAAAGCGAGTTGAAGAAAGGAGCTCAGGGGCACTGTAATTCACAAACATGCAGAGTTATAAATGACAGCTATCGTCCAAAAATATACTGAAGTCAGGCTGCCAAGAGGACTTGAAAGCGGGGCAGAATTGCAGGAAACCGATTTCAGGAGGTAGACTGGAATTGCATTGAAAGCATAGGAAAAGAGGCAGAACGTCAACAATGATGCACTTGGCCAAAAAGGGCGTATGCGTTTTTTCCTGAATATATTCAGGAAAAAACGCATACGCACTTTTTGGCCAACCAAGCAAGCTTGCAAAGGAAATCTGCACTACAATGAAGTCTCACTTCCCCCCGGTCAAAAGGGTCATCTGAAAAAAGTGTAAAATCCAGAAAGGCAGGACAGGCCATGGAGAACTGGGAGCCTTGTTATGCTGATGGGCGGGATGTAAATTGCCAACAGACACTCGGGAGAAGTGTATGGTGTTTCCTGAAACATCTAAAAAACAAAGCAACAGAGCCTAGGGCACTTCCACTTATGGTCCTATAGCTTAGGGAAATTAAAATCAAAAAGACAAAGCCACTCCAAAGTTTGGGACACCTCTGTTTACAAGAACCTCGTTTACCGTACAAGTTCAATATCACAGAAAGTGAAAAATGGATAAAGAACTTGTGGTACTTACGCACAATGCAGTATCACTCAGCAATGAAATCTATGTCATCAGGCCCGTAGCAGCATAATGAGTGGATTCATGTACGATGATTCTAACTGAAATAAGTCACACAGAAAAAGAAACATCATAAGGTATCACTAATACACGGAATGTAAACTTGGCTACACAGGAACTGAATTACAGAACAGAACAGGGTCTCAAATTTAGAAAACCAACTTATGCTTGCTTAAGGGTAAAGGTGAGTTGGGGTGCTGCATGAAATCAGAGATTGAAATGAGCACAGATAAAGTTCCTTTAGCCAAATATGGAATAGACAAGAGCTACTCCTTGCTTAACGAAATGGACTCAACACCGCATATTAAACGCCTAAGAATGTCCCTGACTAGTAAGTATCTTAAAACCTATGGATTGCTATGTGTCCGAAAGAGAATCAAGCATGTGTACAGGGGCATAAACGCAGCAGTGATAGGATTGGAGAGGTTCGGTGAGCAAATGAAGACCCTTTGAAGTCATATTGCATGGTACCCATTCCACGGGTTTCAACTACCCAGGTTTAAGGTATTCTTCCTTCAGCTAAAACATGCATGTGCAACCTAAAGTATGATCAACCATGTGATCGGGAGACGTGTTCAAATATGTCTCAGTTTTCCTCCCCTGGTACTCGGGTGCAACATTCCAGACGCTTTACTAACACTCTCCCGACTTGGAGAGTCAGTCCCTTTAACCTCCTGTTTGGCCCAGTTTGCAATTTCTGCGGAAGATGAACAGGAATAGCGAGAACCAATGAGAGACTAGCTGGAGGTGTCTGGACGGGCAAATTTAACTCTCATTTCCCACCAGGAAGAGGAATTAACCAAAGGCTCAGCGTGCCGTGCCGGAACCAGATTAGGGCCTGAAGCCATCCTGCGGTGTTGCGGCCAGGTCACAAGAAAGCGAGTTGAAGAAAGGAGCTCAGGGACACTGTAATTCACAAACATCCAGAATTATAAATGACAGCTATCGTCCAAAAATATACTGAAGTCAGGCTGCCAAGAGGACTTGAAAGCGGGGCAGAATTGCAGGAAACCGATTTCAGGAGGTAGACTGGAATTGCATTGAAAGCATAGGAAAAGAGGCAGAACGTCCACAATGATGCACTTGGCCAAAAAGGGCGTATGCGTTTTTTCCTGAATATATTCAGGAAAAAACGCATACGCCCTTTTTGGCCAACCAAGCAAGCTTGAAAAGGAAATCTGCACTACAATGAAGTCTCACTTCCCCCCGGTCAAAAGGGCCATCTGAAAAAAGTGTAAAATCCAGAAAGGCAGGACAGGCCATGGAGAACTGGGAGCCTTGTTATGCTGATGGGCGGGATGTAAATTGCCAACAGACACTCGGGAGAAGTGTATGGTGTTTCCTGAAACATCTAAAAAACAAAGCAACAGAGCCTAGGGCACTTCCACTTATGGTCCTATAGCTTAGGGAAATTAAAATCAAAAAGACAAAGCCACCCCAAAGTTTGGGACGCCTCTGTTTACAAGAACCTCGTTTACCGTACAAGTTCAATATCACAGAAAGTGAAAAATGGATAAAGAACTTGTGGTACTTACGTACAATGCAGTATCACTCAGCAATGAAATCTATGTCATCAGGCCCGTAGCAGCATAATGAGTGGATTCAGGTACGATGATTCTAACTGAAATAAGTCACACAGAAAAAGAAACATCATAAGATATCAGTAATACACGGAATGTAAACTTGGCTACACAGGAACTGAATTACAGAACAGAACAGGGTCTCAAATTGAGAAAACCAACTTATGCTTGCTTAAGGGTAAAGGTGAGTTGGGGTGCTGCATGAAACCAGAGATTGAAATGAGCACAGATAAAGTTCCTTTAGCCAAATATGGAATAGACAAGAGCTACTCCTTGCTCAACGAAATGGACTCAACACCGCATATTAAATGCCTAAGAATGTACCTGACTAGTAAGTATCTTAAAATCTATGGATTGCTATGTCTCCGAAAGAGAATCAAGCATGTGTACAGGGGCATAAACGCAGCAGTGATAGGATTGGCGAGGTTCGGTGAGCAAATGAAGACCCTTTGAAGTCATATTGCATGGTACCCATTACACGGGTCTCAACTCTCCAGGATTAAGGTATTCTTCCTTCAGCTAAAAGATGCATGTGGCACCCAGAGTATGATCAACCGTGTGAACGGGAGACGTGTTCAAATATGTCTCAGTTTTCCTCCCCTGGTACTCGGGTGCAACATTCCAGACGCTTTACTAACACTCTCCCCACTTGGAGAGTCAGCGCCTTTAAACTCCTGTTTGTCCCAGTTTGCAATTTCTGCGGAAGATGAACAGGAATAGGGAGAACCAATGAGAGACTAGCTGGAGGTGTCTGGACGGGCAAATTTAACTCTCATTTCCCACCAGGAAGAGGAAATAACCTAAGGCTCAGCATGCCGTGCCGGAACCAGATTGGGCCTGAAGCCATCCTGCGGTGTTGCGGCCAGCTCACAAGAAAGCGAGTTGAAGAAAGGAGCTCAGGGGCACTGTAATTCACAAACATGCAGAGTTATAAATGACAGCTATCGTCCAAAAATATACTGAAGTAAGGGTGCCAAGAGGACTTGAAAGTGGGGCAGAATTGCAGGAAACCGTTTCAGGAGGTAGACTGGAATTGCATTGAAAGCATAGGAAAAGAGGCAGAACGTCCACAATGATGCACTTGGCCAAAAAGGGCGTATGCGTATTTTCGTGAGTATATTCAGGAAAAAACGCATACGCCCTTTTTGGCCAACCAAGCAAACTTGCAAAGGAAATCTGCACTAAAATGAAGTCTCACTTCCCCCCGGTCAAAAGGGCCATCTGAAAAAAGTGTAAAATCCAGAAAGGCAGGACAGGCCATGGAGAACTGGGAGCCTTGTTATGCTGATGGGCGGGATGTAAATAGCCAACAGCCACTCGGGAGAAGTGTATGGTGTTTCCTGAAACATCTAAAAAGCAAAGCAACAGAGCCTAGGGCACTTCCACTTATGGTCCTATAGCTTAGGGAAATTAAAATCAAAAAGAAACAGCCACCCCAGCGTTTGGGACGCCTCTGTTTACAAGAACCTCGTTTACAGTACAAGTTCAACATCGCAGAAAGTGAAAAATGGATAAAGAAGTTGTGGTATTTACTAACAAAGCAATATCACTCAGCAATGAAATCTATGTCATCAGGCCCTTAGCAGCACAATGAGTGTATTCAGGTATGATGATTCTATCTGAAATAAGTCACACAGAAAAAGAAACATCATAAGATATCAGTAATACACGGAATGGAAGCTTGGTTACACAGGAACTGAATTACAGAACAGAACAGGGTCTCAAATTTAGAAAACCAACTTATGCTTGCTTAAGGGTAAAGGTGAGTTGGGGTGCTGCATAAAACCAGAGATTGAAATGAGCACAGATAAAGTTCCTTAAGCCAAATATGGAATAGACAAGAGCTACTCCTTGCTCAACGAAATGGACTCAACACCCCATATTAAACGCCTAAGAATGTACCTGACTAGTAAATATCTTAAAAACTATGGATTGCTATGTCTCCAAAAGAGAATCAAGCGTGTGTACAGGGGCATAAACACAGCAGTGATAGGATTGGAGAGGTTCGGTGAGCAAATGAAGACCCTTTGAAGTCATATTGTATGGTAGCCATTCCACGGGTCTCAACTCTCCAGGTTTAAGATATTCTTCCTTCAGCTAAAACATGCATGTGGAACCCAGAGTATGATCAACCGTGTGAATGGGAGATGTGTTCATATATGTCTCAGTTTCCCTTCCCTGGTACTCGGGTGCAACATTCCAGACACTTTACTAACACTCTCCCCACTTGGAGAGTCAGCGCCTTTAACCTCCTGTTTGGCCCAGTTTGCAATTTCTGCGGAAGATGAACAGGAATAGCGAGCACCAATGAGAGACTAGCTGGAGGTGTCTGGACGGGCAAATTGAACTCTCATTTCCCACCAGGAAGAGGAATTAACCAAAGGCTCAGCGTGCCGTGCCGGAACCAGATTAGGGCCTGAAGCCATCCTGTGGTGCTGCGGCCAGGTCACAAGAAAGCGAGTTGAAGAAAGGAGCTCAGGGGCACTGTAATTCACAAACCTGCAGAGTTATAAATGACAGCTATCGTCCAAAAATATACTGAAGTAAGGCTGCCAAGAGGACTTGAAAGCGGGGCAGAATTGCAGGAAACCGATTTCAGGAGGTAGACTGGAATTGCATTGAAAGCATATGAAAAGAGGCAGAACGTCCACAATGATGCACTTGGCCAAAAAGTGCGTATGCGTTTTTTCCTGAATATATTCAGGAAAAAACGCATACGCCCTTTTTGGCCAACCAAGCAAACTTGCAAAGGAAATCTGCACTACAATGAAGTCTCACTTCACCCCGGTCAAATGGGCCATCTGAAAAAAGTGTAAAATCCAGAAAGGCAGGACAGGCCATGGAGAACTGGGAGCCTTGTTATGCTGATGGGCGGGATGTAAATTGCCAACAGACACTCCGGAGAAGTGTATGGTGTTTCCTGAAACATCTAAAAAACCATGCAACAGAGCCTAGGGCACTTCCACTTATGGTCCTATAGCTTAGGGAAATTTAAATCAAAAAGACAAAGCCACCCCAAAGTTTGGGACGCCTCTGTTTACAAGAACCTCATTTACAGTACAAGTTCAACATCGCAGAAAGTGAAAAATGGATAAAGAAGTTGTGGTATTTACTTACAAAGCAATATCACTCAGCAATGAAATCTATGTTATCAGGCCCGTAGCAGCATAATGAGTGGATTCAGGTATGATGATTCTAACTGAAATAAGTCACACAGAAAAAGAAACATCATAAGATATCAGTAATACACGGAATGTAAACTTGGCTACACAGGAACTGAATTCCAAAACAGAACAGGGTCTCAAATTTAGAAAACCAACTTATGCTTGCTTAAGGGGAAAGGTGAGTTGGGGTGCTGCATAAAACCAGAGATTAAAATGAGCACAGATAAAGTTCCTTAAGCCAAATATGGAATAGACAAGAGCTACTCCTTGGTCTACGAAATGGACTCAACACCCCATATTAAACGCCTAAGAATGTACCTGACTAGTAAGTATCTTAAAACCTATGGATTGCTATGTCTCTAAAAGAGAATCAAGCGTGTGTACAGGGGCATAAACGCAGCAGTGATAGGATTGGAGAGGTTCGGTGAGCAAATGAAGACCCTTTGAAGTCATATTGCATGGTACCCATTACATGGGTCTCAACTCTCCAGGTTTAAGGTATTCTTCCTTCAGCTAAAACATGCATGTGGAACCCAGAGTATGATCAACCGTGTGAACGGGAGACGTGTTCAAATATGTCTCAGTTTTCGTACCCTGGTACTCGGGTGCAACATTCCAGACGCTTTACTAACACTCTCCCCACTTGGAGAGTCAGTCCCTTTACCCTCCTGTTTGGCCCAGTTTGCAATTTTTGCGGAAAATGAACAGGAATAGGGAGAACCAATGAGAGACTAGCTGGAGGTGTCTGGACGGGCAAATTTAACTCTCATTTCCCACCAGGAAGAGGAAATAATCAAAGGCTCAGCATGCCGTGCCGGAACCAGATTAGGGCCTGAAGCCATCCTGGGGTGTTGCGGCCAGGTCACAAGAAAGCGAGTTGAAGAAAGGAGCTCAGGGGCACTGTAATTCACAAACCTGCAGAGTTATAAATGACAGCTATCGTCCAAAAATATACTGAAGTAAGGCTGCCAAGAGGACTTGAAAGGGTGGCAGAATCGCAGGAAACCGATTTCAGGAGGTAGACTGGAATTGCATTGAAACCATAGGAAAAGAGGCAGAGCGTCCACAATGATGCACTTGGCCAAAAACGGCGTATGTGTTTTTTCCTGAATATATTCAGGAAAAAACGCATACGCCCTTTTTGGCCAACCAAGCAAGCTTGCAAAGGAAATCTGCACTACAATGAAGTCTCACTTCCCCCCGTTCAAACGGGCCTTCTGAAAAAAGTGTAAAATCCAGAAAGGCAGGACAGGCCATGGAGAACTGGGAGCCTTGTTATGCTGATGGGCGGGATGTAAATTGCCAACAGACACTCGGGAGAAGTGTATGGTGTTTCCTGAAACATCTAAAAAACAAAGCAACAGAGCCTAGGGCACTTCCACTTATGGTCCTATAGCTTAGGGAAATTAAAATAAAAAAGACAAAGCCACCCCAAAGTTTGGGACGCCTCTGTTTACAAGAACCTCGTTTACCGTACAAGTTCAATATCACAGAAAGTGAAAAATGGATAAAGAACTTGTGGTACTTACGTACAATGCAGTATCACTCAGCAATGAAATCTATGTCATCAGGCCCGTAACAGCATAATGAGTGGATTCAGGTACGATGATTCTAACTGAAATAAGTCACACAGAAAAAGAAACATCATAAGATATCAGTAATACACGGAATGTAAACTTGGCTACACAGGAACTGAATTACAGAACAGAACAGGGTCTCAAATTTAGAAAACCAACTTATGCTTGCTTAAGGGTAAAGGTGAGTTGGGGTGCTGCATGAAACCAGAGATTGAAATGAGCACAGATAAAGTTCCTTTAGCCAAATATGGAATAGACAAGAGCTACTCCTTGCTCAACGAAATGGACTCAACACCCCATATTAAACGCCTAAGAATGTACCTGACTAGTAAGTATCTTAAAACCTATGGATTGCTATGTCTCCGAAAGAGAATCAAGCATGTGTACAGGGGCATAAACGCAGCAGTGATAGGATTGGAGAGGTTCGGTGAGCAAATGAAGACCCTTTGAAGTCATATTGCATGGTACCCATTCCACGGGTTTCAACTACCCAGGATTAAGGTATTCTTCCTTCAGCTAAAACATGCATGTGGAACCCAGAGTATGATCAACCGTGTGAACGGGAGACGTGTTCAAATATGTCTCAGTTTTCCTCCCCTGGTACTCGGGTGCAACATTCCAGACGCTTTACTAACACTCTCCCCACTTGGAGAGTCAGCGCCTTTAAACTCCTGTTTGTCCCAGTTTGCAATTTCTGCGGAAGATGAACAGGAATAGGGAGAACCAATGAGAGACTAGCTGGAGGTGTCTGGACGGGCAAATTTAACTCTCATTTCCCACCAGGAAGAGGAAATAACCAAAGGCTCAGCGTGCCGTGCCGGAACCTGATTGGGCCTGAAGCCATCCTGCGGTGTTGCGGACAGCTCAAAAGAAAGCGAGTTGAAGAAAGGAGCTCAGGGACACTGTAATTCACAAACCTGCAGAGTTATAAATGACAGCTATCGTCCAAAAATATACTGAAGTAAGGCTGCCAAGAGGACTTGAAAGCGGGACAGATTGCAGGAAACCTATTTCAGGAGGTCGACAGGAATTGCATTGAAAGCATAGGAAAAGAGGCAGAACCTCCACAATGATGCACTTGGCCAAAAAGGGCGTATGCGTTTTTTCCTGAATATATTCAGGAAAAAACGCATACGCCCTTTTTGGCCAACCAAGCAACTTGCAAAGAAAATCTGCACTACAATGAAGTCTCACTTCCCGCTGGTCAAAAGGGCCATCTGAAAAAAGTGTAAAATCCAGAAAGGCAGGACAGGCCATGGAGAACTGGGAGCCTTGTTATCCTGATGGGTGGGATGTAAATTGCCAACAGCCACTGGGGAGAAGTGTATGGTGCTTCCTGAAACATCTAAAAAACAAAGCAACAGAGCCTAGGGCACTTCCACTTATGGTCCTATAGCTTAGGGAAATTAAAATCAAAAAGACACAGCCACCCCAACGTTTGGGACGCCTCTGTTTACAAGAACCTCGTTTCCCGTACAAGTTCAATATCACAGAAAGTGAAAAATGGAGAAAGAACTTGTGGTACTTACGTACAATGCAGTATCACTCAGCAATGAAATCTATGTCATCAGGCCCGTAGCAGCATAATGAGTGGATTCAGGTACGATGATTCTAACTGAAATAAGTCACACAGAAAAAGAAACATCATAAGATATCAGTAATACATGGAATGTAAACTTGGCTACACAGGAACTGAATTACAGAACAGAACAGGGCCTCAAATTTAGAAAACCAACTTATGCTTGCTTAAGGGGAAAGGTGAGTTGGGGTGCTGCATAAAACCAGAGATTGAAATGAGCACAGATAAAGTTCCTTAAGCCAAATATGGAATAGACAAGAGCTACTCCTTGGTCTACGAAATGGACTCAACACCCCATATTAAACGCCTAAGAATGTACCTGACTAGTAAGTATCTTAAAACCGATGGATTGCTATGTCTCCAAAAGAGAATCAAGCGTGTGTACATGGGCATAAACGCAGCAGTGATAGGATTGGAGAGGTTCGGTGAGCAAATGAAGACCCTTTGAAGTCATATTGCATGGTACCCATTCCACGGGTCTCAACTCTCCAGGTTTAAGGTATTCTTCCTTCAGCTAAAACATGCATGTGGAACCCAGAGTATGATCAACCGTGTCAACGGGAGACGTGTTCAAATATGTCTCAGTTTTCGTCCCCTGGTACTCGGGTGCAACATTCCAGACGCTTTACTAACACTCTCCCCACTTGGAGAGTCAGCACCTTTAACCTCTTGTTTGGCCCAGTTTGCAATTTCTGCGGAAGATGAACAGGAATAGGGAGAACCAATGAGAGACTAGCTGGAGGTGTCTGGACGGACAAATTTAACTCTCATTTCCCACCAGGAAGAGGAAATAACCAAAGGCTCAGCATGCCGTGCCGGAACCAGATTAGGGCCTGAAGCCATCCTGCGGTGTTGTGGCCAGCTCAAAAGAAAGCGAGTTGAAGAAAGGAGCTCAGGGGCACTGTAATTCACAAACCTGCAGAGTTATAAATGACAGCTATCGTCCAAAAATATACTGAAGTCAGGCTGCCAAGAGGACTTGAAAGCGGGGCAGAATTGCAGGAAACCGATTTCAGGAGGTAGACTGGAATTGCATTGAAAGCATAGGAAAAGAGGCAGAACGTCCACAATGATGCACTTGGCCAAAAAGTGCGTATGCGTTTTTTCCTGAATATATTCAGGAAAAAACGCATACGCACTTTTTGGCCAACCAAGCAAGCTTGAAAAGGAAATCTGCACTACAATGAAGTCTCACTTCCCCCCGGTCAAAAGGGCCATCTGAAAAAAGTGTAAAATCCAGAAAGGCAGGACAGGCCATGGAGAACTGGGAGCCTTGTTATGCTGATGGGCGGGATGTAAATTGCCAACAGACACTCGGGAGAAGTGTATGGTGTTTCCTGAAACATCTAAAAAACAAAGCAACAGAGCCTAGGGCACTTCCACTTATGGTCCTATAGCTTAGGGAAATTAAAATCAAAAAGACAAAGCCACCCCAAAGTTTGGGACGCCTCTGTTTACAAGAACCTCGTTTACCGTACAAGTTCAATATCACAGAAAGTGAAAAATGGATAAAGAACTTGTGGTACTTACGTACAATGCAGTATCACTCAGCAATGAAATCTATGTCATCAGGCCCGTAGCAGCATAATGAGTGGATTCAGGTACGATGATTCTAACTGAAATAAGTCACACAGAAAAAGAAACATCATAAGATATCAGTAATACACGGAATGTAAACTTGGCTACACAGGAACTGAATTACAGAACAGAACAGGGTCTCAAATTGAGAAAACCAACTTACGCTTGCTTAAGGGTAAAGGTGAGTTGGGGTGCTGCATGAAACCAGAGATTGAAATGAGCACAGATAAAGTTCCTTTAGCCAAATATGGAATAGACAAGAGCTACTCCTTGCTCAACGAAATGGACTCAACACCGCATATTAAACGCCTAAGAATGTACCTGACTAGTAAGTATCTTAAAATCTATGGATTGCTATGTCTCCGAAAGAGAATCAAGCATGTGTACAGGGGCATAAACGCAGCAGTGATAGGATTGGAGAGGTTCGGTGAGCAAATGAAGACCCTTTGAAGTCATATTGCATGGTACCCATTACACGGGTCTCAACTCTCCAGGATTAAGGTATTCTTCCTTCAGCTAAAAGATGCATGTGGCACCCAGAGTATGATCAACCGTGTGAACGGGAGACGTGTTCAAATATGTCTCAGTTTTCCTCCCCTGGTACTCGGGTGCAACATTCCAGACGCTTTACTAACACTCTCCCCACTTGGAGAGTCAGCGCCTTTAAACTCCTGTTTGTCCCAGTTTGCAATTTCTGCGGAAGATGAACAGGAATAGGGAGAACCAATGAGAGACTAGCTGGAGGTGTCTGGACGGGCAAATTTAACTCTCATTTCCCACCAGGAAGAGGAAATAACCAAAGGCTCAGCATGCCGTGCCGGAACCAGATTGGGCCTGAAGCCATCCTGCGGTGTTGCGGCCAGCTCACAAGAAAGCGAGTTGAAGAAAGGAGCTCAGGGGCACTGTAATTCACAAACATGCAGAGTTATAAATGACAGCTATCGTCCAAAAATATACTGAAGTAAGGGTGCCAAGAGGACTTGAAAGTGGGGCAGAATTGCAGGAAACCGTTTCAGGAGGTAGACTGGAATTGCATTGAAAGCATAGGAAAAGAGGCAGAACGTCCACAATGATGCACTTGGCCAAAAAGGGCGTATGCGTATTTTCGTGAGTATATTCAGGAAAAAACGCATACGCCCTTTTTGGCCAACCAAGCAAACTTGCAAAGGAAATCTGCACTAAAATGAAGTCTCACTTCCCCCCGGTCAAAAGGGCCATCTGAAAAAAGTGTAAAATCCAGAAAGGCAGGACAGGCCATGGAGAACTGGGAGCCTTGTTATGCTGATGGGCGGGATGTAAATAGCCAACAGCCACTCGGGAGAAGTGTATGGTGTTTCCTGAAACATCTAAAAAGCAAAGCAACAGAGCCTAGGGCACTTCCACTTATGGTCCTATAGCTTAGGGAAATTAAAATCAAAAAGACACAGCCACCCCAGCGTTTGGGACGCCTCTGTTTACAAGAACCTCGTTTACAGTACAAGTTCAACATCGCAGAAAGTGAAAAATGGATAAAGAAGTTGTGGTATTTACTAACAAAGCAATATCACTCAGCAATGAAATCTATGTCATCAGGCCCTTAGCAGCACAATGAGTGTATTCAGGTATGATGATTCTATCTGAAATAAGTCACACAGAAAAAGAAACATCATAAGATATCAGTAATACACGGAATGGAAGCTTGGTTACACAGGAACTGAATTACAGAACAGAACAGGGTCTCAAATTTAGAAAACCAACTTATGCTTGCTTAAGGGTAAAGGTGAGTTGGGGTGCTGCATAAAACCAGAGATTGAAATGAGCACAGATAAAGTTCCTTAAGCCAAATATGGAATAGACAAGAGCTACTCCTTGCTCAACGAAATGGACTCAACACCCCATATTAAACGCCTAAGAATGTACCTGACTAGTAAATATCTTAAAAACTATGGATTGCTATGTCTCCAAAAGAGAATCAAGCGTGTGTACAGGGGCATAAACACAGCAGTGATAGGATTGGAGAGGTTCGGTGAGCAAATGAAGACCCTTTGAAGTCATATTGTATGGTAGCCATTCCACGGGTCTCAACTCTCCAGGTTTAAGATATTCTTCCTTCAGCTAAAACATGCATGTGGAACCCAGAGTATGATCAACCGTGTGAATGGGAGATGTGTTCATATATGTCTCAGTTTCCCTTCCCTGGTACTCGGGTGCAACATTCCAGACACTTTACTAACACTCTCCCCACTTGGAGAGTCAGCGCCTTTAACCTCCTGTTTGGCCCAGTTTGCAATTTCTGCGGAAGATGAACAGGAATAGCGAGCACCAATGAGAGACTAGCTGGAGGTGTCTGGACGGGCAAATTGAACTCTCATTTCCCACCAGGAAGAGGAATTAACCAAAGGCTCAGCGTGCCGTGCCGGAACCAGATTAGGGCCTGAAGCCATCCTGTGGTGCTGCGGCCAGGTCACAAGAAAGCGAGTTGAAGAAAGGAGCTCAGGGGCACTGTAATTCACAAACCTGCAGAGTTATAAATGACAGCTATCGTCCAAAAATATACTGAAGTAAGGCTGCCAAGAGGACTTGAAAGCGGGGCAGAATTGCAGGAAACCGATTTCAGGAGGTAGACTGGAATTGCATTGAAAGCATATGAAAAGAGGCAGAACGTCCACAATGATGCACTTGGCCAAAAAGTGCGTATGCGTTTTTTCCTGAATATATTCAGGAAAAAACGCATACGCCCTTTTTGGCCAACCAAGCAAACTTGCAAAGGAAATCTGCACTACAATGAAGTCTCACTTCACCCCGGTCAAATGGGCCATCTGAAAAAAGTGTAAAATCCAGAAAGGCAGGACAGGCCATGGAGAACTGGGAGCCTTGTTATGCTGATGGGCGGGATGTAAATTGCCAACAGACACTCCGGAGAAGTGTATGGTGTTTCCTGAAACATCTAAAAAACCATGCAACAGAGCCTAGGGCACTTCCACTTATGGTCCTATAGCTTAGGGAAATTTAAATCAAAAAGACAAAGCCACCCCAAAGTTTGGGACGCCTCTGTTTACAAGAACCTCGTTTACAGTACAAGTTCAACATCGCAGAAAGTGAAAAATGGATAAAGAAGTTGTGGTATTTACTTACAAAGCAATATCACTCAGCAATGAAATCTATGTTATCAGGCCCGTAGCAGCATAATGAGTGGATTCAGGTATGATGATTCTAACTGAAATAAGTCACACAGAAAAAGAAACATCATAAGATATCAGTAATACACGGAATGTAAACTTGGCTACACAGGAACTGAATTCCAAAACAGAACAGGGTCTCAAATTTAGAAAACCAACTTATGCTTGCTTAAGGGGAAAGGTGAGTTGGGGTGCTGCATAAAACCAGAGATTAAAATGAGCACAGATAAAGTTCCTTAAGCCAAATATGGAATAGACAAGAGCTACTCCTTGGTCTACGAAATGGACTCAACACCCCATATTAAACGCCTAAGAATGTACCTGACTAGTAAGTATCTTAAAACCTATGGATTGCTATGTCTCCAAAAGAGAATCAAGCGTGTGTACAGGGGCATAAACGCAGCAGTGATAGGATTGGAGAGGTTCGGTGAGCAAATGAAGACCCTTTGAAGTCATATTGCATGGTACCCATTACATGGGTCTCAACTCTCCAGGTTTAAGGTATTCTTCCTTCAGCTAAAACATGCATGTGGAACCCAGAGTATGATCAACCGTGTGAACGGGAGACGTGTTCAAATATGTCTCAGTTTTCGTACCCTGGTACTCGGGTGCAACATTCCAGACGCTTTACTAACACTCTCCCCACTTGGAGAGTCAGTCCCTTTACCCTCCTGTTTGGCCCAGTTTGCAATTTTTGCGGAAGATGAACAGGAATAGGGAGAACCAATGAGAGACTAGCTGGAGGTGTCTGGACGGGCAAATTTAACTCTCATTTCCCACCAGGAAGAGGAAATAATCAAAGGCTCAGCGTGCCGTGCCGGAACCAGATTAGGGCCTGAAGCCATCCTGGGGTGTTGCGGCCAGGTCACAAGAAAGCGAGTTGAAGAAAGGAGCTCAGGGGCACTGTAATTCACAAACCTGCAGAGTTATAAATGACAGCTATCGTCCAAAAATATACTGAAGTAAGGCTGCCAAGAGGACTTGAAAGGGTGGCAGAATCGCAGGAAACCGATTTCAGGAGGTAGACTGGAATTGCATTGAAACCATAGGAAAAGAGGCAGAGCGTCCACAATGATGCACTTGGCCAAAAACGGCGTATGTGTTTTTTCCTGAATATATTCAGGAAAAAACGCATACGCCCTTTTTGGCCAACCAAGCAAGCTTGCAAAGGAAATCTGCACTACAATGAAGTCTCACTTCCCCCCGTTCAAACGGGCCTTCTGAAAAAAGTGTAAAATCCAGAAAGGCAGGACAGGCCATGGAGAACTGGGAGCCTTGTTATGCTGATGGGCGGGATGAAAATTGCCAACAGACACTCGGGAGAAGTGTATGGTGTTTCCTGAAACATCTAAAAAACAAAGCAACAGAGCCTAGGGCACTTCCACTTATGGTCCTATAGCTTAGGGAAATTAAAATAAAAAAGACAAAGCCACCCCAAAGTTTGGGACGCCTCTGTTTACAAGAACCTCGTTTACCGTACAAGTTCAATATCACAGAAAGTGAAAAATGGATAAAGAACTTGTGGTACTTACGTACAATGCAGTATCACTCAGCAATGAAATCTATGTCATCAGGCCCGTAGCAGCATAATGAGTGGATTCAGGTACGATGATTCTAACTGAAATAAGTCACACAGAAAAAGAAACATCATAAGATATCAGTAATACACGGAATGTAAACTTGGCTACACAGGAACTGAATTACAGAACAGAACAGGGTCTCAAATTTAGAAAACCAACTTATGCTTGCTTAAGGGTAAAGGTGAGTTGGGGTGCTGCATGAAACCAGAGATTGAAATGAGCACAGATAAAGTTCCTTTAGCCAAATATGGAATAGACAAGAGCTACTCCTTGCTCAACGAAATGGACTCAACACCCCATATTAAACGCCTAAGAATGTACCTGACTAGTAAGTATCTTAAAACCTATGGATTGCTATGTCTCCGAAAGAGAATCAAGCATGTGTACAGGGGCATAAACGCAGCAGTGATAGGATTGGAGAGGTTCGGTGAGCAAATGAAGACCCTTTGAAGTCATATTGCATGGTACCCATTCCACGGGTTTCCACTACCCAGGATTAAGGTATTCTTCCTTCAGCTAAAACATGCATGTGGAACCCAGAGTATGATCAACCGTGTGAACGGGAGACGTGTTCAAATATGTCTCAGTTTTCCTCCCCTGGTACTCGGGTGCAACATTCCAGACGCTTTACTAACACTCTCCGCACTTGGAGAGTCAGCGCCTTTAAACTCCTGTTTGTCCCAGTTTGCAATTTCTGCGGAAGATGAACAGGAATAGGGAGAACCAATGAGAGACTAGCTGGAGGTGTCTGGACGGGCAAATTTAACTCTCATTTCCCACCAGGAAGAGGAAATAACCAAAGGCTCAGCGTGCCGTGCCGGAACCTGATTGGGCCTGAAGCCATCCTGCGGTGTTGCGGCCAGCTCAAAAGAAAGCGAGTTGAAGAAAGGAGCTCAGGGACACTGTAATTCACAAACCTGCAGAGTTATAAATGACAGCTATCGTCCAAAAATATACTGAAGTAAGGCTGCCAAGAGGACTTGAAAGCGGGACAGATTGCAGGAAACCTATTTCAGGAGGTCGACAGGAATTGCATTGAAAGCATAGGAAAAGAGGCAGAACCTCCACAATGATGCACTTGGCCAAAAAGGGCGTATGCGTTTTTTCCTGAATATATTCAGGAAAAAACGCATACGCCCTTTTTGGCCAACCAAGCAAGCTTGCAAAGAAAATCTGCACTACAATGAAGTCTCACTTCCCGCTGGTCAAAAGGGCCATCTGAAAAAAGTGTAAAATCCAGAAAGGCAGGACAGGCCATGGAGAACTGGGAGCCTTGTTATCCTGATGGGTGGGATGTAAATTGCCAACAGCCACTGGGGAGAAGTGTATGGTGCTTCCTGAAACATCTAAAAAACAAAGCAACAGAGCCTAGGGCACTTCCACTTATGGTCCTATAGCTTAGGGAAATTAAAATCAAAAAGACACAGCCACCCCAACGTTTGGGACGCCTCTGTTTACAAGAACCTCGTTTCCCGTACAAGTTCAATATCACAGAAAGTGAAAAATGGAGAAAGAACTTGTGGTACTTACGTACAATGCAGTATCACTCAGCAATGAAATCTATGTCATCAGGCCCGTAGCAGCATAATGAGTGGATTCAGGTACGATGATTCTAACTGAAATAAGTCACACAGAAAAAGAAACATCATAAGATATCAGTAATACATGGAATGTAAACTTGGCTACACAGGAACTGAATTACAGAACAGAACAGGGCCTCAAATTTAGAAAACCAACTTATGCTTGCTTAAGGGGAAAGGTGAGTTGGGGTGCTGCATAAAACCAGAGATTGAAATGAGCACAGATAAAGTTCCTTAAGCCAAATATGGAATAGACAAGAGCTACTCCTTGGTCTACGAAATGGACTCAACACCCCATATTAAACGCCTAAGAATGTACCTGACTAGTAAGTATCTTAAAACCGATGGATTGCTATGTCTCCAAAAGAGAATCAAGCGTGTGTACATGGGCATAAACGCAGCAGTGATAGGATTGGAGAGGTTCGGTGAGCAAATGAAGACCCTTTGAAGTCATATTGCATGGTACCCATTCCACGGGTCTCAACTCTCCAGGTTTAAGGTATTCTTCCTTCAGCTAAAACATGCATGTGGAACCCAGAGTATGATCAACCGTGTCAACGGGAGACGTGTTCAAATATGTCTCAGTTTTCGTCCCCTGGTACTCGGGTGCAACATTCCAGACGCTTTACTAACACTCTCCCCACTTGGAGAGTCAGCACCTTTAACCTCTTGTTTGGCCCAGTTTGCAATTTCTGCGGAAGATGAACAGGAATAGGGAGAACCAATGAGAGACTAGCTGGAGGTGTCTGGACGGACAAATTTAACTCTCATTTCCCACCAGGAAGAGGAAATAACCAAAGGCTCAGCATGCCGTGCCGGAACCAGATTAGGGCCTGAAGCCATCCTGCGGTGTTGTGGCCAGCTCAAAAGAAAGCGAGTTGAAGAAAGGAGCTCAGGGGCACTGTAATTCACAAACCTGCAGAGTTATAAATGACAGCTATCGTCCAAAAATATACTGAAGTAAGGCTGCCAAGAGGACTTGAAAGCGGGGCAGAATTGCAGGAAACCGATTTCAGGAGGTAGACTGGAATTGCATTGAAAGCATAGGAAAAGAGGCAGAACGTCCACAATGATGCACTTGGCCAAAAAGGGCATATGCGTTTTTTCCTGAATATATTCAGGAAAAAACGCATATGCCCTTTTTGGCCAACCAAGCAAGCTTGCAAAGGAAATCTGCACTACAATGAAATCTCACTTCCCCCCGGTCAAAAGGGCCATCTGAAAAAAGTGTAAAATCCAGAAAGGCAGGACAGGCCATGGAGAACTGGGAGCCTTGTTATGCTGATGGGCGGGATGTAAATTGCCAACAGACACTCGGGAGAAGTGTATGGTGTTTCCTGAAACATCTAAAAAACAAAGCAACAGAGCCTAGGGCACTTCCACTTATGGTCCTATAGCTTAGGGAAATTAAAATCAAAAAGACACAGCCACCCCAAAGTTTGGAAAGGCTCTGTTTACAAGAACCTCGTTTACAGTACAAGTTCAACATCGCAGAAAGTGAAAAATGGATAAAGAAGTTGTGGTATTTACTTACAAAGCAATATCACTCAGCAATGAAATCTATGTCATCAGGCCCTTAGCAGCACAATGAGTGGATTCAGGTATGATGATTCTAACTGAAATAAGTCACACAGAAAAAGAAACATCATAAGATATCAGTAATACACGGAATGTAAACTTGGCTACACAGGAACTGAATTACAGAACAGAACAGGGTCTCAAATTTAGAAAACCAACTTATGCTTGCTTAAGGGGAAAGGTGAGTTGGGGTGCTGCATAAAACCAGAGATTGAAATGAGCACAGATAAAGTTCCTTAAGCCAAATATGGAATAGACAAGAGCTACTCCTTGCTCAACAAAATGGACTCAACACCGCATATTAAACGCCTAAGAATGTACCTGACTAGTAAGTATCTTAAAACCTATGGATTGCTATGTCTCCGAAAGAGAATCAAGCATGTGTACAGGGGCATAAACGCAGCAGTGATAGGATTGGAGAGGTTCGGTGAGCAAATGAAGACCCTTTGAAGTCATATTGCATGGTACCCATTCCACGGGTTTCAACTACCCAGGTTTAAGGTATTCTTCCTTCAGCTAAAACATGCATGTGGAACCTAGAGTATGATCAACCATGTGATCGGGAGACGTGTTCAAATATGTCTCAGTTTTCGTACCCTGGTACTCGGGTGCAACATTCCAGACGCTTTACTAACACTCTCCCGACTTGGAGAGTCAGTCCCTTTAACCTCCTGTTTGGCCCAGTTTGCAATTTCTGCGGAAGATGAACAGGAATAGCGAGAACCAATGAGAGACTAGCTGGAGGTGTCTGGACGGGCAAATTTAACTCTCATTTCCCACCAGGAAGAGGAATTAACCAAAGGCTCAGCGTGCCGTGCCGGAACCAGATTAGGGCCTGAAGCCATCCTGCGGTGTTGCGGCCAGGTCACAAGAAAGCGAGTTGAAGAAAGGAGCTCAGGGACACTGTAATTCACAAACATGCAGAGTTATAAATGACAGCTATCGTCCAAAAATATACTGAAGTCAGGCTGCCAAGAGGACTTGAAAGCGGGGCAGAATTGCAGGAAACCGATTTCAGGAGGTAGACTGGAATTGCATTGAAAGCATAGGAAAAGAGGCAGAACGTCCACAATGATGCACTTGGCCAAAAAGGGCGTATGCGTTTTTTCCTGAATATATTCAGGAAAAAACGCATACGCCCTTTTTGGCCAACCAAGCAAGCTTGAAAAGGAAATCTGCACTACAATGAAGTCTCACTTCCCCCCGGTCAAAAGGGCCATCTGAAAAAAGTGTAAAATCCAGAAAGGCAGGACAGGCCATGGAGAACTGGGAGCCTTGTTATGCTGATGGGCGGGATGTAAATTGCCAACAGACACTCGGGAGAAGTGTATGGTGTTTCCTGAAACATCTAAAAAACAAAGCAACAGAGCCTAGGGCACTTCCACTTATGGTCCTATAGCTTAGGGAAATTAAAATCAAAAAGACAAAGCCACCCCAAAGTTTGGGACGCCTCTGTTTACAAGAACCTCGTTTACCGTACAAGTTCACTATCACAGAAAGTGAAAAATGGATAAAGAACTTGTGGTACTTACGTACAATGCAGTATCACTCAGCAATGAAATCTATGTCATCAGGCCCGTAGCAGCATAATGAGTGGATTCAGGTACGATGATTCTAACTGAAATAAGTCACACAGAAAAAGAAACATCATAAGATATCAGTAATACACGGAATGTAAACTTGGCTACACAGGAACTGAATTACAGAACAGAACAGGGTCTCAAATTTAGAAAACCAACTTATGCTTGCTTAAGGGTAAAGGTGAGTTGGGGTGCTGCATGAAACCAGAGATTGAAATGAGCACAGATAAAGTTCCTTTAGCCAAATATGGAATAGACAAGAGCTACTCCTTGCTCAACGAAATGGACTCAACACCGCATATTAAACGCCTAAGAATGTACCTGACTAGTAAGTATCTTAAAACCTATGGATTGCTATGTCTCCGAAAGAGAATCAAGCATGTGTACAGGGGCATAAACGCAGCAGTGATAGGATTGGAGAGGTTCGGTGAGCAAATGAAGACCCTTTGAAGTCATATTGCATGGTACCCATTCCACGGGTTTCAACTACTGAGGTTTAAGGTATTCTTCCTTCAGCTAAAACATGCATGTGGAACCTAGAGTATGATCAACCATGTGATCGGGAGACGTGTTCAAATATGTCTCAGTTTTCGTACCCTGGTACTCGGGTGCAACATTCCAGACGCTTTACTAACACTCTCCCGACTTGGAGATTCAGTCCCTTTAACCTCCTGTTTGGCCCAGTTTGCAATTTCTGCGGAAGATGAACAGGAATAGCGAGAACCAATGAGAGACTAGCTGGAGGTGTCTGGACGGGCAAATTTAACTCTCATTTCCCACCAGGAAGAGGAATTAACCAAAGGCTCAGCGTGCCATGCCGGAACCAGATTTGGGCCTGAAGCCATCCTGCGGTGTTGCGGCCAGCTCACAAGAAAGCGAGTTGAAGAAAGGAGCTCAGGGACACTGTAATTCACAAACCTGTGGAGTTATAAATGACAGCTATCATCCAAAATTATACTGAAGTAAGGCTGCGAAGAGGACTTGAATGCGGGGCAGAATTGCTGGAAACCGATTTCAGAAGGTACACGGGTGTCGCTCTTAAAGCATAGGAAAGAGACAGAACTTGGAAAATAATGGACTTGGCAAAAAAGGGCATATGTGTTTTATCCAGAGCTCTGATAACTGAGGGGAGGAGATTCCCAGCAGGTTTAACTGCCACCTGAGGGCTCACATTGCCAAGGCAACGTGAGCAAGCCAGGCAGGAGTTACCTCACAGCAGAGGTCCCACCTTATAGAAGGGTGAGAAACCCAGCCAACATCAGACTCTCACCAGAGGGCCCACATCACGAAGGGGATGGTAACCAGGCAGGAGTGTCTTCACACCAGTGGGGCCGCATCATCTAAAGGTGAGGTACTCAGCACATGTGTCCTCAAACCAGAGGACCCACATCACCAAGGGCCTTGGAGTGAGGCAGGCAGGAGTAGCCTCACAACACTGGGCCCATAGAATAAAAAAGTGAGGAATCCAGCAGTTGGAACCTCCCAGCAGGCGGCCCAGAGCACCGAGGCTATGGGATCCAGGCCACAGTGAACTCACAGAAGAGGGCCCATGTCATGAAACTGAGCAACCCAGCCATTGGGACCTCAGAGCAGGAGGCCCACATCCCCATGGGGATGGAAATCTGGTAGGAGTGTCCTCGCACCACTGAGAACGTATCAGAAAATTTTGGGAGACCAGCAGTTAGGGCCTGATGCCAGAGGACCCTCATCACCAAGGGAAGGAGGCTCCCAGCAGGCTCCAACTGCCACCAGAGGGCTGACGTCACCAAGGTGATGTGTGCCAACCAGGCACGAATGACCTCACAGCAGAGGGCCCACCTCAGAGAAGTGTGACGAACCCAGTCAGGATCAGACTCGCACCAGAGGGCCCACATCACCAAATGGATTGGAACCAGGCAGGAGTGTCCTCACATGAGTAGGGCCACATCATCTAAAGGTGAGGAACCCAGAACATGTGGCTTCAAACCATAGGACACCCATCACCAAGGGGCTGGGAGTGAGGCAGGCAGGAGGAGCCTCATAACAGAGGGCCCAAAAATAAGAAAGGTGAGGAATCCAGCATTTGGAACCTCCCAGCAGGCGGCCCAGAGCTCAGAGGCTATGGGATCCAGGCCGGAGTGAACTAACACCAGACAGCCCACATCATGAAACTGTGAGCAACCCAGACATTGGGACCTCAGAGCAGAAGGCCCACATCCCCATGGTGATGGGAACATGACAGGAGTGTCCTGGCATCACTGGGCTCACATCAGAAAACGTGGGGTGCTCAGAAGTTAGGGCCTGACGCTAGAGGGCACTCATCACTGAGAGGAGGAGGCTCCCAGCAGGCTCCAGCTGCCAACAGAGGGCCAACGTCGCCAAGGCGATGTGTGCCAGCCCGGCAGGAGTGACCTCACAGCAGAGGGCCCACCTCACAGAAGGGTGAGGAACACAGCCAGGATCAGACTCTCACCAGAGGGCCCACATCACCAAGGGGATGGGAACCAGGCAGGAGTGTCCCCACACCAGTGGGACAACATCATCGAAAGCTGAGGATCCCAGCACATGTAGCCTCAAACCAGAGGAACCACATCACCAAGGGGTTCGGAATGAGGCTGGCAGGACCGGCCTCACAACACAGGGTCCATAGAATATAAAAGTTGAGGAATCCAGCAGTTGGAACCTCCCAGCAAGTGGCCCAGAGCACCGAGGCTATGGGATCCAGGCCACAGTGAACTCACAGCAGAGGGCCCACATCATGAACCTGTGAGCAGCCCAGCCGTTGGGACCTCAGAACAGAAGGCCCACATCCCCATTGGGATGGGAACCTGGCAGGAGTGGCTTCGCACCACTTAGCACATATCAGAAAATGTTAGGAGCCTGGCAGTTAGGTCCTGACGCCAGGGGGTCCTCATAACTGAGGGGAGGAGACTCCCAGCAGGTTTCAACTGCCAACAGAGGGCCCACGTCTACAAGGTGGCATGCACCAGCCAGGCAGTAGTGACCTCACAGCAGAGGGCCTATCTCACAGAAGGGTGAGGAACCGAGGCAGGATGAGACTCTCACCAGAGGGCCCACAACACCAAGGGGATGGGAACCAGTCAGGACTGTCCTCCCACCAGTGGGGCCACATCATCGAAAGGTGAGGAACCCAGCACATGTGGCCTCATATCAGAGGACATACATCACAAAGGGGATGGGAGTGAGGCAGGTAGGAGTAGCCAAAAACAGAGGGCCCAAAGAATAAAAAAGGTGAGGAATCCAGCATTTGGAACCTCCCAGCAGGCGGCCGAGAGCACAGAAGCTATGGGATGCAGGCAGGAGTGAACTAACACCAGAGAGCCCACATCATGAAACTGTGAGCAACCCAGGCGTTGGGACCTCAGAGCAGAAAGCCCACATCCCCATGGGGATGGGAACCTGACAGGAGTGTCCTGGCAACACTGGGCTCACATCAGAAAACGTGGGGAGCCCAGCAGTTAGGGCCTGATGCTAGAGGGCCGTCATCACCGAGGGGAGGAGGCTCCCAGCAGGTTCCATGTGCCAACAGAGGGCCCACGTTGCCAAGGTGATGTGTGCAAGTCAGGCAGGATTGACCTCACAGCAGAGGGCCTACCTCACAGAAGAGTGAGGAACCCAGCCAGGATAAGACTGTCACCAGAAGGCCCACATCACCAAGGGGATGGGAACCAGGCAGGAGTGTCCTCACACCAGTGGGGCCACATCATTGAAAGTTGCAGAACCCAGCACATGTGGCCTCAAACCAGAAGACCCACATCACGAAGGGGTTGCGAGTGAGGCAGGCAAGAGGAGCATCACAACACAGGGTCCATAGAATACAAAAGTTGAGGAATCGAGCAGTTGGAACCTCCCAGCAGGCAGCCAAGAGCACAGAGGCTATGGGATCCAGGCCACAGTGAACTAAGACCAGAGAGCCCACATCATGAAATTGTGATCAACCCAGCCGTTGGAACCTCAGAGCAGAAGGCCCACATCCCCATGGAGATGGGAACCTAAGAGGAGTGCCCGAGCATCACTGGGCTCACTAAGAAAAGTTGGGGAGCCCAGCAGTTAGGGCCTGACGTCAGAGGGCCCTCATCACAGAGGTGAGGAGGCTCCCAGCAGGGTCCAAGTGCCACCAGAGGGCTCATGTCAACAAGGCGAGGTGAGCAAGCCAGGCAAGAGTTACCTGATAGTAGAGGGCGCACCTCACAGATGGGTGAGGAACCCAGCCAGGATCAGACTCTTACCAGAGGGCCCACATCACAAAGGGGATGGGAACCAGTCAGGATTATCCTCACACCAGTGGGGCCTCATCATCTTAAGGTGAGGAACCCAGCACATGTGTCCTCAAACCAGAGGACCCACATCACCAAGGGCCTTGGAGTGAGGCAGGCAGGAGTAGCCTCACAACACAGGGCACATAATATAAAAAACGTGAGGATTCCAGCATTTAGACCTTCCAGCAGGCGGCCCAGAACACCAAGGCTATGGGATCCAGGCCACAGTGAACTCACAGCAGAGGGCCCACATCATAAAACTGTGAGCAACCCAGGCGTTGGGACCTCAGCACAGAAGGCCCACATCCCCATGGGAATGGGAACCTGGCTGGAGTGTCCTCGCACCACTGGGCGCACATCAGAAAATGTGGGGAGCCCACCATTTAGAGCCTGACGCCAGAGGGCCGTCATCACCGAGAGGAGGAGGCACCCTGCACGCTCCAACTGCCACCAGAGAGCTCACGTCTCCAAGGTGACGTGTGCCAGCCAGGCAGGAGTGACCTCACAGCAGAGGGCCCACCTCACAGAACGTTGAGGAACCCAGCCAGGATTAGACTCTCGCCAGAGGACCCACCTCACCAAGGGGATGGGAACCAGGCAGGAGTGTCCTCACACGAGTGGGGCCACATCATCGAAAGGTGAGGAATGCAGCACATGTGGCCTCAAGCCATAGGACAGCCATCACCAAGGGGCTGGCAGTGAGGCAGGCAGGAGGAGCCTCACAACAGAGGGCACATAGAATAAAGAAGTTGAGGAATCCAGCAGTTGGAACCTCCCAGCAGGCGGCTCAGAGCACCGATGATAAGGGATCCTTGCCGGAGTGAACTCACAGCAGAGGGCCCACATCATGGTACTGTGAGCAAGCCAGCCGTTTTGACCTCAGAGCAGAAGGCCCATATCCCCATGGGGATGGGAACCTGGCAAGAGTGTCCTCACTCACTTGGCGCACATCAGAAAATGTGGGGAGCCCAGCAGTTATGGCCTAAGGCAAGAGGGCCCTCACCACCGAGGGGAGGAGGATCCCAGCACACTCCAACTGCCACCAGAGGGCCCACGTCGCCAAGGTGACGTGTGCCAGACAGGCATGATTGACCTCACAGCAGAGGGCCCACCTCACAGAAGGGTGAGGAACCCAGCCAGGATCAGACTCTCACCTGAGGGCCCACATCAGCAAGGGGATGGGAACCAGTCAGGACTGTCTTCCCTCCAGTGGGGCCACATCATCGAAAGGTGCGGAACCCAGCACATGTGGCCTCAAATCAGAGGACACATATCACAAAGGGAATGGGAGTGAGGCAGGCAGGAGTAGCCTAAAAACAGAGGGCCCAAAGAATAAGAAAGGGGAGGAATCCAGCAGTTGGAACCTCCCAGCAGGCGGCCGAGAGCACAGAAGCTATGGGATGCAGGCAGGAGTGAACTAACAGCAGAGAACTAACAGCAGAGAACAGCAGTGAACTAACAGCAGAGAACATCATGAAACTGTGAGCAACCCAGGCGTTGGGACCTCAGAGCAGAAGGCCCACATCCCAATGGGGATGTGAACCTGGCTGGAGTGTCCTCGCACCACTGGGCGCACATCACAAAATGTGGGGAGCCCAGCAGTTAGGGCCTGACGCCAGAGGGCCCTCATCACCGAGGGGAGGAGGCTCCCAGCAGGCTCCAAGTGCCACCAGAGGGCTCATGTCCACAAGGCGAGGTGAGCAAGCCAGGCAGGAGTGACCTCACAGCAGACGGCCCACCTCACAGATGGGTGAGGAACCCAGCCAGGATCAGACTCTCAACAGAGGGCCCACATCACCAAGGGGATGTGAACCAGGCAGGAGTCTCCTAAGACCATTGGTCCCACATCATCGAAAGGTGAGGAACCCAGCACATGTGGCCTCAAACCAGACGACACACATCACGAAGGGGCTGGGAGTGAGGCAGACAGGAGGATCCTCACAACAGAGGGCCCCAAAAATTAAAAAAGTGAGGAATCCAGCAGTTGGAACCTCCCAGCAGGCGGCCAAGAGCACAGAGGCTATGGGATCCAGGCCTCTGTGAACTAACACCAGAGAGCCCACATCATGAAAATGTGAACAACCCGGCCGTTGGGACCTCAGAGCAGAAGGCCCACATCCCCATGGAGATGGGATCCTAAGAGGAGTGCCAAAGCATCACTGGGCTCACTAAAAAAAGTTGGTGAGCCCAGCAGTTAGGGCCTGACGCAAGAGGGCCCTCATCACCGGGGGGAGGAGATTCCCAGCACGCTCCAACTGCCACCACACGGCTGATTTCACCAAGGCAATGTGTGCCAGCCATGCAGGAGTGACCTATCAGCAAAGGGTCTCCCTCACAGAAGGGTGAGGAACACAGCCAGGAACAGACTCTCACCAGGGGGTCCACATAACCACGTGGATAGGAACCAGGCAGGAGTGTCCTCACACTAGTGGGGCCACATCATCGAAAGGTGAGGAACCCAGCAAAGGTGGCCACAAACCAGAGGACCCACATCACCAAGGGGTTGAGAGTGAGGTAGGTGTCTGGACGGGCATTTTTAACACTCATTTCCCACCAGGAAGAGGAATTAACCAAAGGCTCAGCATGCCCTGCCAGAAGCAGATTAGGGCCTGAAGCAGTCTTGCGGGTTTGCGGCCAGCTCACAAGAAAGCGAGGTGAAGAAAGGAGCTCAGGGGCCCTGTAATTCACAAACCTGCAGAGTTACAAATGACAGATAACGTCCAAAAATATATTGAAGTAAGGCTGCGAAGAGGACGTCAAAGCGGGGCAGAATTTCAGGAAACCGATTTCAGGAGGTAGACTGGATTTGCATTTAAAGCATAGGAAAAGAGGCAGAACATCGACAATGACGCACTTGGCAAAAAAGGACGTATGAGTTTGTTCCTGAATGTATTCAGGAAAAAACGCATACGCCCGTTTTGGCAAACCAAGCAAGCTTGCAATGGAAATCCGAACTACTATGAAGTGTCACTTCCCCCCGGTCTAAAGAGCCATCTGAAAAAAGTGTAAAATCCAGAAAGGCAAGACAAGCCATGGGGAAAAAGGAGCCTTGTTATGCTGATGGGCAGGATGTAAATTGCCAACAGCCACTCTGGAGAAGTGTATGGTGTTTCCTGATACATCTGAAAAACAAAGCAACAGAGTCTAGGGTATTTCCACTTATGGTCCTATAGCTTAGGGAAATTAAAATCAAAAACACAGCCACCCCAAAATTTGGGACGGATCTGTTTACAGGAACCTCTTCTACAATACACGTTAAATATTCCAGAGAACAAATAATTGATAAAGAAGTTGCGGTACTTACGTACAACAGAATATCACTCAGCAATGAAATCTGTGTCACCATGCCTGTACCAGCATAATGAGTGGATTGAGGCACGATGATTCTAAGTGAAATAAGTCACACAGAAAAAGAAACATCATAAGGTATCACTAATGCACGGAATGTAAACTTGGCTACACATGGACTGAATTACAAAACAGAACAGGGTCTCAAGTTTAGAAAACCAACTTATGCTTGCTTAAGGGGAAAGGTGAGTTGGGATGCTGCATAAAACCAGAGTTTGAAATTAGCACAGATACCGTTCCATAAGCCAAATATGTAATAGACAAGACCTACCCCTTGCTCAACGAAATGGACTCAACAATGAGGTATCACCTCACACCTGTTAGAATGGGCATCATCTGAAAATCTACAAACAACAAATGCTGGAAAGGGTGTGGAGAAAAGGAAGCCTCTTCCACTATTGTTGGGAATATAAATTGATACAGTCACTATGGAGAACAATATGGAGTTTCTTAAGAAACTAACAATAGAATTACCATATGATACAGCAATCCCAGTACTGGACATATAGCCAGACAAAACCAGAAATCAAAAAGAGACATTCACCGCAATGTTCATTGCATCACTATTTACAATATCGAGGTAATGGAAGCAACCTAAATGCCCACAGACAGACGAATGCATAAAGATGTGGTACATATATAAAATGGAATATTACTAAGCCATGAAAGGAATGAAATTGGGTCATTTGTAGAGACGTCGATGGATCTAGAGACTGTCATACAGAGTGAAGTAAGTCAGAAAGAGAAAAACAAATCTTGTATATTCATGCATATATGTGGAACCTAGAAAAACTGTACAGATTAACCGTTTTGCAAGGCATAAATAGAGCAACAGATGTAGACAACAATCGTATGGACAACAAGGGGGGAAAGCTCTTGGGAGGGTGGTGGTGGGAGGATTTGAGAGATTGGGATTGGCATGTAAACATTTATATGTATAAAATAGATAACCAATAAGAACCTGCTGTATAAAAATATAAAATAAAATTCAAAATTAAAAAGAAATAAAATTTAAAAAATCAAACAGAAAAAACAATTATTCCCTGCACATACATGTATTTATATGAATAAATTATTTCCATGCTTATATCTGTAAATACAAAAAAGAGGAATAAAATCTACCTTGAACCAAAAACGAAAAAGAGAAAAAAAAAATCAGAACCAACCAGTTACTCAGAGGAAAACCGTATCAGGGCACTTACTCCAGTTGTAAACAATTCTGAAGTTGGTCAGTGGTGGGGAATCGTCTCCCATTCAGCCAGCAGCCCCCACACAACAAGCGTCCTCATTGCAAAGCTGGGGCACCGTGCCGAGGCATCTGTGAGTAAACGTGAGCTGAGCCCCAGGCCAGTTGCTGCTGAACTGTTCCCACCCTTCCCAGGTAAAACACCTGAATATATACAAGGACTTGAAAGCCTAGAGGAAGGGCCATGGAGCCACACGAGTGACAGGATGCCAGCTGACTTGGTGCCTGCAGGCCAGCCAGGATGGTCCTGGCCCTGGGTGCTCTTCTGGAAGATTTCCATTTCCCTGCCTGAGATACCCGTCCTGTCCCTGCCCCCACTGCTTTTTTCCTTCCTCACTTCTGCCCAGGGAGAAATTCCAGCAGCAGATATGGGTGACACATCCTCTTCTTTAGCAGGTGGCAGCCTGGCAACTGCAGCAGAAAGTCCAGCAGAGCCCCACTCACACTGGGCCACCCACAAAGCCGTGGCCTCTCACTCCCTCCCACCAGCCCAGCCCCGAGACTGCTGACAGGGCAGAGAAAATGGCGTCAGGCACAGCTGCAGGGGCTCTTGCTGCCTGGAGTGGTATTTATATTGATCTCAACCCAGGCACACCTGGGGAGGGCTGGCCGGCATGGTAAGGCTGCCCAGGTCAGCCAATCATCACCCCTCAGGGGCTCACAGTTGCAGAAAATGGAACTTGCTGAACCGGCCAGGTCCAAGGAACAGGTGTGGGCTCCTGAGAGTCAGGATAGACAAGGGGCTGCAGCTTTGGCTTGTTTTCTAATCATTTTATCTGGCCCATGAGTGGGAGACAACTTCAAGAAAACCCTCTCCTAATGAGAGGAACCCAGGAGTCACGGAGAGGAGGGGTGGGTGGTGGTTGGAGACAGAGGCCTGGTGCCCTGGGTGCAGTGGAAGTCTCTGGAAGACCAGGTGGAGGGAGGCCACACAGAGTGATGCCCAGGGTCACAGACCTGTCGCAGCTGCTGTTTGTTAGTTCAAGTCCTGCTCTGAGGTGCTCTGTGTCAGCTCTGAGTGACAGGTGAGCTGGGGGTGCTCTTCAATGAGGGCTATGTGCACGGTTCCTGTGTGCCCAGCCCTGCCACGGTACCTGCAAGGGTAGCTCTGTATCCTGGGAGGGGCCTGACCACGAGAGCCCCGTGGGCTGGGTTGGGGGTGGGGTACCTGCCGAGGAGAGCTCCATATCCTGGGATTGGCCTGACCACGAGAGCCCCATGGGCTGCTGGGGACCTGGTAAAGGATGTCAGGACAGTCAGTGAAGCCACCGAGGATATACCTCCAGTTGCTCCTGATTCCTACACCCTGCTGGTCATTCTACCAACCACCAGGACATGGTATTCTGTATTAGTCTTCAATGATGCCTTCTTTTGTATTCCATTAGTCCCAGAGTCACAAGAAATTTTGGCTTGTGAGTGGCAGGACTCAACATACAACTAAAACAATACTTCCGGGCCGTCTTGCCCCAAGGGTGCAAAAATTCCCACACCATCTTTGGGGAAAGCTTAGCTAAAGACTGAAAAGTTCTACCTCTGGAAAAGGAAACCCTCCTTCAATATGCAGACGACATTCTGATCGCCAGCCCTACTAAGGAGGCCTCTGAACTACCAAGCCAATAAAGGATAGAAGTTGTCCAAGAAAAAGCTCAAATATCACAGACTGCGGTGACCTGCCTGGGCTTCATTCTCACAGAAGGTCAGAGAAGCCCATCCCAGGAAAGGGAAGAAACCATTTTCAGCCTTACCCCTTTCTAAAACTAGAAGACAGCTTAGGGGTTCCTGGGGAGGCCAGGGTTTGCTGCTTCTGGATCCCTAACTACAGTCTACTAGCTGGGCCTCTATATGAAACACTGAAAGGAAAAGATGATGATCCTTTTGAACAGAATCCAGAAGTGGCCTTTCAAGAATGGAAAGAGCAGTCAATTCAGACCCTTGCCCTGGAACTCTCTAATTGAGCTAAACCCTTTGACCTTTACATTCCCGGTGAAAGGTGAATCGCCATTGGAGAATTAGTGAAAAAACTGGGACCACTTGAAATGGAACAACGCAAGAATGCCATCCAGGTAGGATAAACTAGAGTCACCAAGGGGCTTGGCCCACTGCCACATCTGGCCAAGATACTGGCGGTATCTAAAAACCTGGAAATCAGCAGCCCAAAAGGCCACCTCCCTCCTAAGGGAAAAGGACCCCACGTGGTGATCCTAATCACCAACCATGCCCTGAAGTTGCAGGGTTTGCTCCATGGGCACACCGACCTCGAGTGAGGAGGCCCTCCAACTCCAACATCCAGAGAGATAACCGGGGGCAACAGGGCACCATGACGACTCGTGTGAACATCACTTGACCTGGAGTTTCTCTCATAAAACAACAATAGTGTGTCCCGAAGGAGTAGACTACTGCTTGCAGGACTTACTGCACCCGGAGGGGAGCTAATAATCTTGGCGGGGGAACCGTATATCACACTTTCACCATAGAAAAGCCTACAGAGACCGTGATGTTGGTGGCCAATAAGACCGGCTGGACTCCTGTTTACTTCAAAAGGCTGTTGACTCAGTGGCCATCATGGTCCTTGATCACCACTGACCCTGGACTGTCTGGGAGTTGAGCGGGCAGGGCTCTGACACCTGGTGCTGTTTGTACGTTAATTCAGGGGCCTAATTGAAGAAAGCGCAGACTACTGGCAAGAGCATCTAGGCTGGCAGAAACGGTCAGCCTAAGGTGGCCGAACAAATGTGGGGCGGGGTGAAATCGGCCCCCACAGCGTCTCTGCACATCTCTTTCCTGGACCCTTAAAGGTCATTAGAATCTATAACACTTCCAATGCTGGTGCTCAGGTGGACGAGCAGGGAGGCAGGGGTCCTGGGGCCAATCAACGTCACCTGGAGGCTGCTGGGGAGAAGTTCTGACCCTCGTCCCCTGGTATGAGGGCTCCCAACTCAGCACTCAGCAGTTACAGAAGAAGGGTCTGCACCCTCAGCACTCCAAGAATGAGGAACGGGACAAAAGGCAGAGGAGGGGTTTGTCCCCAGCAAAGCCCATTAAAAATCCCTGGGAGATAAAAATAGAATCTGGGCAATAAAGTCAAGTCTGACCTTTCTTATCCTTTGTGCTTTGTCTAATTTCACGTGCTCCTAGGGTCCCGCATGCAGAGGTTCCACACCTGGCACTTCAGACCAGATTTCCTAGTGCAGAATGGCTGGGTCGACACCTCAGCTCCTGGGGCCCAGTGCAGACTCCACGATATAGAGCCTGAGCTGCAGCCAACCCGGCCCTCGAGAGCTCCGCCCCCTCCCTCCCACTGACTCTCACAGGATCTCTACACAGCAGCCCAGCCCACAGCCCACGGGGTAGTGCATGCTCTCACCTCTCCATTCTCTGATCAAAATATAAAGTTTCCTTTGCTTGTGAACAAACTCAGTCTCGATCTGTTGGCCCCAATGACACTGGGCAGGGGGACACTTGTTGGGGTCCACTCTGGAGGATCAGTAACAGAAATTGAGACTATTGTAACTTCAATGAACAGATGTGTGAGCCAAACTGTAGTTAACATAGAACAGTGTATAAGGCTCGGGTAAAATAAGATGTTTCTAACACTTCCATTTGATATTTCCATCACTTTATTATAAGCAAGTTCAGTGAAAAGGTTTGTCTTATTTGTCAGGTCAATATTAGAGAAATGAAGTGATTTCTTTCCAAGGATGTACATCTAATAATCTTGGTTAAAGCTTCAATCTTGTTTTAAATGCTTTTCCATTGAAAATGATACCTCTCTTTCAGCTCCCCCATTTCTGAGAAGTATAAAATCTTATAATTTATTATTACCAAAGGGGAAAGGTGGGAGGAGGGATAAATTAACAGTTTGGAATTAACACATACACACTGCTATGTATAAAATAGATCATCAACAAGGAACTACTGTATAGCACAGGGAACTACACTCAATATTTTGCAATAACCTATAAGGGGAAATAATCGGAAAAAGAATAGATATTTTTATTGACATCATCTATCAATGACAGTTAAAGTGTAACCTAAGGGAAGCCGGTGGTGAGTGCTTCTGACCCTGAAGACTTCAATCATCTAAAGTTTGGACTCTGCCTACTTCCCAAGGCCCTTAATGAACATATGTGTAGCCGTAGCTTAAAAAATTCCCCAGTTTGGGTTTCGGGGAGACACTGATTTTGAAAAAGCCCTGGTGTTCTCCTTACATGAATGGGACTCTTCTTACTGCTAAAACATGTCTGTCACACCCAGAGGATGGTATACCGTCTGATCGGGAAGAGTTTGGAAAAGGCATCTCATCTCCTCATCTCCTGGTGCTCGGGTTCACCCCTCCAGCGTCTTTACTAACAGTCTCCCCACTTGGAGATGTCAGCACTGTCAACATCCTGTTGCGTACAGTTTGGAATTTGTCCAGAGGATGAAGCGGAAGGATGAGGAACAATGAGAGACAAGTCCTAGGTGTTCAGACAGGCACATGTCACTCTAATTTCCAATCAGGAAGATGAATTGACCAAAGGCTAGGGTTGCCCATGGAAACAGTATGGGGCTTGAGGAAATCCCACTGCTTTGTGGCCAGTTCCCATAAACACAAGTTGAACAATGGAACTCAGGGGCAGTAAAATTCACGAAACTGCAGAGTTGAAAATATCTATCACTGAAAAATGTCTTGAGGAAAGTCAGAGAAAAGGATTGGTAAGCAAGGGAGAATGGCAGGAAAAGGATTTGAGGAGGTAGAAAGGACTCGCCATTAAGCACAAGAAAAGGGGCTGAACATTGCCAACATTGCAGTTGCCCAAAAAGGCTGTATGCGTTTTTTTCTGTATATATTCAAGAAAAGGGCATACACTTTTTTAGCCAACCAAACAGGTGGGCACTGGAAATCAATACTACAAAAGATATCACTTCGCATCAGTCAGAAGAGCCATCCTCATAAAGTGTAAACACCAGAAATGCAGGACAGGGCAAGGAGAAGAGGGAGCCCTGTGAGGCTTATAGTGGAAATGTATATTGCCAACGGCCATTCTGGAGAAGTGTATTGTGTTTACTAAAGCATCTAAAAAATGAGCTACAGAGCATAGGGCACTTGCACTCATGGGCGTATATCTTGGGAAAAACAAAAATCGAGAGGACACAGGCACCCCAATGTTTACTGCCTCTCTGTTTAAAAGATCCTCGACTAGGATATAACTTAAATGTCTCTGGAGGGAAAAAATGGATAGAGATGTGGTACTTATGTAGAGTGGAATATTACTCAGCCTGGAAATCAATGAAATATGGCCAGTTGTAACAACTCCGGAGGAGTTACGTATGATCTTTCTAAGTGACAGAATTCAAAAAGAAAAAGACACATATCATAAGATATCACTTAAAGGTGGAATCCAAAATGGCTACACATGAAATAAATTACAAAACAAAAACATAGTCAAATATGTAGAAAACACGCATAAGGCTGCTAAACGGAAAGGTGGGGAGGGGTGAGGCATCATCCAAGAGGTTGAAATTAGCAAAGATACCATTCCAAATACCAAACTGATAATCAACAAGGCCTACACGGTAGCTAAAAGAACTGCACTCAGCACACTCAAGTCACCGCAAAAGAATATCTATGACTGGTAAGGATCTGAAAAAGAATTTATTGATGTTTCTCTGTACGTGAATCAAGTGGATGTACAGCAGCAAGAAACAGAGCTTTGAAAATCAGCTGTAACCAATATAGTAATAAATTGAAAAAAATAAACGACAGAGAGACAGAGAAAACCTCTTACAACTTTTCCTCAGGGACGGTGATGCAACATGGATTGAACACATCTAGACCCACAGCAGGATGAGACATAAGGCTGGAAACTGTTCACGCTAAGAGAAATGTGAGGTTGGGTGAGGAAATGCACACCCTTTAAAGTAATACTACCTGGTACCCATTCAATGGGTCCCAAATCTGCAGGTTCAAGGAATCTTCCTACAGCTAAAACATGCATGGAAAACCCAGAGGACTGTACACCATGTGATCGGGAGATGTGTCTAAAATGCAGCTCATTTATCCTCTCCTGGTGCTCCTGTTCATCATTCCAGCCACGTTACTTAGAATCTCCCCACTTAGAGAATCAGCACATTTAAACTTCTGTTTCACACATTTTGCAAATTGTGAGGAGGATGAACGGGAAGAGGGGGAACCAATGAGAGAATAGTTGTAGGGGTTTGGACGGGCACATGTCACTCTAATATCCCATTGAGAATAAGAATTAAAAAAAGGCTCAGCCTGCCTCGCCGGAGCCAAAATAGGGCCTGAAGCAATCCTGCGGCTTTGAGGCCAGCTCACAAAAGAGCAACTTAAAAAATGGAGCTCAGGGTCACTGCAATTCACAAACCTGCAGAGTTATAAATGAAAACTAACGTCCAAAAATATGTTGAGGTAAGGCAAAGAAGAGGATCTGAATGCAAGACAGAATTGCAAGAAACAGATTTCAAGAGATAGATTGGACTCGTCTTTAAAGCACATGAAAAGCGGCAGAATTTCGACAATGATGCAGTTGGCCCAAAAGGGAGTATGCGTTTTTTCCTGAATATATCCAGGAAAAAACGCATACGCACTTTATGGGCAACGAAGCAAGCAAGCAATGCAAATGTGCACAACAAAGAAGTCTCATTTCCCACCGGTCAAAAGGGCCACCCGAAAAAATTGTAAAAACCAGAAATGCAGGACAGGCCATGGAGAACAGGGAGCCTTTATACGCTGATGGACAGTGTGTGAACTGCCGGGAGCCACTCTGGAGAAGTGTATGGTGGTTCCTAAATCATCTAAAAAACAGAGCTACAGAGCATAGGGCACTTCCAATCACGGGAGTATATCTAGGGAAGTCTAAAAATCAACAAGACACAAGCACACCACAGTTTAGGGCTACTCTGTTTACAAGAACCTCAACTTCAGTACACCTTAAATATCCCAGGAAAGAGAACAATGGATAAAGAAGATGTGGTACTTATGTACAATGGAATATCTCTTCACCATGAAATCAATGTAATAAGGCTAGTAGAAGGATAAAGAGTGGAATTAGGTCCGATAATACTACTTGAAATAAGTCAAACAGAAAAAGAAACATATCATAAGATATCACTTATAGAGGGAGGATAAATATGGCTGCACTAAAAATGAATTACAAAACAGAACAGTGTCTCACATTTAGAAAACACACTTATGTCAGCTTAAGGGGAAAGGAGAGGTGGGGTGATGCATAAAACCAGAGTTTGAAATTAGCACAGATACCGTTCAATAAACCAAATAGGTATTAGACAAGATCTACACCTTGCTCAATGAACTGGCCTCAACACACCCTATACACCGCAGAGAAATATATCTGAGTAATAAGAATCTTAAAACCCATGTATTGATATATCTCCATAAGGGAATCAAGTGTGTGCAAAACGGCACAAACACAGCAGTGAAAATGAGCTAAACCCCATTATAGAAATAAATTTTAAAACCAAAACGCAGAAACAATGAAAGAGAGAAAAATTCTTACAAAATTCGCTCAGGGGCTGTGATGCAACCTGGAATGACCACATATAAACCCACAGCTGGATAAGACATAAGACTGGACACTTGGGGTTGAGAGGATTGGTGAGCTTTGGTGAGCAACTGCCGAAAGTTTAATGCAATACTTCATGCTACTCATTCCAAGGGTCCCAACACTCCAGGTTGAAGGGAATCTTCCTACAGCTAAACCTTGCATGGGAAATCCAGCAGATGGTATACAATATGATCGGGAAAGGTTTCTAAAACGCACCTCATTTTCCTCTCCTGGGGCTCTGGATCAACATTCCAGCCACTTTACTAACAACATCCCCACATGGAGAGTGAATGCCTTTAAGTTCCGGTATCGCACAGTCTGCAGTTAGTGTGGAGGATGAATGGGAATAGGGGGAACCAGTGAGAAAATAGCTGTAGCGGTTTCAATGGCCACATGTCACTCTAATTTCACATAGGAAGAAGAATTAACCAAAGGCACAGCAAGGTGCCCCAGAAGAAGAATAGGGCTTGAAGAAATCCTGTGGATATGAGGCAAGATCACAAAAATAAGACCTGAAAAATGGAACTAAGGGCAACTGCAATTCAAAAACCTGCAGAGTTATAAACGACAACTATTTTCCAAAAGTATATTGAGGTAAGGCTATGAAGAGGCACTGACAGCAAGGCAGAATTGCAGGAAACCGATTTCAGGAGGTAGACTGGAATTGCATCGAAAACATATGAAAAGACTCAGAACATCAACAATCATGCACTTGGCCAAAAAGGGCGTATGCGTTTTTTCCTGAATATATTAAGGAAGAAACCCATACACCCTTTCTGGCCAACCAAGCAAGCTTGCAAAGGAAATCTGCACTACAATGAAGTCTCACTGCCCCACAGTCAAAAGGGTCATCTGAAAAAAGTGTAAAATCCAGAAAGGCAGGACAGGCCATGGAGAACTGGGAGCCTTGTTATGCTGATGGGCGGGATGTAAATTGCCAACAGAAACTTGGGAGAAGTGTATGGTGTTTCCTGAAACATCTAAAAAACAAAGCAACAGAGCCTAGGGCACTTCCACTTATGGTCCTATAGCTTAGGGGAATGAAAATCAAAAAGACACAGCCACCCCAATGTTTGGGACAGCTCTGTTTACAAGAACCTCATTTACGGTACAAGTTCAATATCACAGAAAGCGAAAAATGGATAAAGAAGTTGTGGTACTTACGTACAATGCAATATCACTCAGCAATGAAATCTAAGTCATCAGGCCCGTAGCAGCATAATGAGTGGATTCAGGTACGATGATTCTAAGTGAAATAGGGTCACACAGAAAAAGAAATATCATAAGATATAACTAATACACGGAATGTAAACTTGGCTACACAGGAACTGAATTACACAACAGAACAGGGTCTGAAATGTAGAAAACCAACTTATGCTTGCTTAAGGGGAAAGGTGAGTTGGGGTGCTGCAGAAAACCAGAGATTGAAATTAGCACAGATACCGTTCCATAAGCCAAATATGTAATAGACAAGAGCTACTCCTTGCTCAACGAAGTGGACTCAACACCCCATATTAAACGCCTAAGAATGTACCTGACTAGTAAGAATCTTAAAACCTATGGATTGCTATGTCTCCAAAAGAGAATCAAGCGTGTATACAGTGGTATACACGCAGGAGTGACAGGATTGGTGAGGTTCGGTGAGCAAATGCAGACCCTTTATAGTCATATTGCATGGTATCCATTCCAAGGGTCTCAACTCTCCAAGTTTAAGGGATTCTTCCTTCAGCTGAAACATTCATGTGGAACACAGAGTATGATCCACCGTGTGAACGGGAGACGTGTTCAAATATGTCTCAGTTTTCCTCCACTGGTACTCGGGTGCAACATTCCAGACACTTTACTAACACTCTCCCCACTTGGAGAGTCAGTGCCTTCAACCTCCTGTTTGGCCCAGGTTGCAATTTCTGCGGAAGATGAACAGGAATAGGGAGAACCAATGAGAGACTAGCTGGAGGTGTCTGGATGTGCAAATTTAACTCTCATTTCCCACCAGGAAGAGGAATTAACCAAAGGCTCAGCGTGCCATGCCGGAACCACACTAGGGCCTCAAGCAATCCTGCGGTGTTGCGGCCAGCTCACAAGAAAGCGAGTTGAAGAAAGGAGCTCAGGGGCACTGTCATTCACAAACCTGCAGAGTTATAAATGACAGCTATCGTCCAAAAATATACTGAAGTCAGGCTGCCAAGAGGACTTGAAAGCGGGGCAGAATTGCAGGAAACCGATTTCAGGAGGTAGACTGGAATTGCATTGAAAGCATAGGAAAAGAGGCAGAACGTCCACAATGATGCACTTGGCCAAAAAGGGCGTATGCGTTTTTTCCTGAATATATTTAGGAAAAAACGCATACGCCCTTTTTGGCCAACCAAGCAAGCTTGCAAAGGAAATCTGCACTACAATGAAGTCTCACTTCCGCCTGGTCAAAAGGGCCATCTGAAAAAAGTGTAAAATCCAGAAAGGCAGGACAGGCCATGGAGAACTGGGAGCCTTGTTATGCTGATGGGCGGGATGTAAATTGCCAACAGACACTCCGGAGAAGTGTATGGTGTTTCCTGAAACATCTAAAAAACAAAGCAACAGAGCCTAGGGCACTTCCACTTATGGTCCTATAGCTTAGGGAAATTAAAATCAAAAAGACACAGCCACCCCAAAGTTTGGGACGCCTCTGTATACAAGAACCTCGTTTACAGTACAAGTTCAACATCGCAGAAAGTGAAAAATGGATAAAGAAGTTGTGGTATTTACTTACAAAGCAATATCACTCAGCAATGAAATCTATGTCATCAGGCCCGTAGCAGCATAATAAGCGGATTCAGGTATGATGATTCTAACTGAAATAAGTCACACAGAAAAAGAAACATCATAAGATATCACTAATACACGGAATGTAAACTTGGCTACACAGGAACTGAATTACAGAACAGAAAAGGGTCTCAAATTTAGAAAACCAACTTATGCTTGCTTAAGTGTAAAGGTGAGTTGGGGTGCTGCATAAAACCAGAGATTGAAATGAGCACAGATAAAGTTCCTTAAGCCAAATATGGAATAGACACGAGCTACTCCTTGCTCAACGAAATGGACTCAACACCGCATATTAAACGCCTAAGAATGTAACTGACTAGTAAGTATCTTAAAACCTATGGATTGCTATGTCTCCGAAAGAGAATCAAGCATGTGTACAGGGGCATAAAAGCAGCAGTGATAGGATTGGAGAGGTTCGGTGAGCAAATGAAGACCCTTTGAAGTCATATTGCATGGTACCCATTCCACGGGTTTCAACTCTCCAGGTTTAGGGTATTCTTCCCTCAGCTAAAACATGCATGTGGAACCTAGAGTATGATCAACCATGTGATCGGGAGACGTGTTCAAATATGTCTCAGTTTTCATACCCTGGTACTCAGGTGCAACATTCCAGACGCTTTACTAACACTCTCCCCACTTGGAGAGTCAGCGCCTTTAACCTCCTGTTTGGCCCAGTTTGCAATTTCTGCGGAAGATGAACAGGAATAGCGAGAACCAATGAGAGACTAGCTGGAGGTGTCTGGACGGGCAAATTTAACTCTCATTTCCCACCAGGAAGAGGAATTAACCAAAGGCTCAGCGTGCCGTGCCGGAACCAGATTAGGGCCTGAAGCCATCCTGCGGTGTTGCGGCCAGCTCACAAGAAAGCGAGTTGAAGAAAGGAGCTCAAGGGCACTGTAATTCACAAACGTGCAGAGTTATAAATGACAGCTATCGTCCAAAAATATACTGAAGTAAGGCTGCCAAGAGGACTTGAAAGCGGGGCAGAATTGCAGGAAACCGATTTCAGGAGGTAGACAGGAATTGCATTGAAAGCATAGGAAAAGAGGCAGAACGTCCACAATGATGCACTTGGCCAAAAAGGGCATATGCGTTTTTTCCTGAATATATTCAGGAAAAAACGCATATGCCCTTTTTGGCCAACCAAGCAAGCTTGCAAAGGAAATCTGCACTACAATGAAGCCTCACTTCCCCCCGGTCAAAAGGGCCATCTGAAAAAAGTGTAAAATCCAGAAAGGCAGGACAGGCCATGGAGAACTGGGAGCCTTGTTATGCTGATGGGCGGGATGTAAATTGCCAACAGACACTCCGGAGAAGTGTATGGTGTTTCCTGAAACATCTAAAAAACAAAGCAACAGAGCCTAGGGCACTTCCACTTATGGTCCTATAGCTTAGGGAAATTAAAATAAAAAAGACACAGCCACCCCAAAGTTTGGGACGCCTCTGTTTACAAGAACCTCGTTTACCGTACAAGTTCACTATCACAGAAAGTGAAAAATGGATAAAGAACTTGTGGTACTTACGACAATGCAGTATCACTCAGCAATGAAATCTATGTCATCAGGCCCATAGCAGCATAATGAGTGGATTCAGGTACGATGATTCTAACTGAAATAAGTCACACAGAAAAAGAAACATCATAAGATATCAGTAATACACGGAATGTAAACTTGGCTACACAGGAACTGAATTACAGAACAGAACAGGGTCTCAAATTTAGAAAACCAACTTATGCTTGCTTAAGGGTAAAGGTGAGTTGGGGTGCTGCATGAAACCAGAGATTGAAATGAGCACAGATAAAGTTCCTTTAGCCAAATATGGAATAGACAAGAACTACTCCTTGCTCAACGAAATGGACTCAACACCGCATATTAAACGCCTAAGAATGTACCTGACTAGTAAGTATCTTAAAACCTATGGATTGCTATGTCTCCGAAAGAGAATCAAGCATGTGTACAGGGGCATAAACGCAGCAGTGATAGGATTGGAGAGGTTCGGTGAGCAAATGAAGACCCTTTGAAGTCATATTGCATGGTACCCATTCCACGGGTCTCAACTCTCCTGGTTTAAGGTATTCTTCCTTCAGATAAAACATGCATGTGGAACCCAGAGTATGATCAACCGTGTGATCGGGAGACGTGTTCAAATATGTCTCAGTTTTCGTACCCTGGTACTCGGGTGCAACATTCCAGACGCTTTACTAACACTCTCCCGACTTGGAGAGTCAGTCCCTTTAACCTCCTGTTTGGCCCAGTTTGCAATTTCTGCGGAAGATGAACAGGAATAGGGAGAACCAATGAGAGACTAGCTGGAGGTGTCTGGACGGGCAAATTTAACTCTCATTTCCCGCCAGGAAGAGGAAATAACCAAAGGCTCAGCATGCCGTGCCGGAACGAGATTAGGGCCTGAAGCCATCCTGCGGTGTTGCGGCCAGGTCACAAGAAAGCGAGTTGAAGAAAGGAGCTCAGGGGCACTGTAATTCACAAACCTGCAGAGTTATAAATGACAGCTATCGTGCAAAAATATATTGAAGTAAGGCTGGCAAGAGGACTTGAAAGCGGGGCAGAATTGCAGGAAACCGATTTCAGGAGGTAGACTGGAATTGCATTGAAAGCATAGGAAAAGAGGCAGTGCGTCCACAATGATGCACTTGGCCAAAAAGAGCGTATGCGTTTTTTCCTGAATATATTCAGGAAAAAACGCATACGCCCTTTTTGGCCAACCAAGCAAGCTTGCAAAGGAAATCTGCACTACAATGAAGTCTCACTTCCCCCCGGTCAAACGGGCCATCTGAAAAAAGTGTAAAATCCAGAAAGGCAGTACAGGCCATGGAGAACTGGGAGCCTTGTTATGCTGATGGGCGGGATGTAAATTGCCAACAGAAACTTGGGAGAAGTGTATGGTGTTTCCTGAAACATCTAAAAAACAAAGCAACAGAGCCTAGGGCACTTCCACTTATGGGTCTATAGCTTAGGGAAATTAAAATCAAAAAGATACAGCCACCCCAATGTTTGGGACGCCTCTGTTTACAAGAACCTTGTTTACCATACAAGTTCAATATCACAGAAAGTGAAAAATGGATAAAGATCTTGTGGTACTTACGTACAATGCAATATCACTCAGCAATGAAATCTATGTCATCAGGCCCGTAGCAGCATAATGAGTGGATTCAGGTACGATGATTCTAACTGAAATAAGTCACACAGAAAAAGAAACATCATAAGTTATCACTAATACACGGAATGTAAACTTGGCTACACAGGAACTGAATTCCAAAACAGAACAGGGTCTCAAATTTAGAAAACCAACTTATGCTTGCTTAAGGGTAAAGGTGAGTTGGGGTGCTGCATAAAACCAGAGATTGAAATGAGCACAGATAAAGTTCCTTAAGCCAAATATGGAATCGACAAGAGCTACTCCTTGGTCTACGAAATGGACCCAACACCCCATATTAAACGCCTAAGAATGTACCTGACTAGTAAGTATCTTAAAACCTATGGATTGCTATGTCTCCAAAAGAGAATCAAGCATGTGTACAGGGGCATAAACGCAGCAGTGATAGGATTGGAGAGGTTCGGTGAGCAAATGAAGACCCTTTGAAGTCATATTGCATGGTACCCATTACATGGGTCTCAACTCTCCAGGTTTAAGGTATTCTTCCTTCAGCTAAAACATGCATGTGGAACCCAGAGTATGATCAACCATGTGAACGGGAGACGTGTTCAAATATGTCTCTGTTTTCGGACCCTGGTACTCGGGTGCAACATTCCAGACGCTTTACTAACACTCTCCCCACTTGGAGAGTCAGCGCCTTTAACCTCCTGTTTGGCCCAGTTTGCAATTACTGCGGAAGATGAACAGGAATAGGGAGAACCAATGAGAGACTAGCTGGAGGTGTCTGGACGGACAAATTTAACTCTCATTTCCCACAAGGAAGAGGAAATAAACAAAGGCTCAGCGTGCCATGCCGGAACCAGATAAGGGCCTGAAGCCATTCTGCGGTGTTGCGGCCAGCTCACAAGAAAGTGAGTTGAAGAAAGCAGCTCAGAGGCACTGTAATTCACAAACATGCAGAGTTATAAATGACAGCTATCGTCCAAAAATATACTGAAGTAAGGTTGCCAAGAGGACTTGAAAGCGGGGCAGAATTGCAGGAAACTGATTTCAGGAGGTAGACTGGAATTGCATTGAAAGCATAGGAAAAGAGGCAGAACGTCCACAATGATGCACTTGGCCAAAAGGGGCGTATGCGTTTTTTCCTGAATATATTCAGGAAAAAACGCATACGCCCTTTTTGGCCAACCAAGCAAGCTTGCAAAGGAAATCTGCACTACAATGAAGTCTCACTTCCCCCTGGTCAAAAGGGCCATCTGAATAAAGTGTAAAATCCAGAAAGGCAGGACAGGCCATGGAGAACTGGGAGCCTTGTTATGCTGATGGGCGGGATGTAAATTGCCAACAGACACTCGGGAGAAGTGTATGGTGTTTCCTGAAACATCTAAAAAACAAAGCAACAGAGCCTAGGGCACTTCCACTTATGGTCCTATAGCTTAGGGAAATTAAAATCAAAAAGACACAGCCACCCCAAAGTTTGGGACGCCTCTGTTTACAAGAACCTCGTTTACCGTACTAGTTCTATATCACAGAAAGTGAAAAATGGAGAAAGAACTTGTGGTACTTACGTACAATGCAGTATCACTCAGCAATGAAATCTATGTCATCAGGACCCGAGCAGCATAATTAGTGGATTCAGGTACGATGATTCTAACTGAAATAAGTCACACAGAAAAAGAAACATCATAAGATATCAGTAATACACGGAATGTAAACTTGGCTACACAGGAACTGAATTACAGAACAGAACAGGGTCTCAAATTTAGAAAACCAACTTATGCTTGCTTAAGGGGAAAGGTGAGTTGGGGTGCTGCATAAAACCAGAGATTGAAATGAGCACAGATAAAGTTCCTTAAGCCAAATATGGAATAGACAAGAGCTACTCCTTGCTCAACAAAATGGACTCAACACCGCATATTAAACGCCTAAGAATGTACCTGACTAGTAAGTATCTTAAAACCTATGGATTGCTATGTCTCCGAAAGAGAATCAAGCATGTGTACAGGGGCATAAACGCAGCAGTGATAGGATTGGAGAGGTTCGGTGAGCAAATGAAGACCCTTTGAAGTCATATTGCATGGTACCCATTCCACGGGTCTCAACTCTCCAGGTTTAAGGTATTCTTCCTTCAGCTAAAACATGCATGTGGAACCCAGAGTATGATCAACCATGTGATCGGGAGACGTGTTCAAATATGTCTCAGTTTTCGTACCCTGGTACTCGGGTGCAACATTCCAGACGCTTTACTAACACTCTCCCGACTTGGAGAGTCAGTCCCTTTAACCTCCTGTTTGGCCCAGTTTGCAATTTCTGCGGAAGATGAACAGGAATAGCGAGAACCAATGAGAGACTAGCTGGAGGTGTCTGGACGGGCAAATTTAACTCTCATTTCCCACCAGGAAGAGGAAATAATCAAAGGCTCAGCATGCCGTGCCGGAACCAGATTAGGGCCTGAAGCCATCCTGGGGTGTTGCGGCCAGGTCACAAGAAAGCGAGTTGAAGAAAGGAGCTCAGGGGCACTGTAATTCACAAACCTGCAGAGTTATAAATGACAGCTATCGTCCAAAAATATACTGAAGTAAGGCTGCCAAGAGGACTTGAAAGCGTGGCAGAATTGCAGGAAACCGATTTCAGGAGGTAGACTGGAATTGCATTGAAACCATAGGAAAAGAGGCAGAGCGTCCACAATGATGCACTTGGCCAAAAACGGCGTATGTGTTTTTTCCTGAATATATTCAGGAAAAAACGCATACGCCCTTTTTGGCCAACCAAGCAAGCTTGCAAAGGAAATCTGCACTACAATGAAGTCTCACTTCCCCCCGGTCAAACGGGCCATCTGAAAAAAGTGTAAAATCCAGAAAGGCAGGACAGGCCATGGAGAACTGGGAGCCTTGTTATGCTGATGGGCGGGATGTAAATTGACAACAGACACTCCGGAGAAGTGTATGGTGTTTCCTGAAACATCTAAAAAACAAAGCAACAGAGCCTAGGGCACTTCCACTTATGGTCCTATAGCTTAGGGAAATTAAAATCAAAAAGACAAAGCCACCCCAAAGTTTGGGACGCCTCTGTTTACAAGAACCTCGTTTACCGTACAAGTTCAATATCACAGAAAGTGAAAAATGGATAAAGAACTTGTGGTACTTACGTACAATGCAGTATCACTCAGCAATGAAATCTATGTCATCAGGCCCGTAGCAGCATAATGAGTGGATTCAGGTACGATGATTCTAACTGAAATAAGTCACACAGAAAAAGAAACATCATAAGATATCAGTAATACACGGAATGTAAACTTGGCTACACAGGAACTGAATTACAGAACAGAACAGGGTCTCAAATTTAGAAAACCAACTTATGCTTGCTTAAGGGGAAAGGTGAGTTGGGGTGCTGCATGAAACCAGAGATTGAAATGAGCACAGATAAAGTTCCTTTAGCCAAATATGGAATAGACAAGAGCTACTCCTTGCTCAACGAAATGGACTCAACACCACATATTAAACGCCTAAGAATGTACCTGACTAGTAAGTATCTTAAAACCTATGGATTGCTATGTCTCCGAAAGAGAATCAAGCATGTGTACAGGGGCATAAACGCAGCAGTGATAGGATTGGAGAGGTTCGGTGAGCAAATGAAGACCCTTTGAAGTCATATTGCATGGTACCCATTCCACGGGTTTCAACTACCCAGGATTAAGGTATTCTTCCTTCAGCTAAAACATGCATGTGGAACCCAGAGTATGATCAACCGTGTGATCGGGAGACGTGTTCAAATATGTCTCAGTTTTCCTCCCCTGGTACTCGGGTGCAACATTCCAGACGCTTTACTAACACTCTCCCCACTTGGAGAGTCAGCGCCTTTAAACTCCTGTTTGTCCCAGTTTGCAATTTCTGCGGAAGATGAACAGGAATAGGGAGAACCAATGAGAGACTAGCTGGAGGTGTCTGGACGGGCAAATTTAACTCTCATTTCCCACCAGGAAGAGGAAATAACCAAAGGCTCAGCGTGCCGTGCCGGAACCTGATTGGGCCTGAAGCCATCCTGCGGTGTTGCGGCCAGCTCAAAAGAAAGCGAGTTGAAGAAAGGAGCTCAGGGGCACTGTAATTCACAAACCTGCAGAGTTATAAATGACAGCTATCGTCCAAAAATATACTGAAGTAAGGCTGCCAAGAGGACTTGAAAGCGGGACAGATTGCAGGAAACCTATTTCAGGAGGTCGACAGGAATTGCATTGAAAGCATAGGAAAAGAGGCAGAACCTCCACAATGATGCACTTGGCCAAAAAGGGCGTATGCGTTTTTTCCTGAATATATTCAGGAAAAAACGCATACGCCCTTTTTGGCCAACCAAGCAACTTGCAAAGGAAATCTGCACTACAATGAAGTCTCACTTCCCGCTGGTCAAAAGGGCCATCTGAAAAAAGTGTAAAATCCAGAAAGGCAGGACAGGCCATGGAGAACTGGGAGCCTTGTTATCCTGATGGGTGGGATGTAAATTGCCAACAGCCACTGGGGAGAAGTGTATGGTGCTTCCTGAAACATCTAAAAAACAAAGCAACAGAGCCTAGGGCACTTCCACTTATGGTCCTATAGCTTAGGGAAATTAAAATCAAAAAGACACAGCCACCCCAACGTTTGGGACGCCTCTGTTTACAAGAACCTCGTTTCCCGTACAAGTTCAATATCACAGAAAGTGAAAAATGGAGAAAGAACTTGTGGTACTTACGTACAATGCAGTATCACTCAGCAATGAAATCTATGTCATCAGGCCCTTAGCAGCATAATGAGTGGATTCAGGTACGATGATTCTAACTGAAATAAGTCACACAGAAAAAGAAACATCATAAGATATCAGTAATACATGGAATGTAAACTTGGCTACACAGGAACTGAATTACAGAACAGAACAGGGCCTCAAATTTAGAAAACCAACTTATGCTTGCTTAAGGGGAAAGGTGAGTTGGGGTGCTGCATAAAACCAGAGATTGAAATGAGCACAGATAAAGTTCCTTAAGCCAAATATGGAATAGACAAGAGCTACTCCTTGGTATACGAAATGGACTCAACACCCCATATTAAACGCCTAAGAATGTACCTGACTAGTAAGTATCTTAAAACCGATGGATTGCTATGTCTCCAAAAGAGAATCAAGCGTGTGTACAGGGGCATAAACGCAGCAGTGATAGGATTGGAGAGGTTCGGTGAGCAAATGAAGACCCTTTGAAGTCATATTGCATGGTACCCATTCCACGGGTCTCAACTCTCCAGGTTTAAGGTATTCTTCCTTCAGCTAAAACATGCATGTGGAACCCAGAGTATGATCAACCGTGTCAACGGGAGACGTGTTCAAATATGTCTCAGTTTTCGTCCCCTGGTACTCGGGTGCAACATTCCAGACGCTTTACTAACACTCTCCCCACTTGGAGAGTCAGCACCTTTAACCTCTTGTTTGGCCCAGTTTGCAATTTCTGCGGAAGATGAACAGGAATAGGGAGAACCAATGAGAGACTAGCTGGAGGTGTCTGGACGGACAAATTTAACTCTCATTTCCCACCAGGAAGAGGAAATAACCAAAGGCTCAGCATGCCGTGCCGGAACCAGATTAGGGCCTGAAGCCATCCTGCGGTGTTGTGGCCAGCTCAAAAGAAAGCGAGTTGAAGAAAGGAGCTCAGGGGCACTGTAATTCACAAACCTGCAGAGTTATAAATGACAGCTATCGTCCAAAAATATACTGAAGTAAGGCTGCCAAGAGGACTTGAAAGCGGGGCAGAATTGCAGGAAACCGATTTCAGGAGGTAGACTGGAATTGCATTGAAAGCATAGGAAAAGAGGCAGAACGTCCACAATGATGCACTTGGCCAAAAAGGGCGTATGCGTTTTTTCCTGAATATATTCAGGAAAAAACGCATACGCCCTTTTTGGCCAACCAAGCAAGCTTGCAAAGGAAATCTGCACTACAATGAAATCTCACTTCCCCCCGGTCAAAAGGGCCATCTGAAAAAAGTGTAAAATCCAGAAAGGCAGGACAGGCCATGGAGAACTGGGAGCCTTGTTATGCTGATGGGCGGGATGTAAATTGCCAACAGACACTCGGGAGAAGTGTATGGTGTTTCCTGAAACATCTAAAAAACAAAGCAACAGAGCCTAGGGCACTTCCACTTATGGTCCTATAGCTTAGGGAAATTAAAATCAAAAAGACACAGCCACCCCAAAGTTTGGAAAGGCTCTGTTTACAAGAACCTCGTTTACAGTACAAGTTCAACATCGCAGAAAGTGAAAAATGGATAAAGAAGTTGTGGTATTTACTTACAAAGCAATATCACTCAGCAATGAAATCTATGTCATCAGGCCCTTAGCAGCACAATGAGTGGATTCAGGTATGATGATTCTAACTGAAATAAGTCACACAGAAAAAGAAACATCATAAGATATCAGTAATACACGGAATGTAAACTTGGCTACACAGGAACTGAATTACAGAACAGAACAGGGTCTCAAATTTAGAAAACCAACTTATGCTTGCTTAAGGGGAAAGGTGAGTTGGGGTGCTGCATAAAACCAGAGATTGAAATGAGCACAGATAAAGTTCCTTAAGCCAAATATGGAATAGACAAGAGCTACTCCTTGCTCAACAAAATGGACTCAACACCGCATATTAAACGCCTAAGAATGTACCTGACTAGTAAGTATCTTAAAACCTATGGATTGCTATGTCTCCGAAAGAGAATCAAGCATGTGTACAGGGGCATAAACGCAGCAGTGATAGGATTGGAGAGGTTCGGTGAGCAAATGAAGACCCTTTGAAGTCATATTGCATGGTACCCATTCCACGGGTTTCAACTACCCAGGTTTAAGGTATTCTTCCTTCAGCTAAAACATGCATGTGGAACCTAGAGTATGATCAACCATGTGATCGGGAGACGTGTTCAAATATGTCTCAGTTTTCGTACCCTGGTACTCGGGTGCAACATTCCAGACGCTTTACTAACACTCTCCCGACTTGGAGAGTCAGTCCCTTTAACCTCCTGTTTGGCCCAGTTTGCAATTTCTGCGGAAGATGAACAGGAATAGCGAGAACCAATGAGAGACCAGCTGGAGGTGTCTGGACGGGCAAATTTAACTCTCATTTCCCACCAGGAAGAGGAATTAACCAAAGGCTCAGCGTGCCGTGCCGGAACCAGATTAGGGCCTGAAGCCATCCTGCGGTGTTGCGGCCAGGTCACAAGAAAGCGAGTTGAAGAAAGGAGCTCAGGGGCACTGTAATTCACAAACCTGCAGAGTTATAAATGACAGCTATCGTGCAAAAATATATTGAAGTAAGGCTGGCAAGAGGACTTGAAGGCGGGGCAGAATTGCAGGAAACCGATTTCAGGAGGTAGACTGGAATTGCATTGAAAGCATAGGAAAAGAGGCAGTGCGTCCACAATGATGCACTTGGCCAAAAAGAGCGTATGCGTTTTTTCCTGAATATATTCAGGAAAAAACGCATACGCCCTTTTTGGCCAACCAAGCAAGCTTGCAAAGGAAATCTGCACTACAATGAAGTCTCACTTCCCCCCGGTCAAACGGGCCATCGGAAAAAAGTGTAAAATCCAGAAAGGCAGTACAGGCCATGGAGAACTGGGAGCCTTGTTATGCTGATGGGCGGAATGTAAATTGCCAACAGAAACTTGGGAGAAGTGTATGGTGTTTCCTGAAACATCTAAAAAACAAAGCAACAGAGCCTAGGGCACTTCCACTTATGGGTCTATAGCTTAGGGAAATTAAAATCAAAAAGATACAGCCACCCCAATGTTTGGGACGCCTCTGTTTACAAGAACCTTGTTTACCATACAAGTTCAATATCACAGAAAGTGAAAAATGGATAAAGATCTTGTGGTACTTACGTACAATGCAATATCACTCAGCAATGAAATCTATGTCATCAGGCCCGTAGCAGCATAATGAGTGGATTCAGGTACGATGATTCTAACTGAAATAAGTCACACAGAAAAAGAAACATCATAAGATATCAGTAATACACGGAATGTAAACTTGGCTACACAGGAACTGAATTCCAAAACAGAACAGGGTCTCAAATTTAGAAAACCAACTTATGCTTGCTTAAGGGTAAAGGTGAGTTGGGGTGCTGCATAAAACCAGAGATTGAAATGAGCACAGATAAAGTTCCTTAAGCCAAATATGGAATCGACAAGAGCTACTCCTTGGTCTACGAAATGGACCCAACACCCCATATTAAACGCCTAAGAATGTACCTGACTAGTAAGTATCTTAAAACCTATGGTTTGCTATGTCTCCAAAAGAGAATCAAGCATGTGTACAGGGGCATAAACGCAGCAGTGATAGGATTGGAGAGGTTCGGTGAGCAAATGAAGACCCTTTGAAGTCATATTGCATGGTACCCATTACATGGGTCTCAACTCTCCAGGTTTAAGGTATTCTTCCTTCAGCTAAAACATGCATGTGGAACCCAGAGTATGATCAACCGTGTGAACAGGAGACGTGTTCAAATATGTCTCAGTTTTCGTACCCTGGTACTCGGGTGCAACATTCCAGACGCTTTACTAACACGCTCCCCACTTGGAGAGTCAGCGCCTTTAACCTCCTGTTTGGCCCAGTTTGCAATTTCTGCGGAAGATGAACAGGAATAGGGAGAACCAATGAGAGACTAGCTGGAGGTGTCTGGACGGGCAAATTTAACTCTCATTTCCCACCAGGAAGAGGAAATAATCAAAGGCTCAGCATGCCGTGCCGGAACCAGATTAGGGCCTGAAGCCATCCTGGGGTGTTGCGGCCAGGTCACAAGAAAGCGAGTTGAAGAAAGGAGCTCAGGGGCACTGTAATTCACAAACCTGCAGAGTTATAAATGACAGCTATCGTCCAAAAATATACTGAAGTAAGGCTGCCAAGAGGACTTGAAAGCGTGGCAGAATTGCAGGAAACCGATTTCAGGAGGTAGACTGGAATTGCATTGAAACCATAGGAAAAGAGGCAGAGCGTCCACAATGATGCACTTGGCCAAAAACGGCGTATGTGTTTTTTCCTGAATATATTCAGGAAAAAACGCATACGCCCTTTTTGGCCAACCAAGCAAGCTTGCAAAGGAAATCTGCACTACAATGAAGTCTCACTTCCCCCCGTTCAAAGGGGCCTTCTGAAAAAAGTGTAAAATCCAGAAAGGCAGGACAGGCCATGGAGAACTGGGAGCCTTGTTATGCTGATGGGCGGGATGTAAATTGCCAACAGACACTCGGGAGAAGTGTATGGTGTTTCCTGAAACATCTAAAAAACAAAGCAACAGAGCCTAGGGCACTTCCACTTATGGTCCTATAGCTTAGGGAAATTAAAATCAAAAAGACAAAGCCACCCCAAAGTTTGGGACGCCTCTGTTTACAAGAACCTCGTTTACCGTACAAGTTCAATATCACTGAAAGTGAAAAATAGATAAAGAACTTGTGGTACTTACGTACAATGCAGTATCACTCAGCAATGAAATCTATGTCATCAGGCCCGTAGCAGCATAATGAGTGGATTCAGGTACGATGATTCTAACTGAAATAAGTCACACAGAAAAAGAAACATCATAAGATATCAGTAATACACGGAATGTAAACTTGGCTACACAGGAACTGAATTACAGAACAGAACAGGGTCTCAAATTTAGAAAACCAACTTATGCTTGCTTAAGGGTAAAGGTGAGTTGGGGTGCTGCATAAAACCAGAGATTGAAATGAGCACAGATAAAGTTCCTTTAGCCAAATATGGAATAGACAAGAGCTACTCCTTGCTCAACGAAATGGACTCAACACCGCATATTAAACGCCTCAGAATGTACCTGACTAGTAAGTATCTTAAAACCTATGGATTGCTATGTCTCCGAAAGAGAATCAAGCATGTGTACAGGGGCATAAACGCAGCAGTGATAGGATTGGAGAGGTTCGGTGAGCAAATGAAGACCCTTTGAAGTCATATTGCATGGTACCCATTCCACGGGTTTCAACTACCCAGGATTAAGGTATTCTTCCTTCAGCTAAAACATGCATGTGGAACCCAGAGTATGATCAACCGTGTGAACGGGAGACGTGTTCAAATATGTCTCAGTTTTCCTCCCCTGGTACTCGGGTGCAATATTCCAGACGCTTTACTAACACTCTCCCCACTTGGAGAGTCAGCGCCTTTAAACTCCTGTTTGTCCCAGTTTGCAATTTCTGCGGAAGATGAACAGGAATAGGGAGAACCAATGAGAGACTAGCTGGAGGTGTCTGGACGGGCAAATTTAACTCTCATTTCCCACCAGGAAGAGGAAATAACCAAAGGCTCAGCGTGCCGTGCCGGAACCTGATTGGGCCTGAAGCCATCCTGCGGTGTTGCGGCCAGCTCAAAAGAAAGCGAGTTGAAGAAAGGAGCTCAGGGACACTGTAATTCACAAACCTGCAGAGTTATAAATGACAGCTATCGTCCAAAAATATACTGAAGTAAGGCTGCCAAGAGGACTTGAAAGCGGGACAGATTGCAGGAAACCTATTTCAGGAGGTCGACAGGAATTGCATTGAAAGCATAGGAAAAGAGGCAGAACCTCCACAATGATGCACTTGGCCAAAAAGGGCGTATGCGTTTTTTCCTGAATATATTCAGGAAAAAACGCATACGCCCTTTTTGGCCAACCAAGCAACTTGCAAAGAAAATCTGCACTACAAAGAAGTCTCACTTCCCGCTGGTCAAAAGGGCCATCTGAAAAAAGTGTAAAATCCAGAAAGGCAGGACAGGCCATGGTGGAGAACTGGGAGCCTTGTTATGCTGATGGGCGGGATGTAAATTGCCAACAGACACTCGGGAGAAGTGTATGGTGTTTCCTGAAACATCTAAAAAACAAAGCAACAGAGCCTAGGGCACTTCCACTTATGGTCCTATAGCTTAGGGAAATTAAAATCAAAAAGACAAAGCCACCCCAAAGTTTGGGACGCCTCTGTTTACAAGAACCTCGTTTACCGTACAAGTTCAATATCACAGAAAGTGAAAAATGGATAAAGAACTTGTGGTACTTACGTACAATGCAGTATCACTCAGCAATGAAATCTATGTCATCAGGCCCGTAGCAGCATAATGAGTGGATTCAGGTACGATGATTCTAACTGAAATAAGTCACACAGAAAAAGAAACATCATAAGGTATCACTAATACACGGAATGTAAACTTGGCTACACAGGAACTGAATTACAGAACAGAACAGGGTCTCAAATTTAGAAAACCAACTTATGCTTGCTTAAGGGTAAAGGTGAGTTGGGGTGCTGCATGAAACCAGAGATTGAAATGAGCACAGATAAAGTTCCTTTAGCCAAATATGGAATAGACAAGAGCTACTCCTTGCTCAACGAAATGGACTCAACACCGCATATTAAACGCCTAAGAATGTACCTGACTAGTAAGTATCTTAAAACCTATGGATTGCTATGTCTCCGAAAGAGAATCAAGCATGTGTACAGGGGCATAAACGCAGCAGTGATAGGATTGGAGAGGTTCGGTGAGCAAATGAAGACCCTTTGAAGTCATATTGCATGGTACCCATTCCACGGGTTTCAACTACCCAGGTTTAAGGTATTCTTCCTTCAGCTAAAACATGCATGTGGAACCTAGAGTATGATCAACCATGTGATCGGGAGACGTGTTCAAATATGTCTCAGTTTTCGTACCCTGGTACTCGGGTGCAACATTCCAGACGCTTTACTAACACTCTCCCGACTTGGAGAGTCAGTCCCTTTAACCTCCTGTTTGGCCCAGTTTGCAATTTCTGCGGAAGATGAACAGGAATAGCGAGAACCAATGAGAGACTAGCTGGAGGTGTCTGGACGGGCAAATTTAACTCTCATTTCCCACCAGGAAGAGGAATTAACCAAAGGCTCAGCGTGCCGTGCCGGAACCAGATTAGGGCCTGAAGCCATCCTGCGGTGTTGCGGCCAGGTCACAAGAAAGCGAGTTGACGAAAGGAGCTCAGGGGCACTGTAATTCACAAACCTGCAGAGTTATAAATGACAGCTATCGTCCAAAAATATACTGAAGTCAGGCTGTCAAGAGGACTTGAAAGTGGGGCAGAATTGCAGGAAACCGATTTCAGGAGGTAGACTGGAATTGCATTGAAAGCATAGGAAAAGAGGCAGAACGTCCACAATGATGCACTTGGCCAAAAAGGGCGTATGCGTTTTTTCCTGAATATATTCAGGAAAAAACGCATACGCCCTTTTTGACCAACCAAGCAAGCTTGCAAAGGAAATCTGCACTACAATGAAGTCTCACTACCCCCCGGTCAAAAGGGCCATCTGAAAAATGTGTAAAATCCAGAAAGGCAGGACAGGCCCTGGAGAACTGGGAGCCTTGTTATGCTGATGGGCGGGATGTAAATTGCCAACAGACACTCGGGAGAAGTGTATGGTGTTTCCTGAAACATCTAAAAAACAAAGCAACAGAGCCTAGGGCACTTCCACTTATGGTCCTATAGTTTAGGGAAATTAAAATCAAAAAGACAAAGCCACCCCAAAGTTTGGGACGCCTCTGTTTACAAGAACCTCGTTTACCGTACAAGTTCAATATCACAGAAAGTGAAAAATGGATAAAGAACTTGTGGTACTTACGTACAATGCAGTATCACTCAGCAATGAAATCTATGTCATCAGACCCGTAGCAGCATAATGAGTGGATTCAGGTACGATGATTCTAACTGAAATAAGTCACACAGAAAAAGAAACATCATAAGATATCAGTAATACACGGAATGTAAACTTGGCTACACAGGAACTGAATTACAGAACAGAACAGGGTCTCAAATTTAGAAAACCAACTTATGCTTGCTTAAGGGTAAAGGTGAGTTGGGGTGCTGCATGTAACCAGAGATTGAAATGAGCACAGATAAAGTTCCTTTAGCCAAATATGGAATAGACAAGAGCTACTCCTTGCTCAACGAAATGGACTCAACACCGCATATTAAACGCCTAAGAATGTACCTGACTAGTAAGTATCTTAAAACCTATGGATTGCTATGTCTCCGAAAGAGAATCAAGCATGTGTACAGGGGCATAAACGCAGCAGTGATAGGATTGGAGAGGTTCGGTGAGCAAATGAAGACCCTTTGAAGTCATATTGCATGGTACCCATTCCACGGGTTTCAACTACCCAGGTTTAAGGTATTCTTCCTTCAGCTAAAACATGCATGTGGAACCTAGAGTATGATCAACCATGTGATCGGGAGACGTGTTCAAATATGTCTCAGTTTTCCTCACCTGGTACTCGGGTGCAACATTCCAGACGCTTTACTAACACTCTCCCGACTTGGAGAGTCAGAACCTTTAACCTCCTGTTTGGCCCAGTTTGCAATTTCTGCGGAAGATGAACAGGAATAGCGAGAACCAATGAGAGACTAGCTGGAGGTGTCTGGACGGGCAAATTTAACTCTCATTTCCCACCAGGAAGAGGAATTAACCAAAGGCTCAGCGTGCCGTGCCGGAACCAGATTAGGGCCTGAAGCCATCCTGCGGTGTTGCGGCCAGGTCACAAGAAAGTGAGTTGAAGAAAGGAGCTCAGGGGCACTGTAATTCACAAACATGCAGAGTTATAAATGACAGCTATCGTCCAAAAATATACTGAAGTCAGGCTGCCAAGAGGACTTGAAAGCGGGGCAGAATTACAGGAAACCGATTTCAGGAGGTAGACTGGAATTGCATTGAAAGCATAGGAAAAGAGGCAGAACGTCCACAATGATGCACTTGGCCAAAAAGGGCGTATGCGTTTTTTCCTGAATATATTCAGGAAAAAACGCATACGCCCTTTTTGGCCAACCAAGCAAGCTTGCAAAGGAAATCTGCACTACAATGAAGTCTCACTACCCCCCGGTCAAAAGGGCCACCTGAAAAAAGTGTAAAATCCAGAAAGGCAGGACCGGCCATGGAGAACTGGGAGCCTTGTTATGCTGATGGGCGGGATGTAAATTGCCAACAGACACTCGGGAGAAGTGTATGGTGTTTCCTGAAACATCTAAAAAACAAAGCAACAGAGCCTAGGGCACTTCCACTTATGGTCCTATAGCTTAGGGAAATTAAAATCAAAAAGACAAAGCCACCCCAAAGTTTGGGACGCCTCTGTTTACAAGAACCTCGTTTACCGTACAAGTTCAATATCACAGAAAGTGAAAAATGGATAAAGAACTTGTGGTACTTACGTACAATGCAGTATCACTCAGCAATGAAATCTATGTCATCAGGCCCGTAGCAGCATAATGAGTGGATTCAGGTACGATGATTCTAACTGAAATAAGTCACACAGAAAAAGAAACATCATAAGATATCAGTAATACACGGAATGTAAACTTGGCTACACAGGAACTGAATTACAGAACAGAACAGGGTCTCAAATTTAGAAAACCATCTTATGCTTGCTTAAGGGTAAAGGTGAGTTGGGGTGCTGCATGAAACCAGAGATTGAAATGAGCACAGATAAAGTTCCTTTAGCCAAATATGGAATAGACAAGAGCTACTCCTTGCTCAACAAAATGGACTCAACACCGCATATTAAACGCCTAAGAATGTACCTGACTAGTAAGTATCTTAAAACCTATGGATTGCTATGTCTCCGAAAGAGAATCAAGCATGTGTACAGGGGCATAAACGCAGCAGTGATAGGATTGGAGAGGTTCGGTGAGCAAATGAAGACCCTTTGAAGTCATATTGCATGGTACCCATTCCACGGGTTTCAACTACCCAGGTTTAAGGTATTCTTCCTTCAGCTAAAACATGCATGTGGAACCTAGAGTATGATCAACCATGAGATCGCGAGACGTGTTCAAATATGTCTCAGTTTTCCTTCCCTGGTACTCGGGTGCAACATTCCAGACGCTTTACTAACACTCTCCCGACTTGGAGAGTCAGTCCCTTTAACCTCCTGTTTGGCCCAGTTTGCAATTTCTGCGGAAGATGAACAGGAATAGCGAGAACCAATGAGAGACTAGCTGGAGGTGTCTGGACGGGCAAATTTAACTCTCATTTCCCACCAGGAAGAGGAATTAACCAAAGGCTCAGCGTGCCGTGCCGGAACCAGATTAGGGCCTGAAGCCATCCTGCGGTATTGCGGCCAGTTCACAAGAAAGCGAGTTGAAGAAAGGAGCTCAGGGGCACTGTAATTCACAAACCTGCAGAGTTATAAATGACAGCTATCGTCCAAAAATATACTGAAGTCAGGCTGCCAAGAGGACTTGAAAGCGGGGCAGAATTGCAGGAAACCGATTTCAGGAGGTACACTGGAATTGCATTGAAAGCATAGGAAAAGAGGCAGAACGTCCACAATGATGCACTTGGCCAAAAAGGGCGTATGCGTTTTTTCCTGAATATATTCAGGAAAAAACGCATACGCCCTTTTTGGCCAACCAAGCAAGCTTGCAAAGGAAATCTGCACTACAATGAAGTCTCACTTCCCCCCGGTCAAAAGGGCCATCTGAAAAAAGTGTAAAATCCAGAAAGGCAGGACAGGCCATGGAGAACTGGGAGCCTTGTTATGCTGATGGGCGGGATGTAAATTGCCAACAGACACTCGGGAGAAGTGTGTGGTGTTTCCTGAAACATCTAAAAAACAAAGCAACAGAGCCTAGGGCACTTCCACTTATGGTCCTATAGCTTAGGGAAATTAAAATCAAAAAGACAAAGCCACCCCAAAGTTTGGGACACCTCTGTTTACAAGAACCTCGTTTACCGTACAAGTTCAATATCACAGAAAGTGAAAAATGGATAAAGAACTTGTGGTACTTACGTACAATGCAGTATCACTCAGCAATGAAATCTATGTCATCAGGCCCGTAGCAGCATAATGAGTGGATTCAGGTAAGATGATTCTAACTGAAATAAGTCACACAGAAAAAGAAACATCATAAGATATCAGTAATACACGGAATGTAAACTTGGCTACACAGGAACTGAATTACAGAACAGAACAGGGTCTCAAATTTAGAAAACCAACTTATGCTTGCTTAAGGGTAAAGGTGAGTTGGGGTGCTGCATGAAACCAGAGATTGAAATGAGCACAGATAAAGTTCCTTTAGCCAAATATGGAACAGACAAGAGCTACTCCTTGCTCAACGAAATGGACTCAACACCGCATATTAAACGCCTAAGAATGTACCTGACTAGTAAGTATCTTAAAACCTATGGATTGCTATGTCTCCGAAAGAGAATCAAGCATGTGTACAGGGGCATAAACGCAGCAGTGATAGGATTGGAGAGGTTCGGTGAGCAAATGAAGACCCTTTGAAGTCATATTGCATGGTACCCATTCCACGGGTTTCAACTACTCAGGTTTAAGGTATTCTTCCTTCAGCTAAAACATGCATGTGGAACCTAGAGTATGATCAACCATGTGATCGGGAGACGTGTTCAAATATGTCTCAGTTTTCGTACCCTGGTACTCGGGTGCAACATTCCAGACGCTTTACTAACACTCTCCCGACTTGGAGAGTCAGTCCCTTTAACCTCCTGTTTGGCCCAGTTTGCAATTTCTGCGGAAGATGAACAGGAATAGCGAGAACCAATGAGAGACTAGCTGGAGGTGTCTGGACGGGCAAATTTAACTCTCATTTCCCACCAGGAAGAGGAATTAACCAAAGGCTCAGCGTGCCGTGCCGGAACCAGATTAGGGCCTGAAGCCATCCTGCGGTGTTGCGGCCAGGTCACAAGAAAGCGAGTTGAAGAAAGGAGCTCAGGGGCACTGTAATTCACAAACATGCAGAGTTATAAATGACAGCTATTGTCCAAAAATATACTGAAGTCAGGCTGCCAAGAGGACTTGAAAGCGGGGCAGAATTGCAGGAAACCTATTTCAGGAGGTAGACTGGAATTGCATTGAAAGCATAGGAAAAGAGGCAGAACGTCCACAATGATGCACTTGGCCAAAAAGGGCGTATGCGTTTTTTCCTGAATATATTCAGGAAAAAACGCATACGCCCTTTTTGGCCAACCAAGCAAGCTTGCAAAGGAAATCTGCACTACAATGAAGTCTCACTTCCCCCCGGTCAAAAGGGCCATCTGAAAAAAGTGTAAAATCCAGAAAGGCAGGACAGGCCATGGAGAACTGGGAGCCTTGTTATGCTGATGTGCGGGATGTAAATTGCCAACAGACACTCAGGAGAAGTGTATGGTGTTTCCTGAAACATCTAAAAAACAAAGCAACAGAGCCTAGGGCACTTCCACTTATGGTCCTATAGCTTAGGGAAATTAAAATCAAAAAGACAAAGCCACCCCAAAGTTTGGGACGCCTCTGTTTACAAGAACCTCGTTTACCATACAAGTTCAATATCACAGAAAGTGAAAAATGGATAAAGAACTTGTGGTACTTACGTACAATGCAGTATCACTCAGCAACGAAATCTATGTCATCAGACCCGTAGCAGCATAATGAGTGGATTCAGGTACGATGATTCTAACTGAAATAAGTCACACAGAAAAAGAAACATCATAAGATATCAGTAATACACGGAATGTAAACTTGGCTACACAGGAACTGAATTACAGAACAGAACAGGGTCTCATATTTAGAAAACCAACTTATGCTTGCTTAAGGGTAAAGGTGAGTTGGGGTGCTGCATGAAACCAGATATTGAAATGAGCACAGATAAAGTTCATTTAGCCAAATATGGAATAGACAAGAGCTACTCCTTGCTCAACGAAATGGACTCAACACCGCATATTAAACGCCTAAGAATGTACCTGACTAGTAAGTATCTTAAAACCTATGGATTGCTATGTCTCCGAAAGAGAATCAAGCATGTGTACAGGGGCATAAACGCAGCAGTGATAGGATTGGAGAGGTTCGGTGAGCAAATGAAGACCCTTTGAAGTCATATTGCATGGTACCCATTCCAAGGGTTTCAACTACCCAGGTTTAAGGTATTCTTCCTTCAGCTAAAACATGCATGTGGAACCTAGAGTATGATCAACCATGTGATCAGGAGACGTGTTCACATATGTCTCAGTTTTTGTACCCTGGTACTCGGGTGCAACATTCCAGACGCTTTACTAACACTCTCCCGACTTGGAGAGTCAGTCCCTTTAACCTCCTGTTTGGCCCAGTTTGCAATTTCTGCGGAAGATGAACAGGAATAGCGAGAACCAATGAGAGACTAGCTGGAGGTGTCTGGACGGGCAAATTTAACTCTCATTTCCCACCAGGAAGAGGAATTAACCAAAGGCTCAGCGTGCCGTGCCGGAACCAGATTAGGGCCTGAAGCCATCCTGCGGTGTTGCGGCCAGCTCACAAGAAAGCGAGTTGAAGAAAGGAGCTCAGGGGCACTGTAATTCACAAACATGCAGAGTTATAAATGACAGCTATCGTCCAAAAATATACTGAAGTCAGGCTGCCAAGAGGACTTGAAAGCGGGGCAGAATTGCAGGAAACCTATTTCAGGAGGTAGACTGGAATTGCATTGAAAGCATAGGAAAAGAGGCAGAACGTCCACAATGATGCACTTGGCCAAAAAGGGCGTATGCGTTTTTTCCTGAATATATTCAGGAAAAAACGCATACGCCCTTTTTGGCCAACCAAGTAAGCTTGCAAAGGAAATCTGCACTACAATGAAGTCTCACTTCCCCCCGGTCAAAAGGGCCATCTGAAAAAAGTGTAAAATCCAGAAAGGCAGGACAGGCCATGGAGAACTGGGAGCCTTGTTATGCTGATGGGCGGGATGTAAATTGCCAACAGACACTCGGGAGAAGTGTATGGTGTTTCCTGAAACATCTAAAAAACAAAGCAACAGAGCCTAGGGCACTTCCACTTATGGTCCTATAGCTTAGGGAAATTAAAATCAAAAAGACAAAGCCACCCCAAAGTTTGGGACGCCTCTGTTTACAAGAACCTCGTTTACCATACAAGTTCAATATCACAGAAAGTGAAAAATGGATAAAGAACTTGTGGTACTTACGTACAATGCAGTATCACTCAGCAATGAAATCTATGTCATCAGGCCCGTAGCAGCATAATGAGTGGATTCAGGTACGATGATTCTAACTGAAATAAGTCACACAGAAAAAGAAACATCATAAGGTATCACTAATACACGGAATGTAAACTTGGCTACACAGGAACTGAATTACAGAACAGAACAGGGTCTCAAATTTAGAAAACCAACTTATGCTTGCTTAAGGGTAAAGGTGAGTTGGGGTGCTGCATGAAACCAGAGATTGAAATGAGCACAGATAAAGTTCCTTTAGCCAAATATGGAATAGACAAGAGCTACTCCTTGCTCAACGAAATGGACTCAACACCGCATATTAAACGCCTAAGAATGTACCTGACTAGTAAGTATCTTAAAACCTATGGATTGCTATGTCTCCGAAAGAGAATCAAGCATGTGTACAGGGGCATAAACGCAGCAGTGATAGGATTGGAGAGGTTCGGTGAGCAAATGAAGACCCTTTGAAGTCATATTGCATGGTACCCATTCCACGGGTTTCAACTACCCAGGTTTAAGGTATTCTTCCTTCAGCTAAAACATGCATGTGGAACCTAGAGTATGATCAACCATGTGATCGGGAGACGTGTTCAAATATGTCTCAGTTTTCCTTCCCTGGTACTCGGGTGCAACATTCCAGACGCTTTACTAACACTCTCCCGACTTGGAGAGTCAGTCCCTTTAACCTCCTGTTTGGCCCAGTTTGCAATTTCTGCGGAAGATGAACAGGAATAGCGAGAACCAATGAGAGACTAGCTGGAGGTGTCTGGACGGGCAAATTTAACTCTCATTTCCCACCAGGAAGAGGAATTAACCAAAGGCTCAGCGTGCCGTGCCGGAACCAGATTAGGGCCTGAAGCCATCCTGCGGTGTTGCGGCCAGGTCACAAGAAAGCGAGTTGACGAAAGGAGCTCAGGGGCACTGTAATTCACAAACATGCAGAGTTATAAATGACAGCTATCGTCCAAAAATATACTGAAGTCAGGCTGTCAAGAGGACTTGAAAGTGGGGCAGAATTGCAGGAAACCGATTTCAGGAGGTAGACTGGAATTGCATTGAAAGCATAGGAAAAGAGGCAGAACGTCCACAATGATGCACTTGGCCAAAAAGGGCGTATGCGTTTTTTCCTGAATATATTCAGGAAAAAACGCATACGCCCTTTTTGGCCAACCAAGGAAGCTTGCAAAGGAAATCTGCACTACAATGAAGTCTCACTACCCCCCGGTCAAAAGGGCCATCTGAAAAATGTGTAAAATCCAGAAAGGCAGGACAGGCCCTGGAGAACTGGGAGCCTTGTTATGCTGATGGGCGGGATGTAAATTGCCAACAGACACTCGGGAGAAGTGTATGGTGTTTCCTGAAACATCTAAAAAACAAAGCAACAGAGCCTAGGGCACTTCCACTTATGGTCCTATAGCTTAGGGAAATTAAAATCAAAAAGACAAAGCCACCCCAAAGTTTGGGACGCCTCTGTTTACAAGAACCTCGTTTACCGTACAAGTTCAATATCACAGAAAGTGAAAAATGGATAAAGAACTTGTGGTACTTACGTACAATGCAGTATCACTCAGCAATGAAATCTATGTCATCAGGCCCGTAGCAGCATAATGAGTGGATTCAGGTACGATGATTCTAACTGAAATAAGTCACACAGAAAAAGAAACATCATAAGATATCAGTAATACACGGAATGTAAACTTGGTTACACAGGAACTGAATTACAGAACAGAACAGGGTCTCAAATTTAGAAAACCAACTTATGCTTGCTTAAGGGTAAAGGTGAGTTGGGGTGCTGCATGAAACCAGAGATTGAAATGAGCACAGATAAAGTTCCTTTAGCCAAATATGGAATAGACAAGAGCTACTCCTTGCTCAACGAAATGGACTCAACACCGCATATTAAACGCCTAAGAATGTACCTGACTAGTAAGTATCTTAAAACCTATGGATTGCTATGTCTCTGAAAGAGAATCAAGCATGTGTACAGGGGCATAAACGCAGCAGTGATAGGATTGGAGAGGTTCGGTGAGCAAATGAAGACCCTTTGAAGTCGTATTGCATGGTACCCATTCCACGGGTTTCAACTACTCAGGTTTAAGGTATTCTTCCTTCAGCTAAAACATGCATGTGGAACCTAGAGTATGATCAACCATGTGATCGGGAGACGTGTTCAAATATGTCTCAGTTTTCGTACCCTGGTACTCGGGTGCAACATTCCAGACGCTTTACTAACACTCTCCCGACTTGGAGAGTCAGTCCCTTTAACCTCCTGTTTGGCCCAGTTTGCAATTTCTGCGGAAGATGAACAGGAATAGCGAGAACCAATGAGAGACTAGCTGGAGGTGTCTGGACGGGCAAATTTAACTCTCATTTCCCACCAGGAAGAGGAATTAACCAAAGGCTCAGCGTGCCGTGCCGGAACCAGATTAGGGCCTGAAGCCATCCTGCGGTGTTGCGGCCAGGTCACAAGAAAGCGAGTTGAAGAAAGGAGCTCAGGGGCACTGTAATTCACAAACATGCAGAGTTATAAATGACAGCTATTGTCCAAAAATATACTGAAGTCAGGCTGCCAAGAGGACTTGAAAGCGGGGCAGAATTGCAGGAAACCTATTTCAGGAGGTAGACTGGAATTGCATTGAAAGCATAGGAAAAGAGGCAGAACGTCCACAATGATGCACTTGGCCAAAAAGGGCGTATGCGTTTTTTCCTGAATATATTCAGGAAAAAACGCATACGCCCTTTTTGGCCAACCAAGCAAGCTTGCAAAGGAAATCTGCACTACAATGAAGTCTCACTTCCCCCCGGTCAAAAGGGCCATCTGAAAAAAGTGTAAAATCCAGAAAGGCAGGACAGGCCATGGAGAACTGGGAGCCTTGTTATGCTGATGGGCGGGATGTAAATTGCCAACAGACACTCAGGAGAAGTGTATGGTGTTTCCTGAAACATCTAAAAAACAAAGCAACAGAGCCTAGGGCACTTCCACTTATGGTCCTATAGCTTAGGGAAATTAAAATCAAAAAGACAAAGCCACCCCAAAGTTTGGGACGCCTCTGTTTACAAGAACCTCGTTTACCATACAAGTTCAATATCACAGAAAGTGAAAAATGGATAAAGAACTTGTGGTACTTACGTACAATGCAGTATCACTCAGCAACGAAATCTATGTCATCAGACCCGTAGCAGCATAATGAGTGGATTCAGGTACGATGATTCTAACTGAAATAAGTCACACAGAAAAAGAAACATCATAAGATATCAGTAATACACGGAATGTAAACTTGGCTACACAGGAACTGAATTACAGAACAGAACAGGGTCTCAAATTTAGAAAACCAACTTATGCTTGCTTAAGGGTAAAGGTGAGTTGGGGTGCTGCATGAAACCAGAGATTGAAATGAGCACAGATAAAGTTCCTTTAGCCAAATATGGAATAGACAAGAGCTACTCCTTGCTCAACGAAATGGACTCAACACCGCATATTAAACGCCTAAGAATGTACCTGACTAGTAAGTATCTTAAAACCTATGGATTGCTATGTCTCTGAAAGAGAATCAAGCATGTGTACAGGGGCATAAACGCAGCAGTGATAGGATTGGAGAGGTTCGGTGAGCAAATGAAGACCCTTTGAAGTCGTATTGCATGGTACCCATTCCACGGGTTTCAACTACTCAGGTTTAAGGTATTCTTCCTTCAGCTAAAACATGCATGTGGAACCTAGAGTATGATCAACCATGTGATCGGGAGACGTGTTCAAATATGTCTCAGTTTTCGTACCCTGGTACTCGGGTGCAACATTCCAGACGCTTTACTAACACTCTCCCGACTTGGAGAGTCAGTCCCTTTAACCTCCTGTTTGGCCCAGTTTGCAATTTCTGCGGAAGATGAACAGGAATAGCGAGAACCAATGAGAGACTAGCTGGAGGTGTCTGGACGGGCAAATTTAACTCTCATTTCCCACCAGGAAGAGGAATTAACCAAAGGCTCAGCGTGCCGTGCCGGAACCAGATTAGGGCCTGAAGCCATCCTGCGGTGTTGCGGCCAGGTCACAAGAAAGCGAGTTGAAGAAAGGAGCTCAGGGGCACTGTAATTCACAAACATGCAGAGTTATAAATGACAGCTATTGTCCAAAAATATACTGAAGTCAGGCTGCCAAGAGGACTTGAAAGCGGGGCAGAATTGCAGGAAACCTATTTCAGGAGGTAGACTGGAATTGCATTGAAAGCATAGGAAAAGAGGCAGAACGTCCACAATGATGCACTTGGCCAAAAAGGGCGTATGCGTTTTTTCCTGAATATATTCAGGAAAAAACGCATACGCCCTTTTTGGCCAACCAAGCAAGCTTGCAAAGGAAATCTGCACTACAATGAAGTCTCACTTCCCCCCGGTCAAAAGGGCCATCTGAAAAAAGTGTAAAATCCAGAAAGGCAGGACAGGCCATGGAGAACTGGGAGCCTTGTTATGCTGATGGGCGGGATGTAAATTGCCAACAGACACTCAGGAGAAGTGTATGGTGTTTCCTGAAACATCTAAAAAACAAAGCAACAGAGCCTAGGGCACTTCCACTTATGGTCCTATAGCTTAGGGAAATTAAAATCAAAAAGACAAAGCCACCCCAAAGTTTGGGACGCCTCTGTTTACAAGAACCTCGTTTACCATACAAGTTCAATATCACAGAAAGTGAAAAATGGATAAAGAACTTGTGGTACTTACGTACAATGCAGTATCACTCAGCAACGAAATCTATGTCATCAGACCCGTAGCAGCATAATGAGTGGATTCAGGTACGATGATTCTAACTGAAATAAGTCACACAGAAAAAGAAACATCATAAGATATCAGTAATACACGGAATGTAAACTTGGCTACACAGGAACTGAATTACAGAACAGAACAGGGTCTCATATTTAGAAAACCAACTTATGCTTGCTTAAGGGGAAAGGTGAGTTGGGGTGCTGCATGAAACCAGATATTGAAATGAGCACAGATAAAGTTCATTTAGCCAAATATGGAATAGACAAGAGCTACTCCTTGCTCAACGAAATGGACTCAACACCGCATATTAAACGCCTAAGAATGTACCTGACTAGTAAGTATCTTAAAACCTATGGATTGCTATGTCTCCGAAAGAGAATCAAGCATGTGTACAGGGGCATAAACGCAGCAGTGATAGGATTGGAGAGGTTCGGTGAGCAAATGAAGACCCTTTGAAGTCATATTGCATGGTACCCATTCCAAGGGTTTCAACTACCCAGGTTTAAGGTATTCTTCCTTCAGCTAAAACATGCATGTGGAACCTAGAGTATGATCAACCATGTGATCAGGAGACGTGTTCACATATGTCTCAGTTTTTGTACCCTGGTACTCGGGTGCAACATTCCAGACGCTTTACTAACACTCTCCCGACTTGGAGAGTCAGTCCCTTTAACCTCCTGTTTGGCCCAGTTTGCAATTTCTGCGGAAGATGAACAGGAATAGCGAGAACCAATGAGAGACTAGCTGGAGGTGTCTGGACGGGCAAATTTAACTCTCATTTCCCACCAGGAAGAGGAATTAACCAAAGGCTCAGCGTGCCGTGCCGGAACCAGATTAGGGCCTGAAGCCATCCTGCGGTGTTGCGGCCAGCTCACAAGAAAGCGAGTTGAAGAAAGGAGCTCAGGGGCACTGTAATTCACAAACATGCAGAGTTATAAATGACAGCTATCGTCCAAAAATATACTGAAGTCAGGCTGCCAAGAGGACTTGAAAGCGGGGCAGAATTGCAGGAAACCTATTTCAGGAGGTAGACTGGAATTGCATTGAAAGCATAGGAAAAGAGGCAGAACGTCCACAATGATGCACTTGGCCAAAAAGGGCGTATGCATTTTTTCCTGAATATATTCAGGAAAAAACGCATACGCCCTTTTTGGCCAACCAAGTAAGCTTGCAAAGGAAATCTGCACTACAATGAAGTCTCACTTCCCCCCGGTCAAAAGGGCCATCTGAAAAAAGTGTAAAATCCAGAAAGGCAGGACAGGCCATGGAGAACTGGGAGCCTTGTTATGCTGATGGGCGGGATGTAAATTGCCAACAGACACTCGGGAGAAGTGTATGGTGTTTCCTGAAACATCTAAAAAACAAAGCAACAGAGCCTAGGGCACTTCCACTTATGGTCCTATAGCTTAGGGAAATTAAAATCAAAAAGACAAAGCCACCCCAAAGTTTGGGACGCCTCTGTTTACAAGAACCTCGTTTACCATACAAGTTCAATATCACAGAAAGTGAAAAATGGATAAAGAACTTGTGGTACTTACGTACAATGCAGTATCACTCAGCAATGAAATCTATGTCATCAGGCCCGTAGCAGCATAATGAGTGGATTCAGGTACGATGATTCTAACTGAAATAAGTCACACAGAAAAAGAAACATCATAAGGTATCACTAATACACGGAATGTAAACTTGGCTACACAGGAACTGAATTACAGAACAGAACAGGGTCTCAAATTTAGAAAACCAACTTATGCTTGCTTAAGGGTAAAGGTGAGTTGGGGTGCTGCATGAAACCAGAGATTGAAATGAGCACAGATAAAGTTCCTTTAGCCAAATATGGAATAGACAAGAGCTACTCCTTGCTCAACGAAATGGACTCAACACCGCATATTAAACGCCTAAGAATGTACCTGACTAGTAAGTATCTTAAAACCTATGGATTGCTATGTCTCCGAAAGAGAATCAAGCATGTGTACAGGGGCATAAACGCAGCAGTGATAGGATTGGAGAGGTTCGGTGAGCAAATGAAGACCCTTTGAAGTCATATTGCATGGTACCCATTCCACGGGTTTCAACTACCCAGGTTTAAGGTATTCTTCCTTCAGCTAAAACATGCATGTGGAACCTAGAGTATGATCAACCATGTGATCGGGAGACGTGTTCAAATATGTCTCAGTTTTCCTCACCTGGTACTCGGGTGCAACATTCCAGACGCTTTACTAACACTCTCCCGACTTGGAGAGTCAGTCCCTTTAACCTCCTGTTTGGCCCAGTTTGCAATTTCTGTGGAAGATGAACAGGAATAGCGAGAACCAATGAGAGACTAGCTGGAGGTGTCTGGACGGGCAAATTTAACTCTCATTTCCCACCAGGAAGAGGAATTAACCAAAGGCTCAGCGTGCCGTGCCAGAACCAGATTAGGGCCTGAAGCCATCCTGCGGTGTTGCGGCCAGGTCACAAGAAAGTGAGTTGAAGAAAGGAGCTCAGGGGCACTGTAATTCACAAACCTGCAGAGTTATAAATGACAGCTATCGTCCAAAAATAGACTGAAGCAAGGCTGCCAAGAGGACTTGAAAGCGGGGCAGAATTGCAGGAAACCGATTTCAGGAGGTAGACTGGAATTGCATTGAAAGCATAGTAAAAGAGGCAGAACGTCCACAATGATGCACTTGGCCAAAAAGGGCATATGTGTTTTTTCCTGAATATATTCAGGAAAAAACGCATACGCCCTTTTTGGCCAACCAAGTAAGCTTGCAAAGGAAATCTGCACTACAATGAAGTCTCACTTCCCCCCGGTCAAAAGGGCCACCTGAAAAAAGTGTAAAATCCAGAAAGGCAGGACCGGCCATGGAGAACTGGGAGCCTTGTTATGCTGATGGGCGGGATGTAAATTGCCAACAGACACTCGGGAGAAGTGTATGGTGTTTCCTGAAATATCTAAAAAACAAAGCAACAGAGCCTAGGGCACTTCCACTTATGGTCCTATAGCTTAGGGAAATTAAAATCAAAAAGACAAAGCCACCCCAAAGTTTGGGACGCCTCTGTTTACAAGAACCTCGTTTACCGTACAAGTTCAATATCACAGAAAGTGAAAAATGGATAAAGAACTTGTGGTACTTACGTACAATGCAGTATCACTCAGCAATGAAATCTATGTCATCAGGCCCGTAGCAGCATAATGAGTGGATTCAGGTACGATGATTCTAACTGAAATAAGTCACACAGAAAAAGAAACATCATAAAATATCAGTAATACACGGAATGTAAACTTGGCTACACAGGAACTGAATTACAGAACAGAACAGGGTCTCAAATTTAGAAAACCATCTTATGCTTGCTTAAGGGTAAAGGTGAGTTGGGGTGCTGCATGAAACCAGAGATTGAAATGAGCACAGATAAAGTTCCTTTAGCCAAATATGGAATAGACAAGAGCTACTCCTTGCTCAACAAAATGGACTCAACACCGCATATTAAACGCCTAAGAATGTACCTGACTAGTAAGTATCTTAAAACCTATGGATTGCTATGTCTCCGAAAGAGAATCAAGCATGTGTACAGGGGCATAAACGCAGCAGTGATAGGATTGGAGAGGTTCGGTGAGCAAATGAAGACCCTTTGAAGTCATATTGCATGGTACCCATTCCACGGGTTTCAACTACCCAGGTTTAAGGTATTCTTCCTTCAGCTAAAACATGCATGTGGAACCTAGAGTATGATCAACCATGTGATCAGGAGACGTGTTCAAATATGTCTCAGTTTTTCTTCCCTGGTACTCGGGTGCAACATTCCAGACGCTTTACTAACACTCTCCCGACTTCGAGAGTCAGTCCCTTTAACCTCCTGTTTGGCCCAGTTTGCAATTTCTGCGGAAGATGAACAGGAATAGCGAGAACCAATGAGAGACTAGCTGGAGGTGTCTGGACGGGCAAATTTAACTCTCATTTCCCACCAGGAAGAGGAATTAACCAAAGGCTCAGCGTGCCGTGCCGGAACCAGATTAGGGCCTGAAGCCATCCTGCGGTATTGCGGCCAGGTCACAAGAAAGCGAGTTGAAGAAAGGAGCTCAGGGGCACTGTAATTCACAAACCTTCAGAGTTATAAATGACAGCTATCGTCCAAAAATATACTGAAGTCAGGCTGCCAAGAGGACTTGAAAGCGGGGCAGAATTGCAGGAAACCGATTTCAGGAGGTAGACTGGAATTGCATTGAAAGCATAGGAAAAGAGGCAGAACGTCCACAATGATGCACTTGGCCAAAAAGGGCGTATGCGTTTTTTCCTGAATATATTCAGGAAAAAACGCATACGCCCTTTTTGGCCAACCAAGCAAGCTTGCAAAGGAAATCTGCACTACAATGAAGTCTCACTTCCCCCCGGTCAAAAGGGCCATCTGAAAAAAGTGTAAAATCCAGAAAGGCAGGACAGGCCATGGAGAACTGGGAGCCTTGTTATGCTGATGGGCGGGATGTAAATTGCCAACAGACACTCGGGAGAAGTGTGTGGTGTTTCCTGAAACATCGAAAAAACAAAGCAACAGAGCCTAGGGCACTTCCACTTATGGTCCTATAGCTTAGGGAAATTAAAATCAAAAAGACAAAGCCACCCCAAAATTTGGGACACCTCTGTTTACAAGAACCTCGTTTACCGTACAAGTTCAATATCACAGAAAGTGAAAAATGGATAAAGAACTTGTGGTACTTACGTACAATGCAGTATCACTCAGCAATGAAATCTATGTCATCAGGCCCGTAGCAGCATAATGAGTGGATTCAGGTAAGATGATTCTAACTGAAATAAGTCACACAGAAAAAGAAACACCATAAGATATCAGTAATACACGGAATGTAAACTTGGCTACACAGGAACTGAATTACAGAACAGAACAGGGTCTCAAATTTAGAAAACCAACTTATGCTTGCTTAAGGGTAAAGGTGAGTTGGGGTGCTGCATGAAACCAGAGATTGAAATGAGCACAGATAAAGTTCCTTTAGCCAAATATGGAACAGACAAGAGCTACTCCTTGCTCAACGAAATGGACTCAACACCGCATATTAAACGCCTAAGAATGTACCTGACTAGTAAGTATCTTAAAACCTATGGATTGCTATGTCTCCGAAAGAGAATCAAGCATGTGTACAGGGGCATAAACGCAGCAGTGATAGGATTGGAGAGGTTCGGTGAGCAAATGAAGACCCTTTGAAGTCATATTGCATGGTACCCATTCCACGGGTTTCAACTACCCAGGTTTAAGGTATTCTTCCTTCAGCTAAAACATGCATGTGGAACCTAGAGTATGATCAACCATGTGATCGGGAGACGTGTTCAAATATGTCTCAGTTTTCCTCCCCTGGTACTCGGGTGCAACATTCCAGACGCTTTACTAACACTCTCCCGACTTGGAGAGTCAGTCCCTTTAACCTCCTGTTTGGCCCAGTTTGCAATTTCTGCGGAAGATGAACAGGAATAGCGAGAACCAATGAGAGACTAGCTGGAGGTGTCTGGACGGGCAAATTTAACTCTCATTTCCCACCAGGAAGAGGAATTAACCAAAGGCTCAGCGTGCCGTGCCGGAACCAGATTAGGGCCTGAAGCCATCCTGCGGTGTTGCGGCCAGGTCACAAGAAAGTGAGTTGAAGAAAGGAGCTCAGGGGCACTGTAATTCACAAACATGCAGAGTTATAAATGACAGCTATCGTCCAAAAATATACTGAAGTCAGGCTGCCAAGAGGACTTGAAAGCGGGGCAGAATTACAGGAAACCGATTTCAGGAGGTAGACTGGAATTGCATTGAAAGCATAGGAAAAGAGGCAGAACGTCCACAATGATGCACTTGGCCAAAAAGGGCGTATGCGTTTTTTCCTGAATATATTCAGGAAAAAACGCATACGCCCTTTTTGGCCAACCAAGCAAGCTTGAAAACGAAATCTGCACTACAATGAAGTCTCACTTCCCCCCGGTCAAAAGGGCCACCTGAAAAAAGTGTAAAATCCAGAAAGGCAGGACAGGCCATGGAGAACTGGGAGCCTTGTTATGCTGATGGGCGGGATGTAAATTGCCAACAGACACTCAGGAGGAGTGTATGGTGTTTCCTGAAACATCTAAAAAACAAAGCAACAGAGCCTAGGGCACTTCCACTTATGGTCCTATAGCTTAGGGAAATTAAAATCAAAAAGACAAAGCCACCCCAAAGTTTGGGATGCCTCTGTTTACAAGAACCTCGTTTACCGTACAAGTTCAATATCACAGAAAGTGAAAAATGGATAAAGAACTTGTGGTACTTACGTACAATGCAGTATCACTCAACAATGAAAACTATGTCATCAGGCCCGTAGCAGCATAATGAGTGGATTCAGGTACGATGATTCTAACTGAAATAAGTCACACAGAAAAAGAAACATCATAAGGTATCAGTAATACACGGAATGTAAACTTGGCTACACAGGAACTGAATTACAGAACAGAACAGGGTCTCAAATTTAGAAAACCAACTTATGCTTGCTTAAGGGTAAAGGTGAGTTGGGGTGCTGCATGAAACCAGAGATTGAAATGAGCACAGATAAAGTTCCTTTAGCCAAATATGGAATAGACAAGAGCTACTCCTTGCTCAACGAAATGGACTCAACACCGCATATTAAACGCCTAAGAATGTACCTGACTAGTAAGTATCTTAAAACCTATGGATTGCTATGTCTCCGAAAGAGAATCAAGCATGTGTACAGGGGCATAAACGCAGCAGTGATAGGATTGGAGAGGTTCGGTGAGCAAATGAAGACCCTTTGAAGTCATATTGCATGGTACCCATTCCACGGGTTTCAACTACTCAGGTTTAAGGTATTCTTCCTTCAGCTAAAACATGCATGTGGAACCTAGAGTATGATCAACCATGTGATCGGGAGACGTGTTCAAATATGTCTCAGTTTTTCTTCCCTGGTACTCGGGTGCAACATTCCAGATGCTTTACTAACACTCTCCCGACTTGGAGAGTCAGTCCCTTTAACCTCCTGTTTGGCCCAGTTTGCAATTTCTGCGGAAGATGAACAGGAATAGCGAGAACCAATGAGAGACTAGCTGGAGGTGTCTGGACGGGCAAATTTAACTCTCATTTGCCACCAGGAAGAGGAATTAACCAAAGGCTCAGCGTGCCGTGCCGGAACCAGATTAGGGCCTGAAGCCATCCTGCGGTGTTGCGGCCAGGTCACAAGAAAGCGAGTTGAAGAAAGGAGCTCAGGGGCACTGTAATTCACAAACATGCAGAGTTATAAATGACAGCTATCGTCCAAAAATATACTGAAGTCAGGCTGCCAAGAGAACTTGAAAGCGGGGCAGAATTGCAGGAAACCTATTTCAGGAGGTAGACTGGAATTGCATTGAAAGCATAGGAAAAGAGGCAGAACGTCCACAATGATGCACTTGGCCAAAAAGGGCGTATGCGTTTTTTCCTGAATATATTCAGGAAAAAACGCATACGCCCTTTTTGGCCAACCAAGCAAGCTTGCAAAGGAAATCTGCACTACAATGAAGTCTCACTTCCCCCCGGTCAAAAGGGCCATCTGAAAAAAGTGTAAAATCCAGAAAGGCAGGACAGGCCATGGAGAACTGGGAGCCTTGTTATGCTCATGGGCGGGATGTAAATTGCCAACAGCCACTCGGGAGAAGTGTATGGTGTTTCCTGAAACATCTAAAAAACAAAGCAACAGAGCCTAGGGCACTTCCACTTATGGTCCTATAGCTTAGGGAAATTAAAATCAAAAAGACAAAGCCACCCCAAAGTTTGGGACGCCTCTGTTTACAAGAACCTCCTTTACCGTACAAGTTCAATATCACAGAAAGTGAAAAATGGATAAAGAACTTGTGGTACTTACGTACAATGCAGTATCACTCAGCAATGAAATCTATGTCATCAGACCCGTAGCAGCATAATGAGTGGATTCAGGTACGATGATTCTAACTGAAATAAGTCACACAGAAAAAGAAACATCATAAGATATCAGTAATACACGGAATGTAAACTTGGCTACACAGGAACTGAATTACAGAACAGAACAGGGTCTCAAATTTAGAAAACCAACTTATGCTTGCTTAAGGGGAAAGGTGAGTTGGGGTGCTGCATGAAACCAGATATTGAAATGAGCACAGATAAAGTTCATTTAGCCAAATATGGAATAGACAAGAGCTACTCCTTGCTCAACGAAATGGACTCAACACCGCATATTAAACGCCTAAGAATGTACCTGACTAGTAAGTATCTTAAAACCTATGGATTGCTATGTCTCCGAAAGAGAATCAAGCATGTGTACAGGGGCATAAATGCAGCAGTGATAGGATTGGAGAGGTTCGGTGAGCAAATGAAGACCCTTTGAAGTCATATTGCATGGTACCCATTCCACGGGTTTCAACTACCCAGGTTTAAGGTATTCTTCCTTCAGCTAAAACATGCATGTGGAACCTAGAGTATGATCAACCATGTGATCAGGAGACGTGTTCACATATGTCTCAGTTTTCGTACCCTGGTACTCGGGTGCAACATTCCAGACGCTTTACTAACACTCTCCCGACTTGGAGAGTCAGTCCCTTTAACCTCCTGTTTGGCCCAGTTTGCAATTTCTGCGGAAGATGAACAGGAATAGCAAGAACCAATGAGAGACTAGCTGGAGGTGTCTGGACGGGCAAATTTAACTCTCATTTCCCACCAGGAAGAGGAATTAACCAAAGGCTCAGCGTGCCGTGCCGGAACCAGATTAGGGCCTGAAGCCATCCTGCGGTGTTGCGGCCAGGTCACAAGAAAGCGAGTTGAAGAAAGGAGCTCAGGGGCACTGTAATTCACAAAGCATGCAGAGTTATAAATGACAGCTATCGTCCAAAAATATACTGAAGTCAGGCTGCCAAGAGGACTTGAAAGCGGGGCAGAATTGCAGGAAACCTATTTCAGGAGGTAGACTGGAATTGCATTGAAAGCATAGGAAAAGAGGCAGAACGTCCACAATGATGCACTTGGCCAAAAAGGGCGTATGCGTTTTTTCCTGAATATATTCAGGAAAAAACGCATACGCCCTTTTTGGCAAACCAAGCAAGCTTGCAAAGGAAATCTGCACTACAATGAAGTCTCACTTCCCCCCCGGTCAAAAGGGCCATCTGAAAAAAGTGTAAAATCCAGAAAGGCAGGACAGGCCATGGAGAACTGGGAGCCTTGTTATGCTGATGGGCGGGATGTAAATTGCCAACAGACACTCGGGAGAAGTGTGTGGTGTTTCCTGAAACATCTAAAAAACAAAGCAACAGAGCCTAGGGCACTTCCACTTATGGTCCTATAGCTTAGGGAAATTAAAATCAAAAAGACAAAGCCACCCCAAAGTTTGGGATGCCTCTGTTTACAAGAACCTCGTTTACCGTACAAGTTCAATATCACAGAAAGTGAAAAATGGATAAAGAACTTGTGGTACTTACGTACAATGCAGTATCACTCAACAATGAAAACTATGTCATCAGGCCCGTAGCAGCATAATGAGTGGATTCAGGTACGATGATTCTAACTGAAATAAGTCACACAGAAAAAGAAACATCATAAGGTATCAGTAATACACGGAATGTAAACTTGGCTACACAGGAACTGAATTACAGAACAGAACAGGGTCTCAAATTTAGAAAACCAACTTATGCTTGCTTAAGGGTAAAGGTGAGTTGGGGTGCTGCATGAAACCAGAGATTGAAATGAGCACAGATAAAGTTCCTTTAGCCAAATATGGAATAGACAAGAGCTACTCCTTGCTCAACGAAATGGACTCAACACCGCATATTAAACGCCTAAGAATGTACCTGACTAGTAAGTATCTTAAAACCTATGGATTGCTATGTCTCCGAAAGAGAATCAAGCATGTGTACAGGGGCATAAACGCAGCAGTGATAGGATTGGAGAGGTTCGGTGAGCAAATGAAGACCCTTTGAAGTCATATTGCATGGTACCCATTCCACGGGTTTCAACTACTCAGGTTTAAGGTATTCTTCCTTCAGCTAAAACATGCATGTGGAACCTAGAGTATGATCAACCATGTGATCGGGAGACGTGTTCAAATATGTCTCAGTTTTTCTTCCCTGGTACTCGGGTGCAACATTCCAGATGCTTTACTAACACTCTCCCGACTTGGAGAGTCAGTCCCTTTAACCTCCTGTTTGGCCCAGTTTGCAATTTCTGCGGAAGATGAACAGGAATAGCGAGAACCAATGAGAGACTAGCTGGAGGTGTCTGGACGGGCAAATTTAACTCTCATTTGCCACCAGGAAGAGGAATTAACCAAAGGCTCAGCGTGCCGTGCCGGAACCAGATTAGGGCCTGAAGCCATCCTGCGGTGTTGCGGCCAGGTCACAAGAAAGCGAGTTGAAGAAAGGAGCTCAGGGGCACTGTAATTCACAAACATGCAGAGTTATAAATGACAGCTATTGTCCAAAAATATACTGAAGTCAGGCTGCCAAGAGAACTTGAAAGCGGGGCAGAATTGCAGGAAACCTATTTCAGGAGGTAGACTGGAATTGCATTGAAAGCATAGGAAAAGAGGCAGAACGTCCACAATGATGCACTTGGCCAAAAAGGGCGTATGCGTTTTTTCCTGAATATATTCAGGAAAAAACGCATACGCCCTTTTTGGCCAACCAAGCAAGCTTGCAAAGGAAATCTGCACTACAATGAAGTCTCACTTCCCCCCGGTCAAAAGGGCCATCTGAAAAAAGTGTAAAATCCAGAAAGGCAGGACAGGCCATGGAGAACTGGGAGCCTTGTTATGCTGATGGGCGGGATGTAAATTGCCAACAGCCACTCGGGAGAAGTGTATGGTGTTTCCTGAAACATCTAAAAAACAAAGCAACAGAGCCTAGGGCACTTCCACTTATGGTCCTATAGCTTAGGGAAATTAAAACCAAAAGACAAAGCCACCCCAATGTTTGGGACGCCTCTGTTTACAAGAACCTCATTTACCGTACAAGTTCAATATCACAGAAAGTGAAAAATGGATAAAGAACTTGTGGTACTTACGTACAATGCAGTATCACTCAGCAATGAAATCTATGTCATCAGACCCGTAGCAGCATAATGAGTGGATTCAGGTACGATGATTCTAACTGAAATAAGTCACACAGAAAAAGAAACATCATAAGATATCAGTAATACACGGAATGTAAACTTGGCTACACAGGAACTGAATTACAGAACAGAACAGGGTCTCAAATTTAGAAAACCAACTTATGCTTGCTTAAGGGGAAAGGTGAGTTGGGGTGCTGCATGAAACCAGATATTGAAATGAGCACAGATAAAGTTCATTTAGCCAAATATGGAATAGACAAGAGCTACTCCTTGCTCAACGAAATGGACTCAACACCGCATATTAAACGCCTAAGAATGTACCTGACTAGTAAGTATCTTAAAACCTATGGATTGCTATGTCTCCGAAAGAGAATCAAGCATGTGGACAGGGGCATAAACGCAGCAGTGATAGGATTGGAGAGGTTCGGTGAGCAAATGAAGACCCTTTGAAGTCATATTGCATGGTACCCATTCCACGGGTTTCAACTACCCAGGTTTAAGGTATTCTTCCTTCAGCTAAAACATGCATGTGGAACCTAGAGTATGATCAACCATGTGATCAGGAGACGTGTTCACATATGTCTCAGTTTTCGTACCCTGGTACTCGGGTGCAACATTCCAGACGCTTTACTAACACTCTCCCGACTTGGAGAGTCAGTCCCTTTAACCTCCTGTTTGGCCCAGTTTGCAATTTCTGCGGAAGATGAACAGGAATAGCAAGAACCAATGAGAGACTAGCTGGAGGTGTCTGGACGGGCAAATTTAACTCTCATTTCCCACCAGGAAGAGGAATTAACCAAAGGCTCAGCGTGCCGTGCCGGAACCAGATTAGGGCCTGAAGCCATCCTGCGGTGTTGCGGCCAGGTCACAAGAAAGCGAGTTGAAGAAAGAAGCTCAGGGGCACTGTAATTCACAAAGCATGCAGAGTTATAAATGACAGCTATCGTCCAAAAATATACTGAAGTCAGGCTGCCAAGAGGACTTGAAAGCGGGGCAGAATTGCAGGAAACCTATTTCAGGAGGTAGACTGGAATTGCATTGAAAGCATAGGAAAAGAGGCAGAACGTCCACAATGATGCACTTGGCCAAAAAGGGCGTATGCGTTTTTTCCTGAATATATTCAGGAAAAAACGCATACGCCCTTTTTGGCCAACCAAGTAAGCTTGCAAAGGAAATCTGCACTACAATGAAGTCTCACTTCCCCCCGGTCAAAAGGGCCATCTGAAAAAAGTGTAAAATCCAGAAAGGCAGGACAGGCCATGGAGAACTGGGAGCCTTGTTATGCTGATGGGCGGGATGTAAATTGCCAACAGACACTCGGGAGAAGTGTATGGTGTTTCCTGAAACATCTAAAAAACAAAGCAACAGAGCCTAGGGCACTTCCACTTATGGTCCTATAGCTTAGGGAAATTAAAATCAAAAAGACAAAGCCACCCCAAAGTTTGGGACGCCTCTGTTTACAAGAACCTCGTTTACCGTACAAGTTCAATATCACAGAAAGTGAAAAATGGATAAAGAACTTGTGGTACTTACGTACAATGCAGTATCACTCAGCAATGAAATCTATGTCATCAGGCCCGTAGCAGCATAATGAGTGGATTCAGGTACGATGATTCTAACTGAAATAAGTCACACAGAAAAAGAAACATCATAAGATATCAGTAATACACGGAATGTAAACTTGGTTAAACAGGAACTGAATTACAGAACAGAACAGGGTCTCAAATTTAGAAAACCAACTTATGCTTGCTTAAGGGTAAAGGTGAGTTGGGGTGCTGCATGAAACCAGAGATTGAAATGAGCACAGATAAAGTTCCTTTAGCCAAATATGGAATAGACAAGAGCTACTCCTTGCTCAACGAAATGGACTCAACACCGCATATTAAACGCCTAAGAATGTACCTGACTAGTAAGTATCTTAAAACCTATGGATTGCTATGTCTCCGAAAGAGAATCAAGCATGTGTACAGGGGCATAAACGCAGCAGTGATAGGATTGGAGAGGTTCGGTGAGCAAATGAAGACCCTTTGAAGTCATATTGCATGGTACCCATTCCACGGGTTTCAACTACCCAGGTTTAAGGTATTCTTCCTTCAGCTAAAACATGCATGTGGAACCTAGAGTATGATCAACCATGTGATCGGGAGACGTGTTCAAATATGTCTCAGTTTTCGTACCCTGGTACTCGGGTGCAACATTCCAGACGCTTTACTAACACTCTCCCGACTTGGAGAGTCAGTCCCTTTAACCTCCTGTTTGGCCCAGTTTGCAATTTCTGCGGAAGATGAACAGGAATAGCGAGAACCAATGAGAGACTAGCTGGAGGTGTCTGGACGGGCAAATTTAACTCTCATTTGCCACCAGGAAGAGGAATTAACCAAAGGCTCAGCGTGCCGTGCCGGAACCAGATTAGGGCCTGAAGCCATCCTGCGGTGTTGCGGCCAGGTCACAAGAAAGCGAGTTGAAGAAAGGAGCTCAGGGGCACTGTAATTCACAAACATGCAGAGTTATAAATGACAGCTATCGTCCAAAAATAGACTGAAGTCAGGCTGCCAAGAGGACTTGAAAGCGGGGCAGAATTGCAGGAAACCAATTTCAGGATGTAGACTGGAATTGCATTGAAAGCATAGGAAAAGAGGCAGAACGTCCACAATGATGCACTTGGCCAAAAAGGGCGTATGCGTTTTTTCCTGAATATATTCAGGAAAAAACGCATACGCCCTTTTTGGCAAACCAAGCAAGCTTGCAAAGGAAATCTGCACTACAATGAAGTCTCACTTCCCCCCCGGTCAAAAGGGCCATCTGAAAAAAGTGTAAAATCCAGAAAGACAGGACAGGCCATGGAGAACTGGGAGCCTTGTTATGCTGATGGGCGGGATGTAAATTGCCAACAGACACTCGGGAGAAGTGTGTGGTGTTTCCTGAAACATCTAAAAAACAAAGCAACAGAGCCTAGGGCACTTCCACTTATGGTCCTATAGCTTAGGGAAATTAAAATCAAAAAGACAAAGCCACCCCAAAGTTTGGGATGCCTCTGTTTACAAGAACCTCGTTTACCGTACAAGTTCAATATCACAGAAAGTGAAAAATGGATAAAGAACTTGTGGTACTTACGTACAATGCAGTATCACTCAGCAATGAAATCTATGTCATCAGACCCGTAGCAGCATAATGAGTGGATTCAGGTACGATGATTCTAACTGAAATAAGTCACACAGAAAAAGAAACATCATAAGATATCAGTAATACACGGAATGTAAACTTGGCTACACAGGAACTGAATTACAGAACAGAACAGGGTCTCAAATTTAGAAAACCAACTTATGCTTGCTTAAGGGTAAAGGTGAGTTGGGGTGCTGCATGAAACCAGAGATTGAAATGAGCACAGATAAAGTTCCTTTAGCCAAATATGGAATAGACAAGAGCTACTCCTTGCTCAACGAAATGGACTCAACACCGCATATTAAACGCCTAAGAATGTACCTGACTAGTAAGTATCTTAAAACCTATGGATTGCTATGTCTCCGAAAGAGAATCAAGCATGTGTACAGGGGCATAAACGCAGCAGTGATAGGATTGGAGAGGTTCGGTGAGCAAATGAAGACCCTTTGAAGTCATATTGCATGGTACCCATTCCACGGGTTTCAACTACCCAGGTTTAAGGTATTCTTCCTTCAGCTAAAACATGCATGTGGAACCTAGAGTATGATCAACCATGTGATCAGGAGACGTGTTCACATATGTCTCAGTTTTCGTACCCTGGTACTCGGGTGCAACATTCCAGACGCTTTACTAACACTCTCCCGACTTGGAGAGTCAGTCCCTTTAACCTCCTGTTTGGCCCAGTTTGCAATTTCTGCGGAAGATGAACAGGAATAGCGAGAACCAATGAGAGACTAGCTGGAGGTGTCTGGACGGGCAAATTTAACTCTCATTTCCCACCAGGAAGAGGAATTAACCAAAGGCTCAGCGTGCCGTGCCGGAACCAGATTAGGGCCTGAAGCCATCCTGCGGTGTTGCGGCCAGGTCACAAGAAAGCGAGTTGAAGAAAGGAGCTCAGGGGCACTGTAATTCACAAAGCATGCAGAGTTATAAATGACAGCTATCGTCCAAAAATATACTGAAGTCAGGCTGCCAAGAGGACTTGAAAGCGGGGCAGAATTGCAGGAAACCTATTTCAGGAGGTAGACTGGAATTGCATTGAAAGCATAGGAAAAGAGACAGAACGTCCACAATGATGCACTTGGCCAAAAAGGGCGTATGCGTTTTTTCCTGAATATATTCAGGAAAAAACGCATACGCCCTTTTTGGCCAACCAAGTAAGCTTGCAAAGGAAATCTGCACTACAATGAAGTCTCACTTCCCCCCGGTCAAAAGGGCCATCTGAAAAAAGTGTAAAATCCAGAAAGGCAGGACAGGCCATGGAGAACTGGGAGCCTTGTTATGCTGATGGGCGGGATGTAAATTGCCAACAGGCACTCGGGAGAAGTGTATGGTGTTTCCTGAAACATCTAAAAAACAAAGCAACAGAGCCTAGGGCACTTCCACTTATGGTCCTATAGCTTAGGGAAATTAAAATCAAAAAGACAAAGCCACCCCAAAGTTTGGGACGCCTCTGTTTACAAGAACCTCGTTTACCGTACAAGTTCAATATCACAGAAAGTGAAAAATGGATAAAGAACTTGTGGTACTTACGTACAATGCAGTATCACTCAGCAATGAAATCTATGTCATCAGGCCCGTAGCAGCATAATGAGTGGATTCAGGTACGATGATTCTAACTGAAATAAGTCACACAGAAAAAGAAACATCATAAGGTATCACTAATACACGGAATGTAAACTTGGCTACACAGGAACTGAATTACAGAACAGGGTCTCAAATTTAGAAAACCAACTTATGCTTGCTTAAGGGTAAAGGTGAGTTGGGGTGCTGCATGAAACCAGAGATTGAAATGAGCACAGATAAAGTTCCTTTAGCCAAATATGGAATAGACAAGAGCTACTCCTTGCTCAACGAAATGGACTCAACACCGCATATTAAACGCCTAAGAATGTACCTGACTAGTAAGTATCTTAAAACCTATGGATTGCTATGTCTCCGAAAGAGAATCAAGCATGTGTACAGGGGCATAAACGCAGCAGTGATAGGATTGGAGAGGTTCGGTGAGCAAATGAAGACCCTTTGAAGTCATATTGCATGGTACCCATTCCACGGGTTTCAACTACCCAGGTTTAAGGTATTCTTCCTTCAGCTAAAACATGCATGTGGAACCTAGAGTATGATCAAGCATGTGATCGGGAGACGTGTTCAAATATGTCTCAGTTTTCCTTCCCTGGTACTCGGGTGCAACATTCCAGACGCTTTACTAACACTCTCCCGACTTGGAGAGTCAGTCCCTTTAACCTCCTGTTTGGCCCAGTTTGCAATTTCTGCGGAAGATGAACAGGAATAGCGAGAACCAATGAGAGACTAGCTGGAGGTGTCTGGACGGGCAAATTTAACTCTCATTTCCCACCAGGAAGAGGAATTAACCAAAGGCTCAGCGTGCCGTGCCGGAACCAGATTAGGGCCTGAAGCCATCCTGCGGTGTTGCGGCCAGGTCACAAGATAGTGAGTTGAAGAAAGGAGCTCAGGGGCACTGTAATTCACAAACATGCAGAGTTATAAATGACAGCTATCGTCCAAAAATATACTGAAGTCAGGCTGCCAAGAGGACTTGAAAGCGGGGCAGAATTACAGGAAACCGATTTCAGGAGGTAGACTGGAATTGCATTGAAAGCATAGGAAAAGAGGCAGAACGTCCACAATGATGCACTTGGCCAAAAAGGGCGTATGCGTTTTTTCCTGAATATATTCAGGAAAAAACGCATACGCCCTTTTTGGCCAACCAAGCAAGCTTGAAAACGAAATCTGCATTACAATGAAGTCTCACTTCCCCCCGGTCAAAAGGGCCACCTGAAAAAAGTGTAAAATCCAGAAAGGCAGGACAGGCCATGGAGAACTGGGAGCCTTGTTATGCTGATGGGCGGGATGTAAATTGCCAACAGACACTCGGGAGAAGTGTATGGTGTTTCCTGAAACATCTAAAAAACAAAGCAACAGAGCCTAGGGCACTTCCACTTATGGTCCTATAGCTTAGGGAAATTAAAATCAAAAAGACAAAGCCACCCCAAAGTTTGGGACGCCTCTGTTTACAAGAACCTCGTTTACCGTACAAGTTCAATATCACAGAAAGTGAAAAATGGATAAAGAACTTGTGGTACTTACGTACAATGCAGTATCACTCAGCAATGAAATCTATGTCATCAGGCCCGTAGCAGCATAATGAGTGGATTCAGGTACGATGATTCTAACTGAAATAAGTCACACAGAAAAAGAAACACCATAAGATATCAGTAATACACGGAATGTAAACTTGGCTACACAGGAACTGAATTACAGAACAGAACAGGGTCTCAAATTTAGAAAACCAACTTATGCTTGCTTAAGGGTAAAGGTGAGTTGGGGTGCTGCATGAAACCAGAGATTGAAATGAGCACAGATAAAGTTCCTTTAGCCAAATATGGAACAGACAAGAGCTACTCCTTGCTCAACGAAATGGACTCAACACCGCATATTAAACGCCTAAGAATGTACCTGACTAGTAAGTATCTTAAAACCTATGGATTGCTATGTCTCCGAAAGAGAATCAAGCATGTGTACAGGGGCATAAACGCAGCAGTGATAGGATTGGAGAGGTTCGGTGAGCAAATGAAGACCCTTTGAAGTCATATTGCATGGTACCCATTCCACGGGTTTCAACTACCCAGGTTTAAGGTATTCTTCCTTCAGCTAAAACATGCATGTGGAACCTAGAGTATGATCAACCATGTGATCGGGAGACGTGTTCAAATATGTCTCAGTTTTCCTCCCCTGGTACTCGAGTGCAACATTCCAGACGCTTTTCTAACACTCTCCCGACTTGGAGAGTCAGTCCCTTTAACCTCCTGTTTGGCCCAGTTTGCAATTTCTGCGGAAGATGAACAGGAATAGCGAGAACCAATGAGAGACTAGCTGGAGGTGTCTGGACGGGCAAATTTAACTCTCATTTCCCACCAGGAAGAGGAATTAACCAAAGGCTCAGCGTGCCGTGCCGGAACCAGATTAGGGCCTGAAGCCATCCTGCGGTGTTGCGGCCAGGTCACGAGAAAGTGAGTTGAAGAAAGGAGCTCAGGGGCACTGTAATTCACAAACATGCAGAGTTATAAATGACAGCTATCGTCCAAAAATATACTGAAGTCAGGCTGCCAAGAGGACTTGAAAGCGGGGCAGAATTACAGGAAACCGATTTCAGGAGGTAGACTGGAATTGCATTGAAAGCATAGGAAAAGAGGCAGAACGTCCACAATGATGCACTTGGCCAAAAAGGGCGTATGCGTTTTTTCCTGAATATATTCAGGAAAAAACGCATACGCCCTTTTTGGCCAACCAAGCAAGCTTGAAAACGAAATCTGCACTACAATGAAGTCTCACTTCCCCCCGGTCAAAAGGGCCATCTGAAAAAAGTGTAAAATCCAGAAAGGCAGGACAGGCCATGGAGAACTGGGAGCCTTGTTATGCTGATGGGCGGGATGTAAATTGCCAACAGACACTCGGGAGAAGTGTATGGTGTTTCCTGAAACATCTAAAAAACAAAGCAACAGAGCCTAGGGCACTTCCACTTATGGTCCTATAGTTTAGGGAAATTAAAATCAAAAAGACAAAGCCACCCCAAAGTTTGGGACGCCTCTGTTTACAAGAACCTCGTTTACCGTACAAGTTCAATATCACAGAAAGTGAAAAATGGATAAAGAACTTGTGGTACTTACGTACAATGCAGTATCACTCAGCAATGAAATCTATGTCATCAGGCCCGTAGCAGCATAATGAGTGGATTCAGGTACGATGATTCTAGCTGAAATAAGTCACACAGAAAAAGAAACATCATAAGATATCAGTAATACACGGAATGTAAACTTGGTTACACAGGAACTGAATTACAGAACAGAACAGGGTCTCAAATTTAGAAAACCAACTTATGCTTGCTTAAGGGTAAAGGTGAGTTGGGGTGCTGCATGAAACCAGAGATTGAAATGAGCACAGATAAAGTTCCTTTAGCCAAATATGGAATAGACAAGAGCTACTCCTTGCTCAACGAAATGGACTCAACACCGCATATTAAACGCCTAAGAATGTACCTGACTAGTAAGTATCTTAAAACCTATGGATTGCTATGTCTCCGAAAGAGAATCAAGCATGTGTACAGGGGCATAAACGCAGCAGTGATAGGATTGGAGAGGTTCGGTGAGCAAATGAAGACCCTTTGAAGTCATATTGCATGGTACCCATTCCACGGGTTTCAACTACCCAGGTTTAAGGTATTCTTCCTTCAGCTAAAACATGCATGTGGAACCTAGAGTATGATCAACCATGTGATCGGGAGACGTGTTCAAATATGTCTCAGTTTTCCTTCCCTGGTACTCGGGTGCAACATTCCAGACGCTTTACTAACACTCTCCCGACTTGGAGAGTCAGTCCCTTTAACCTCCTGTTTGGCCCAGTTTGCAATTTCTGCGGAAGATGAACAGGAATAGCGAGAACCAATGAGAGACTAGCTGGAGGTGTCTGGACGGGCAAATTTAACTCTCATTTCCCACCAGGAAGAGGAATTAACCAAAGGCTCAGCGTGCCGTGCCGGAACCAGATTAGGGCCTGAAGCCATCCTGCGGTGTTGCGGCCAGGTCACAAGAAAGCGAGTTGAAGAAAGGAGCTCAGGGGCACTGTAATTCACAAACATGCAGAGTTATAAATGACAGCTATCGTCCAAAAATATACTGAAGTCAGGCTGCCAAGAGGACTTGAAAGCGGGGCAGAATTGCAGGAAACCGATTTCAGGATGTAGACTGGAATTACATTGAAAGCATAGGAAAAGAGGCAGAACGTCCACAATGATGCACTTGGCCAAAAAGGGCGTATGCGTTTTTTCCTGAATATATTCAGGAAAAAACGCATACGCACTTTTTGGCCAACCAAGCAAGTTTGCAAAGGAAATCTGCACTACAATGAAGTCTCACTTTCCCCCGGTCAAAAGGGCCATCTGAATAAAGTGTAAAATCCAGAAAGGCAGGACAGGCCATGGAGAACTGGGAGCCTTGTTATGCTGATGGGTGGGATGTATATTTCCCAACAGACACTGGGGAGAAGTGTATGGTGTTTCCTGAAACATCTAAAAAACAAAGCAACACAGCCTAGGGCACTTCCACTTATGGTCCTATAGTTAGGGAAATTAAAATCAAAAAGACACAGCCACCCCAAAGTTTGCGATGCTTCTGTTTACAAGAACCTCGTTTACAGTACAAGTTCAACATCGCAAAACGTGAAAAATGGATAAAGAAATTGTGGTATTTACTTACAAAGCAATATCACTCAGCAATGAAATCTATGTCATCAGGCCCTTAGCAGCACAATGAGTGGATTCAGCTATGATGATTCTAACTGAAATAAGTCACACAGAAAAAGAAACATCATGAGATATCAGTAATACACGGAATGTAAACTTGGCTACACAGGAACTGAATTCCAAAACAGAACAGGGTCTCAAATTTAGAAAACCAACTTATGCTTGCTTAAGGGTAAAGGTGAGTTGGGGTGCTGCATAAAACCAGAGATTGAAATGAGCACAGATAAAGTTCCTTAAGCCAAATATGGAATAGACAAGAGCTACTCCTTGCTCAACGAAATGGACTCAACACCCCATATTAAACGCCTAAGAATGTACCTGACAAGTAAGTATCTTAAAACCTATGGATAGCTATGTCTCTGAAAGAGAATCAAGCATGTGTACAGGGGCATAAACGCAGCAGTGATAGGATTGGAGAGGTTCGGTGAGCAAATGAAGACCCTTTGAAGTCATATTGCATGGTACCCATTCCACGGGTTTCAACTACCCAGGTTTAAGGTATTCTTCCTTCAGCTAAAACATGCATGTGGAACCTAGAGTATGATCAACCATGTGATCGGGAGACGTGTTCAAATATGTCTCAGTTTTCGTACCCTGGTACTCGGGTGCAACATTCCAGATGCTTTACTAACACTCTCCCGACTTGGAGAGTCAGTCCCTTTAACCTCCTGTTTGGCCCAGTTTGCAATTTCTGCGGAAGATGAACAGGAATAGCGAGAACCAATGAGAGACTAGCTGGAGGTGTCTGGACGGGCAAATTTAACTCTCATTTCCCACCAGGAAGAGGAATTAACCAAAGGCTCAGCGTGCCGTGCCGGAACCAGATTAGGGCCTGAAGCCATCCTGCGGTGTTGCGGCCAGCTCAAAAGAAAGCGAGTTGAAGAAAGGAGCTCAGGGCCACTGTAATTCACAAACCTGCAGAGTTATAAATGACAGCTATCGTCCAAAAATATACTGAAGTCAGGCTGCCAAGAGGACTTGAAAGCGGGGCAGAATTGCAGGAAACCAATTTCAGGAGGTAGACTGGAATTGCATTGAAAGCATAGGAAAAGAGGCAGAACGTCCACAATGATGCACTTGGCCAAAAAGGGCGTATGCGTTTTTTCCTGAATATATTCAGGAAAAAACGCATACGCACTTTTTGGCCAACCAAGCAAGCTTGCAAAGGAAATCTGCACTACAATGAAGTCTCACTTCCCCCCGGTCAAAAGGGCCATCTGAAAAAAGTGTAAAATCCAGAAAGGCAGGACAGGCCATGGAGAACTGGGAGCCTTGTTATGCTGATGGGCGGGATGTAAATTGCCAACAGACACTCGGGAGAAGTGTATGGTGTTTCCTGAAACATCTAAAAAACAAAGCAACAGAGCCTAGGGCACTTCCACTTATGGTCCTATAGCTTAGGGAAATTAAAATCAAAAAGACAAAGCCACCCCAAAGTTTGGGACGCCTCTGTTTACAAGAACCTCGTTTACCGCACAAGTTCAATATCACAGAAAGTGAAAAATGGATAAAGAACTTGTGGTACTTACGTACAATGCAGTATCACTCAGCAATGAAATCTATGTCATCAGGCCCGTAGCAGCATAATGAGTGGATTCAGGTACGATGATTCTAACTGAAATAAGTCACACAGAAAAAGAAACATCATAAGATATCAGTAACACACGGAATGTAAACTTGGCTACACAGGAACTGAATTACAGAACAGAACAGGGTCTCAAATTTAGAAAACCAACTTATGCTTGCTTAAGGGTAAAGGTGAGTTGGGGTGCTGCATGAAACCAGAGATTGAAATGAGCACAGATAAAGTTCCTTTAGCCAAATATGGAATAGACAAGAGCTACTCCTTGCTCAACAAAATGGACTCAACACCGCATATTAAACGCCTAAGAATGTACCTGACTAGTAAGTATCTTAAAACCTATGGATTGCTATGTCTCTGAAAGAGAATCAAGCATGTGTACAGGGGCATAAACGCAGCAGTGATAGGATTGGAGAGGTTCGGTGAGCAAATGAAGACCCTTTGAAGTCATATTGCATGGTACCCATTCCACGGGTTTCAACTACCCAGGTTTAAGGTATTCTTCCTTCAGCTAAAACATGCATGTGGAACCTAGAGTATGATCAACCATGTGATCAGGTGACGTGTTCAAATATGTCTCAGTTTTCGTACCCTGGTACTCGGGTGCAACATTCCAGATGCTTTACTAACACTCTCCCGACTTGGAGAGTCAGTCCCTTTAACCTCCTGTTTGGCCCAGTTTGCAATTTCTGCGGAAGATGAACAGGAATAGCGAGAACCAATGAGAGACTAGCTGGAGGTGTCTGGACGGGCAAATTTAACTCTCATTTCCCACCAGGAAGAGGAATTAACCAAAGGCTCAGCATGCCGTGCCGGAACCAGATTAGGGCCTGAAGCCATCCTGCGGTGTTGCGGCCAGGTCACAAGAAAGTGAGTTGAAGAAAGGAGCTCAGGGGCACTGTAATTCACAAACATGCAGAGTTATAAATGACAGCTATCGTCCAAAAATATACTGAAGTCAGGCTGCCAAGAGGACTTGAAAGCGGGGCAGAATTGCAGGAAACCAATTTCAGGAGGTAGACTGGAATTGCATTGAAAGCATAGGAAAAGAGGCAGAACGTCCACAATGATGCACTTGGCCAAAAAGGGCGTATGCGTTTTTTCCTGAATATATTCAGGAAAAACGCATACGCACTTTTTGGCCAACCAAGCAAGCTTGCAAAGGAAATCTGCACTACAATGAAGTCTCACTTCCCCCCGGTCAAAAGGGCCATCTGAAAAAAGTGTAAAATCCAGAAAGGCAGGACAGGCCATGGAGAACTGGGAGCCTTGTTATGCTGATGGGCGGGATGTAAATTGCCAACAGACACTCGGGAGAAGTGTATGGTGTTTCCTGAAACATCTAAAAAACAAAGCAACAGAGCCTAGGGCACTTCCACTTATGGTCCTATAGCTTAGGGAAATTAAAATCAAAAAGACAAAGCCACCCCAAAGTTTGGGACGCCTCTGTTTACAAGAACCTCGTTTACCGCACAAGTTCAATATCACAGAAAGTGAAAAATGGATAAAGAACTTCTGGTACTTACGTACAATGCAGTATCACTCAGCAATGAAATCTATGTCATCAGGCCCGTAGCAGCATAATGAGTGGATTCAGGTACGATGATTCTAACTGAAATAAGTCACACAGAAAAAGAAACATCATAAGATATCAGTAATACACGGAATGTAAACTTGGCTACACAGGAACTGAATTACAGAACAGAACAGGGTCTCAAATTTAGAAAACCAACTTATGCTTGCTTAAGGGTAAAAGTGAGATGGGGTGCTGCATGAAACCAGAGATTGAAATGAGCAAAGATAAAGTTCCTTTAGCCAAATATGGAATAGACAAGAGCTACTCCTTGCTCAACGAAATGGACTCAACACCGCATATTAAACGCCTAAGAATGTACCTGACTAGTAAGTATCTTAAAACCTATGGATTGCTATGTCTCCGAAAGAGAATCAAGCATGTGTACAGGGGCATAAACGCAGCAGTGATAGGATTGGAGAGGTTCGGTGAGCAAATGAAGACCCTTTGAAGTCATATTGCATGGTACCCATTCCACGGGTTTCAACTACCCAGGTTTAAGGTATTCTTCCTTCAGCTAAAACATGCATGTGGAACCTAGGGTATCATCAACCATGTGATCGGGAGACGTGTTCAAATATGTCTCAGTTTTCGTACCCTGGTACTCGGGTGCAACATTCCAGACGCTTTACTAACACTCTCCCGACTTGGAGAGTCAGTCCCTTTAACCTCCTGTTTGGCCCAGTTTGCAATTTCTGCGGAAGATGAACAGGAATAGCGAGAACCAATGAGAGACTAGCTGGAGGTGTCTGGACGGGCAAATTTAACTCTCATTTCCCACCAGGAAGAGGAAATAACAAAAGGCTCAGCGTGCTGTGCCGGAACCAGATTAGGGCCTGAAGCCATCCTGCGGTGTTGCGGCCAGCTCACAAGAAAGCGAGTTGAAGAAAGGAGCTCAGGGGCGCTGTAATTCACAAACCTGCAGAGTTATAAATGAGAGCTATCATCCAAAAATATACTGAAGTAAGGCTGCCAAGAGGACTTGAAAGCGGGGAAGAATTGCAGGAAACCGATTTCAGGAGGTAGACTGGAATTGCATTGAAAGCATAGGAAAAGAGGCAGAACGTCCACAGTGATGCACTTGGCCAAAAAGGGCGTATGCGTTTTTTCCTGAATATATTCAGGAAAAAACGCATACGCCCTTTTTGGCCAACCAAGCAAGCTTGCAAAGGAAATCTGCACTACAATGAAGTCTCACTTCCCCCCGGTCAAAAGGGCCATCTGAAAAAAGTGTAAAATCCAGAAAGGCAGGACAGGCCATGGAGAACTGGGAGCCTTGTTATGCTGATGGGCAGGATGTAAATTGCCAACAGACACTCGCGAGAAGTGTATGGTGTTCCCTGAAACATCCAAAAAAACAAACAACAGAGCCTAGGGCACTTCCACTTATGGTCCTATAGCTTAGGGAAATTAAAATCAAAAAGACACAGCCACCCCAAAGTTTGGGACGCCTCTGTTTACAAGAACCTCGTTTACAGTACAAGTTCAACATCGCAGAAAGTGAAAAATGGATAAAGAAGTTGTGGTATTTACTAACAAAGCAATATCACTCAGTAATGAAATCTATGTCATCAGGCCCTTAGCAGCACAATGAGTGGGTTGAGGTATGATGATTCTAACTGAAATCAGTCACACAGAAAAAGAAACATCATAAGATATCTGTAATACACGGAATGTAAACTTGGCTACACAGGAACTGAATTACAGAACAGAACAGGGTCTCAAATTTAGAAAACCAACTTATGCTTCCTTAAGGGGAAAGGTGAGTTGGGGTGCTGCATAAAACCATAGATTGAAATGAGCACAGATAAAGTTCCTTAAGCCAAATATGGAATAGACAAGAGCTACTCCTTGCTCAACGAAATGGACTCAACACCCCATATTAAACGCCTAAGAATGTACCTGACTAGTAAGTATCTTAAAACCTATGGATTGCTATGTCTCCAAAAGAGAATCAAGCGTGTGTACAGGGGCATAAACGCAGCAGTGATAGGATTGCAGAGGTTCGGTGAGGAAATGAAGACCCTTTGAAGTCATATTGCATGGTACCCATTCCACTGGTCTCAACTCTCCAGGTTTAAGGTATTCTTCCTTCAGCTAAATCATGCATGTGGAACCCAGAGTATGATCAACCGTGTGAATGGGAGACGTGTTCAAATATGACTCAGTTTTCGTACCCTGGTACTCAGGTGCAACATTCCAGACGCTTTACTAACACTCTCCCGACTTGGAGAGTCAGTCCCTTTAACCTCCTGTTTGGTCCAGTTTGCAATTTCTGCGGAAGATGAACAGGAATAGGGAGAACCAATGAGATACTAGCTGGAGGTGTCTGGATGGGCAGATTTAACTCTCATTTCCCACCAGGAAGAGGAATTAACCAAAGGCTCAGCGTGCCATGCCGGAACCAGATTTGGGCCTGAAGCCATCCTGCGGTGTTGCGGCCAGCTCACAAGAAAGCGAGTTGAAGAAAGGAGCTCAGGGACACTGTAATTCACAAACCTGCAGAGTTATAAATGACAGCTATCGTCCAAAAATATACTGAAGTAAGGCTGCCAAGAGGACTTGAAAGCGGGGCGGAATTGCAGGAAAGCGATTTCAGGAGGTAGACTGGAATTGCATTGAAAGCATAGGAAAAGCGGCAGAACGTCCACAGTGATGCACTTGGCCAAAAAGGGCATATGCGTTTTTTCCTGAATATATTCAGGAAAAAACGCATATGCCCTTTTTGGCCAACCAAGCAAACTTGCAAAGGAAATCTGCACTACAATGAAGTCTCACTTCCCCCCGGTCAAAAGGGCCATCTGAAAAAAGTGTAAAATCCAGAAAGGCAGGACAGGCCATGGAGAACTGGGAGCCTTGTTATGCTGATGGGCGGGATGTAAATTGCCAACAGACACTCCGGAGAAGTGTATGGTGTTTCGTGAAACATCTAAAAAACAAAGCAACAGAGCCTAGGGCACTTCCACTTATGGTCCTATAGCTTAGGGAAATTAAAATCAAAAAGACACAGCCATCCCAAAATTTGGGACGCCTCTGTTTACAAGAACCTCGTTTACCGTAAAAGTTCAATATCACAGAAAGTGAAAAATGGATAAAGAACTTGTGGTACTTACGTACAATGCAGTATCACTCAGCAATGAAATCTATGTCATCAGGCCCGTAGCAGCATAATGAGTGGATTCAGGTACGATGATTCTACCTGAAATAAGTCACACAGAAAAAGAAACATCATAAGTTATCACTAATACACAGAATGTAAACTTGGCTACACAGGAACTGAATTCCAAAACAGAACAGGGTCTCAAATTTAGAAAACCAACTTATGCTTGCTTAAGGGGAAAGGTGAGTTGGGGTGCTGCATCAAACCAGAGATTGAAATGAGCACAGATAAAGTTCCTTAAGCCAAATGTGGAATAGACAAGAGCTACTCCTTGCTCAACGAAATGGACTCAACACCCCATATTAATCACCTAAGAATGTATCTGACTAGTAAGTATCTTAAATCCTATGGATTGCTATGTCTCCATAAGAGAATCAAGCATGTGTACAGGGGCATAAACGCAGCAGTGATAGGATTGGAGAGGTTCGGTGAGCAAATGAAGACCCTTTGAAGTCATATTGCATGGTACCCATTCCACGGGTTTCAACTACCCAGGTTTAAGGTATTCTTCCTTCAGCTAAAACATGCATGTGGAACCTAGGGTATCATCAACCATGTGATCGGGAGACGTGTTCAAATATGTCTCAGTTTTCGTACCCTGGTACTCGGGTGCATCATTCCAGACGCTTTACTAACACTCTCCCGACTTGGAGAGTCAGTCCCTTTAACCTCCTGTTTGGCCCAGTTTGCAATTTCTGCGGAAGATGAACAGGAATAGCGAGAACCAATGAGAGACTAGCTGGAGGTGTCTGGACGGGCAAATTTAACTCTCATTTCCCACCAGGAAGAGGAAATAACAAAAGGCTCAGCGTGCTGTGCCGGAACCAGATTAGGGCCTGAAGCCATCCTGCGGTGTTGCGGCCAGGTCACAAGAAAGCGAGTTGAAGAAAGGAGCTCAGGGGCGCTGTAATTCACAAACCTGCAGAGTTATAAATGACAGCTATCATCCAAAAATATACTGAAGTAAGGCTGCCAAGAGGACTTGAAAGCGGGGCAGAATTGCAGGAAACCGATTTCAGGAGGTAGACTGGAATTGCATTGAAAGCATAGGAAAAGAGGCAGAACGTCCACAATGATGCACTTGGCCAAAAAGGGCGTATGCGTTTTTTCCTGAATATATTCAGGAAAAAACGCATACGCCCTTTTTGGCCAACCAAGCAAGCTTGCAAAGGAAATGTGCACTACAATGAAGTCTCACTTCCCCCCGGTCAAAAGGGCCATCTGAAAAAAGTGTAAAATCCAGAAAGGCAGGACAGGCCATGGAGAACTGGGAGCCTTGTTATGCTGATGGGCAGGATGTAAATTGCCAACAGACACTCGTGAGAAGTGTATGGTGTTCCCTGAAACATCCAAAAAAACAAACAACAGAGCCTAGGGCACTTCCACTTATGGTCCTATAGCTTAGGGAAATTAAAATCAAAAAGACACAGCCACCCCAAAGTTTGGGACGACTCTGTTTACAAGAACCTCGTTTACAGTACAAGTTCAACATCGCAGAAAGTGAAAAATGGATAAAGAAGTTGTGGTATTTACTAACAAAGCAATATCACTCAGTAATGAAATCTATGTCATCAGGCCCTTAGCAACACAATGAGTGGGTTCAGGTATGATGATTCTAACTGAAATAAGTCACACAGAAAAAGAAACATCATAAGATATCTGTAATACACGGAATGTAAACTTGGCTACACAGGAACTGAATTACAGAACAGAACAGGGTATCAAATTTAGAAAACCAACTTATGCTTCCTTAAGGGGAAAGGTGAATTGGGGTGCTGCATCAAACCAGAGATTGAAATGAGCACAGATAAAGTTCCTTAAGCCAAATATGGAATAGACAAGAGCTACTCCTTGGTCTACGAAATGGACTCAACACCCCATATTAAACGCCTAAGAATGTACCTGACTAGTAAGTATCTTAAAACCTATGGATTGCTATGTCTCCAAAAGAGAATCAAGCGTGTGTACAGGGGCATAAACGCAGCAGTGATAGGATTGCAGAGGTTCGGTGAGGAAATGAAGACCCTTTGAAGTCATATTGCATGGTACCCATTCCACGGGTCTCAACTCTCCAGGTTTAAGGTATTCTTCCTTCAGCTAAAACATGCATGTGGAACCCAGAGTATGATCAACCGTGTGAATGGGAGACGTGTTCAAATATGTCTCAGTTTTCGTACCCTGGTACTCAGGTGCAACATTCCAGACGCTTTACTAACACTCTCCCGACTTGGAGAGTCAGTCCCTTTAACCTCCTGTTTGGCCCAGTTTGCAATTTCTGCGGAAGATGAACAGGAATAGCGAGAACCAATGAGAGACTAGCTGGAGGTGTCTGGACGGGCAAATTTAACTCTCATTTCCCACCAGGAAGAGGAAATAACAAAAGGCTCAGCGTGCTGTGCCGGAACCAGATTAGGGCCTGAAGCCATCCTGCGGTGTTGTGGCCAGGTCACAAGAAAGCGAGTTGAAGAAAGGAGCTCAGGGGCGCTGTAATTCACAAACCTGCAGAGTTATAAATGACAGCTATCATCCAAAAATATACTGAAGTAAGGCTGCCAAGGAGACTTGAAAGCGGGGAAGAATTGCAGGAAACCGATTTCAGGAGGTAGACTGGAATTGCATTGAAAGCATAGGAAAAGAGGCAGAACGTCCACAATGATGCACTTGGCCAAAAAGGGCGTATGCGTTTTTTCCTGAATATATTCAGGAAAAAACGCATACGCCCTTTTTGGCCAACCAAGCAAGCTTGCAAAGGAAATCTGCACTACAATGAAGTCTCACTTCCCCCCGGTCAAAAGGGCCATCTGAAAAAAGTGTAAAATCCAGAAAGGCAGGACAGGCCATGGAGAACTGGGAGCCTTGTTATGCTGATGGGCAGGATGTAAATTGCCAACAGACACTCGCGAGAAGTGTATGGTGTTCCCTGAAACATCCAAAAAAACCAACAACAGAGCCTAGGGCACTTCCACTTATGGTCCTATAGCTTAGGGAAATTAAAATCAAAAAGACACAGCCACCCCAAAGTTTGGAACGCCTCTGTTTACAAGAACCTCGTTTACAGTACAAGTTCAACATCGCAGAAAGTGAAAAATGGATAAAGAAGTTGTGGTATTTACTAACAAAGCAATATCACTCAGTAATGAAATCTATGTCATCAGGCCCTTAGCAGCACAATGAGTGGGTTCAGGTATGATGATTCTAACTGAAATAAGTCACACAGAAAAAGAAACATCATAAGATATCAGTAATACACGGAATGTAAACTTGGCTACACAGGAACTGAATTACAAAACAGAACAGGGTCTCAAATTTAGAAAACCAACATATGCTTCCTTAAGGGTAAAGGTGAGTTGGGGTGCTGCATAAAACCAGAGATTGAAATGAGCACAGATAAAGTTCCTTAAGCCAAATATGGAATAGAAAAGAACTACTCCTTGCTCAACGAAATGGACTCAACACCGCATATTCAACGCCTAAGAATGTACCTGACTAGTAAGTATCTTAAAACCTATGGATTGCTATGTCTCCGAAAGAGAATCAAGCATGTGTACAGGGGCATTAATGCAGCAGTGATAGGATTGGAGAGGTTCGGTGAGCAAATGAAGACCCTTTGAAGTCATATTGCATGGTACCCATTCCACGGGTTTCAACTACCCAGGTTTAAGGTATTCTTCCTTCAGCTAAAACATGCATGTGGAACCTAGAGTATGATCAACCATGTGATCGGGAGACGTGTTCAAATATGTCTCAGTTTTCGTACCCTGGTACTCGGGTGCAACATTCCAGACGCTTTACTAACACTCTCCCGACTTGGAGAGTCAGTCCCTTTAACCTCCTGTTTGGCCCAGTTTGCAATTTCTGCGGAAGATGAACAGGAATAGCGAGAACCAATGAGAGACTAGCTGGAGGTGTCTGGACGGGCAAATTTAACTCTCATTTCCCACCAGGAAGAGGAATTAACCAAAGGCTCAGCGTGCCGTGCCGGAACCAGATTAGGGCCTGAAGCCATCCTGCGGTGTTGCGGCCAGGTCACAAGAAAGCGAGTTGAAGAAAGGAGCTCAGGGGCACTGTAATTCACAAACCTGCAGAGTTATAAATGACAGCTATCGTCCAAAAATATACTGAAGTAAGGGTGCCAAGAGGACTTGAAAGCGGGGCAGAATTGCAGGAAACCGATTTCAGGAGGTAGACTGGAATTGCATTGAAAGCATAGGAAAAGAGGCAGAACGTCCACAATGATGCACTTGGCCAAAAAGGGCGTATGCGTTTTTTCCTGAATATATTCAGGGAAAAACGCATACGCCCTTTTTGGCCAACCAAGCAAGCTTGCAAAGGAAATCTGCACTACAATGAAGTCTCACTTCCCCCCGGTCAAAAGGGCCATCTGAAAAATGTGTAAAATCCAGAAAGGCAGGACAGGCCATGGAGAACTGGGAGCCTTGTTATGCTGATGGGCGGGATGTAAATTGCCAACAGACACTAGGGAGAAGTGTATGGTGTTTCCTGAAACATCTAATAAACAAAGCAACAGAGCCTAGGGCACTTCCACTTATGGTCCTATAGCTTAGGGAAATTAAAATCAAAAAGACAAAGCCACCCCAAAGTTTGGGACGCCTCTGTTACAAGAACCTCGTTTACCATACAAGTTCAATATCACAGAAAGTGAAAAATGGATAAAGAACTTGTGGTACTTACGTACAATGCAGTATCACTCAGCAATGAAATCTATGTCATCAGGCCCGTAGCAGCATAATGAGTGGGTTCAGGTACGATGATTCTAACTGAAATAAGTCACACAGAAAAAGAAACATCATAAGATATCAGTAATACACGGAATGTAAACTTGGCTACACAGGAACTGAATTACAGAACAGAACAGGGTCTCAAATTTAGAAAACCAACTTATGCTTGCTTAAGGGTAAAGGTGAGTTGGGGTGCTGCATGAAACCAGAGATTGAAATGAGCACAGATAAATTTCCTTTAGCCAAATATGGAATAGACAAGAGCTACTCCTTGCTCAACGAAATGGACTCAACACCGCATATTAAACGCCTAAGAATGTACCTGACTAGTAAGTATCTTAAAACCTATGGATTGCTATGTCTCCGAAAGAGAATCAAGCATGTGTACAGGGGCATAAACGCAGCAGTGATAGGATTGGAGAGGTTCGGTGAGCAAATGAAGACCCTTTGAAGTCATATTGCATGGTACCCATTCCACGGGTTTCAACTACCCAGGTTTAAGGTATTCTTCCTTCAGCTAAAACATGCATGTGGAACCTAGAGTATGATCAACCAGGTGATCGGGAGACGTGTTCAAATATGTCTCAGTTTTCGTACCCTGGTACTCGGGTGCAATATTCTAGACGCTTTACTAACACTCTCCCGACTTGGAGAGTCAGTCCCTTTAACCTCCTGTTTGGCCCAGTTTGCAATTTCTGTGGAAGATGAACAGGAATAGCGAGAACCAATGAGAGACTAGCTGGAGGTGTCTGGACGGGCAAATTTAACTCTCATTTCCCACCAGGAAGAGGAATTAACCAAAGGCTCAGCGTGCCGTGCCGGAACCAGATTAGGGCCTGAAGCCATCCTGCGGTGTTGCGGCCAGGTCACAAGAAAGCGAGTTGAAGAAAGGAGCTCAGGGGCACTGTAATTCACAAACATGCAGAGTTATAAATGACAGCTATCGTCCAAAAATATACTGAAGTCAGGCTGTCAAGAGGACTTGAAAGCGGGGCAGAATTGCAGGAAACCGATTTCAGGAGGTAGACTGGAATTGCATTGAAAGCATAGGAAAAGAGGCAGAACGTCCACAATGATGCACTTGGCCAAAAAGGGCGTATGCGTTTTTTCCTGAATATATTCAGGAAAAAACGCATACGCCCTTTTTGGCCAACCAAGCAAGCTTACAAAGGAAATCTGCACTACAATGAAGTCTCACATCCCCCCGGTCAAAAGGGCCATCTGAAAAAAGTGTAAAATCCAGAAAGGCAGGACAGGCCATGGAGAACTGGGAGCCTTGTTATGCTGATGGGCGGGATGTAAATTGCCAACAGACACTCGGGAGAAGTGTATGGTGTTTCCTGAAACATCTAAAAAACAAAGCAACAGAGCCTAGGGCACTTCCACTTATGGTCCTATAGCTTAGGGAAATTAAAATCAAAAAGACAAAGCCACCCCAAAGTTTGGGACGCCTCTGTTTACAAGAACCTCGTTTACCGTACAAGTTCAATATCACAGAAAGTGAAAAATGGATAAAGAACTTGTGGTACTTACGTACAATGCAGTATCACTCAGCAATGAAATCTATGTCATCAGGCCCGTAGCAGCATAATGAGTGGATTCAGGTACGATGATTCTAACTGAAATAAGTCACACAGAAAAAGAAACATCATAAGATATCACTAATACACGGAATGTAAACTTGGCTACACAGGAACTGAATTATAGAACAGAAAAGGGTCTCAAATTTAGAAAACCAACTTATGCTTGCTTAAGGGGAAAGGTGAGTTGGGGTGCTGCATAAAACCATAGATTGAAATGAGCACAGATAAAGTTCCTTAAGCCAAATATTTAATAGACAAGAGCTACTCCTTGCTCAACGAAATGGACTCAACACCCCATATTAAACGCCTAAGAATGTACCTGACTAGTAAGTATCTTAAAACCTATGGATTGCTATGTCTCCAAAAGAGAATCAAGCGTGTGTACAGGGGCATAAACGCAGCAGTGATAGGATTGCAGAGGTTCGGTGAGCAAATGAAGACCCTTTGAAGTCATATTGCATGGTACCCATTCCACGGGTCTCAACTCTCCAGGTTTAAGGTATTCTTCCTTCAGCTAAAACATGCATGTGGAACCCAGAGTATGATCAACCGTGTGAATGGGAGACGTGTTCAAATATGTCTCAGTTTTCGTACCCTGGTACTCGGGTGCAACATTCCAGACGCTTTACTAACACTCTCCCGACTTGGAGAGTCAGTCCCTTTAACCTCCTGTTTGGTCCAGTTTGCAATTTCTGCGGAAGATGAACAGGAATAGGGAGAACCAATGAGAGACTAGCTGGAGGTGTCTGGATGGGCAAATTTAACTCTCATTTCCCACCAGGAAGAGGAATTAACCAAAGGCTCAGCGTGCCGTGCCGGAACCAGATTTGGGCCTGAAGCCATCCTGTGGTGTTGCGGCCAGCTCACAAGAAAGCGAGTTGAAGAAAGGAGCTCAGGGACACTGTAATTCACAAACCTGCAGAGTTATAAATGACAGCTATCGTCCAAAAATATACTGAAGTAAGGCTGCCAAGAGGACTTGAAAGCGGGGCGGAATTGCAGGAAAGCGATTTCAGGAGGTAGACTGGAATTGCATTGAAAGCATAGGAAAAGCGGCAGAACGTCCACAGTGATGCACTTGGCCAAAAAGGGCATATGCGTTTTTTCCTGAATATATTCAGGAAAAAACGCATATGCCCTTTTTGGCCAACCAAGCAAACTTGCAAAGGAAATCTGCACTACAATGAAGTCTCACTTCCCCCCGGTCAAAAGGGCCATCTGAAAAAAGTGTAAAATCCAGAAAGGCAGGACAGGCCATGGAGAACTGGGAGCCTTGTTATGCTGATGGGCGGGATGTAAATTGGCAACAGACACTCCGGAGAAGTGTATGGTGTTTCGTGAAACATCTAAAAAACAAAGCAACAGAGCCTAGGGCACTTCCACTTATGGTCCTATAGCTTAGGGAAATTAAAATCAAAAAGACACAGCCATCCCAAAATTTGGGACGCCTCTGTTTACAAGAACCTCATTTACCGTAAAAGTTCAATATCACAGAAAGTGAAAAATGGATAAAGAACTTGTGGTACTTACGTACAATGCAGTATCACTCAGCAATGAAATCTATGTCATCAGGCCCGTAGCAGCATAATGAGTGGATTCAGGTACGATGATTCTACCTGAAATAAGTCACACAGAAAAAGAAACATCATAAGTTATCACTAATACACAGAATGTAAACTTGGCTACACAGGAACTGAATTCCAAAACAGAACAGGGTCTCAAATTTAGAAAACCAACTTATGCTTGCTTAAGGGTAAAGGTGAGTTGGGGTGCTGCATGAAACCAGAGATTGAAATGAGCACAGATAAAGTTCCTTTAGCCAAATATGGAATAGACAAGAGCTACTCCTTGCTCAACGAAATGGACTCAACACTGCATATTCAACGCCTAAGAATGTACCTGACTAGTAAGTATCTTAAAACCTATGGATTGCTATGTCTCCGAAAGAGAATCAAGCATGTGTACAGGGGTATAAACGCAGCAGTGATAGGATTGGAGAGGTTCGGTGAGCAAATGAAGACCCTTTGAAGTCATATTGCATGGTACCCATTCCACGGGTTTCAACTACCCAGGTTTAAGGTATTCTTCCTTCAGCTAAAACATGCATGTGGAACCTAGAGTATGATCAACCAGGTGATCGGGAGACGTGTTCAAATATGTCTCAGTTTTCGTACCCTGGTACTCGGGTGCAACATTCCAGACACTTTACTAACACTCTCCCGACTTGGAGAGTCAGTCCCTTTAACCTCCTGTTCGGCCCAGTTTGCAATTTCTGCGGAAGATGAACAGGAATAGCGAGAACCAATGAGAGACTAGCTGGAGGTGTCTGGACGGGCAAATTTAACTCTCATTTCCCACCAGGAAGAGGAATTAACCAAAGGCTCAGCGTGCCGTGCCGGAACCAGATTAGGGCCTGAAGCCATCCTGCGGTGTTGCGGCCAGGTCACAAGAAAGCGAGGTGAAGAAAGGAGCTCAGGGGCACTGTAATTCACAAACCTGCAGAGTTATAAATGACAGCTATCGTCCAAAAATATACTGAAGTCAGGCTGCCAAGAGGACTTGAAAGCGGGGCAGAATTGCAGGAAACCGATTTCAGGAGGTAGACTGGAATTGCATTGAAAGCATAGGAAAAGAGGCAGAACGTCCACAATGATGCACTTGGCCAAAAAGGGCGTATGCGTTTTTTCCTGAATATATTCAGGAAAAAACGCATACGCCCTTTTTGGCCAACCAAGCAAGCTTGCAAAGGAAATCTGCACTACAATGAAGTCTCACTTCCCCCCGGTCAAAAGGGTCATCTGAAAAAAGTGTAAAATCCAGAAAGGCAGGACAGGCCATGGAGAACTGGGAGCCTTGTTATGCTGATGGGCGGGATGTAAATTGCCAATAGACACTCGGGAGAAGTGTATGGTGTTTCCTGAAACATCTAAAAAACAAAGCAACAGAGCCTAGGGCACTTCCACTTATGGTCCTATAGCTTAGGGAAATTAAAATCAAAAAGACAAAGCCACCCCAAAGTTTGGGACGCCTCTGTTTACAAGAACCTCGTTTACCGTACAAGTTCAATATCACAGAAAGTGAAAAATGGATAAAGAACTTGTGGTACTTACGTACAATGCAGTATCACTCAGCAATGAAATCTATGTCATCAGGCCCGTAGCAGCATAATGAGTGGATTCAGGTACGATGATTCTAACTGAAATAAGTCACACAGAAAAAGAAACATCATAAGGTATCAGTAATACACGGAATGTAAACTTGGCTACACAGGAACTGAATTACAGAACAGAACAGGGTCTCAAATTTAGAAAACCAACTTATGCTTGCTTAAGGGTAAAGGTGAGTTGGGGTGCTGCATGAAACCAGAGATTGAAATGAGCACAGATAAAGTTCCTTTAGCCAAATATGGAATAGACAAGAGCTACTCCTTGCTCAATGAAATGGACTCAACACCGCATATTAAACGCCTAAGAATGTACCTGACTAGTAAGTATCTTAAAACCTATGGATTGCTATGTCTGAGAAAGAGAATCAAGCATGTGTACAGGGGCATAAACGCAGCAGTGATAGGATTGGAGAGGTTCGGTGAGCAAATGAAGACCCTTTGAAGTCATATTGCATGGTACCCATTCCACGGGTTTCAACTACCCAGGTTTAAGGTATTCTTCCTTCAGCTAAAACATGCATGTGGAACCTAGAGTATGATCAACCATGTGATCGGGAGACGTGTTCAAATATGTCTCAGTTTTCGTACCCTGGTACTCGGGTGCAACATTCCAGACGCTTTACTAACACTCTCCCGACTTGGAGAGTCAGTCCCTTTAACCTCCTGTTTGGCCTAGTTTGCAATTTCTGCGGAAGATGAACAGGAATAGCGAGAACCAATGAGAGACTAGCTGGAGGTGTCTGGACGGGCAAATTTAATCTCATTTCCCACCAGGAAGAGGAATTAACCAAAGGCTCAGCGTGCCGTGCCGGAACCAGATTAGGGCCTGAAGCCATCCTGCGGTGTTGCGGCCACGTCACAAGAAAGCGAGTTGAAGAAAGGAGCTCAGGGGCACTGTAATTCACAAACCTGCAGAGTTATGAATGACAGCTATCGTCCAAAAATATACTGAAGTCAGGCTGTCAAGAGGACTTGAAAGCGGGGCAGAATTGCAGGAAACCGATTTCAGGAGGTAGACTGGAATTGCATTGAAAGCACAGGAAAAGAGGCAGTATGTCCACAATGATGCACTTGGCCAAAAAGGGCGTATGCGTTTTTTCCTGAATATATTCAGGAAAAAACGCATACGCCCTTTTTGGCCAACCAACCAAACTTGCAAAGGAAATCTGCACTACAATGAAGTCTCACTTCCCCCGGGTCAAAAGGGCCATCTGAAAAAAGTGTAAAATCCAGAAAGGCAGGACAGGCCATGGAGAACTGGGAGCCTTGTTATGCTGATGGGCGGGATGTAAATTGCCAACAGACACTCGGGAGAAGTGTATGGTGTTTCCTGAAACATCTAAAAAACAAAGCAACAGAGCCTAGGGCACTTCGACTTATGGTCCTATAGCTTAGGGAAATTAAAATCAAAAAGACACAGCCACCCCAAAGTTTCGGACGCCTCTGTTTACAAGAACCTCGTTTACAGTACAAGTTCAACATTGCAGAAAGTGAAAAATGGATAAAGAACTTGTGGTACTTACGTACAATGCAGTATCACTCAGCAATGAAATCTATGTCATCAGGCCCTTAGCAGCACAATGTGTGGATTCAGGTATGATGATTCTAACTGAAATAAGTCACACAGAAAAAGAAACATCATAAGATATCAGTAATACACGGAATGTAAACTTGGCTACACAGGAACTGAATTCCAAAACAGAACAGGGTCTCAAATTTAGAAAACCAACTTATGCTTGCTTAAGGGTAAAGGTGAGTTGGGGTGCTGCATAAAACCAGAGATTGAAATGAGCACAGATAAAGTTCCTTAAGCCAAATATGGAATAGACAAGAGCTACTCCTTGCTCAACGAAATAGACTCAACACCGCATATTAAACGCCTAAGAATGTACATGACTTGTAAGTATCTTAAAACCTATGGATTGCTATGTCTCCAAAAGAGAATCAAGCGTGTGTACAGGGCCATAAACGCAGCAGTGATAGGATTGGAGAGGTTCAGTGAGCAAATGAAGACCCTTTGAAGTCATATTGCATGGTACCCATTACACGGGTCTCAAATCTCCAGGTTTAAGGTATTCTTCCTTCAGCTAAAACATGCATGTGGAACCCAGAGTATGATCAACCGTGTGAACGGGAGACGTGTTCAAATATGTCTCAGTTTTCCTCCCCTGGTACTCGGGTGCAACATTCCAGACACTTTACTAACACTCTCCCCACTTGGAGAGTCAGCGCCTTTAAATTCCTGGTTGGCCCAGTTTGCAATTTCTGCAGAAGATGAACAGGAATAGGGAGAACAAATGAGAGACTAGCTGGAGGTGTCTGGACGGGCAAATTTAACTCTCATTTCCCACCAGGAAGAGGAATTAACCAAAGGCTTAGCGTGCCGTGCCGGAACCAGATTAGGGCCTGAAGCCATCCTGCGGTGTTGCGGCCAGCTCAAAAGAAAGCGAGTTGAAGAAAGGAGCTCAGGGGCACTGTAATTCACAAACCTGCAGAGTTATAAATGACAGCTATCGTCCAAAATTATACTGAAGTAAGGCTGCCAAGAGGACTTGAATGCGGGGCAGAATTGCAGGAAACCGATTTCAGGAGGTAGACTGGAATTGCATTGAAAGCATAGGAAAAGAGGCAGAACGTCCACAGTGATGCACTTGGCCAAAAAGGGCGTATGCGTTTTTTCCTGAATATATTCAGGAAAAAACGCATACGCCCTTTTTGGCCAACCAAGCAAGCTTGCAAAGGAAATCAGCAGTACAATGAAGTCTCACTTCCCCCCGGTCAAAAGGGCCATCTGACAAAAGTGTAAAATCCAGAAAGGCAGAACAGGCCATGGAGAACTGGGAACATTGTTATGCTGATGGGCGGGATGTAAGTTGCCAACAGACACTCAGGAGAAGTGTATGGTGTTTCCTGAAACATCTAAAAAACAAAGCAACTGAGCCTAGGGCACTTCCACTTATGGTCCTATAGCTTAGGGAAATTAAAATCAAAAAGACACAGCCACCCCAAAGTTTGGAACGGCTCTGTTTACAAGAAACTCATTTACAGTACAAGTTCAACATCGCAGAAAGTGAAAAATGGATAAAGAAGTACTGGTATTTACTTAGAAAGCAATATCAGTCAGCAATGAAATCTATGTCATCAGGCCCTTAGCAGCACAATGAGTGGATTCAGGTATGATGATTCTAACTGAAATAAGTCACACAGAAAAAGAAACATCATAAGATATCACTAATACATGGAATGTAAACTTGGCTACACAGGAACTGAATTATATAACAGAAAAGGGTCTCAAATTTAGAAAACCAACTTATGCTTGCTTAAGGGGAAAGGTGAGTTGGGGTGCTGCATGAAACCAGAGATTGAAATGAGCACAGATAAAGTTTCTTAAGCCAAATATTTAATAGACAAGAGCTACTCCTTGCTCAACAAAATGGACTCAACACCCCATATTAAACGCCTAAGAATGTACCTGACTAGTAAGTATCTTAAAACCTATGGATTGCTATGTCTCCAAAAGAGAATCAAGCGTGTGTACAGGGGCATAAACGCAGCAGTGATAGGATTGCAGAGGTTCGGTGAGCAAATGAAGACCCTTTGAAGTCATATTGCATGGTACCCATTCCACGGGTCTCAACTCTCCAGGTTTAAGGTATTCTTCCTTCAGCTAAAACATGCATGTGGAACCCAGAGTATGATCAACCGTGTGAATGGGAGACGTGTTCAAATATGTCTCAGTTTTCGTACCCTGGTACTCGGGTACAACATTCCAGACGCTTTACTAACACTCTCCCGACTTGGAGAGTCAGTCCCTTTAACCTCCTGTTTGGTCCAGTTTGCAATTTCTGCGGAAGATGAACAGGAATAGGGAGAACCAATGAGAGACTAGCTGGAGGTGTCTGGATGGGCAAATTTAACTCTCATTTCCCACCAGGAAGAGGAATTAACCAAAGGCTCAGCGTGCCGTGCCGGAACCAGATTTGGGCCTGAAGCCATCCTGCGGTTTTGCGGCCAGCTCACAAGAAAGCGAGTTGAAGAAAGGAGCTCAGGGACACTGTAATTCACAAACCTGCAGAGTTATAAATGACAGCTATCGTCCAAAAATATACTGAAGTAAGGCTGCCAAGAGGACTTGAAAGCGGGGAAGAATTGCAGGAAAGCGATTTCAGGAGGTAGACTGGAATTGCATTGAAAGCATAGGAAAAGCGGCAGAACGTCCACAGTGATGCACTTGGCCAAAAAGGGCATATGCGTTTTTTCCTGAATATATTCAGGAAAAAACGCATATGCGCTTTTTGGCCAACCAAGCAAGCTTGCAAAGGAAATCTGCACTACAATGAAGTCTCACTTCCCCCCGGTCAAAAGGGCCATCTGAAAAAAGTGTAAAATCCAGAAAGGCAGGACAGGCCATGGAGAACTGGGAGCCTTGTTATGCTGATGGGCGGGATGTAAATTGCCAACAGACACTCCGGAGAAGTGTATGGTGTTTCCTGAAACATCTAAAAAACAAAGCAACAGAGCCTAGGGCACTTCCACTTATGGTCCTATAGCTTAGGGAAATTAAAATCAAAAAGACACAGCCACCCCAAAGTTTGGGACGACTCTGTTTACAAGATCCTCGTTTACCGTAAAAGTTCAATATCACAGAAAGTGAAAAATGGATAAAGAAGTTGTGGTATTTACTAACAAAGCAATATCACTCAGTAATGAAATCTATGTCATCAGGCCCGTAGCAGCATAATGAGTGGATTCAGGTACGATGATTCTAACTGAAATAAGTCACACAGAAAAAGAAACATCATAAGATATCTGTAATACACGGAATGTAAACTTGGCTACACAGGAACTGAATTACAGAACAGAACAGGGTCTCAAATTTAGAAAACCAACTTATGCTTCCTTAAGGGGAAAGGTGAATTGGGGTGCTGCATCAAACCAGAGATTGAAATGAGCACAGATAAAGTTCCTTAAGCCAAATATAGAATAGACAAGAGCTACTCCTTGCTCAACGAAATGGACTCAACACCCCATATTAAACGCCTAAGAATGTACCTGACTAGTAAGTATCTTAAAACCTATGGATTGCTATGTCTCCAAAAGAGAATCAAGCGTGTGTACAGGGGCATAAACGCAGCAGTGATAGGATTGGAGAGGTTCGGTGAGCAAATGAAGACCCTTTGAAGTCATATTGCATGGTACCCATTCCATGGGTTTCAACTACCCAGGTTTAAGGTATTCTTCCTTCAGCTAAAACATGCATGTGGAACCTAGAGTATGATCAACCATGTGATCGGGAGACGTGTTCAAATATGTCTCAGTTTTCGTACCCTGGTACTCGGGTGCAACATTCCAGACGCTTTACGAACACTCTCCCAACTTGGAGAGTCAGTCCCTTTAACCTCCTGTTTGGCCCAGTTTGCAATTTCTGCGGAAGATGAACAGGAATAGCGAGAACCAATGAGAGACTAGCTGGAGGTGTCTGGACGGGCAAATTTAACTCTCATTTCCCACCAGGAAGAGGAATTAACCAAAGGCTCAGCGTGCCGTGCCGGAACCAGATTAGGGCCTGAAGCCATCCTGCGGTGTTGCGGCCAGGTCACAAGAAAGCAAGTTGAAGAAAGGAGCTCAGGGGCACTGTAATTCACAAACATGCAGAGTTATAAATGACAGCTATCGTCCAAAAATATACTGAAGTCAGGCTGCCAAGAGGACTTGAAAGCGGGGCAGAATTGCAGGAAACCGATTTCAGGAGGTAGACTGGAATTGCATTGAAAGCATAGGAAAAGAGGCAGAACGTCCACAATGATGCACTTGGCCAAAAAGGGCGTATGCGTTTTTTCCTGAATATATTCAGGAAAAAACGCATACGCCCTTTTTGGCCAACCAAGCAAGCTTGAAAAGGAAATCTGCACTACAATGAAGTCTCACTGCCCCCCGGTCAAAAGGGCCATCTGAAAAAAGTGTAAAATCCAGAAAGGCAGGACAGGCCATGGAGAACTGGGAGCCTTGTTATGCTGATGGGCGGGATGTAAATTGCCAACAGACACTCGGGAGAAGTGTATGGTGTTTCCTGAAACATCTAAAAAACAAAGCAACAGAGCCTAGGGCACTGCCACTTATGGTCCTATAGTTTAGGGAAATTAAAATCAAAAAGACAAAGCCACCCCAAAGTTTGGGACGCCTCTGTTTACAAGAACCTCATTTACCGTACAAGTTCAATATCACAGAAAGTGAAAAATGGATAAAGAACTTGTGGTACTTACGTACAATGCAGTATCACTCAGCAATGAAATCTATGTCATCAGGCCCGTAGCAGCATAATGAGTGGATTCAGGTACGATGATTCTAACTGAAATAAGTCACACAGAAAAAGAAACATCATAAGGTATCAGTAATACATGGAATGTAAACTTGGCTACACAGGAACTGAATTACAGAACAGAACAGGGTCTCAAATTTAGAAAACCAACTTATGCTTGCTTAAGGGTAAAGGTGAGTTGGGGTGCTGCATGAAACCAGAGATTGAAATGAGCACAGATAAATTTCCTTTAGCCAAATATGGAATAGACAAGAGCTACTCCTTGCTCAACGAAATGGACTCAACACCGCATATTAAACGCCTAAGAATGTACCTGACTAGTAAGTATCTTAAAACCTATGGATTGCTATGTCTGAGAAAGAGAATCAAGCATGTGTACAGGGGCATAAACGCAGCAGTGATAGGATTGGAGAGGTTCGGTGAGCAAATGAAGACCCTTTGAAGTCATATTGCATGGTACCCATTCCACGGGTTTCAACTACCCAGGTTTAAGGTATTCTTCCTTCAGCTAAAACATGCATGTGGAACCTAGAGTATGATCAACCATGTGATCGGGAGACGTGTTCAAATATGTCTCAGTTTTCGTACCCTGGTACTCGGGTGCAACATTCCAGACGCTTTACTAACACTCTACCGACTTGGAGAGTCAGTCCCTTTAACCTCCTGTTTGGCCCAGTTTGCAATTTCTGCGGAAGATGAACAGGAATAGCGAGAACCAATGAGAGACTAGCTGGAGGTGTCTGGACGGGCAAATTTAACTCTCATTTCCCACCAGGAAGAGGAATTAACCAAAGGCTCAGCGTGCCGTGCCGGAACCAGATTAGGGCCTGAAGCCATCCTGCGGTGTTGCGGCCAGGTCACAAGAAAGCGAGTTGAAGAAAGGAGCTCAGGGGCACTGTAATTCACAAACCTGCAGAGTTATAAATGACAGCTATCGTCCAAAAATATACTGAAGTCAGGCTGCCAAGAGGACTTGAAAGCAGGGCAGATATGCAGGAAACCGATTTCAGGAGGTAGACTGGAATTGCATTGAAAGCATAGGAAAAGAGGCAGAACGTCCACAATGATGCACTTGGCCAAAAAGGGCGTATGCGTTTTTTCCTGAATATATTCAGGAAAAAACGCATACGCCCTTTTTGGCCAACCAAGCAAGCTTGCAAAGGAAATCTGCACTACAATGAAGTCTCACTTCCCCCCGGTCAAAAGGGCCATCTGAAAAAAGTGTAAAATCCAGAAAGGCAGGACAGGCCATGGAGAACTGGGAGCCTTGTTATGCTGATGGGCGGGATGTAAATTGCCAACAGACACTCGGGAGAAGTGTATTGTGTTTCCTGAAACATCTAAAAAACAAAGCAACAGAGCCTAGGGCACTTCCACTTATGGTCCTATAGCTTAGGGAAATTAAAATCAAAAAGACAAAGCCACCCCAAAGTTTGGGACGCCTCTGTTTACAAGAACCTCGTTTACCGTACAAGTTCAATATCACAGAAAGTGAAAAATGGATAAAGAACTTGTGGTACTTACGTACAATGCAGTATCACTCAGCAATGAAATCTATGTCATCAGGCCCGTAGCAGCATAATGAGTGGATTCAGGTACGATGATTCTAACTGAAATAAGTCACACAGAAAAAGAAACATCATAAGATATCAGTAATACACGGAATGTAAACTTGGCTACACAGGAACTGAATTACAGAACAGAACAGGGTCTCAAATTTAGAAAACCAACTTATGCTTGCTTAAGGGTAAAGGTGAGTTGGGGTGCTGCATGAAACCAGAGATTGAAATGAGCACAGATAAAGTTCCTTTAGCCAAATATGGAATAGACAAGAGCTACTCCTTGCTCAACGAAATGGACTCAACACTGCATATTCAACGCCTAAGAATGTACCTGACTAGTAAGTATCTTAAAACCTATGGATTGCTATGTCTCCGAAGGAGAATCAAGCATGTGTACAGGGGTATAAACGCAGCAGTGATAGGATTGGAGAGGTTCGGTGAGCAAATGAAGACCCTTTGAAGTCATATTGCATGGTACCCATTCCACGGGTTTCAACTACCCAGGTTTAAGGTATTCTTCCTTCAGCTAAAACATGCATGTGGAACCTAGAGTATGATCAACCATGTGATCGGGAGACGTGTTCAAATATGTCTCAGTTTTCGTACCCTGGTACTCGGGTGCAACATTCCAGACGCTTTACTAACACTCTCCCGACTTGGAGAGTCAGTCCCTTTAACCTCCTGTTTGGCCCAGTTTGCAATTTCTGCGGAAGATGAACAGGAATAGCGAGAACCAATGAGAGACTAGCTGGAGGTGTCTGGACGGGCAAATTTAACTCTCATTTCCCACCAGGAAGAGGAATTAACCAAAGGCTCAGCATGCCATGCCGGAACCAGATTAGGGCCTGAAGCCATCCTGCGGTGTTGCGGCCAGGTCACAAGAAAGCGAGTTGAAGAAAGGAGCTCAGGGGCACTGTAATTCACAAACCTGCAGAGTTATAAATGACAGCTATCGTCCAAAAATATACTGAAGTCAGGCTGCCAAGAGGACTTGAAAGCGGGGCAGAATTGCAGGAAACCGATTTCAGGAGGTAGACTGGAATTGCATTGAAAGCATAGGAAAAGAGGCAGAACGTCCACAATGATGCACTTGGCCAAAAAGTGCGTATGCGTTTTTTCCTGAATATATTCAGGAAAAAACGCATACGCACTTTTTGGCCAACCAAGCAAGCTTGAAAAGGAAATCTGCACTACAATGAAGTCTCACTTCCCCCCGGTCAAAAGGGCCATCTGAAAAAAGTGTAAAATCCAGAAAGGCAGGACAGGCCATGGAGAACTGGGAGCCTTGTTATGCTGATGGGCGGGATGTAAATTGCCAACAGACACTCGGGAGAAGTGTATGGTGTTTCCTGAAACATCTAAAAAACAAAGCAACAGAGCCTAGGGCACTTCCACTTATGGTCCTATAGCTTAGGGAAATTAAAATCAAAAAGACAAAGCCACCCCAAAGTTTGGGACGCCTCTGTTTACAAGAACCTCGTTTACCGTACAAGTTCAATATCACAGAAAGTGAAAAATGGATAAAGAACTTGTGGTACTTACGTACAATGCAGTATCACTCAGCAATGAAATCTATGTCATCAGGCCCGTAGCAGCATAATGAGTGGATTCAGGTACGATGATTCTAACTGAAATAAGTCACACAGAAAAAGAAACATCATAAGATATCAGTAATACACGGAATGTAAACTTGGCTACACAGGAACTGAATTACAGAACAGAACAGGGTCTCAAATTTAGAAAACCAACTTATGCTTGCTTAAGGGTAAAGGTGAGTTGGGGTGCTGCATGAAACCAGAGATTGAAATGAGCACAGATAAAGTTCCTTTAGCCAAATATGGAATAGACAAGAGCTACTCCTTGCTCAACGAAATGGACTCAACACTGCATATTCAACGCCTAAGAATGTACCTGACTAGTAAGTATCTTAAAACCTATGGATTGCTATGTCTCCGAAGGAGAATCAAGCATGTGTACAGGGGTATAAACGCAGCAGTGATAGGATTGGAGAGGTTCGGTGAGCAAATGAAGACCCTTTGAAGTCATATTGCATGGTACCCATTCCACTGGTTTCGACTACCCAGGTTTAAGGTATTCTTCCTTCAGCTAAAACATGCATGTGGAACCTAGAGTATGATCAACCATGTGATCGGGAGACGTGTTCAAATATGTCTCAGTTTTCGTACCCTGGTACTCGGGTGCAACATTCCAGACGCTTTACTAACACTCTCCCGACTTGGAGAGTCAGTCCCTTTAACCTCCTGTTTGGCCCAGTTTGCAATTTCTGCGGAAGATGAACAGGAATAGCGAGAACCAATGAGAGACTAGCTGGAGGTGTCTGGACGGGCAAATTTAACTCTCATTTCCCACCAGGAAGAGGAATTAACCAAAGGCTCAGCGTGCCGTGCCGGAACCAGATTAGGGCCTGAAGCCATCCTGCGGTGTTGCGGCCAGCTCACAAGAAAGCGAGTTGAAGAAAGGAGCTCAGGGGCACTGTAATTCACAAACCTGCAGAGTTATAAATGACAGCTATCGTCCAAAAATATACTGAAGTCAGGCTGCCAAGAGGACTTGAAAGCGGGGCAGAATTGCAGGAAACCGATTTCAGGAGGTAGACTGGAATTGCATTGAAAGCATAGGAAAAGAGGCAGAACGTCCACAATGATGCACTTGGCCAAAAAGGGCGTATGCGTTTTTTCCTGAATATATTCAGGAAAAAACGCATACGCCCTTTTTGGCCAACCAAGCAAGCTTGCAAAGGAAATCTGCACTACAATGAAGTCTCACTTCCCCCCGGTCAAAAGGGCCATCTGAAAAAAGTGTAAAATCCAGAAAGGCAGGACAGGCCATGGAGAACTGGGAGCCTTGTTATGCTGATGGGCGGGATGTAAATTGCCAACAGCCACTCGGGAGAAGTGTATGGTGTTTCCTGAAACATCTAAAAAACAAAGCAACAGAGCCTAGGGCACTTCCACTTATGGTCCTATAGCTTAGGGAAATTAAAATCAAAAAGACAAAGCCACCCCAAAGTTTGGGACGCCTCTGTTTACAAGAACCTCGTTTACCGTACAAGTTCAATATCACAGAAAGTGAAAAATGGATAAAGAACTTGTGGTACTTACGTACAATGCAGTATCACTCAGCAATGAAATCTATGTCATCAGGCCCGTAGCAGCATAATGAGTGGATTCAGGTACGATGATTCTAACTGAAATAAGTCACACAGAAAAAGAAACATCATAAGATATCAGTAATACACGGAATGTAAACTTGGCTACACAGGAACTGAATTACAGAACAGAACAGGGTCTCAAATTTAGAAAACCAACTTATGCTTGCTTAAGGGTAAAGGTGAGTTGGGGTGCTGCATGAAACCAGAGATTGAAATGAGCACAGATAAATTTCCTTTAGCCAAATATGGAATAGACAAGAGCTACTCCTTGCTCAACGAAATTGACTCAACACCGCATATTAAACGCCTAAGAATGTACCTGACTAGTAAGTATCTTAAAACCTATGGATTGCTATGTCTCCGAAAGAGAATCAAGCATGTGTACAGGGGCATAAACGCAGCAGTGATAGGATTGGAGAGGTTCGGTGAGCAAATGATGACCCTTTGAAGTCATATTGCAGGGTACCCATTCCACGGGTTTCAACTACCCAGGTTTAAGGTATTCTTCCTTCAGCTAAAACATGCATGTGGAACCTAGAGTATGATCAACCATGTGATCGGGAGACGTGTTCAAATATGTCTCAGTTTTCGTACCCTGGTACTCGGGTGCAACATTCCAGACGCTTTACTAACACTCTCCCGACTTGGAGAGTCAGTCCCTTTAACCTCCTGTTTGGCCCAGTTTGCAATTTCTGCGGAAGATGAACAGGAATAGCGAGAACCAATGAGAGACTAGCTGGAGGTGTCTGGACGGGCAAATTTAACTCTCATTTCCCACCAGGAAGAGGAATTAACCAAAGGCTCAGCGTGCCGTGCCGGAACCAGATTAGGGCCTGAAGCCATCCTGCAGTGTTGCGGCCAGGTCACAAGAAAGCGAGTTGAAGAAAGGAGCTCAGGGGCACTGTAATTCACAAACCTGCAGAGTTATAAATGACAGCTATCGTCCAAAAATATACTGAAGTCAGGCTGCCAAGAGGACTTGAAAGCGGGGCAGAATTGCAGGAAACCGATTTCAGGAGGTAGACTGGAATTGCATTGAAAGCATAGGAAAAGAGGCAGAACGTCCACAATGATGCACTTGGCCAAAAAGGGCGTATGCGTTTTTTCCTGAATATATTCAGGAAAAAACGCATACGCACTTTTTGGCCAACCAAGCAAGCTTGAAAAGGAAATCTGCACTACAATGAAGTCTCACTTCCCCCCGGTCAAAAGGGCCATCTGAAAAAAGTGTAAAATCCAGAAAGGTAGGACAGGCCATGGAGAACTGGGAGCCTTGTTATGCTGATGGGCGGGATGTAAATTGCCAACAGACACTCGGGAGAAGTGTATGGTGTTTCCTGAAACTTCTAAAAAACAAAGCAACAGAGCCTAGGGCACTTCCACTTATGGTCCTATAGCTTAGGGAAATTAAAATCAAAAAGACAAAGCCACCCCAAAGTTTGGGACGCCTCTGTTTACAAGAACCTCGTTTACCGTACAAGTTCAATATCACAGAAAGTGAAAAATGGATAAAGAACTTGTGGTACTTACGTACAATGCAGTATCACTCAGCAATGAAATCTATGTCATCAGGCCCGTAGCAGCATAATGAGTGGATTCAGGTACGATGATTCTAACTGAAATAAGTCACACAGAAAAAGAAACATCATAAGGTATCAGTAATACATGGAATGTAAACTTGGCTACACAGGAACTGAATTACAGAACAGAACAGGGTCTCAAATTTAGAAAACCAACTTATGCTTGCTTAAGGGTAAAGGTGAGTTGGGGTGCTGCATGAAACCAGAGATTGAAATGAGCACAGATAAATTTCCTTTAGCCAAATATGGAATAGACAAGAGCTACTCCTTGCTCAACGAAATGGACTCAACGCCCCATATTAAACGCCTAAGAATGTACCTGACTAGTAAGTATCTTAAAACCTATGGATTGCTATGTCTGAGAAAGAGAATCAAGCATGTGTACAGGGGCATAAACGCAGCAGTGATAGGATTGGAGAGGTTCGGTGAGCAAATGAAGACCCTTTGAAGTCATATTGCATGGTACCCATTCCACGGGTTTCAACTACCCAGGTTTAAGGTATTCTTCCTTCAGCTAAAACATGCATGTGGAACCTAGAGTATGATCAACCATGTGATCGGGAGACGTGTTCAAATATGTCTCAGTTTTCGTACCCTGGTACTCGGGTGCAACATTCCAGACGCTTTACTAACACTCTCCCGACTTGGAGAGTCAGTCCCTTTAACCTCCTGTTTGGCCCAGTTTGCAATTTCTGCGGAAGATGAACAGGAATAGCGAGAACCAATGAGAGACTAGCTGGAGGTGTCTGGACGGGCAAATTTAACTCTCATTTCCCACCAGGAAGAGGAATTAACCAAAGGCTCAGCGTGCCGTGCCGGAACCAGATTAGGGCCTGAAGCCATCCTGCGGTGTTGCGGCCAGCTCAAAAGAAAGCGAGTTGAAGAAAGGAGCTCAGGGGCACTGTAATTCACAAACCTGCAGAGTTATAAATGACAGCTATCGTCCAAAAATATACTGAAGTCAGGCTGCCAAGAGGACTTGAAAGCGGGGCAGAATTGCAGGAAACCGATTTCAGGAGGTAGACTGGAATTGCATTGAAAGCATAGGAAAAGAGGCAGAACGTCCACAATGATGCACTTGGCCAAAAAGGGCGTATGCTTTTTTTCCTGAATATATTCAGGAAAAAACGCATACGCCCTTTTTGGCCAACCAAGCAAGCTTGCAAAGGAAATCTGCACTACAATGAAGTCTCACTTCCCCCCGGTCAAAAGGGCCATCTGAAAAAAGTGTAAAATCCAGAAAGGCAGGACAGGCCATGGAGAACTGGGAGCCTTGTTATGCTGATGGGCGGGATGTAAATTGCCAACAGACACTCGGGAGAAGTGTATGGTGTTTCCTGAAACATCTAAAAAACAAAGCAACAGAGCCTAGGGCACTTCCACTTATGGTCCTATAGCTTAGGGAAATTAAAATCAAAAAGACAAAGCCACCCCAAAGTTTGGGACGCCTCTGTTTACAAGAACCTCGTTTACCGTACAAGTTCAATATCACAGAAAGTGAAAAATGGATAAAGAACTTGTGGTACTTACGTACAATGCAGTATCACTCAGCAATGAAATCTATGTCATCAGGCCCGTAGCAGCATAATGAGTGGATTCAGGTACGATGATTCTAACTGAAATAAGTCACACAGAAAAAGAAACATCATAAGGTATCAGTAATACATGGAATGTAAACTTGGCTACACAGGAACTGAATTACAGAACAGAACAGGGTCTCAAATTTAGAAAACCAACTTATGCTTGCTTAAGGGTAAAGGTGAGTTGGGGTGCTGCATGAAACCAGAGATTGAAATGAGCACAGATAAATTTCCTTTAGCCAAATATGGAATAGACAAGAGCTACTCCTTGCTCAACGAAATGGACTCAACACCCCATATTAAACGCCTAAGAATGTACCTGACTAGTAAGTATCTTAAAACCTATGGATTGCTATGTCTGAGAAAGAGAATCAAGCATGTGTACAGGGGCATAAACGCAGCAGTGATAGGATTGGAGAGGTTCGGTGAGCAAATGAAGACCCTTTGAAGTCATATTGCATGGTACCCATTCCACGGGTTTCAACTACCCAGGTTTAAGGTATTCTTCCTTCAGCTAAAACATGCATGTGGAACCTAGAGTATGATCAACCATGTGATCGGGAGACGTGTTCAAATATGTCTCAGTTTTCGTACCCTGGTACTCGGGTGCAACATTCCAGACGCTTTACTAACACTCTCCCGACTTGGAGAGTCAGTCCCTTTAACCTCCTGTTTGGCCCAGTTTGCAATTTCTGCGGAAGATGAACAGGAATAGCGAGAACCAATGAGAGACTAGCTGGAGGTGTCTGGACGGGCAAATTTAACTCTCATTTCCCACCAGGAAGAGGAATTAACCAAAGGCTCAGCGTGCCGTGCCGGAACCAGATTAGGGCCTGAAGCCATCCTGCGGTGTTGCGGCCAGCTCAAAAGAAAGCGAGTTGAAGAAAGGAGCTCAGGGGCACTGTAATTCACAAACCTGCAGAGTTATAAATGACAGCTATCGTCCAAAAATATACTGAAGTCAGGCTGCCAAGAGGACTTGAAAGCGGGGCAGAATTGCAGGAAACCGATTTCAGGAGGTAGACTGGAATTGCATTGAAAGCATAGGAAAAGAGGCAGAACGTCCACAATGATGCACTTGGCCAAAAAGGGCGTATGCGTTTTTTCCTGAATATATTCAGGAAAAAACGCATACGCCCTTTTTGGCCAACCAAGCAAGCTTGCAAAGGAAATCTGCACTACAATGAAGTCTCACTTCCCCCCGGTCAAAAGGGCCATCTGAAAAAAGTGTAAAATCCAGAAAGGTAGGACAGGCCATGGAGAACTGGGAGCCTTGTTATGCTGATGGGCGGGATGTAAATTGCCAACAGCCACTCGGGAGAAGTGTATGGTGTTTCCTGAAACATCTAAAAAACAAAGCAACAGAGCCTAGGGCACTTCCACTTATGGTCCTATAGCTTAGGGAAATTAAAATCAAAAAGACAAAGCCACCCCAAAGTTTGGGACGCCTCTGTTTACAAGAACCTCGTTTACCGTACAAGTTCAATATCACAGAAAGTGAAAAATGGATAAAGAACTTGTGGTACTTACGTACAATGCAGTATCACTCAGCAATGAAATCTATGTCATCAGGCCCGTAGCAGCATAATGAGTGGATTCAGGTACGATGATTCTAACTGAAATAAGTCACACAGAAAAAGAAACATCATAAGGTATCAGTAATACATGGAATGTAAACTTGGCTACACAGGAACTGAATTACAGAACAGAACAGGGTCTCAAATTTAGAAAACCAACTTATGCTTGCTTAAGGGTAAAGGTGAGTTGGGGTGCTGCATAAAACCAGAGATTGAAATGAGCACAGATAAATTTCCTTTAGCCAAATATGGAATAGACAAGAGCTACTCCTTGCTCAACGAAATGGACTCAACACCGCATATTAAACGCCTAAGAATGTACCTGACTAGTAAGTATCTTAAAACCTATGGATTGCTATGTCTGAGAAAGAGAATCAAGCATGTGTACAGGGGCATAAACGCAGCAGTGATAGGATTGGAGAGGTTCGGTGAGCAAATGAAGACCCTTTGAAGTCATATTGCATGGTACCCATTCCACGGGTTTCAACTACCCAGGTTTAAGGTATTCTTCCTTCAGCTAAAACATGCATGTGGAACCTAGAGTATGATCAACCATGTGATCGGGAGACGTGTTCAAATATGTCTCAGTTTTCGTACCCTGGTACTCGGGTGCAACATTCCAGACGCTTTACTAACACTCTCCCGACTTGGAGAGTCAGTCCCTTTAACCTCCTGTTTGGCCCAGTTTGCAATTTCTGCGGAAGATGAACAGGAATAGCGAGAACCAATGAGAGACTAGCTGGAGGTGTCTGGACGGGCAAATTTAACTCTCATTTCCCACCAGGAAGAGGAATTAACCAAAGGCTCAGCGTGCCGTGCCGGAACCAGATTAGGGCCTGAAGCCATCCTGCGGTGTTGCGGCCAGGTCACAAGAAAGCGAGTTGAAGAAAGGAGCTCAGGGGCACTGTAATTCACAAACCTGCAGAGTTATAAATGACAGCTATTGTCCAAAAATATACTGAAGTCAGGCTGCCAAGAGGACTTGAAAGCGGGGCAGAATTGCAGGAAACCGATTTCAGGAGGTAGACTGGATTTGCATTGAAAGCATAGGAAAAGAGGCAGAACGTCCACAATGATGCACTTGGCCAAAAAGGGCGTATGCGTTTTTTCCTGAATATATTCAGGAAAAAACGCATACGCCCTTTTTGGCCAACCAAGCAAGCTTGCAAAGGAAATCTGCACTACAATGAAGTCTCACTTCCCCCCGGTCAAAAGGGCCATCTGAAAAAAGTGTAAAATCCAGAAAGGCAGGACAGGCCATGGAGAACTGGGAGCCTTGTTATGCTGATGGGCGGGATGTAAATTGCCAACAGACACTCGGGAGAAGTGTATGGTGTTTCCTGAAACATCTAAAAAACAAAGCAACAGAGCCTAGGGCACTTCCACTTATGGTCCTATAGTTTAGGGAAATTAAAATCAAAAAGACAAAGCCACCCCAAAGTTTGGGACGCCTCTGTTTACAAGAACCTCGTTTACCGTACAAGTTCAATATCACAGAAAGTGAAAAATGGATAAAGAACTTGTGGTACTTACGTACAATGCAGTATCACTCAGCAATGAAATCTATGTCATCAGGCCCGTAGCAGCATAATGAGTGGATTCAGGTACGATGATTCTAACTGAAATAAGTCACACAGAAAAAGAAACATCATAAGGTATCAGTAATACATGGAATGTAAACTTGGCTACACAGGAACTGAATTACAGAACAGAACAGGGTCTCAAATTTAGAAAACCAACTTATGCTTGCTTAAGGGTAAAGGTGAGTTGGGGTGCTGCATGAAACCAGAGATTGAAATGAGCACAGATAAAGTTCCTTTAGCCAAATATGGAATAGACAATAGCTACTCCTTGCTCAACGAAATGGACTCAACACCGCATATTAAACGCCTAAGAATGTACCTGACTAGTAAGTATCTTAAAACCTATGGATTGCTATGTCTGAGAAAGAGAATCAAGCATGTGTACAGGGGCATAAACGCAGCAGTGATAGGATTGGAGAGGTTCGGTGAGCAAATGAAGACCCTTTGAAGTCATTTTGCATGGTACCCATTCCACGGGTTTCAACTACCCAGGTTTAAGGTATTCTTCCTTCAGCTAAAACATGCATGTGGAACCTAGAGTATGATCAACCATGTGATCAGGAGACGTGTTCAAATATGTCTCAGTTTTCGTACCCTGGTACTCGGGTGCAACATTCCAGACGCTTTACTAACACTCTCCCGACTTGGAGAGTCAGTCCCTTTAACCTCCTGTTTGGCCCAGTTTGCAATTTCTGCGGAAGATGAACAGGAATAGCGAGAACCAATGAGAGACTAGCTGGAGGTGTCTGGACGGGCAAATTTAACTCTCATTTCCCACCAGGAAGAGGAATTAACCAAAGGCTCAGCGTGCCGTGCCGGAACCAGATTAGGGCCTGAAGCCATCCTGCGGTGTTGCGGCCAGGTCACAAGAAAGCGAGTTGAAGAAAGGAGCTCAGGGGCACTGTAATTCACAAACCTGCAGAGTTATAAATGACAGCTATCGTCCAAAAATATACTGAAGTCAGGCTGCCAAGAGGACTTGAAAGCGGGGCAGAATTGCAGGAAACCGATTTCAGGAGGTAGACTGGAATTGCATTGAAAGCATAGGAAAAGAGGCAGAACGTCCACAATGATGCACTTGGCCAAAAAGGGCGTATGCGTTTTTTCCTGAATATATTCAGGAAAAAACGCATACGCCCTTTTTGGCCAACCAAGCAAGCTTGCAAAGGAAATCTGCACTACAATGAAGTCTCACTTCCCCCCGGTCAAAAGGGCCATCTGAAAAAAGTGTAAAATCCAGAAAGGCAGGACAGGCCATGGAGAACTGGGAGCCTTGTTATGCTGATGGGCGGGATGTAAATTGCCAACAGACACTCGGGAGAAGTGTATGGTGTTTCCTGAAACATCTAAAAAACAAAGCAACAGAGCCTAGGGCACTTCCACTTATGGTCCTATAGCTTAGGGAAATTAAAATCAAAAAGACAAAGCCACCCCAAAGTTTGGGACGCCTCTGTTTACAAGAACCTCGTTTACCGTACAAGTTCAATATCACAGAAAGTGAAAAATGGATAAAGAACTTGTGGTACTTACGTACAATGCAGTATCACTCAGCAATGAAATCTATGTCATCAGGCCCGTAGCAGCATAATGAGTGGATTCAGGTACGATGATTCTACCTGAAATAAGTCACACAGAAAAAGAAACATCATAAGTTATCACTAATACACAGAATGTAAACTTGGCTACACAGGAACTGAATTCCAAAACAGAACAGGGTCTCAAATTTAGAAAACCAACTTATGCTTGCTTAAGGGGAAAGGTGAGTTGGGGTGCTGCATCAAACCAGAGATTGAAATGAGCACAGATAAAGTTCCTTAAGCCAAATATGGAATAGACAAGAGCTACTCCTTGCTCAACGAAATGGACTCAACACCCCATATTAATCGCCTAAGAATGTACCTGACTAGTAAGTATCTTAAATCCTATGGATTGCTATGTCTCCATAAGAGAATCAAGCATGTGTACAGGGGCATAAACGCAGCAGTGATAGGATTGGAGAGGTTCGGTGAGCAAATGAAGACCCTTTGAAGTCATATTGCATGGTACCCATTCCACGGGTTTCAACTACCCAGGTTTAAGGTATTCTTCCTTCAGCTAAAACATGCATGTGTAACCTAGAGTATGATCAACCATGTGATCGGGAGACGTGTTCAAATATGTCTCAGTTTTCGTACCCTGGTACTCGGGTGCAACATTCCAGACGCTTTACTAACACTCTCCCGACTTGGAGAGTCAGTCCCTTTAACCTCCTGTTTGGCCCAGTTTGCAATTTCTGCGGAAGATGAACAGGAATAGCGAGAACCAATGAGAGACTAGCTGGAGGTGTCTGGACGGGCAAATTTAACTCTCATTTCCCACCAGGAAGAGGAATTAACCAAAGGCTCAGCGTGCCGTGCCGGAACCAGATTAGGGCCTGAAGCCATCCTGCGGTGTTGCGGCCAGGTCACAAGAAAGCGAGTTGAAGAAAGGAGCTCAGGGGCACTGTAATTCACAAACCTGCAGAGTTATAAATGACAGCTATCGTCCAAAAATATACTGAAGTCAGGCTGCCAAGAGGACTTGAAAGCGGGGCAGAATTGCAGGAAACCGATTTCAGGAGGTAGACTGGAATTGCATTGAAAGCATAGGAAAAGAGGCAGAACGTCCACAATGATGCACTTGGCCAAAAAGGGCGTATGCGATTTTTCCTGAATATATTCAGGAAAAAACGCATACGCCCTTTTTGGCCAACCAAGCAAGCTTGCAAAGGAAATCTGCACTACAATGAAGTCTCACTTCCCCCCGGTCAAAAGGGCCATCTGAAAAAAGTGTAAAATCCAGAAAGGTAGGACAGGCCATGGAGAACTGGGAGCCTTGTTATGCTGATGGGCGGGATGTAAATTGCCAACAGACACTCGGGAGAAGTGTATGGTGTTTCCTGAAACATCTAAAAAACAAAGCAACAGAGCCTAGGGCACTTCCACTTATGGTCCTATAGCTTAGGGAAATTAAAATCAAAAAGACAAAGCCACCCCAAAGTTTGGGACGCCTCTGTTTACAAGAACCTCGTTTACCGTACAAGTTCAATATCACAGAAAGTGAAAAATGGATAAAGAACTTGTGGTACTTACGTACAATGCAGTATCACTCAGCAATGAAATCTATGTCATCAGGCCCGTAGCAGCATAATGAGTGGATTCAGGTACGATGATTCTAACTGAAATAAGTCACACAGAAAAAGAAACATCATAAGGTATCAGTAATACATGGAATGTAAACTTGGCTACACAGGAACTGAATTACAGAACAGAACAGGGTCTCAAATTTAGAAAACCAACTTATGCTTGCTTAAGGGTAAAGGTGAGTTGGGGTGCTGCATGAAACCAGAGATTGAAATGAGCACAGATAAATTCCCTTTAGCCAAATATGGAATAGACAAGAGCTACTCCTTGCTCAACGAAATGGACTCAACACCGCATATTAAACGCCTAAGAATGTACCTGACTAGTAAGTATCTTAAAACCTATGGATTGCTATGTCTGAGAAAGAGAATCAAGCATGTGTACAGGGGCATAAACGCAGCAGTGATAGGATTGGAGAGGTTCGGTGAGCAAATGAAGACCCTTTGAAGTCATATTGCATGGTACCCATTCCACGGGTTTCAACTACCCAGGTTTAAGGTATTCTTCCTTCAGCTAAAACATGCATGTGGAACCTAGAGTATGATCAACCATGTGATCGGGAGACGTGTTCAAATATGTCTCAGTTTTCGTACCCTGGTACTCGGGTGCAACATTCCAGACGCTTTACTAACACTCTCCCGACTTGGAGAGTCAGTCCCTTTAACCTCCTGTTTGGCCCAGTTTGCAATTTCTGCGGAAGATGAACAGGAATAGCGAGAACCAATGAGAGACTAGCTGGAGGTGTCTGGACGGGCAAATTTAACTCTCATTTCCCACCAGGAAGAGGAATTAACCAAAGGCTCAGCGTGCCGTGCCGGAACCAGATTAGGGCCTGAAGCCATCCTGCGGTGTTGCGGCCAGGTCACAAGAAAGCGAGTTGAAGAAAGGAGCTCAGGGGCACTGTAATTCACAAACCTGCAGAGTTATAAATGACAGCTATTGTCCAAAAATATACTGAAGTCAGGCTGCCAAGAGGACTTGAAAGCGGGGCAGAATTGCAGGAAACCGATTTCAGGAGGTAGACTGGATTTGCATTGAAAGCATAGGAAAAGAGGCAGAACGTCCACAATGATGCACTTGGTCAAAAAGGGCGTATGCGTTTTTTCCTGAATATATTCAGGAAAAAACGCATACGCCCTTTTTGGCCAACCAAGCAAGCTTGCAAAGGAAATCTGCACTACAATGAAGTCTCACTTCCCCCCGGTCAAAAGGGCCATCTGAAAAAAGTGTAAAATCCAGAAAGGCAGGACAGGCCATGGAGAACTGGGAGCCTTGTTATGCTGATGGGCGGGATGTAAATTGCCAACAGACACTCGGGAGAAGTGTATGGTGTTTCCTGAAACATCTAAAAAACAAAGCAACAGAGCCTAGGGCACTTCCACTTATGGTCCTATAGTTTAGGGAAATTAAAATCAAAAAGACAAAGCCACCCCAAAGTTTGGGACGCCTCTGTTTACAAGAACCTCGTTTACCGTACAAGTTCAATATCACAGAAAGTGAAAAATGGATAAAGAACTTGTGGTACTTACGTACAATGCAGTATCACTCAGCAATGAAATCTATGTCATCAGGCCCGTAGCAGCATAATGAGTGGATTCAGGTACGATGATTCTAACTGAAATAAGTCACACAGAAAAAGAAACATCATAAGGTATCAGTAATACATGGAATGTAAACTTGGCTACACAGGAACTGAATTACAGAACAGAACAGGGTCTCAAATTTAGAAAACCAACTTATGCTTGCTTAAGGGTAAAGGTGAGTTGGGGTGCTGCATGAAACCAGAGATTGAAATGAGCACAGATAAAGTTCCTTTAGCCAAATATGGAATAGACAATAGCTACTCCTTGCTCAACGAAATGGACTCAACACCGCATATTAAACGCCTAAGAATGTACCTGACTAGTAAGTATCTTAAAACCTATGGATTGCTATGTCTGAGAAAGAGAATCAAGCATGTGTACAGGGGCATAAACGCAGCAGTGATAGGATTGGAGAGGTTCGGTGAGCAAATGAAGACCCTTTGAAGTCATTTTGCATGGTACCCATTCCACGGGTTTCAACTACCCAGGTTTAAGGTATTCTTCCTTCAGCTAAAACATGCATGTGGAACCTAGAGTATGATCAACCATGTGATCAGGAGACGTGTTCAAATATGTCTCAGTTTTCGTACCCTGGTACTCGGGTGCAACATTCCAGACGCTTTACTAACACTCTCCCGACTTGGAGAGTCAGTCCCTTTAACCTCCTGTTTGGCCCAGTTTGCAATTTCTGCGGAAGATGAACAGGAATAGCGAGAACCAATGAGAGACTAGCTGGAGGTGTCTGGACGGGCAAATTTAACTCTCATTTCCCACCAGGAAGAGGAATTAACCAAAGGCTCAGCGTGCCGTGCCGGAACCAGATTAGGGCCTGAAGCCATCCTGCGGTGTTGCGGCCAGGTCACAAGAAAGCGAGTTGAAGAAAGGAGCTCAGGGGCACTGTAATTCACAAACCTGCAGAGTTATAAATGACAGCTATCGTCCAAAAATATACTGAAGTCAGGCTGCCAAGAGGACTTGAAAGCGGGGCAGAATTGCAGGAAACCGATTTCAGGAGGTAGACTGGAATTGCATTGAAAGCATAGGAAAAGAGGCAGAACGTCCACAATGATGCACTTGGCCAAAAAGGGCGTATGCGTTTTTTCCTGAATATATTCAGGAAAAAACGCATACGCCCTTTTTGGCCAACCAAGCAAGCTTGCAAAGGAAATCTGCACTACAATGAAGTCTCACTTCCCCCCGGTCAAAAGGGCCATCTGAAAAAAGTGTAAAATCCAGAAAGGCAGGACAGGCCATGGAGAACTGGGAGCCTTGTTATGCTGATGGGCGGGATGTAAATTGCCAACAGACACTCGGGAGAAGTGTATGGTGTTTCCTGAAACATCTAAAAAACAAAGCAACAGAGCCTAGGGCACTTCCACTTATGGTCCTATAGCTTAGGGAAATTAAAATCAAAAAGACAAAGCCACCCCAAAGTTTGGGACGCCTCTGTTTACAAGAACCTCGTTTACCGTACAAGTTCAATATCACAGAAAGTGAAAAATGGATAAAGAACTTGTGGTACTTACGTACAATGCAGTATCACTCAGCAATGAAATCTATGTCATCAGGCCCGTAGCAGCATAATGAGTGGATTCAGGTACGATGATTCTACCTGAAATAAGTCACACAGAAAAAGAAACATCATAAGTTATCACTAATACACAGAATGTAAACTTGGCTACACAGGAACTGAATTCCAAAACAGAACAGGGTCTCAAATTTAGAAAACCAACTTATGCTTGCTTAAGGGGAAAGGTGAGTTGGGGTGCTGCATCAAACCAGAGATTGAAATGAGCACAGATAAAGTTCCTTAAGCCAAATATGGAATAGACAAGAGCTACTCCTTGCTCAACGAAATGGACTCAACACCCCATATTAATCGCCTAAGAATGTACCTGACTAGTAAGTATCTTAAATCCTATGGATTGCTATGTCTCCATAAGAGAATCAAGCATGTGTACAGGGGCATAAACGCAGCAGTGATAGGATTGGAGAGGTTCGGTGAGCAAATGAAGACCCTTTGAAGTCATATTGCATGGTACCCATTCCACGGGTTTCAACTACCCAGGTTTAAGGTATTCTTCCTTCAGCTAAAACATGCATGTGGAACCTAGAGTATGATCAACCATGTGATCGGGAGACGTGTTCAAATATGTCTCAGTTTTCGTACCCTGGTACTCGGGTGCAACATTCCAGACGCTTTACTAACACTCTCCCGACTTGGAGAGTCAGTCCCTTTAACCTCCTGTTTGGCCCAGTTTGCAATTTCTGCGGAAGATGAACAGGAATAGCGAGAACCAATGAGAGACTAGCTGGAGGTGTCTGGACGGGCAAATTTAACTCTCATTTCCCACCAGGAAGAGGAATTAACCAAAGGCTCAGCGTGCCGTGCCGGAACCAGATTAGGGCCTGAAGCCATCCTGCGGTGTTGCGGCCAGGTCACAAGAAAGCGAGTTGAAGAAAGGAGCTCAGGGGCACTGTAATTCACAAACATGCAGAGTTATAAATGACAGCTATCGTCCAAAAATATACTGAAGTCAGGCTGCCAAGAGGACTTGAAAGCGGGGCAGAATTGCAGGAAACCGATTTCAGGAGGTAGACTGGAATTGCATTGAAAGCATAGGAAAAGAGGCAGAACGTCCACAATGATGCACTTGGCCAAAAAGGGCGTATGCGATTTTTCCTGAATATATTCAGGAAAAAACGCATACGCCCTTTTTGGCCAACCAAGCAAGCTTGCAAAGGAAATCTGCACTACAATAAAGTCTCACTTCCCCCCGGTCAAAAGGGCCATCTGAAAAAAGTGTAAAATCCAGAAAGGTAGGACAGGCCATGGAGAACTGGGAGCCTTGTTATGCTGATGGGCGGGATGTAAATTGCCAACAGACACTCGGGAGAAGTGTATGGTGTTTCCTGAAACATCTAAAAAACAAAGCAACAGAGCCTAGGGCACTTCCACTTATGGTCCTATAGCTTAGGGAAATTAAAATCAAAAAGACAAAGCCACCCCAAAGTTTGGGACGCCTCTGTTTACAAGAACCTCGTTTACCGTACAAGTTCAATATCACAGAAAGTGAAAAATGGATAAAGAACTTGTGGTACTTACGTACAATGCAGTATCACTCAGCAATGAAATCTATGTCATCAGGCCCGTAGCAGCATAATGAGTGGATTCAGGTACGATGATTCTAACTGAAATAAGTCACACAGAAAAAGAAACATCATAAGGTATCAGTAATACATGGAATGTAAACTTGGCTACACAGGAACTGAATTACAGAACAGAACAGGGTCTCAAATTTAGAAAACCAACTTATGCTTGCTTAAGGGTAAAGGTGAGTTGGGGTGCTGCATGAAACCAGAGATTGAAATGAGCACAGATAAATTCCCTTTAGCCAAATATGGAATAGACAAGAGCTACTCCTTGCTCAACGAAATGGACTCAACACCGCATATTAAACGCCTAAGAATGTACCTGACTAGTAAGTATCTTAAAACCTATGGATTGCTATGTCTGAGAAAGAGAATCAAGCATGTGTACAGGGGCATAAACGCAGCAGTGATAGGATTGGAGAGGTTCGGTGAGCAAATGAAGACCCTTTGAAGTCATATTGCATGGTACCCATTCCACGGGTTTCAACTACCCAGGTTTAAGGTATTCTTCCTTCAGCTAAAACATGCATGTGGAACCTAGAGTATGATCAACCATGTGATCGGGAGACGTGTTCAAATATGTCTCAGTTTTCGTACCCTGGTACTCGGGTGCAACATTCCAGACGCTTTACTAACACTCTCCCGACTTGGAGAGTCAGTCCCTTTAACCTCCTGTTTGGCCCAGTTTGCAATTTCTGCGGAAGATGAACAGGAATAGCGAGAACCAATGAGAGACTAGCTGGAGGTGTCTGGACGGGCAAATTTAACTCTCATTTCCCACCAGGAAGAGGAATTAACCAAAGGCTCAGCGTGCCGTGCCGGAACCAGATTAGGGCCTGAAGCCATCCTGCGGTGTTGCGGCCAGGTCACAAGAAAGCGAGTTGAAGAAAGGAGCTCAGGGGCACTGTAATTCACAAACATGCAGAGTTATAAATGACAGCTATCGTCCAAAAATATACTGAAGTCAGGCTGCCAAGAGGACTTGAAAGCGGGGCAGAATTGCAGGAAACCGATTTCAGGAGGTAGACTGGAATTGCATTGAAAGCATAGGAAAAGAGGCAGAACGTCCACAATGATGCACTTGGCCAAAAAGGGCGTATGCGTTTTTTCCTGAATATATTCAGGAAAAAACGCATACGCCCTTTTTGGCCAACCAAGCAAGCTTGCAAAGGAAATCTGCACTACAATGAAGTCTCACTTCCCCCCCGGTCAAAAGGGCCATCTGAAATAAGTGTAAAATCCAGAAAGGCAGGACAGGCCATGGAGAACTGGGAGCCTTGTTATGCTGATGGGCGGGATGTAAATTGCCAACAGACACTCGGGAGAAGTGTATGGTGTTTCCTGAAACATCTAAAAAACAAAGCAACAGAGCCTAGGGCACTTCCACTTATGGTCCTATAGCTTAGGGAAATTAAAATCAAAAAGACAAAGCCACCCCAAAGTTTGGGACGCCTCTGTTTACAAGAACCTCGTTTACCGTACAAGTTCAATATCACAGAAAGTGAAAAATGGATAAAGAACTTGTGGTACTTACGTACAATGCAGTATCACTCAGCAATGAAATCTATGTCATCAGGCCCGTAGCAGCATAATGAGTGGATTCAGGTACGATGATTCTAACTGAAATAAGTCACACAGAAAAAGAAACATCATAAGATATCAGTAATACACGGAATGTAAACTTGGCTACACAGGAACTGAATTACAGAACAGAACAGGGTCTCAAATTTAGAAAACCAACTTATGCTTGCTTAAGGGTAAAGGTGAGTTTGGGTGCTGCATGAAACCAGAGATTGAAATGAGCACAGATAAAGTTCCTTTAGCCAAATATGGAATAGACAAGAGCTACTCCTTGCTCAACGAAATGGACTCAACACCGCATATTAAACGCCTAAGAATGTACCTGACTAGTAAGTATCTTAAAACCTATGGATATCTATGTCTCCGAAAGAGAATCAAGCATGTGTACAGGGGCATAAACGCAGCAGTGATAGGATTGGAGAGGTTCGGTGAGCAAATGAAGACCCTTTGAAGTCATATTGCATGGTACCCATTCCACGGGTTTCAACTACCCAGGTTTAAGGTATTCTTCCTTCAGCTAAAACATGCATGTGGAACCTAGAGTATGATCAACCATGTGATCGGGAGACGTGTTCAAATATGTCTCAGTTTTCGTACCCTGGTACTCGGGTGCAACATTCCAGACGCTTTACTAACACTCTCCCGACTTGGAGAGTCAGTCCCTTTAACCTCCTGTTTGGCCCAGTTTGCAATTTCTGCGGAAGATGAACAGGAATAGCGAGAACCAATGAGAGACTAGCTGGAGGTGTCTGGACGGGCAAATTTAACTCTCATTTCCCACCAGGAAGAGGAATTAACCAAAGGCTCAGCGTGCCGTGCCGGAACCAGATTAGGGCCTGAAGCCATCCTGCGGTGTTGCGGCCAGGTCACAAGAAAGCGAGTTGAAGAAAGGAGCTCAGGGGCACTGTAATTCACAAACATGCAGAGTTATAAATGACGGCTATCGTCCAAAAATATACTGAAGTAAGGGTGCCAAGAGGACTTGAAAGCGGGGCAGAATTGCAGGAAACCGATTTCAGGAGGTAGACTGGAATTGCATTGAAAGCATAGGAAAAGAGGCAGAACGTCCACAATGATGCACTTGGCCAAAAAGGGCGTATGCGTTTTTTCCTGAATATATTCAGGAAAAAACGCATACGCCCTTTTTGGCCAACCAAGCAAGCTTGCAAAGGAAATCTGCACTACAATGAAGTCTCACTTCCCCCCGGTCAAAAGGGCCATCTGAAAAAAGTGTAAAATCCAGAAAGGCAGGACAGGCCATGGAGAACTGGGAGCCTTGTTATGCTGATGGGCGGGATGTAAATTGCCAACAGACACTCGGGAGAAGTGTATGGTGTTTCCTGAAACATCTAAAAAACAAAGCAACAGAGCCTAGGGCACTTCCACTTATGGTCCTATAGCTTAGGGAAATTAAAATCAAAAAGACAAAGCCACCCCAAAGTTTGGGACGCCTCTGTTTACAAGAACCTCGTTTACCGTACAAGTTCAATATCACAGAAAGTGAAAAATGGATAAAGAACTTGTGGTACTTACGTACAATGCAGTATCACTCAGCAATGAAATCTATGTCATCAGGCCCGTAGCAGCATAATGAGTGGATTCAGGTACGATGATTCTAACTGAAATAAGTCACACAGAAAAAGAAACATCATAAGATATCAGTAATACACGGAATGTAAACTTGGCTACACAGGAACTGAATTACAGAACAGAACAGGGTCTCAAATTTAGAAAACCAACTTATGCTTGCTTAAGGGTAAAGGTGAGTTGGGGTGCTGCATGAAACCAGAGATTGAAATGAGCACAGATAAAGTTCCTTTAGCCAAATATGGAATAGACAAGAGCTACTCCTTGCTCAACGAAATGGACTCAACACCGCATATTAAACACCTAAGAATGTACCTGACTAGTAAGTATCTTAAAACCTATGGATTGCTATGTCTGAGAAAGAGAATCAAGCATGTGTACAGGGGCATAAACGCAGCAGTGATAGGATTGGAGAGGTTCGGTGAGCAAATGAAGACCCTTTGAAGTCATATTGCATGGTACCCATTCCACGGGTTTCAACTACCCAGTTTTAAGGTATTCTTCCTTCAGCTAAAACATGCATGTGGAACCTAGAGTATGATCAACCATGTGATCGGGAGACGTGTTCAAAATGTCTCAGTTTTCGTACCCTGGTACTCGGGTGCAACATTCCAGACGCTTTATTAACACTCTCCCGACTTGGAGAGTCAGTCCCTTTAACCTCCTGTTTGGCCCAGTTTGCAATTTCTGCGGAAGATGAACAGGAATAGCGAGAACCAATGAGAGACTAGCTGGAGGTGTCTGGACGGGCAAATTTAACTCTCATTTCCCACCAGGAAGAGGAATTAACCAAAGGCTCAGCGTGCCGTGCCGGAACCAGATTAGGGCCTGAAGCCATCCTGCGGTGTTGCGGCCAGGTCACAAGAAAGCGAGTTGAAGAAAGGAGCTCAGGGGCACTGTAATTCACAAACCTGCAGAGTTATAAATGACAGCTATCGTCCAAAAATATACTGAAGTCAGGCTGTCAAGAGGACTTGAAAGCGGGGCAGAATTGCAGGAAACCGATTTCAGGAGGTAGACTGGAATTGCATTGAAAGCATAGGAAAAGAGGCAGAACGTCCACAATGATGCACTTGGCCAAAAAGGGCGTATGCGTTTTTTCCTGAATATATTCAGGAAAAAACGCATACGCCCTTTTTGGCCAACCAAGCAAGCTTGCAAAGGAAATCTGCACTACAATGAAGTCTCACTTCCCCCCGGTCAAAAGGGCCATCTGAAAAAAGTGTAAAATCCAGAAAGGCAGGACAGGCCATGGAGAACTGGGAGCCTTGTTATGCTGATGGGCGGGATGTAAATTGCCAACAGACACTCGGGAGAAGTGTATGGTGTTTCCTGAAACATCTAAAAAACAAAGCAACAGAGCCTAGGGCACTTCCACTTATGGTCCTATAGTTTAGGGAAATTAAAATCAAAAAGACAAAGCCACCCCAAAGTTTGGGACGCCTCTGTTTACAAGAACCTCGTTTACCGTACAAGTTCAATATCACAGAAAGTGAAAAATGGATAAAGAACTTGTGGTACTTACGTACAATGCAGTATCACTCAGCAATGAAATCTATGTCATCAGGCCCGTAGCAGCATAATGAGTGGATTCAGGTACGATGATTCTAACTGAAATAAGTCACACAGAAAAAGAAACATCATAAGGTATCAGTAATACACGGAATGTAAACTTGGCTACACAGGAACTGAATTACAGAACAGAACAGGGTCTCAAATTTAGAAAACCAACTTATGCTTGCTTAAGGGTAAAGGTGAGTTGGGGTGCTGCATGAAACCAGAGATTGAAATGAGCACAGATAAAGTTCCTTTAGCCAAATATGGAATAGACAAGAGCTACTCCTTGCTCAACGAAATGGACTCAACACCGCATATTAAACGCCTAAGAATGTACCTGACTAGTAAGTATCTTAAAACCTATGGATTGCTATGTCTCCGAAAGAGAATCAAGCATGTGTACAGGGGCATAAACGCAGCAGTGATAGGATTGGAGAGGTTCGGTGAGCAAATGAAGACCCTTTGAAGTCATATTGCATGGTACCCATTCCACGGGTTTCAACTACCCAGGTTTAAGGTATTCTTCCTTCAGCTAAAACATGCATGTGGAACCTAGAGTATGATCAACCATGTGATCGGGAGACGTGTTCAAATATGTCTCAGTTTTCGTACCCTGGTACTCGGGTGCAACATTCCAGACGCTTTACTAACACTCTCCCGACTTGGAGAGTCAGTCCCTTTAACCTCCTGTTTGGCCCAGTTTGCAATTTCTGCGGAAGATGAACAGGAATAGCGAGAACCAATGAGAGACTAGCTGGAGGTGTCTGGACGGGCAAATTTAACTCTCATTTCCCACCAGGAAGAGGAATTAACCAAAGGCTCAGCGTGCCGTGCCGGAACCAGATTAGGGCCTGAAGCCATCCTGCGGTGTTGCGGCCAGGTCACAAGAAAGCGAGTTGAAGAAAGGAGCTCAGGGGCACTGTAATTCACAAACATGCAGAGTTATAAATGACAGCTATCGTCCAAAAATATACTGAAGTCAGGCTGCCAAGAGGACTTGAAAGCGGGGCAGAATTGCAGGAAACCGATTTCAGGAGGTAGACTGGAATTGCATTGAAAGCATAGGAAAAGAGGCAGAACGTCCACAATGATGCACTTGGCCAAAAAGGGCGTATGCGTTTTTTCCTGAATATATTCAGGAAAAAACGCATACGCCCTTTTTGGCCAACCAAGCAAGCTTGCAAAGGAAATCTGCACTACAATGAAGTCTCACTTCCCCCTGGTCAAAAGGGCCATCTGAAAAAAGTGTAAAATCCAGAAAGGCAGGACAGGCCATGGAGAACTGGGAGCCTTGTTATGCTGATGGGCGGGATGTAAATTGCCAACAGACACTCGGAGAAGTGTATGGTGTTTCCTGAAACATCTAAAAAACAAAGCAACAGAGCCTAGGGCACTTCCACTTATGGTCCTATAGCTTAGGGAAATTAAAATCAAAAAGACAAAGCCACCCCAAAGTTTGGGACGCCTCTGTTTACAAGAACCTCGTTTACCGTACAAGTTCAATATCACAGAAAGTGAAAAATGGATAAAGAACTTGTGGTACTTACGTACAATGCAGTATCACTCAGCAATGAAATCTATGTCATCAGGCCCGTAGCAGCATAATGACTGGATTCAGGTACGATGATTCTAACTGAAATAAGTCACACAGAGAAAGAAACATCATAAGATATCAGTAATACACGGAATGTAAACTTGGCTACACAGGAACTGAATTACAGAACAGAACAGGGTCTCAAATTTAGAAAACCAACTTATGCTTGCTTAAGGGTAAAGGTGAGTTGGGGTGCTGCATGAAACCAGAGATTGAAATGAGCACAGATAAAGTTCCTTAAGCCAAATATGGAATAGACAAGAGCTACTCCTTGCTCAACGAAATGGACTCAACACCGCATATTAAACGCCTAAGAATGTACCTGACTAGTAAGTATCTTAAAACCTATGGATTGCTATATCTCCGAAAGAGAATCAAGCATGTGTACAGGGGCATAAACGCAGCAGTGATAGGATTGGAGAGGTTCGGTGAGCAAATGAAGACCCTTTGAAGTCATATTGCATGGTACCCATTCCACGGGTTTCAACTACCCAGATTTAAGGTATTCTTCCTTCAGCTAAAACATGCATGTGGAACCTAGAGTATGATCAACCATGTGATCGGGAGACGTGTTCAAATATGTCTCAGTTTTCGTACCCTGGTACTCGGGTGCAACATTCCAGATGCTTTACTAACACTCTCCCGACTTGGAGAGTCAGTCCCTTTAACCTCCTGTTTGGCCCAGTTTGCAATTTCTGCGGAAGATGAACAGGAATAGCGAGAACCAATGAGAGACTAGCTGGAGGTGTCTGGACGGGCAAATTTAACTCTCATTTCCCACCAGGAAGAGGAATTAACCAAAGGCTCAGCGTGCCGTGCCGGAACCAGATTAGGGCCTGAAGCCATCCTGCGGTGTTGCGGCCAGGTCACAAGAAAGCGAGTTGAAGAAAGGAGCTCAGGGGCACTGTAATTCACAAACCTGCAGAGTTATAAATGACAGCTATCGTCCAAAAATATACTGAAGTCAGGCTGCCAAGAGGACTTGAAAGCGGGGCAGAATTGCAGGAAACCGATTTCAGGAGGTAGACTGGAATTGCATTGAAAGCATAGGAAAAGAGGCAGAACGTCCACAATGATGCACTTGGCCAAAAAGGGCGTATGCGTTTTTTCCTGAATATATTCAGGAAAAAACACATACGCCCTTTTTGGCCAACCAAGCAAGCTTGCAAAGGAAATCTGCACTACAATGAAGTCTCACTTCCCCCCGGTCAAAAGGGCCATCTGAAAAAAGTGTAAAATCCAGAAAGGCAGGATAGGCCATGGAGAACTGGGAGCCTTGTTATGCTGATGGGCGGGATGTAAATTGCCAACAGACACTCCGGAGAAGTGTATGGTGTTTCCTGAAACATCTAAAAAACAAAGCAACAGAGCCTAGGGCACTGCCACTTATGGTCCTATATCTTAGGGAAATTAAAATCAAAAAGACAAAGCCACCCCAAAGTTTGGGACGCCTCTGTTTACAAGAACCTCGTTTACCGTACAAGTTCAATATCACAGAAAGTGAAAAATGGATAAAGAACTTGTGGTACTTACGTACAATGCAGTATCACTCAGCAATGAAATCTATGTCATCAGGCCCGTAGCAGCATAATGAGTGGATTCAGGTACGATGATTCTAACTGAAATAAGTCACACAGAGAAAGAAACATCATAAGATATCAGTAATACACGGAATGTAAACTTGGCTACACAGGAACTGAATTACAGAACAGAACAGGGTCTCAAATTTAGAAAACCAACTTATGCTTGCTTAAGGGTAAAGGTGAGTTGGGGTGCTGCATGAAACCAGAGATTGAAATGAGCACAGATAAAGTTCCTTTAGCCAAATATGGAATAGACAACAGCTACTCCTTGCTCAACGAAATGGACACAACACCACATATTAAACGCCTAAGAATGTACCTGACTAGTAAGTATCTTAAAACCTATGGATTGCTATGTCTCCGAAAGAGAATCAAGCATGTGTACAGGGGCATAAACGCAGCAGTGATAGGATTGGAGAGGTTCGGTGAGCAAATGAAGACCCTTTGAAGTCATATTGCATGGTACCCATTCCACGGGTTTCAACTACCCAGGTTTAAGGTATTCTTCCTTCAGCTAAAACATGCATGTGGAACCTAGAGTATGATCAACCATGTGATCGGGAGACGTGTTCAAATATGTCTCAGTTTTCGTACCCTGGTACTCGGGTGCAACATTCCAGACGCTTTACTAACACTCTCCCGACTTGGAGAGTCAGTCCCTTTAACCTCCTGTTTGGCCCAGTTTGCAATTTCTGCGGAAGATGAACAGGAATAGCGAGAACCAATGAGAGACTAGCTGGAGGTGTCTGGACGGGCAAATTTAACTCTCATTTCCCACCAGGAAGAGGAATTAACCAAAGGCTCAGCGTGCCGTGCCGGAACCAGATTAGGGCCTGAAGCCATCCTGCGGAGTTGCGGCCAGGTCACAAGAAAGCGAGTTGAAGAAGGGAGCTCAGGGGCACTGTAATTCACAAACATGCAGAGTTATAAATGACAGCTATCGTCCAAAAATATACTGAAGTCAGGCTCCCAAGAGGACTTGAAAGCAGGGCAGAATTGCAGGAAACCGATTTCAGGAGGTAGACTGGAATTGCATTGAAAGCATAGGAAAAGAGGCAGAACGTCCACAATGATGCACTTGGCCAAAAAGGGCGTATGCGTTTTTTCCTGAATATATTCAGGAAAAAACGCATACGCCCTTTTTGGCCAACCAAGCAAGCTTGCAAAGGAAATCTGCACTACAATGAAGTCTCACTTCCCCCCGGTCAAAAGGGCCATCTGAAAAAAGTGTAAAATCCAGAAAGGCAGGACAGGCCATGGAGAACTGGGAGCCTTGTTATGCTGATGGGCGGGATGTAAATTGCCAACAAACACTGGGGAGAAGTGTATGGTGTTTCCTGAAACATCTAAAAAACAAAGCAACAGAGCCTAGGGCACTGCCACTTATGGTCCTATAGCTTAGGGAAATTAAAATCAAAAAGACAAAGCCACCCCAAAGTTTGGGACGCCTCTGTTTACAAGAACCTCGTTTACCGTACAAGTTCAATATCACAGAAAGTGAAAAATGGATAAAGAACTTGTGGTACTTACGTACAATGCAGTATCACTCAGCAATGAAATCTATGTCATCAGGCGCCTAGCAGCATAATGAGTGGATTCAGGTACGATGATTCTAACTGAAATAAGTCACACAGAAAAAGAAACATCATAAGATATCAGTAATACACGGAATGTAACCTTGGCTACACAGGAACTGAATTACAGAACAGAACAGGGTCTCAAATTTAGAAAACCAACTTATGCTTGCTTAAGGGTAAAGGTGAGTTGGGGTGCTGCATGAAACCAGAGATTGAAATGAGCACAGATAAAGTTCCTTTAGCCAAATATGGAATAGACAAGAGCTACTCCTTGCTCAACAAAATGGACTCAACACCGCATATTAAACGCCTAAGAATGTACCTGACTAGTAAGTATCTTAAAACCTATGGATTGCTATGTCTCCTAAAGAGAATCAAGCATGTGTACAGGGGCATAAACGCAGCAGTGATAGGATTGGAGAGGTTCGGTGAGCAAATGAAGACCCTTTGAAGTCATATTGCATGGTACCCATTCCACGGGTTTCAACTACCCAGGTTTAAGGTATTCTTCCTTCAGCTAAAACATGCATGTGGAACCTAGAGTATGATCAACCATGTGATCGGGAGACGTGTTCAAATATGTCTCAGTTTTCGTACCCTGGTACTCGGGTGCAACATTCCAGACGCTTTACTAACACTCTCCCGACTTGGAGAGTCAGTCCCTTTAACCTCCTGTTTGGCCCAGTTTGCAATTTCTGCGGAAGATGAACAGGAATAGCGAGAACCAATGAGAGACTAGCTGGAGGTGTCTGGACGGGCAAATTTAACTCTCATTTCCCACCAGGAAGAGGAATTAACCAAAGGCTCAGCGTGCCGTGCCGGAACCAGATTAGGGCCTGAAGCCATCCTGCGGTGTTGTGGCCAGGTCACAAGAAAGCGAGTTGAAGAAAGGAGCTCAGGGGCACTGTAATTCACAAACATGCAGAGTTATAAATGACAGCTATCGTCCAAAAATATACTGAAGTCAGGCTGCCAAGAGGACTTGAAAGTGGGGCAGAATTGCAGGAAACCGATTTCAGGAGGTAGACTGGAATTGCATTGAAAGCATAGGAAAAGAGGCAGAACGTCCACAATGATGCACTTGGCCAAAAAGGGCGTATGCGTTTTTTCCTGAATATATTCAGGAAAAAACGCATACGCCCTTTTTGGCCAACCAAGCAAGCTTGAAAAGGAAATCTGCACTACAATGAAGTCTCACTTCCCCCCGGTCAAAAGGGCCATCTGAAAAAAGTGTAAAATCCAGAAAGGCAGGACAGGCCATGGAGAACTGGTAGCCTCGTTATGCTGATGGGTGGGATGTAAATTGCCAACAGACACTCGGGAGAAGTGTATGGTGTTTCCTGAAACATCTAAAAAACAAAGCAACAGAGCCTAGGGCACTTCCACTTATGGTCCTATAGCTTAGGGAAATTAAAATCAAAAAGACAAAGCCACCCCAAAGTTTGGGACGCCTCTGTTTACAAGAACCTCGTTTTCCGTACATGTTCAATATCACAGAAAGTGAAAAATGGATAAAGAACTTGTGGTACTTACGTACAATGCAGTATCACTCAGCAATGAAATCTATGTCATCAGGCCCGTAGCAGCATAATGAGTGGATTCAGGTACGATGATTCTAACTGAAATAAGTCACACAGAAAAAGAAACATCATAAGATATCAGTAATACACGGAATGTAAACTTGGCTACACAGGAACTGAATTACAGAACAGAACAGGGTCTCAAATTTAGAAAACCAACTTATGCTTGCTTAAGGGTAAAGGTGAGTTGGGGTGCTGCATGAAACCAGAGATTGAAATGAGCACAGATAAAGTTCCTTTAGCCAAATATGGAATAGACAAGAGCTACTCCTTGCTCAACGAAATGGACTCAACACCGCATATTAAACGCCTAAGAATGTACCTGACTAGTAAGTATCTTAAAACCTATGGATTGCTATGTCTCCGAAAGAGAATCAAGCATGTGTACAGGGGCATAAACGCAGCAGTGATAGGATTGGAGAGGTTCGGTGAGCAAATGAAGACCCTTTGAAGTCATATTGCATGGTACCCATTCCACGGGTTTCAAATACCCAGGTTTAATGTATTCTTCCTTCAGCTAAAACATGCATGTGGAACCTAGAGTATGATCAACCATGTGATCGGGAGACGTGTTCAAATATGTCTCAGTTTTCGTACCCTGGTACTCGGGTGCAACATTCCAGACGCTTTACTAACACTCTCCCGACTTGGAGAGTCAGTCCCTTTAACCTCCTGTTTGGCCCAGTTTGCAATTTCTGCGGAAGATGAACAGGAATAGCGAGAACCAATGAGAGACTAGCTGGAGGTGTCTGGACGGGCAAATTTAACTCTCATTTCCCACCAGGAAGAGGAATTAACCAAAGGCTCAGCGTGCCGTGCCGGAACCAGATTAGGGCCTGAAGCCATCCTGCGGTGTTGCGGCCAGCTCAAAAGAAAGCGAGTTGAAGAAAGGAGCTCAGGGGCACTGTAATTCACAAACCTGCAGAGTTATAAATGACAGCTATCGTCCAAAAATATACTGAAGTCAGGCTGCCAAGAGGACTTGAAAGCGGGGCAGAATTGCAGGAAACCGATTTCAGGAGGTAGACTGGAATTGCATTGAAAGCATAGGAAAAGAGGCAGAACGTCCACAATGATGCACTTGGCCAAAAAGGGCGTATGCGTTTTTTCCTGAATATATTCAGGAAAAAACGCATACGCCCTTTTTGGCCAACCAAGCAAGCTTGCAAAGGAAATCTGCACTACAATGAAGTCTCACTTCCCCCCGGTCAAAAGGGCCATCTGAAAAAAGTGTAAAATCCAGAAAGGCAGGACAGGCCATGGAGAACTGGGAGCCTTGTTATGCTGATGGGCGGGATGGAAATTGCCAACAGACACTCGGGAGAAGTGTATGGTGTTTCCTGAAACATCTAAAAAACAAAGCAACAGAGCCTAGGGCACTTCCACTTATGGTCCTATAGCTTAGGGAAATTAAAATCAAAAAGACAAAGCCACCCCAAAGTTTGGGACGCCTCTGTTTACAAGAACCTCGTTTACCATACAAGTTCAATATCACAGAAAGTGAAAAATGGATAAAGAACTTGTGGTACTTACGTACAATGCAGTATCACTCAGCAATGAAATCTATGTCATCAGGCCCGTAGCAGCATAATGAGTGGATTCAGGTACGATGATTCTAACTGAAATAAGTCACACAGAAAAAGAAACATCATAAGATATCAGTAATACACGGAATGTAAACTTGGCTACACAGGAACTGAATTACAGAACAGAACAGGGTCTCAAATTTAGAAAACCAACTTATGCTTGCTTAAGGGTAAAGGTGAGTTGGGGTGCTGCATGAAACCAGAGATTGAAATGAGCACAGATAAATTTCCTTTAGCCAAATATGGAATAGACAAGAGCTACTCCTTGCTCAACGAAATGGACTCAACACCGCATATTAAACGCCTAAGAGTGTACCTGACTAGTAAGTATCTTAAAACCTATGGATTGCTATGTCTGAGAAAGAGAATCAAGCATGTGTACAGGGGCATAAACGCAGCAGTGATAGGATTGGAGAGGTTCGGTGAGCAAATGAAGACCCTTTGAAGTCATATTGCATGGTACCCATTCCACGGGTTTCAACTACCCAGGTTTAAGGTATTCTTCCTTCAGCTAAAACATGCATGTGGAACCTAGAGTATGATCAACCATGTGATCGGGAGACGTGTTCAAATATGTCTCAGTTTTCGTACCCTGGTACTCGGGTGCAACATTCCAGACGCTTTACTAACACTCTCCCGACTTGGAGAGTCAGTCCCTTTAACCTCCTGTTTGGCCCAGTTTGCAATTTCTGCGGAAGATGAACAGGAATAGCGAGAACCAATGAGAGACTAGCTGGAGGTGTCTGGACGGGCAAATTTAACTCTCATTTCCCACCAGGAAGAGGAATTAACCAAAGGCTCAGCGTGCCGTGCCGGAACCAGATTAGGGCCTGAAGCCATCCTGCGGTGTTGCGGCCAGGTCACAAGAAAGCGAGTTGAAGAAAGGAGCTCAGGGGCACTGTAATTCACAAACCTGCAGAGTTATAAATGACAGCTATCGTCCAAAAATATACTGAAGTCAGGCTGCCAAGAGGACTTGAAAGCGGGGCAGAATTGCAGGAAACCGATTTCAGGAGGTAGACTGGAATTGCATTGAAAGCATAGGAAAAGAGGCAGAACGTCCACAATGATGCACTTGGCCAAAAAGGGCATATGCGTTTTTTCCTGAATATATTCAGGAAAAAACGCATACGCCCTTTTTGGCCAACCAAGCAAGCTTGCAAAGGAAATCTGCACTACAATGAAGTCTCACTTCCCCCCGGTCAAAAGGGCCATCTGAAAAAAGTGTAAAATCCAGAAAGGCAGGACAGGCCATGGAGAACTGGGAGCCTCGTTATGCTGATGGGCGGGATGTAAATTGCCAACAGACACTCGGGAGAAGTGTATGGTGTTTCCTGAAACATCTAAAAAACAAAGCAACAGAGCCTAGGGCACTTCCACTTATGGTCCTATAGCTTAGGGAAATTAAAATCAAAAAGACAAAGCCACCCCAAAGTTTGGGACGCCTCTGTTTACAAGAACCTCGTTTACCGTACAAGTTCAATATCACAGAAAGTGAAAAATGGATAAAGAACTTGTGGTACTTACGTACAATGCAGTATCACTCAGCAATGAAATCTATGTCATCAGGCCCGTAGCAGCATAATGAGTGGATTCAGGTACGATGATTCTAACTGAAATAAGTCACACAGAAAAAGAAACATCATAAGATATCAGTAATACACGGAATGTAAACTTGGCTACACAGGAACTGAATTACAGAACAGAACAGGGTCTCAAATTTAGAAAACCAACTTATGCTTGCTTAAGGGTAAAGGTGAGTTGGGGTGCTGCATGAAACCAGAGATTGAAATGAGCACAGATAAAGTTCCTTTAGCCAAATATGGAATAGACAAGAGCTACTCCTTGCTCAACGAAATGGACTCAACACCGCATATTAAACGCCTAAGAATGTACCTGACTAGTAAGTATCTTAAAACCTATGGATTGCTATGTCTCCGAAAGAGAATCAAGCATGTGTACAGGGGCATAAACGCAGCAGTGATAGGATTGGAGAGGTTCGGTGAGCAAATGAAGACCCTTTGAAGTCATATTGCATGGTACCCATTCCACGGGTTTCAAATACCCAGGTTTAATGTATTCTTCCTTCAGCTAAAACATGCATGTGGAACCTAGAGTATGATCAACCATGTGATCGGGAGACGTGTTCAAATATGTCTCAGTTTTCGTACCCTGGTACTCGGGTGCAACATTCCAGACGCTTTACTAACACTCTCCCGACTTGGAGAGTCAGTCCCTTTAACCTCCTGTTTGGCCCAGTTTGCAATTTCTGCGGAAGATGAACAGGAATAGCGAGAACCAATGAGAGACTAGCTGGAGGTGTCTGGACGGGCAAATTTAACTCTCATTTCCCACCAGGAAGAGGAATTAACCAAAGGCTCAGCGTGCCGTGCCGGAACCAGATTAGGGCCTGAAGCCATCCTGCGGTGTTGCGGCCAGCTCAAAAGAAAGCGAGTTGAAGAAAGGAGCTCAGGGGCACTGTAATTCACAAACCTGCAGAGTTATAAATGACAGCTATCGTCCAAAAATATACTGAAGTCAGGCTGCCAAGAGGACTTGAAAGCGGGGCAGAATTGCAGGAAACCGATTTCAGGAGGTAGACTGGAATTGCATTGAAAGCATAGGAAAAGAGGCAGAACGTCCACAATGATGCACTTGGCCAAAAAGGGCGTATGCGTTTTTTCCTGAATATATTCAGGAAAAAACGCATACGCCCTTTTTGGCCAACCAAGCAAGCTTGCAAAGGAAATCTGCACTACAATGAAGTCTCACTTCCCCCCGGTCAAAAGGGCCATCTGAAAAAAGTGTAAAATCCAGAAAGGCAGGACAGGCCATGGAGAACTGGGAGCCTTGTTATGCTGATGGGCGGGATGGAAATTGCCAACAGACACTCGGGAGAAGTGTATGGTGTTTCCTGAAACATCTAAAAAACAAAGCAACAGAGCCTAGGGCACTTCCACTTATGGTCCTATAGCTTAGGGAAATTAAAATCAAAAAGACAAAGCCACCCCAAAGTTTGGGACGCCTCTGTTTACAAGAACCTCGTTTACCATACAAGTTCAATATCACAGAAAGTGAAAAATGGATAAAGAACTTGTGGTACTTACGTACAATGCAGTATCACTCAGCAATGAAATCTATGTCATCAGGCCCGTAGCAGCATAATGAGTGGATTCAGGTACGATGATTCTAACTGAAATAAGTCACACAGAAAAAGAAACATCATAAGATATCAGTAATACACGGAATGTAAACTTGGCTACACAGGAACTGAATTACAGAACAGAACAGGGTCTCAAATTTAGAAAACCAACTTATGCTTGCTTAAGGGTAAAGGTGAGTTGGGGTGCTGCATGAAACCAGAGATTGAAATGAGCACAGATAAATTTCCTTTAGCCAAATATGGAATAGACAAGAGCTACTCCTTGCTCAACGAAATGGACTCAACACCGCATATTAAACGCCTAAGAGTGTACCTGACTAGTAAGTATCTTAAAACCTATGGATTGCTATGTCTGAGAAAGAGAATCAAGCATGTGTACAGGGGCATAAACGCAGCAGTGATAGGATTGGAGAGGTTCGGTGAGCAAATGAAGACCCTTTGAAGTCATATTGCATGGTACCCATTCCACGGGTTTCAACTACCCAGGTTTAAGGTATTCTTCCTTCAGCTAAAACATGCATGTGGAACCTAGAGTATGATCAACCATGTGATCGGGAGACGTGTTCAAATATGTCTCAGTTTTCGTACCCTGGTACTCGGGTGCAACATTCCAGACGCTTTACTAACACTCTCCCGACTTGGAGAGTCAGTCCCTTTAACCTCCTGTTTGGCCCAGTTTGCAATTTCTGCGGAAGATGAACAGGAATAGCGAGAACCAATGAGAGACTAGCTGGAGGTGTCTGGACGGGCAAATTTAACTCTCATTTCCCACCAGGAAGAGGAATTAACCAAAGGCTCAGCGTGCCGTGCCGGAACCAGATTAGGGCCTGAAGCCATCCTGCGGTGTTGCGGCCAGGTCACAAGAAAGCGAGTTGAAGAAAGGAGCTCAGGGGCACTGTAATTCACAAACCTGCAGAGTTATAAATGACAGCTATCGTCCAAAAATATACTGAAGTCAGGCTGCCAAGAGGACTTGAAAGCGGGGCAGAATTGCAGGAAACCGATTTCAGGAGGTAGACTGGAATTGCATTGAAAGCATAGGAAAAGAGGCAGAACGTCCACAATGATGCACTTGGCCAAAAAGGGCATATGCGTTTTTTCCTGAATATATTCAGGAAAAAACGCATACGCCCTTTTTGGCCAACCAAGCAAGCTTGCAAAGGAAATCTGCACTACAATGAAGTCTCACTTCCCCCCGGTCAAAAGGGCCATCTGAAAAAAGTGTAAAATCCAGAAAGGCAGGACAGGCCATGGAGAACTGGGAGCCTCGTTATGCTGATGGGCGGGATGTAAATTGCCAACAGACACTCGGGAGAAGTGTATGGTGTTTCCTGAAACATCTAAAAAACAAAGCAACAGAGCCTAGGGCACTTCCACTTATGGTCCTATAGCTTAGGGAAATTAAAATCAAAAAGACAAAGCCACCCCAAAGTTTGGGACGCCTCTGTTTACAAGAACCTCGTTTACCGTACAAGTTCAATATCACAGAAAGTGAAAAATGGATAAAGAACTTGTGGTACTTACGTACAATGCAGTATCACTCAGCAATGAAATCTATGTCATCAGGCCCGTAGCAGCATAATGAGTGGATTCAGGTACGATGATTCTAACTGAAATAAGTCACACAGAAAAAGAAACATCATAAGATATCAGTAATACACGGAATGTAAACTTGGCTACACAGGAACTGAATTACAGAACAGAACAGGGTCTCAAATTTAGAAAACCAACTTATGCTTGCTTAAGGGTAAAGGTGAGTTGGGGTGCTGCATGAAACCAGAGATTGAAATGAGCACAGATAAAGTTCCTTTAGCCAAATATGGAATAGACAAGAGCTACTCCTTGCTCAACGAAATGGACTCAACACCGCATATTAAACGCCTAAGAATGTACCTGACTAGTAAGTATCTTAAAACCTATGGATTGCTATGTCTGAGAAAGAGAATCAAGCATGTGTACAGGGGCATAAACGCAGCAGTGATAGGATTGGAGAGGTTCGGTGAGCAAATGAAGACCCTTTGAAGTCATATTGCATGGTACCCATTCCACGGGTTTCAACTACCCAGGTTTAAGGTATTCTTCCTTCAGCTAAAACATGCATGTGGAACCTAGAGTATGATCAACCATGTGATCGGGAGACGTGTTCAAATATGTCTCAGTTTTCGTACCCTGGTACTCGGGTGCAACATTCCAGACGCTTTACTAACACTCTCCCGACTTGGAGAGTCAGTCCCTTTAACCTCCTGTTTGGCCCAGTTTGCAATTTCTGCGGAAGATGAACAGGAATAGCGAGAACCAATGAGAGACTAGCTGGAGGTGTCTGGACGGGCAAATTTAACTCTCATTTCCCACCAGGAAGAGGAATTAACCAAAGGCTCAGCGTGCCGTGCCGGAACCAGATTAGGGCCTGAAGCCATCCTGCGGTGTTGCGGCCAGGTCACAAGAAAGCGAGTTGAAGAAAGGAGCTCAGGGGCACTGTAATTCACAAACCTGCAGAGTTATAAATGACAGCTATCGTCCAAAAATATACTGAAGTCAGGCTGCCAAGAGGACTTGAAAGCGGGGCAGAATTGCAGGAAACCGATTTCAGGAGGTAGACTGGAATTGCATTGAAAGCATAGGAAAAGAGGCAGAACGTCCACAATGATGCACTTGGCCAAAAAGGGCGTATGCGTTTTTTCCTGAATATATTCAGGAAAAAACGCATACGCCCTTTTTGGCCAACCAAGCAAGCTTGCAAAGGAAATCTGCACTACAATGAAGTCTCACTTCCCCCCGGTCAAAAGGGCCATCTGAAAAAAGTGTAAAATCCAGAAAGGCAGGACAGGCCATGGAGAACTGGGAGCCTTGTTATGCTGATGGGCGGGATGTAAATTGCCAACAGACACTCGGGAGAAGTGTATGGTGTTTCCTGAAACATCTAAAAAACAAAGCAACAGAGCCTAGGGCACTTCCACTTATGGTCCTATAGTTTAGGGAAATTAAAATCAAAAAGACAAAGCCACCCCAAAGTTTGGGACGCCTCTGTTTACAAGAACCTCGTTTACCGTACAAGTTCAATATCACAGAAAGTGAAAAATGGATAAAGAACTTGTGGTACTTACGTACAATGCAGTATCACTCAGCAATGAAATCTATGTCATCAGGCCCGTAGCAGCATAATGAGTGGATTCAGGTACGATGATTCTAACTGAAATAAGTCACACAGAGAAAGAAACATCATAAGATATCAGTAATACACGGAATGTAAACTTGGCTACACAGGAACTGAATTACAGAACAGAACAGGGTCTCAAATTTAGAAAACCAACTTATGCTTGCTTAAGGGTAAAGGTGAGTTGGGGTGCTGCATGAAACCAGAGATTGAAATGAGCACAGATAAAGTTCCTTTAGCCAAATATGGAATAGACAAGAGCTACTCCTTGCTCAACGAAATGGACTCAACACCGCATATTAAACGCCTAAGAATGTACCTGACTAGTAAGTATCTTAAAACCTATGGATTGCTATGTCTCCGAGAGAGAATCAAGCATGTGTACAGGGGCATAAACGCAGCAGTGATAGGATTGGAGAGGTTCGGTGAGCAAATGAAGACCCTTTGAAGTCATATTGCATGGTACCCATTCCACGGGTTTCAACTACCCAGGTTTAAGGTATTCTTCCTTCAGCTAAAACATGCATGTGGAACCTAGAGTATGATCAACCATGTGATCGGGAGACGTGTTCAAATATGTCTCAGTTTTCGTACCCTGGTACTCGGGTGCAACATTCCAGACACTTTACTAACACTCTCCCGACTTGGAGAGTCAGTCCCTTTAACCTCCTGTTTGGCCCAGTTTGCAATTTCTGCGGAAGATGAACAGGAATAGCGAGAACCAATGAGAGACTAGCTGGAGGTGTCTGGACGGGCAAATTTAACTCTCATTTCCCACCAGGAAGAGGAATTAACCAAAGGCTCAGCGTGCCGTGCCGGAACCAGATTAGGGCCTGAAGCCATCCTGCGGTGTTGCGGCCAGGTCACAAGAAAGCGAGTTGAAGAAAGGAGCTCAGGGGCACTGTAATTCACAAACCTGCAGAGTTATAAATGACAGCTATCGTCCAAAAATATACTGAAGTCAGGCTGCCAAGAGGACTTGAAAGCGGGGCAGAATTGCAGGAAACCGATTTCAGGAGGTAGACTGGAATTGCATTGAAAGCATAGGAAAAGAGGCAGAACGTCCACAATGATGCACTTGGCCAAAAAGGGCGTATGCGTTTTTTCCTGAATATATTCAGGAAAAAACGCATACGCCCTTTTTGGCCAACCAAGCAAGCTTGCAAAGGAAATCTGCACTACAATGAAGTCTCACTTCCCCCCGGTCAAAAGGGCCATCTGAAAAAAGTGTAAAATCCAGAAAGGCAGGACAGGCCATGGAGAACTGGGAGCCTTGTTATGCTGATGGGCGGGATGTAAATTGCCAACAGACACTCGGGAGAAGTGTATGGTGTTTCCTGAAACATCTAAAAAACAAAGCAACAGAGCCTAGGGCACTTCCACTTATGGTCCTATAGCTTAGGGAAATTAAAATCAAAAAGACAAAGCCACCCCAAAGTTTGGGACGCCTCTGTTTACAAGAACCTCGTTTACCGTACAAGTTCAATATCACAGAAAGTGAAAAATGGATAAAGAACTTGTGGTACTTACGTACAATGCAGTATCACTCAGCAATGAAATCTATGTCATCAGGCCCGTAGCAGCATAATGAGTGGATTCAGGTACGATGATTCTAACTGAAATAAGTCACACAGAAAAAGAAACATCATAAGATATCAGTAATACACGGAATGTAAACTTGGCTACACAGGAACTGAATTACAGAACAGAACAGGGTCTCAAATTTAGAAAACCAACTTATGCTTGCTTAAGGGTAAAGGTGAGTTGGGGTGCTGCATGAAACCAGAGATTGAAATGAGCACAGATAAAGTTCCTTTAGCCAAATATGGAATAGACAAGAGCTACTCCTTGCTCAACGAAATGGACTCAACACCGCATATTAAACGCCTAAGAATGTACCTGACTAGTAAGTATCTTAAAACCTATGGATTGCTATGTCTCCGAAAGAGAATCAAGCATGTGTACAGGGGCATAAACGCAGCAGTGATAGGATTGGAGAGGTTCGGTGAGCAAATGAAGACCCTTTGAAGTCATATTGCATGGTACCCATTCCACGGGTTTCAACTACCCAGGTTTAAGGTATTCTTCCTTCAGCTAAAACATGCATGTGGAACCTAGAGTATGATCAACCATGTGATCGGGAGACGTGTTCAAATATGTCTCAGTTTTCGTACCCTGGTACTCGGGTGCAACATTCCAGACGCTTTACTAACACTCTCCCGACTTGGAGAGTCAGTCCCTTTAACCTCCTGTTTGGCCCAGTTTGCAATTTCTGCGGAAGATGAACAGGAATAGCGAGAACCAATGAGAGACTAGCTGGAGGTGTCTGGACGGGCAAATTTAACTCTCATTTCCCACCAGGAAGAGGAATTAACCAAAGGCTCAGCATGCCGTGCCGGAACCAGATTAGGGCCTGAAGCCATCCTGCGGTGTTGCGGCCAGGTCACAAGAAAGCGAGTTGAAGAAAGGAGCTCAGGGGCACTGTAATTCACAAACCTGCAGAGTTATAAATGACAGCTATCGTCCAAAAATATACTGAAGTCAGGCTGCCAAGAGGACTTGAAAGCGGGGCAGAATTGCAGGAAACCGATTTCAGGAGGTAGACTGGAATTGCATTGAAAGCATAGGAAAAGAGGCAGAACGTCCACAATGATGCACTTGGCCAAAAAGGGCGTATGCGTTTTTTCCTGAATATATTCAGGAAAAAACGCATACGCCCTTTTTGGCCAACCAAGCAAGCTTGCAAAGGAAATCTGCACTACAATGAAGTCTCACTTCCCCCCGGTCAAAAGGGCCATCTGAAAAAAGTGTAAAATCCAGAAAGGCAGGACAGGCCATGGAGAACTGGGAGCCTTGTTATGCTGATGGGCGGGATGTAAATTGCCAACAGACACTCGGGAGAAGTGTATGGTGTTTCCTGAAACATCTAAAAAACAAAGCAACAGAGCCTAGGGCACTTCCACTTATGGTCCTATAGTTTAGGGAAATTAAAATCAAAAAGACAAAGCCACCCCAAAGTTTGGGACGCCTCTGTTTACAAGAACCTCGTTTACCGTACAAGTTCAATATCACAGAAAGTGAAAAATGGATAAAGAACTTGTGGTACTTACGTACAATGCAGTATCACTCAGCAATGAAATCTATGTCATCAGGCCCGTAGCAGCATAATGAGTGGATTCAGGTACGATGATTCTAACTGAAATAAGTCACACAGAGAAAGAAACATCATAAGATATCAGTAATACACGGAATGTAAACTTGGCTACACAGGAACTGAATTACAGAACAGAACAGGGTCTCAAATTTAGAAAACCAACTTATGCTTGCTTAAGGGTAAAGGTGAGTTGGGGTGCTGCATGAAACCAGAGATTGAAATGAGCACAGATAAAGTTCCTTTAGCCAAATATGGAATAGACAAGAGCTACTCCTTGCTCAACGAAATGGACTCAACACCGCATATTAAACGCCTAAGAATGTACCTGACTAGTAAGTATCTTAAAACCTATGGATTGCTATGTCTCCGAGAGAGAATCAAGCATGTGTACAGGGGCATAAACGCAGCAGTGATAGGATTGGAGAGGTTCGGTGAGCAAATGAAGACCCTTTGAAGTCATATTGCATGGTACCCATTCCACGGGTTTCAACTACCCAGGTTTAAGGTATTCTTCCTTCAGCTAAAACATGCATGTGGAACCTAGAGTATGATCAACCATGTGATCGGGAGACGTGTTCAAATATGTCTCAGTTTTCGTACCCTGGTACTCGGGTGCAACATTCCAGACACTTTACTAACACTCTCCCGACTTGGAGAGTCAGTCCCTTTAACCTCCTGTTTGGCCCAGTTTGCAATTTCTGCGGAAGATGAACAGGAATAGCGAGAACCAATGAGAGACTAGCTGGAGGTGTCTGGACGGGCAAATTTAACTCTCATTTCCCACCAGGAAGAGGAATTAACCAAAGGCTCAGCGTGCCGTGCCGGAACCAGATTAGGGCCTGAAGCCATCCTGCGGTGTTGCGGCCAGGTCACAAGAAAGCGAGTTGAAGAAAGGAGCTCAGGGGCACTGTAATTCACAAACCTGCAGAGTTATAAATGACAGCTATCGTCCAAAAATATACTGAAGTCAGGCTGCCAAGAGGACTTGAAAGCGGGGCAGAATTGCAGGAAACCGATTTCAGGAGGTAGACTGGAATTGCATTGAAAGCATAGGAAAAGAGGCAGAACGTCCACAATGATGCACTTGGCCAAAAAGGGCGTATGCGTTTTTTCCTGAATATATTCAGGAAAAAACGCATACGCCCTTTTTGGCCAACCAAGCAAGCTTGCAAAGGAAATCTGCACTACAATGAAGTCTCACTTCCCCCCGGTCAAAAGGGCCATCTGAAAAAAGTGTAAAATCCAGAAAGGCAGGACAGGCCATGGAGAACTGGGAGCCTTGTTATGCTGATGGGCGGGATGTAAATTGCCAACAGACACTCGGGAGAAGTGTATGGTGTTTCCTGAAACATCTAAAAAACAAAGCAACAGAGCCTAGGGCACTTCCACTTATGGTCCTATAGCTTAGGGAAATTAAAATCAAAAAGACAAAGCCACCCCAAAGTTTGGGACGCCTCTGTTTACAAGAACCTCGTTTACCGTACAAGTTCAATATCACAGAAAGTGAAAAATGGATAAAGAACTTGTGGTACTTACGTACAATGCAGTATCACTCAGCAATGAAATCTATGTCATCAGGCCCGTAGCAGCATAATGAGTGGATTCAGGTACGATGATTCTAACTGAAATAAGTCACACAGAAAAAGAAACATCATAAGATATCAGTAATACACGGAATGTAAACTTGGCTACACAGGAACTGAATTACAGAACAGAACAGGGTCTCAAATTTAGAAAACCAACTTATGCTTGCTTAAGGGTAAAGGTGAGTTGGGGTGCTGCATGAAACCAGAGATTGAAATGAGCACAGATAAAGTTCCTTTAGCCAAATATGGAATAGACAAGAGCTACTCCTTGCTCAACGAAATGGACTCAACACCGCATATTAAACGCCTAAGAATGTACCTGACTAGTAAGTATCTTAAAACCTATGGATTGCTATGTCTCCGAAAGAGAATCAAGCACGTGTACAGGGGCATAAACGCAGCAGTGATAGGATTGGAGAGGTTCGGTGAGCAAATGAAGACCCTTTGAAGTCATATTGCATGGTACCCATTCCACGGGTTTCAACTACCCAGTTTTAAGGTATTCTTCCTTCAGCTAAAACATGCATGTGGAACCTAGAGTATGATCAACCATGTGATCGGGAGATGTGTTCAAATATGTCTCAGTTTTCGTACCCTGGTACTCGGGTGCAACATTCCAGACGCTTTACTAACACTCTCCCGACTTGGAGAGTCAGTCCCTTTAACCTCCTGTTTGGCCCAGTTTGCAATTTCTGCGGAAGATGAACAGGAATAGCGAGAACCAATGAGAGACTAGCTGGAGGTGTCTGGACGGGCAAATTTAACTCTCATTTCCCACCAGGAAGAGGAATTAACCAAAGGCTCAGCGTGCCGTGCCGGAACCAGATTAGGGCCTGAAGCCATCCTGCGGTGTTGCGGCCAGGTCACAAGAAAGCGAGTTGAAGAAAGGAGCTCAGGGGCACTCTAATTCACAAACATGCAGAGTTATAAACGACAGCTATCGTCCAAAAATATACTGAAGTCAGGCTGCCAAGAGGACTTGAAAGCGGGGCAGAATTGCAGGAAACCGATTTCAGGTGGTAGACTGGAATTGCATTGAAAGCATAGGAAAAGAGGCAGAACGTCCACAATGATGCACTTGGCCAAAAAGGGCGTATGCGTTTTTTCCTGAATATATTCAGGAAAAAACGCATACGCCCTTTTTGGCCAACCAAGCAAGCTTGCAAAGGAAATCTGCACTACAATGAAGTCTCACTTCCCCCCGGTCAAAAGGGCCATCTGAAAAAAGTGTAAAATCCAGAAAGGCAGGACAGGCCATGAGAACTGGGAGCCTTGTTATGCTGATGGGCGGGATGTAAATTGCCAACAGACACTCGGGAGAAGTGTATGGTGTTTCCTGAAACATCTAAAAAACAAAGCAACAGAGCCTAGGGCACTTCCACTTATGGTCCTATAGCTTAGGGAAATTAAAATCAAAAAGACAAAGCCACCCCAAAGTTTGGGACGCCTCTGTTTACAAGAACCTCGTTTACCGTACAAGTTCAATATCACAGAAAGTGAAAAATGGATAAAGAACTTGTGGTACTTACGTACAATGCAGTATCACTCAGCAATGAAATCTATGTCATCAGGCCCGTAGCAGCATAATGAGTGGATTCAGGTACGATGATTCTAACTGAAATAAGTCACACAGAGAAAGAAACATCATAAGATATCAGTAATACACGGAATGTAAACTTGGCTACACAGGAACTGAATTACAGAACAGAACAGGGTCTCAAATTTAGAAAACCAACTTATGCTTGCTTAAGGGTAAAGGTGAGTTGGGGTGCTGCATGAAACCAGAGATTGAAATGAGCACAGATAAAGTTCCTTTAGCCAAATATGGAATAGACAAGAGCTACTCCTTGCTCAACGAAATGGACTCAACACCGCATATTAAACGCCTAAGAATGTACCTGACTAGTAAGTATCTTAAAACCTATGGATTGCTATGTCTCCGAGAGAGAATCAAACATGTGTACAGGGGCATAAACGCAGCAGTGATAGGATTGGAGAGGTTCGGTGAGCAAATGAAGACCCTTTGAAGTCATATTGCATGGTACCCATTCCACGGGTTTCAACTACCCAGGTTTAAGGTATTCTTCCTTCAGCTAAAACATGCATGTGGAACCTAGAGTATGATCAACCATGTGATCGGGAGACGTGTTCAAATATGTCTCAGTTTTCGTACCCTGGTACTCGGGTGCAACATTCCAGACACTTTACTAACACTCTCCCGACTTGGAGAGTCAGTCCCTTTAACCTCCTGTTTGGCCCAGTTTGCAATTTCTGCGGAAGATGAACAGGAATAGCGAGAACCAATGAGAGACTAGCTGGAGGTGTCTGGACGGGCAAATTTAACTCTCATTTCCCACCAGGAAGAGGAATTAACCAAAGGCTCAGCGTGCCGTGCCGGAACCAGATTAGGGCCTGAAGCCATCCTGCGGTGTTGCGGCCAGGTCACAAGAAAGCGAGTTGAAGAAAGGAGCTCAGGGGCACTGTAATTCACAAACCTGCAGAGTTATAAATGACAGCTATCGTCCAAAAATATACTGAAGTCAGGCTGCCAAGAGGACTTGAAAGCGGGGCAGAATTGCAGGAAACCGATTTCAGTTGGTAGACTAGAATTGCATTGAAAGCATAGGAAAAGAGGCAGAACGTCCACAATGATGCACTTGGCCAAAAAGAGCGTATGCGTTTTTTCCTGAATATATTCAGGAAAAAACGCATACGCCCTTTTTGGCCAACCAAGCAAGCTTGCAAAGGAAATCTGCACTACAATGAAGTCTCACTTCCCCCCGGTCAAAAGGGCCATCTGAAAAAAGTGTAAAATCCAGAAAGGCAGGACAGGCCATGAGAACTGGGAGCCTTGTTATGCTGATGGGCGGGATGTAAATTGCCAACAGACACTCGGGAGAAGTGTATGGTGTTTCCTGAAACATCTAAAAAACAAAGAAACAGAGCCTAGGGCACTTCCACTTATGGTCCTATAGCTTAGGGAAATTAAAATCAAAAAGACAAAGCCACCCCAAAGTTTGGGACACCTCTGTTTACAAGAACCTCGTTTACCGTACAAGTTCAATATCACAGAAAGTGAAAAATGGATAAAGAACTTGTGGTACTTACGTACAATGCAGTATCACTCAGCAATGAAATCTATGTCATCAGGCCCGTAGCAGCATAATGAGTGGATTCAGGTACGATGATTCTAACTGAAATAAGTCACACAGAAAAAGAAACATCATAAGATATCAGTAATACACGGAATGTAAACTTGGCTACACAGGAACTGAATTACAGAACAGAACAGGGTCTCAAATTTAGAAAACCAACTTATGCTTGCTTAAGGGTAAAGGTGAGTTGGGGTGCTGCATGAAACCAGAGATTGAAATGAGCACAGATAAAGTTCCTTTAGCCAAATATGGAATAGACAAGAGCTACTCCTTGCTCAACGAAATGGACTCAACACCGCATATTAAACGCCTAAGAATGTACCTGACTAGTAAGTATCTTAAAACCTATGGATTGCTATGTCTCCGAGAGAGAATCAAGCATGTGTACAGGGGCATAAACGCAGCAGTGATAGGATTGGAGAGGTTCGGTGAGCAAATGAAGACCCTTTGAAGTCATATTGCATGGTACCCATTCCACGGGTTTCAACTACCCAGGTTTAAGGTATTCTTCCTTCAGCTAAAACATGCATGTGGAACCTAGAGTATGATCAACCATGTGATCGGGAGACGTGTTCAAATATGTCTCAGTTTTCGTACCCTGGTACTCGGGTGCAACATTCCAGATGCTTTACTAACACTCTCCCGACTTGGAGAGTCAGTCCCTTTAACGTCCTGTTTGGCCCAGTTTGCAATTTCTGCGGAAGATGAACAGGAATAGCGAGAACCAATGAGAGACTAGCTGGAGGTGTCTGGACGGGCAAATTTAACTCTCATTTCCCACCAGGAAGAGGAATTAACCAAAGGCTCAGCGTGCCGTGCCGGAACCAGATTAGGGCCTGAAGCCATCCTGCGGTGTTGCGGCCAGCTCAAAAGAAAGCGAGTTGAAGAAAGGAGCTCAGGGGCACTGTAATTCACAAACCTGCAGAGTTATAAATGACAGCTATCGTCCAAAAATATACTGAAGTCAGGCTGCCAAGAGGACTTGAAAGCGGGGCAGAATTGCAGGAAACCGATTTCAGGAGGTAGACTGGAATTGCATTGAAAGCATAGGAAAAGAGGCAGAACGTCCACAATGATGCACTTGGCCAAAAAGGGCGTATGCGTTTTTTCCTGAATATATTCAGGAAAAAACGCATACGCCCTTTTTGGCCAACCAAGCAAGCTTGCAAAGGAAATCTGCACTACAATGAAGTCTCACTTCCCCCCGGTCAAAAGGGCCATCTGAAAAAAGTGTAAAATCCAGAAAGGCAGGACAGGCCATGGAGAACTGGGAGCCTTGTTATGCTGATGGGCGGGATGTAAATTGCCAACAGACACTCGGGAGAAGTGTATGGTGTTTCCTGAAACATCTAAAAAACAAAGCAACAGAGCCTAGGGCACTTCCACTTATGGTCCTATAGCTTAGGGAAATTAAAATCAAAAAGACAAAGCCACCCCAAAGTTTGGGACGCCTCTGTTTACAAGAACCTCGTTTACCGTACAAGTTCAATATCACAGAAAGTGAAAAATGGATAAAGAACTTGTGGTACTTACGTACAATGCAGTATCACTCAGCAATGAAATCTATGTCATCAGGCCCGTAGCAGCATAATGAGTGGATTCAGGTACGATGATTCTAACTGAAATAAGTCACACAGAAAAAGAAACATCATAAGATATCAGTAATACACGGAATGTAAACTTGGCTACACAGGAACTGAATTACAGAACAGAACAGGGTCTCAAATTTAGAAAACCAACTTATGCTTGCTTAAGGGTAAAGGTGAGTTGGGGTGCTGCATGAAACCAGAGATTGAAATGAGCACAGATAAAGTTCCTTTAGCCAAATATGGAATAGACAAGAGCTACTCCTTGCTCAACGAAATGGACTCAACACCGCATATTAAACGCCTAAGAATGTACCTGACTAGTAAGTATCTTAAAACCTATGGATTGCTATGTCTCCGAAAGAGAATCAAGCACGTGTACAGGGGCATAAACGCAGCAGTGATAGGATTGGAGAGGTTCGGTGAGCAAATGAAGACCCTTTGAAGTCATATTGCATGGTACCCATTCCACGGGTTTCAACTACCCAGTTTTAAGGTATTCTTCCTTCAGCTAAAACATGCATGTGGAACCTAGAGTATGATCAACCATGTGATCGGGAGATGTGTTCAAATATGTCTCAGTTTTCGTACCCTGGTACTCGGGTGCAACATTCCAGACGCTTTACTAACACTCTCCCGACTTGGAGAGTCAGTCCCTTTAACCTCCTGTTTGGCCCAGTTTGCAATTTCTGCGGAAGATGAACAGGAATAGCGAGAACCAATGAGAGACTAGCTGGAGGTGTCTGGACGGGCAAATTTAACTCTCATTTCCCACCAGGAAGAGGAATTAACCAAAGGCTCAGCGTGCCGTGCCGGAACCAGATTAGGGCCTGAAGCCATCCTGCGGTGTTGCGGCCAGGTCACAAGAAAGCGAGTTGAAGAAAGGAGCTCAGGGGCACTCTAATTCACAAACATGCAGAGTTATAAACGACAGCTATCGTCCAAAAATATACTGAAGTCAGGCTGCCAAGAGGACTTGAAAGCGGGGCAGAATTGCAGGAAACCGATTTCAGGTGGTAGACTGGAATTGCATTGAAAGCATAGGAAAAGAGGCAGAACGTCCACAATGATGCACTTGGCCAAAAAGAGCGTATGCGTTTTTTCCTGAATATATTCAGGAAAAAACGCATACGCCCTTTTTGGCCAACCAAGCAAGCTTGCAAAGGAAATCTGCACTACAATGAAGTCTCACTTCCCCCCGGTCAAAAGGGCCATCTGAAAAAAGTGTAAAATCCAGAAAGGCAGGACAGGCCGTGAGAACTGGGAGCCTTGTTATGCTGATGGGCGGGATGTAAATTGCCAACAGACACTCGGGAGAAGTGTATGGTGTTTCCTGAAACATCTAAAAAACAAAGCAACAGAGCCTAGGGCACTTCCACTTATGGTCCTATAGCTTAGGGAAATTAAAATCAAAAAGACAAAGCCACCCCAAAGTTTGGGACGCCTCTGTTTACAAGAACCTCGTTTACCGTACAAGTTCAATATCACAGAAAGTGAAAAATGGATAAAGAACTTGTGGTACTTACGTACAATGCAGTATCACTCAGCAATGAAATCTATGTCATCAGGCCCGTAGCAGCATAATGAGTGGATTCAGGTACGATGATTCTAACTGAAATAAGTCACACAGAGAAAGAAACATCATAAGATATCAGTAATACACGGAATGTAAACTTGGCTACACAGGAACTGAATTACAGAACAGAACAGGGTCTCAAATTTAGAAAACCAACTTATGCTTGCTTAAGGGTAAAGGTGAGTTGGGGTGCTGCATGAAACCAGAGATTGAAATGAGCACAGATAAAGTTCCTTTAGCCAAATATGGAATAGACAAGAGCTACTCCTTGCTCAACGAAATGGACTCAACACCGCATATTAAACGCCTAAGAATGTACCTGACTAGTAAGTATCTTAAAACCTATGGATTGCTATGTCTCCGAAAGAGAATCAAGCATGTGTACAGGGGCATAAACGCAGCAGTGATAGGATTGGAGAGGTTCGGTGAGCAAATGAACACCCTTTGAAATCATATTTCATGGTACCCATTCCACGGGTTTCAACTACCCAGGTTTAAGGTATTCTTCCTTCAGCTAAAACATGCATGTGGAACCTAGAGTATGATCAACCATGTGATCGGGAGACGTGTTCAAATATGTCTCAGTTTTCGTACCCTGGTACTCGGGTGCAACATTCCAGATGCTTTACTAACACTCTCCCGACTTGGAGAGTCAGTCCCTTTAACCTCCTGTTTGGCCCAGTTTGCAATTTCTGCGGAAGATGAACAGGAATAGCGAGAACCAATGAGAGACTAGCTGGAGGTGTCTGGACGGGCAAATTTAACTCTCATTTCCCACCAGGAAGAGGAATTAACCAAAGGCTCAGCGTGCCGTGCCGGAACCAGATTAGGGCCTGAAGCCATCCTGCGGTGTTGCGGCCAGGGCACAAGAAAGCGAGTTGAAGAAAGGAGCTCAGGGGCACTGTAATTCACAAACCTGCAGAGTTATAAATGACAGCTATCGTCCAAAAATATACTGAAGTCAGGCTGCCAAGAGGACTTGAAAGCGGGGCAGAATTGCAGGAAACCGATTTCAGGAGGTAGACTGGAATTGCATTGAAAGCATAGGAAAAGAGGCAGAACGTCCACAATGATGCACTTGGCCAAAAAGGGCGTATGCGTTTTTTCCTGAATATATTCAGGAAAAAACGCATACGCCCTTTTTGGCCAACCAAGCAAGCTTGCAAAGGAAATCTGCACTACAATGAAGTCTCACTTCCCCCCGGTCAAAAGGGCCATCTGAAAAAAGTGTAAAATCCAGAAAGGCAGGACAGGCCATGGAGAACTGGGAGCCTTGTTATGCTGATGGGCGGGATGTAAATTGCCAACAGACACTCGGGAGAAGTGTATGGTGTTTCCTGAAACATCTAAAAAACAAAGCAACAGAGCCTAGGGCACTTCCACTTATGGTCCTATAGCTTAGGGAAATTAAAATCAAAAAGACAAAGCCACCCCAAAGTTTGGGACGCCTCTGTTTACAAGAAGCTCGTTTACCGTACAAGTTCAATATCACAGAAAGTGAAAAATGGATAAAGAACTTGTGGTACTTACGTACAATGCAGTATCACTCAGCAATGAAATCTATGTCATCAGGCCCGTAGCAGCATAATGAGTGGATTCAGGTACGATGATTCTAACTGAAATAAGTCACACAGAAAAAGAAACATCATAAGATATCAGTAATACACGGAATGTAAACTTGGCTACACAGGAACTGAATTACAGAACAGAACAGGGTCTCAAATTTAGAAAACCAACTTATGCTTGCTTAAGGGTAAAGGTGAGTTGGGGTGCTGCATGAAACCAGAGATTGAAATGAGCACAGATAAAGTTCCTTTAGCCAAATATGGAATAGACAAGAGCTACTCCTTGCTCAACGAAATGGACTCAACACCGCATATTAAACGCCTAAGAATGTACCTGACTAGTAAGTATCTTAAAACCTATGGATTGCTATGTCTCCGAAAGAGAATCAAGCATGTGTACAGGGGCATAAACGCAGCAGTGATAGGATTGGAGAGGTTCGGTGAGCAAATGAAGACCCTTTGAAGTCATATTGCATGGTACCCATTCCACGGGTTTCAACTACCCAGGTTTAAGGTATTCTTCCTTCAGCTAAAACATGCATGTGGAACCTAGAGTATGATCAACCATGTGATCGGGAGACGTGTTCAAATATGTCTCAGTTTTCGTACCCTGGTACTCGGGTGCAACATTCCAGACGCTTTACTAACACTCTCCCGACTTGGAGAGTCAGTCCCTTTAACCTCCTGTTTGGCCCAGTTTGCAATTTCTGCGGAAGATGAACAGGAATAGCGAGAACCAATGAGAGACTAGCTGGAGGTGTCTGGACGGGCAAATTTAACTCTCATTTCCCACCAGGAAGAGGAATTAACCAAAGGCTCAGCGTGCCGTGCCGGAACCAGATTAGGGCCTGAAGCCATCCTGCGGTGTTGCGGCCAGGTCACAAGAAAGCGAGTTGAAGAAAGGAGCTCAGGGGCACTGTAATTCACAAACCTGCAGAGTTATAAATGACAGCTATCGTCCAAAAATATACTGAAGTCAGGCTGCCAAGAGGACTTGAAAGCGGGGCAGAATTGCAGGAAACCGATTTCAGGAGGTAGACTGGAATTGCATTGAAAGCATAGGAAAAGAGGCAGAACGTCCACAATGATGCACTTGGCCAAAAAGGGCGTATGCGTTTTTTCCTGAATATATTCAGGAAAAAACGCATACGCCCTTTTTGGCCAACCAAGCAAGCTTGCAAAGGAAATCTGCACTACAATGAAGTCTCACTTCCCCCCGGTCAAAAGGGCCATCTGAAAAAAGTGTAAAATCCAGAAAGGCAGGACAGGCCATGGAGAACTGGGAGCCTTGTTATGCTGATGGGCGGGATGTAAATTGCCAACAGACACTCGGGAGAAGTGTATGGTGTTTCCTGAAACATCTAAAAAACAAAGCAACAGAGCCTAGGGCACTTCCACTTATGGTCCTATAGCTTAGGGAAATTAAAATCAAAAAGACAAAGCCACCCCAAAGTTTGGGACGCCTCTGTTTACAAGAACCTCGTTTACCGTACAAGTTCAATATCACAGAAAGTGAAAAATGGATAAAGAACTTGTGGTACTTACGTACAATGCAGTATCACTCAGCAATGAAATCTATGTCATCAGGCCCGTAGCAGCATAATGAGTGGATTCAGGTACGATGATTCTAACTGAAATAAGTCACACAGAAACAGAAACATCATAAGGTATCAGTAATACACGGAATGTAAACTTGGCTACACAGGAACTGAATTACAGAACAGAACAGGGTCTCAAATTTAGAAAACCAACTTATGCTTGCTTAAGGGTAAAGGTGAGTTGGGGTGCTGCATGAAACCAGAGATTGAAATGAGCACAGATAAAGTTCCTTAAGCCAAATATGGAATAGACAAGAGCTACTCCTTGCTCAACGAAATGGACTCAACACCGCATATTAAACGCCTAAGAATGTACCTGACTAGTAAGTATCTTAAAACCTATGGATTGCTATGTCTCCGAAAGAGAATCAAGCATGTGTACAGGGGCATAAACGCAGCAGTGATAGGATTGGAGAGGTTCGGTGAGCAAATGAAGACCCTTTGAAGTCATATTGCATGGTACCCATTCCACGGGTTTCAACTACCCAGATTTAAGGTATTCTTCCTTCAGCTAAAACATGCATGTGGAACCTAGAGTATGATCAACCATGTGATCGGGAGACGTGTTCAAATATGTCTCAGTTTTCGTACCCTGGTACTCGGGTGCAACATTCCAGATGCTTTACTAACACTCTCCCGACTTGGAGAGTCAGTCCCTTTAACCTCCTGTTTGGCCCAGTTTGCAATTTCTGCGGAAGATGAACAGGAATAGCGAGAACCAATGAGAGACTAGCTGGAGGTGTCTGGACGGGCAAATTTAACTCTCATTTCCCACCAGGAAGAGGAATTAACCAAAGGCTCAGCGTGCCGTGCCGGAACCAGATTAGGGCCTGAAGCCATCCTGCGGTGTTGCGGCCAGGGCACAAGAAAGCGAGTTGAAGAAAGGAGCTCAGGGGCACTGTAATTCACAAACCTGCAGAGTTATAAATGACAGCTATCGTCCAAAAATATACTGAAGTCAGGCTGCCAAGAGGACTTGAAAGCGGGGCAGAATTGCAGGAAACCGATTTCAGGAGGTAGACTGGAATTGCATTGAAAGCATAGGAAAAGAGGCAGAACGTCCACAATGATGCACTTGGCCAAAAAGGGCGTATGCGTTTTTTCCTGAATATATTCAGGAAAAAACGCATACGCCCTTTTTGGCCAACCAAGCAAGCTTGCAAAGGAAATCTGCACTACAATGAAGTCTCACTTCCCCCCGGTCAAAAGGGCCATCTGAAAAAAGTGTAAAATCCAGAAAGGCAGGACAGGCCATGGAGAACTGGGAGCCTTGTTATGCTGATGGGCGGGATGTAAATTGCCAACAGACACTCGGGAGAAGTGTATGGTGTTTCCTGAAACATCTAAAAAACAAAGCAACAGAGCCTAGGGCACTTCCACTTATGGTCCTATAGCTTAGGGAAATTAAAATCAAAAAGACAAAGCCACCCCAAAGTTTGGGACGCCTCTGTTTACAAGAAGCTCGTTTACCGTACAAGTTCAATATCACAGAAAGTGAAAAATGGATAAAGAACTTGTGGTACTTACGTACAATGCAGTATCACTCAGCAATGAAATCTATGTCATCAGGCCCGTAGCAGCATAATGAGTGGATTCAGGTACGATGATTCTAACTGAAATAAGTCACACAGAAAAAGAAACATCATAAGATATCAGTAATACACGGAATGTAAACTTGGCTACACAGGAACTGAATTACAGAACAGAACAGGGTCTCAAATTTAGAAAACCAACTTATGCTTGCTTAAGGGTAAAGGTGAGTTGGGGTGCTGCATGAAACCAGAGATTGAAATGAGCACAGATAAAGTTCCTTTAGCCAAATATGGAATAGACAAGAGCTACTCCTTGCTCAACGAAATGGACTCAACACCGCATATTAAACGCCTAAGAATGTACCTGACTAGTAAGTATCTTAAAACCTATGGATTGCTATGTCTCCGAAAGAGAATCAAGCATGTGTACAGGGGCATAAACGCAGCAGTGATAGGATTGGAGAGGTTCGGTGAGCAAATGAAGACCCTTTGAAGTCATATTGCATGGTACCCATTCCACGGGTTTCAACTACCCAGGTTTAAGGTATTCTTCCTTCAGCTAAAACATGCATGTGGAACCTAGAGTATGATCAACCATGTGATCGGGAGACGTGTTCAAATATGTCTCAGTTTTCGTACCCTGGTACTCGGGTGCAACATTCCAGACGCTTTACTAACACTCTCCCGACTTGGAGAGTCAGTCCCTTTAACCTCCTGTTTGGCCCAGTTTGCAATTTCTGCGGAAGATGAACAGGAATAGCGAGAACCAATGAGAGACTAGCTGGAGGTGTCTGGACGGGCAAATTTAACTCTCATTTCCCACCAGGAAGAGGAATTAACCAAAGGCTCAGCGTGCCGTGCCGGAACCAGATTAGGGCCTGAAGCCATCCTGCGGTGTTGCGGCCAGGTCACAAGAAAGCGAGTTGAAGAAAGGAGCTCAGGGGCACTGTAATTCACAAACCTGCAGAGTTATAAATGACAGCTATCGTCCAAAAATATACTGAAGTCAGGCTGCCAAGAGGACTTGAAAGCGGGGCAGAATTGCAGGAAACCGATTTCAGGAGGTAGACTGGAATTGCATTGAAAGCATAGGAAAAGAGGCAGAACGTCCACAATGATGCACTTGGCCAAAAAGGGCGTATGCGTTTTTTCCTGAATATATTCAGGAAAAAACGCATACGCCCTTTTTGGCCAACCAAGCAAGCTTGCAAAGGAAATCTGCACTACAATGAAGTCTCACTTCCCCCCGGTCAAAAGGGCCATCTGAAAAAAGTGTAAAATCCAGAAAGGCAGGACAGGCCATGGAGAACTGGGAGCCTTGTTATGCTGATGGGCGGGATGTAAATTGCCAACAGACACTCGGGAGAAGTGTATGGTGTTTCCTGAAACATCTAAAAAACAAAGCAACAGAGCCTAGGGCACTTCCACTTATGGTCCTATAGCTTAGGGAAATTAAAATCAAAAAGACAAAGCCACCCCAAAGTTTGGGACGCCTCTGTTTACAAGAACCTCGTTTACCGTACAAGTTCAATATCACAGAAAGTGAAAAATGGATAAAGAACTTGTGGTACTTACGTACAATGCAGTATCACTCAGCAATGAAATCTATGTCATCAGGCCCGTAGCAGCATAATGAGTGGATTCAGGTACGATGATTCTAACTGAAATAAGTCACACAGAAAAAGAAACATCATAAGATATCAGTAATACACGGAATGTAAACTTGGCTACACAGGAACTGAATTACAGAACAGAACAGGGTCTCAAATTTAGAAAACCAACTTATGCTTGCTTAAGGGTAAAGGTGAGTTGGGGTGCTGCATGAAACCAGAGATTGAAATGAGCACAGATAAAGTTCCTTTAGCCAAATATGGAATAGACAAGAGCTACTCCTTGCTCAACGAAATGGACTCAACACCGCATATTAAACGCCTAAGAATGTACCTGACTAGTAAGTATCTTAAAACCTATGGATTGCTATGTCTCCGAAAGAGAATCAAGCATGTGTACAGGGGCATAAACGCAGCAGTGATAGGATTGGAGAGGTTCGGTGAGCAAATGAAGACCCTTTGAAGTCATATTGCATGGTACCCATTCCACGGGTTTCAACTACCCAGGTTTAATGTATTCTTCCTTCAGCTAAAACATGCATGTGGAACCTAGAGTATGATCAACCATGTGATCGGGAGACGTGTTCAAATATGTCTCAGTTTTCGTACCCTGGTACTCGGGTGCAACATTCCAGACGCTTTACTAACACTCTCCCGACTTGGAGAGTCAGTCCCTTTAACCTCCTGTTTGTCCCAGTTTGCAATTTCTGCGGAAGATGAACAGGAATAGCGAGAACCAATGAGAGACTAGCTGGAGGTGTCTGGACGGGCAAATTTAACTCTCATTTCCCACCAGGAAGAGGAATTAACCAAAGGCTCAGCGTGCCGTGCCGGAACCAGATTAGGGCCTGAAGCCATCCTGCGGTGTTGCGGCCAGGGCACAAGAAAGCGAGTTGAAGAAAGGAGCTCAGGGGCACTGTAATTCACAAACATGCAGAGTTATAAATGACAGCTATCGTCCAAAAATATACTGAAGTCAGGCTGCCAAGAGGACTTGAAAGCGGGGCAGAATTGCAGGAAACCGATTTCAGGAGGTAGACTGGAATTGCATTGAAAGCATAGGAAAAGAGGCAGAACGTCCACAATGATGCACTTGGCCAAAAAGGGCGTATGCGTTTTTTCCTGAATATATTCAGGAAAAAACGCATACGCCCTTTTTGGCCAACCAAGCAAGCTTGCAAAGGAAATCTGCACTACAATGAAGTCTCACTTCCCCCCGGTCAAAAGGGCCATCTGAAAAAAGTGTAAAATCCAGAAAGGCAGGACAGGCCATGGAGAACTGGGAGCCTTGTTATGCTGATGGGCGGGATGTAAATTGCCAACAGACACTCGGGAGAAGTGTATGGTGTTTCCTGAAACATCTAAAAAACAAAGCAACAGAGCCTAGGGCACTTCCACTTATGGTCCTATAGCTTAGGGAAATTAAAATCAAAAAGACAAAGCCACCCCAAAGTTTGGGACGCCTCTGTTTACAAGAACCTCGTTTACCGTACAAGTTCAATATCACAGAAAGTGAAAAATGGATAAAGAACTTGTGGTACTTACGTACAATGCCGTATCACTCAGCAATGTAATCTACGTCTTCAGGCCCGTAGCAGCATAATGAGTGGATTCAGGTACGATGATTCTAACTGAAATAAGTCACACAGAAAAAGAAACATCATAAGGTATCAGTAATACACGGAATGTAAACTTGGCTACACAGGAACTGAATTACAGAACAGAACAGGGTCTCAAATTTAGAAAACCAACTTATGCTTGCTTAAGGGTAAAGATGAGTTGGGGTGCTGCATGAAACCAGAGATTGAAATGAGCACAGATAAAGTTCCTTTAGCCAAATATGGAATAGACAAGAGCTACTCCTTGCTCAACGAAATGGACTCAACACCGCATATTAAACGCCTAAAAATGTACCTGACTAGTAAGTATCTTAAAACCTATGGATTGCTATGTCTCCGAAAGAGAATCAAGCATGTGTACAGGGGCATAAACGCAGCAGTGATAGGATTGGAGAGGTTCGGTGAGCAAATGAAGACTCTTTGAAGTCATATTGCATGGTACCCATTCCACGGGTTTCAACTACCCAGGTTTAAGGTATTCTTCCTTCAGCTAAAACATGCATGTGGAACCTAGAGTATGATCAACCATGTGATCGGGAGACGTGTTCAAATATGTCTCAGTTTTCGTACCCTGGTACTCGGGTGCAACATTCCAGACGCTTTACTAACACTCTCCCGACTTGGAGAGTCAGTCCCTTTAACCTCCTGTTTGGCCCAGTTTGCAATTTCTGCGGAAGATGAACAGGAATAGCGAGAACCAATGAGAGACTAGCTGGAGGTGTCTGGACGGGCAAATTTAACTCTCATTTCCCACCAGGAAGAGGAATTAACCAAAGGCTCAGCGTGCCGTGCCGGAACCAGATTAGGGCCTGAAGCCATCCTGCGGTGTTGCGGCCAGCTCACAAGAAAGCGAGTTGAAGAAAGGAGCTCAGGGGCACTGTAATTCACAAACCTGCAGAGTTATAAATGACAGCTATCGTCCAAAAATATACTGAAGTCAGGCTGCCAAGAGGACTTGAAAGCGGGGCAGAATTGCAGGAAACCGATTTCAGGAGGTAGACTGGAATTGCATTGAAAGCATAGGAAAAGAGGCAGAACGTCCACAATGATGCACTTGGCCAAAAAGGGCGTATGCGTTTTTTCCTGAATATATTCAGGAAAAAACGCATACGCCCTTTTTGGCCAACCAAGCAAGCTTGCAAAGGAAATCTGCACTACAATGAAGTCTCACTTCCCCCCGGTCAAAAGGGCCATCTGAAAAAAGTGTAAAATCCAGAAAGGCAGGACAGGCCATGGAGAACTGGGAGCCTTGTTATGCTGATGGGCGGGATGTAAATTGCCAACAGACACTCGGGAGAAGTGTATGGTGTTTCCTGAAACATCTAAAAAACAAAGCAACAGAGCCTAGGGCACTTCCACTTATGGTCCTATAGCTTAGGGAAATTAAAATCAAAAAGACAAAGCCACCCCAAAGTTTGGGACGCCTCTGTTTACAAGAACCTCGTTTACCGTACAAGTTCAATATCACAGAAAGTGAAAAATGGATAAAGAACTTGTGGTACTTACGTACAATGCAGTATCACTCAGCAATGAAATCTATGTCATCAGGCCCGTAGCAGCATAATGAGTGGATTCAGGTACGATGATTCTAACTGAAATAAGTCACACAGAAAAAGAAACATCATAAGATATCAGTAATACACGGAATGTAAACTTGGCTACACAGGAACTGAATTACAGAACAGAACAGGGTCTCAAATTTAGAAAACCAACTTATGCTTGCTTAAGGGTAAAGGTGAGTTGGGGTGCTGCATGAAACCAGAGATTGAAATGAGCACAGATAAAGTTCCTTTAGCCAAATATGGAATAGACAAGAGCTACTCCTTGCTCAACGAAATGGACTCAACACCGCATATTAAACGCCTAAGAATGTACCTGACTAGTAAGTATCTTAAAACCTATGGATTGCTATGTCTCCGAAAGAGAATCAAGCATGTGTACAGGGGCATAAACGCAGCAGTGATAGGATTGGAGAGGTTCGGTGAGCAAATGAAGACCCTTTGAAGTCATATTGCATGGTACCCATTCCACGGGTTTCAACTACCCAGGTTTAATGTATTCTTCCTTCAGCTAAAACATGCATGTGGAACCTAGAGTATGATCAACCATGTGATCGGGAGACGTGTTCAAATATGTCTCAGTTTTCGTACCCTGGTACTCGGGTGCAACATTCCAGACGCTTTACTAACACTCTCCCGACTTGGAGAGTCAGTCCCTTTAACCTCCTGTTTGTCCCAGTTTGCAATTTCTGCGGAAGATGAACAGGAATAGCGAGAACCAATGAGAGACTAGCTGGAGGTGTCTGGACGGGCAAATTTAACTCTCATTTCCCACCAGGAAGAGGAATTAACCAAAGGCTCAGCGTGCCGTGCCGGAACCAGATTAGGGCCTGAAGCCATCCTGCGGTGTTGCGGCCAGGGCACAAGAAAGCGAGTTGAAGAAAGGAGCTCAGGGGCACTGTAATTCACAAACATGCAGAGTTATAAATGACAGCTATCGTCCAAAAATATACTGAAGTCAGGCTGCCAAGAGGACTTGAAAGCGGGGCAGAATTGCAGGAAACCGATTTCAGGAGGTAGACTGGAATTGCATTGAAAGCATAGGAAAAGAGGCAGAACGTCCACAATGATGCACTTGGCCAAAAAGGGCGTATGCGTTTTTTCCTGAATATATTCAGGAAAAAACGCATACGCCCTTTTTGGCCAACCAAGCAAGCTTGCAAAGGAAATCTGCACTACAATGAAGTCTCACTTCCCCCCGGTCAAAAGGGCCATCTGAAAAAAGTGTAAAATCCAGAAAGGCAGGACAGGCCATGGAGAACTGGGAGCCTTGTTATGCTGATGGGCGGGATGTAAATTGCCAACAGACACTCGGGAGAAGTGTATGGTGTTTCCTGAAACATCTAAAAAACAAAGCAACAGAGCCTAGGGCACTTCCACTTATGGTCCTATAGCTTAGGGAAATTAAAATCAAAAAGACAAAGCCACCCCAAAGTTTGGGACGCCTCTGTTTACAAGAACCTCGTTTACCGTACAAGTTCAATATCACAGAAAGTGAAAAATGGATAAAGAACTTGTGGTACTTACGTACAATGCCGTATCACTCAGCAATGTAATCTACGTCTTCAGGCCCGTAGCAGCATAATGAGTGGATTCAGGTACGATGATTCTAACTGAAATAAGTCACACAGAAAAAGAAACATCATAAGGTATCAGTAATACACGGAATGTAAACTTGGCTACACAGGAACTGAATTACAGAACAGAACAGGGTCTCAAATTTAGAAAACCAACTTATGCTTGCTTAAGGGTAAAGATGAGTTGGGGTGCTGCATGAAACCAGAGATTGAAATGAGCACAGATAAAGTTCCTTTAGCCAAATATGGAATAGACAAGAGCTACTCCTTGCTCAACGAAATGGACTCAACACCGCATATTAAACGCCTAAAAATGTACCTGACTAGTAAGTATCTTAAAACCTATGGATTGCTATGTCTCCGAAAGAGAATCAAGCATGTGTACAGGGGCATAAACGCAGCAGTGATAGGATTGGAGAGGTTCGGTGAGCAAATGAAGACTCTTTGAAGTCATATTGCATGGTACCCATTCCACGGGTTTCAACTACCCAGGTTTAAGGTATTCTTCCTTCAGCTAAAACATGCATGTGGAACCTAGAGTATGATCAACCATGTGATCGGGAGACGTGTTCAAATATGTCTCAGTTTTCGTACCCTGGTACTCGGGTGCAACATTCCAGACGCTTTACTAACACTCTCCCGACTTGGAGAGTCAGTCCCTTTAACCTCCTGTTTGGCCCAGTTTGCAATTTCTGCGGAAGATGAACAGGAATAGCGAGAACCAATGAGAGACTAGCTGGAGGTGTCTGGACGGGCAAATTTAACTCTCATTTCCCACCAGGAAGAGGAATTAACCAAAGGCTCAGCGTGCCGTGCCGGAACCAGATTAGGGCCTGAAGCCATCCTGCGGTGTTGCGGCCAGCTCACAAGAAAGCGAGTTGAAGAAAGGAGCTCAGGGGCACTGTAATTCACAAACCTGCAGAGTTATAAATGACAGCTATCGTCCAAAAATATACTGAAGTCAGGCTGCCAAGAGGACTTGAAAGCGGGGCAGAATTGCAGGAAACCGATTTCAGGAGGTAGACTGGAATTGCATTGAAAGCATAGGAAAAGAGGCAGAACGTCCACAATGATGCACTTGGCCAAAAACGGCGTATGCATTTTTTCCTGAATATATTCAGGAAAAAACGCATACGCCCTTTTTGGCCAACCAAGCAAGCTTGCAAAGGAAATCTGCACTACAATGAAGTCTCACTTCCCCCCGGTCAAAAGGGCCATCTGAAAAAAGTGTAAAATCCAGAAAGGCAGGACAGGCCATGGAGAACTGGGAGCCTTATTATGCTGATGGGCGGGATGTAAATTGCCAACAGACACTCGGGAGAAGTGTATGGTGTTTCCTGAAACATCTAAAAAACAAAGCAACAGAGCCTAGGGCACTTCCACTTATGGTCCTATAGCTTAGGGAAATTAAAATCAAAAAGACAAAGCCACCCCAAAGTTTGGGACGCCTCTGTTTACAAGAACCTCGTTTACCGTACAAGTTCAATATCACAGAAAGTGAAAAATGGATAAAGAACTTGTGGTACTTACGTACAATGCCGTATCACTCAGCAATGAAATCTATGTCATCAGGCCCGTAGCAGCATAATGAGTGGATTCAGGTACGATGATTCTAACTGAAATAAGTCACACAGAAAAAGAAACATCATAAGATATCAGTAATACACGGAATGTAAACTTGGCTACACAGGAACTGAATTACAGAACAGAACAGGGTCTCAAATTTAGAAAACCAACTTATGCTTGCTTAAGGGTAAAGGTGAGTTGGGGTGCTGCATGAAACCAGAGATTGAAATGAGCACAGATAAAGTTCCTTTAGCCAAATATGGAATAGACAAGAGCTACTCCTTGCTCAACGAAATGGACTCAACACCGCATATTAAACGCCTAAGAATGTACCTGACTAGTAAGTATCTTAAAACCTATGGATTGCTATGTCTCCGAAAGAGAATCAAACATGTGTACAGGGGCATAAACGCAGCAGTGATAGGATTGGAGAGGTTCGGTGAGCAAATGAAGACCCTTTGAAGTCATATTGCATGGTACCCATTCCACGGGTTTCAACTACCCAGGTTTAAGGTATTCTTCCTTCAGCTAAAACATGCATGTGGAACCTAGAGTATGATCAACCATGTGATCGGGAGACGTGTTCAAATATGTCTCAGTTTTCGTACCCTGGTACTTGGGTGCAACATTCCAGACGCTTTACTAACACTCTCCCGACTTGGAGAGTCAGTCCCTTTAACCTCCTGTTTGGCCCAGTTTGCAATTTCTGCGGAAGATGAACAGGAATAGCGAGAACCAATGAGAGACTAGCTGGAGGTGTCTGGACGGGCAAATTTAACTCTCATTTCCCACCAGGAAGAGGAATTAACCAAAGGCTCAGCGTGCCGTGCCGGAACCAGATTAGGGCCTGAAGCCATCCTGCGGTGTTGCTTCCAGGTCACAAGAAAGCGAGTTGAAGAAAGGAGCTCAGGGGCACTGTAATTCACAAACCTGCAGAGTTATAAATGACAGCTATCGTCCAAAAATATACTGAAGTCAGGCTGCCAAGAGGACTTGAAAGCGGGGCAGAATTGCAGGAAACCGATTTCAGGAGGTAGACTGGAATTGCATTGAAAGCATAGGAAAAGAGGCAGAACGTCCACAATGATGCACTTGGCCAAAAAGGGCGTATGCGTTTTTTCCTGAATATATTCAGGAAAAAACGCATACGCCCTTTTTGGCCAACCAAGCAAGCTTGCAAAGGAAATCTGCACTACAATGAAGTCTCACTTCCCCCCGGTCAAAAGGGCCATCTGAAAAAAGTGTAAAATCCAGAAAGGCAGGACAGGCCATGGAGAACTGGGAGCCTTGTTATGCTGATGGGCGGGATGTAAATTGTCAACAGACACTCGGGAGAAGTGTATGGTGTTTCCTGAAACATCTAAAAAACAAAGCAACAGAGCCTAGGGCACTTCCACTTATGGTCCTATAGCTTAGGGAAATTAAAATCAAAAAGACAAAGCCACCCCAAAGTTTGGGACGCCTCTGTTTACAAGAACCTCGTTTACCGTACAAGTTCAATATCACAGAAAGTGAAAAATGGATAAAGAACTTGTGGTACTTACGTACAATGCAGTATCACTCAGCAATGAAATCTATGTCATCAGGCCCGTAGCAGCATAATGAGTGGATTCAGGTACGATGATTCTAACTGAAATAAGTCACACAGAAAAAGAAACATCATAAGATATCAGTAATACACGGAATGTAAACTTGGCTACACAGGAACGGAATTACAGAACAGAACAGGGTCTCAAATTTAGAAAACCAACTTATGCTTGCTTAAGGGTAAAGGTGAGTTGGGGTGCTGCATGAAACCAGAGATTGAAATGAGCACAGATAAAGTTCCTTTAGCCAAACATGGAATAGACAAGAGCTACTCCTTGCTCAACGAAATGGACTCAACACCGCATATTAAACGCCTAAGAATGTACCTGACTAGTAAGTATCTTAAAACCTATGGATTGCTATGTCTCCGAAAGAGAATCAAGCATGTGTACAGGGGCATAAACGCAGCAGTGATAGGATTGGAGAGGTTCGGTGAGCAAATGAAGACCCTTTGAAGTCATATTGCATGGTACCCATTCCACGGGTTTCAACTACCCAGGTTTAAGGTATTCTTCCTTCAGCTAAAACATGCATGTGGAACCTAGAGTATGATCAACCATGTGATCGGGAGACGTGTTCAAATATGTCTCAGTTTTCGTACCCTGGTACTCGGGTGCAACATTCCAGACGCTTTACTAACACTCTCCCGACTTGGAGAGTCAGTCCCTTTAACCTCCTGTTTGGCCCAGTTTGCAATTTCTGCGGAAGATGAACAGGAATAGCGAGAACCAATGAGAGACTAGCTGGAGGTGTCTGGACGGGCAAATTTAACTCTCATTTCCCACCAGGAAGAGGAATTAACCAAAGGCTCAGCGTGCCGTGCCGGAACCAGATTAGGGCCTGAAGCCATCCTGCGGTGTTGCGGCCAGGTCACAAGAAAGCGAGTTGAAGAAAGGAGCTCAGGGGCACTGTAATTCACAAACATGCAGAGTTATAAATGACAGCTATCGTCCAAAAATATACTGAAGTCAGGCTGCCAAGAGGACTTAAAAGCGGGGCAGAATTGCAGGAAACCGATTTCAGGAGGTAGACTGGAATTGCATTGAAAGCATAGGAAAAGAGGCAGAACGTCCACAATGATGCACTTGGCCAAAAACGGCGTATGCATTTTTTCCTGAATATATTCAGGAAAAAACGCATACGCCCTTTTTGGCCAACCAAGCAAGCTTGCAAAGGAAATCTGCACTACAATGAAGTCTCACTTCCCCCCGGTCAAAAGGGCCATCTGAAAAAAGTGTAAAATCCAGAAAGGCAGGACAGGCCATGGAGAACTGGGAGCCTTATTATGCTGATGGGCGGGATGTAAATTGCCAACAGACACTCGGGAGAAGTGTATGGTGTTTCCTGAAACATCTAAAAAACAAAGCAACAGAGCCTAGGGCACTTCCACTTATGGTCCTATAGCTTAGGGAAATTAAAATCAAAAAGACAAAGCCACCCCAAAGTTTGGGACGCCTCTGTTTACAAGAACCTCGTTTACCGTACAAGTTCAATATCACAGAAAGTGAAAAATGGATAAAGAACTTGTGGTACTTACGTACAATGCCGTATCACTCAGCAATGAAATCTATGTCATCAGGCCCGTAGCAGCATAATGAGTGGATTCAGGTACGATGATTCTAACTGAAATAAGTCACACAGAAAAAGAAACATCATAAGATATCAGTAATACACGGAATGTAAACTTGGCTACACAGGAACTGAATTACAGAACAGAACAGGGTCTCAAATTTAGAAAACCAACTTATGCTTGCTTAAGGGTAAAGGTGAGTTGGGGTGCTGCATGAAACCAGAGATTGAAATGAGCACAGATAAAGTTCCTTTAGCCAAATATGGAATAGACAAGAGCTACTCCTTGCTCAACGAAATGGACTCAACACCGCATATTAAACGCCTAAGAATGTACCTGACTAGTAAGTATCTTAAAACCTATGGATTGCTATGTCTCCGAAAGAGAATCAAACATGTGTACAGGGGCATAAACGCAGCAGTGATAGGATTGGAGAGGTTCGGTGAGCAAATGAAGACCCTTTGAAGTCATATTGCATGGTACCCATTCCACGGGTTTCAACTACCCAGGTTTAAGGTATTCTTCCTTCAGCTAAAACATGCATGTGGAACCTAGAGTATGATCAACCATGTGATCGGGAGACGTGTTCAAATATGTCTCAGTTTTCGTACCCTGGTACTTGGGTGCAACATTCCAGACGCTTTACTAACACTCTCCCGACTTGGAGAGTCAGTCCCTTTAACCTCCTGTTTGGCCCAGTTTGCAATTTCTGCGGAAGATGAACAGGAATAGCGAGAACCAATGAGAGACTAGCTGGAGGTGTCTGGACGGGCAAATTTAACTCTCATTTCCCACCAGGAAGAGGAATTAACCAAAGGCTCAGCGTGCCGTGCCGGAACCAGATTAGGGCCTGAAGCCATCCTGCGGTGTTGCTTCCAGGTCACAAGAAAGCGAGTTGAAGAAAGGAGCTCAGGGGCACTGTAATTCACAAACCTGCAGAGTTATAAATGACAGCTATCGTCCAAAAATATACTGAAGTCAGGCTGCCAAGAGGACTTGAAAGCGGGGCAGAATTGCAGGAAACCGATTTCAGGAGGTAGACTGGAATTGCATTGAAAGCATAGGAAAAGAGGCAGAACGTCCACAATGATGCACTTGGCCAAAAAGGGCGTATGCGTTTTTTCCTGAATATATTCAGGAAAAAACGCATACGCCCTTTTTGGCCAACCAAGCAAGCTTGCAAAGGAAATCTGCACTACAATGAAGTCTCACTTCCCCCCGGTCAAAAGGGCCATCTGAAAAAAGTGTAAAATCCAGAAAGGCAGGACAGGCCATGGAGAACTGGGAGCCTTGTTATGCTGATGGGCGGGATGTAAATTGTCAACAGACACTCGGGAGAAGTGTATGGTGTTTCCTGAAACATCTAAAAAACAAAGCAACAGAGCCTAGGGCACTTCCACTTATGGTCCTATAGCTTAGGGAAATTAAAATCAAAAAGACAAAGCCACCCCAAAGTTTGGGACGCCTCTGTTTACAAGAACCTCGTTTACCGTACAAGTTCAATATCACAGAAAGTGAAAAATGGATAAAGAACTTGTGGTACTTACGTACAATGCAGTATCACTCAGCAATGAAATCTATGTCATCAGGCCCGTAGCAGCATAATGAGTGGATTCAGGTACGATGATTCTAACTGAAATAAGTCACACAGAAAAAGAAACATCATAAGATATCAGTAATACACGGAATGTAAACTTGGCTACACAGGAACGGAATTACAGAACAGAACAGGGTCTCAAATTTAGAAAACCAACTTATGCTTGCTTAAGGGTAAAGGTGAGTTGGGGTGCTGCATGAAACCAGAGATTGAAATGAGCACAGATAAAGTTCCTTTAGCCAAACATGGAATAGACAAGAGCTACTCCTTGCTCAACGAAATGGACTCAACACCGCATATTAAACGCCTAAGAATGTACCTGACTAGTAAGTATCTTAAAACCTATGGATTGCTATGTCTCCGAAAGAGAATCAAGCATGTGTACAGGGGCATAAACGCAGCAGTGATAGGATTGGAGAGGTTCGGTGAGCAAATGAAGACCCTTTGAAGTCATATTGCATGGTACCCATTCCACGGGTTTCAACTACCCAGGTTTAAGGTATTCTTCCTTCAGCTAAAACATGCATGTGGAACCTAGAGTATGATCAACCATGTGATCGGGAGATGTGTTCAAATATGTCTCAGTTTTCGTACCCTGGTACTCGGGTGCAACATTCCAGACGCTTTACTAACACTCTCCCGACTTGGAGAGTCAGTCCCTTTAAACTCCTGTTTGGCCCAGTTTGCAATTTCTGCGGAAGATGAACAGGAATAGCGAGAACCAATGAGAGACTAGCTGGAGGTGTCTGGACGGGCAAATTTAACTCTCATTTCCCACCAGGAAGAGGAATTAACCAAAGGCTCAGCGTGCCGTGCCGGAACCAGATTAGGGCCTGAAGCCATCCTGCGGTGTTGCGGCCAGGTCACAAGAAAGCGAGTTGAAGAAAGGAGCTCAGGGGCACTGTAATTCACAAACCTGCAGAGTTATAAATGACAGCTATTGTCCAAAAATATACTGAAGTCAGGCTGCCAAGAGGACTTGAAAGCGGGGCAGAATTGCAGGAAACCCATTTCAGGAGGTAGACTGGAATTGCATTGATAGCATAGGAAAAGAGGCAGAACGTCCACAATGATGCACTTGGCCTAAAAGGGCGTATGCGTTTTTTCCTGAATATATTCAGGAAAAAACGCATACGCCCTTTTTGGCCAACCAAGCAAGCTTGAAAAGGAAATCTGCACTACAATGAAGTCTCACTTCCCCCCGGTCAAAAGGGCCATCTGAAAAAAGTGTAAAATCCAGAAAGGCAAGACAGGCCATGGAGAACTGGGAGCCTTGTTATGCTGATGGGCGGGATGTAAATTGCCAACAGACACTCGGGAGAAGTGTATGGTGTTTCCTGAAACATCTAAAAAACAAAGCAACAGAGCCTAGGGCACTTCCACTTATGGTCCTATAGCTTAGGGAAATTAAAATCAAAAAGACACAGCCACCCCAAAGTTTGGGACGCCTCTGTTTACAAGAACCTCGTTTACTGTACAAGTTCAATATCACAGAAAGTGAAAAATGGATAAAGAACTTGTGGTACTTACGTACAATGCAGTATCACTCAGCAATGAAATCTATGTCATCAGACCCGTAGCAGCATAATGAGTGGATTCAGGTACGATGATTCTAACTGAAATAAGTCACACAGAAAAAGAAACATCATAAGATATCAGTAATACACGGAATGTAAACTTGGCTACACAGGAACTGAATTACAGAACAGAACAGGGTCTCAAATTTAGAAAACCAACTTATGCTTGCTTAAGGGTAAAGGTGAGTTGGGGTGCTGCATGAAACCAGAGATTGAAATGAGCACAGATAAAGTTCCTTTAGCCAAACATGGAATAGACAAGAGCTACTCCTTGCTCAACGAAATGGACTCAACACCGCATATTAAACGCCTAAGAATGTACCTGACTAGTAAGTATCTTAAAACCTATGGATTGCTATGTCTCCAAAAGAGAATCAAGCATGTGTACAGGGGCATAAACGCAGCAGTGATAGGATTGGAGAGGTTCGGTGAGCAAATGAAGACCCTTTGAAGTCATATTGCATGGTACCCATTCCACGGGTTTCAACTACCCAGGTTTAAGGTATTCTTCCTTCAGCTAAAACATGCATGTGGAACCTAGAGTATGATCAACCATGTGATCGGGAGACGTGTTCAAATATGTCTCAGTTTTCGTACCCTGGTACTCGGGTGCAACATTCCAGACGCTTTACTAACACTCTCCCGACTTGGAGAGTCAGTCCCTTTAACCTCCTGTTTGGCCCAGTTTGCAATTTCTGCGGAAGATGAACAGGAATAGCGAGAACCAATGAGAGACTAGCTGGAGGTGTCTGGACGGGCAAATTTAACTCTCATTTCCCACCAGGAAGAGGAATTAACCAAAGGCTCAGCGTGCCGTGCCGGAACCAGATTAGGGCCTGAAGCCATCCTGCGGTGTTGTGGCCAGGTCACAAGAAAGCGAGTTGAAGAAAGGAGCTCAGGGGCACTGTAATTCACAAACCTGCAGAGTTATAAATGACAGCTATCGTCCAAAAATATACTGAAGTCAGGCTGCCAAGAGGACTTGAAAGCGGGGCAGTATTGCAGGAAACCGATTTCAGGAGGTAGACTGGAATTGCATTGAAAGCATAGGAAAAGAGGCAGAACGTCCACAATGATGCACTTGGCCAAAAAGGGCGTATGCGTTTTTTCCTGAATATATTCAGGAAAAAACGCATACGCCCTTTTTGGCCAACCAAGCAAGCTTGCAAAGGAAATCTGCACTACAATGAAGTCTCACTTCGCCCCGGTCAAAAGGGCCATCTGAAAAAAGTGTAAAATCCAGAAAGGCAGGACAGGCCATGGATAACTGGGAGCCTTGTTATGCTGATGGGCGGGATGTAAATTGCCAACAGACACTCGGGAGAAGTGTATGGTGTTTCCTGAAACATCTAAAAAACAAAGCAACAGAGCCTAGGGCACTTCCACTTATGGTCCTATAGTTTAGGGAAATTAAAATCAAAAAGACAAAGCCACCCCAAAGTTTGGGACGCCTCTGTTTACAAGAACCTCGTTTACCGTACAAGTTCAATATCACAGAAAGTGAAAAATGGATAAAGAACTTGTGGTACTTACGTACAATGCAGTATCACTCAGCAATGAAATCTATGTCATCAGGCCCATGGCAGCATAATGAGTGGATTCAGGTACGGTGATTCTAACTGAAATAAGTCACACAGAAAAAGAAACATCATAAGATGTCAGTAATACACGGAATGTAAACTTGGCTACACAGGAACTGAATTACAGAACAGAACAGGGTCTCAAATTTAGAAAACCAACTTATGCTTGCTTAAGGGTAAAGGTGAGTTGGGGTGCTGCATGAAACCAGAGATTGAAATGAGCACAGATAAAGTTCCTTTAGCCAAATATGGAATAGACAAGAGCTACTCCTTGCTCAACGAAATGGACTCAACACCGCATATTAAACGCCTAAGAATGTACCTGACTAGTAAGTATCTTAAAACCTATGGATTGCTATGTCTCCGAAAGAGAATCAAGCATGTGTACAGGGGCATAAATGCAGCAGTGATAGGATTGGAGAGGTTCGGTGAGCAAATGAAGACCCTTTGAAGTCATATTGCATGGTACCCATTCCACGGGTTTCAACTACCCAGGTTTAAGGTATTCTTCCTTCAGCTAAAACATGCATGTGGAACCTAGAGTATGATCAACCATGTGATCAGGAGACGTGTTCAAATATATCTCAGTTTTCGTACCCTGGTACTCGGGTGCAACATTCCAGACGCTTTATTAACACTCTCCCGACTTGGAGAGTCAGTCCCTTTAACCTCCTGTTTGGCCCAGTTTGCAATTTCTGCGGAAGATGAACAGGAATAGCGAGAACCAATGAGAGACTAGCTGGAGGTGTCTGGACGGGCAAATTTAACTCTCATTTCCCACCAGGAAGAGGAATTAACCAAAGGCTCAGCGTGCCGTGCCGGAACCAGATTAGGGCCTGAAGCCATCCTGCGGTGTTGCGGCCAGGTCACAAGAAAGCGAGTTGAAGAAAGGAGCTCAGGGGCACTGTAATTCACAAACATGCAGAGTTATAAATGACAGCTATCGTCCAAAAATATACTGAAGTCAGGCTGTCAAGAGGACTTGAAAGCGGGGCAGAATTGCAGGAAACCGATTTCAGGAGGTAGACTGGAATTGCATTGAAAGCATAGGAAAAGAGGCAGAACGTCCACAATGATGCACTTGGCCAAAAAGGGCGTATGCGTTTTTTCCTGAATATATTCAGGAAAAATCGCATACGCCCTTTTTGGCCAACCAAGCAAGCTTGCAAAGGAAATCTGCACTACAATGAAGTCTCACTTCCCCCCGGTCAAAAGGGCCATCTGAAAAAAGTGTAAAATCCAGAAAGGCAGGACAGGCCATGGAGAACTGGGAGCCTTGTTATGCTGATGGGCGGGATGTAAATTGCCAACAGACACTCGGGAGAAGTGTATGGTGTTTCCTGAAACATCTAAAAAACAAAGCAACAGAGCCTAGGGCACTTCCACTTATGGTCCTATAGTTTAGGGAAATTAAAATCAAAAAGACAAAGCCACCCCAAAGTTTGGGACGCCTCTGTTTACAAGAACCTCGTTTACCGTACAAGTTCAATATCACAGAAAGTGAAAAATGGATAAAGAACTTGTGGTACTTACGTACAATGCAGTATCACTCAGCAATGAAATCTATGTCATCAGGCCCATAGCAGCATAATGAGTGGATTCAGGTACGATGATTCTAACTGAAATAAGTCACACAGAAAAAGAAACATCATAAGATATCAGTAATACACGGAATGTAAACTTGGCTACACAGGAACTGAATTACAGAACAGAACAGGGTCTCAAATTTAGAAAACCAACTTATGCTTGCTTAAGGGTAAAGGTGAGTTGGGGTGCTGCATGAAACCAGAGATTGAAATGAGCACAGATAAAGTTCCTTTAGCCAAATATGGAATAGACAAGAGCTACTCCTTGCTCAACGAAATGGACTCAACACCGCATATTAAACGCCTAAGAATGTACCTGACTAGTAAGTATCTTAAAACCTATGGATTGCTATGTCTCCGAAAGAGAATCAAGCATGTGTACAGGGGCATAAATGCAGCAGTGATAGGATTGGAGAGGTTCGGTGAGCAAATGAAGACCCTTTGAAGTCATATTGCATGGTACCCATTCCACGGGTTTCAACTACCCAGGTTTAAGGTATTCTTCCTTCAGCTAAAACATGCATGTGGAACCTAGAGTATGATCAACCATGTGATCAGGAGACGTGTTCAAATATGTCTCAGTTTTCGTACCCTGGTACTCGGGTGCAACATTCCAGACGCTTTACTAACACTCTCCCGACTTGGAGAGTCAGTCCCTTTAACCTCCTGTTTGGCCCAGTTTGCAATTTCTGCGGAAGATGAACAGGAATAGCGAGAACCAATGAGAGACTAGCTGGAGGTGTCTGGACGGGCAAATTTAACTCTCATTTCCCACCAGGAAGAGGAATTAACCAAAGGCTCAGCGTGCCGTGCCGGAACCAGATTAGGGCCTGAAGCCATCCTGCGGTGTTGCGGCCAGGTCACAAGAAAGCGAGTTGAAGAAAGGAGCTCAGGGGCACTGTAATTCACAAACATGCAGAGTTATAAATGACAGCTATCGTCCAAAAATATTCTGAAGTAAGGCTGTCAAGAGGACTTGAAAGCGGGGCAGAATTGCAGGAAACCGATTTCAGGAGGTAGACTGGAATTGCATTGAAAGCATAGGAAAAGAGGCCGAACGTCCACAATGATGCACTTGGCCAAAAAGGGCATATGCGTTTTTTCCTGAATATATTCAGGAAAAAACGCATACGCCCTTTTTGGCCAACCAAGCAAGCTTGCAAAGGAAATCTGCACTACAATGAAGTCTCACTTCCCCCCGGTCAAAAGGGCCATCTGAAAAAAGTGTAAAATCCAGAAAGGCAGGACAGGCCATGGAGAACTGGGAGCCTTGTTATGCTGATGGGCGGGATGTAAATTGCCAACAGACACTCGGGAGAACTGTATGGTGTTTCCTGAAACATCTAAAAAACAAAGCAACAGAGCCTAGGGCACTTCCACTTATGGTCCTATAGCTTAGGGAAATTAAAATCAAAAAGACAAAGCCACCCCAAAGTTTGGGACGCCTCTGTTTACAAGAACCTCGTTTACCATACAAGTTCAATATCACAGAAAGTGAAAAATGGATAAAGAATTTGTGGTACTTACGTACAATGCTGTATCACTCAGCAATGAAATCTATGTCATCAGGCGCCTAGCAGCATAATGAGTGGATTCAGGTACGATGATTCTAACTGAAATAAGTCACACAGAAAAAGAAACATCATAAGATATCAGTAATACACGGAATGTAAACTTGGCTACACAGGAACTGAATTACAGAACAGAACAGGGTCTCAAATTTAGAAAACCAACTTATGCTTGCTTAAGGGTAAAGGTGAGTTGGGGTGCTGCATGAAACCAGAGATTGAAATGAGCACAGATAAAGTTCCTTTAGCCAAATATGGAATCGACAAGAGCTACTCCTTGCTCAACGAAATGGACTCAACACCGCATATTAAACGCCTAAGAATGTACCTGACTAGTAAGTATCTTAAAACCTATGGATTGCTATGTCTGCGAAAGAGAATCAAGCATGTGTACAGGGGCATAAACGCAGCAGTGATAGGATTGGAGAGGTTCGGTGAGCAAATGAAGACCCTTTGAAGTCATATTGCATGGTACCCATTCCACGGGTCTCAACCTCCCAGGTTTAAGGTATTCTTCCTTCAGCTAAAACATGCATGTGGAACCTAGAGTATGATCAACCATGTGATCAGGAGACGTGTTCAAATATGTCCCAGTTTTCGTACCCTGGTACTCAGGTGCAACATTCCAGACGCTTTACTAACACTCTCCCGACTTGGAGAGTCAGTCCCTTTAACCTCCTGTTTGGCCCAGTTTGCAATTTCTGCGGAAGATGAACAGGAATAGTGAGAACCAATGAGAGACTAGCTGGAGGTGTCTGGACGGGCAAATTTAACTCTCATTTCCCACCAGGAAGAGGAATTAACCAAAGGCTCAGCGTGCCTTGCCAGAACCAGATTAGGGCCTGAAGCCATCCTGCGGTGTTGCGGCCAGGTCACAAGAAAGCGAGTTGAAGAAAGGAGCTCAGGGACACTGTAATTCACAAACATGCAGAGTTATAAATGACAGCTATCGTCCAAAAATATACTGAAGTCAGGCTGCCAAGAGGACTTGAAAGCGGGGCAGAATTGCAGGAAACCGATTTCAGGAGGTAGACTGGAATTGCATTGAAAGCATAGGAAAAGAGGCAGAACGTCCACAATGATGCACTTGGCCAAAAAGGGCGTATGCGTTTTTTCCTGAATATATTCAGGAAAAAACGCATACGCCCTTTTTGGCCAACCAAGCAAGCTTGCAAAGGAAATCTGCACTACAATGAAGTCTCACTTCCCCCCGGTCAAAAGGGCCATCTGAAAAAAGTGTAAAATCCAGAAAGGCAGGACAGGCCATGGAGATCTGGGAGCCTTGTTATGCTGATGGGCGGGATGTAAATTGCCAACAGACACTCAGGAGAAGTGTATGGTGTTTCCTGAAACATCTAAAAAACAAAGCAACAGAGCCTAGGGCACTTCCACTTATGGTCCTATAGCTTAGGGAAATTAAAATCAAAAAGACAAAGCCACCCCAAAGTTTGGGACGCCTCTGTTTACAAGAACCTCGTTTACCGTACAAGTTCAATATCACAGAAAGTGAAAAATGGATAAAGAACTTGTGGTACTTACGTACAATGCAGTATCACTCAGCAATGAAATCTATGTCATCAGGCCCGTAGAAGCATAATGAGTGGATTCAGGTACGATGATTCTAACTGAAATAAGTCACACAGAAAAAGAAACATCATAAGGTATCACTAATACACGGAATGTAAACTTGGCTACACAGGAACTGAATTACAGAACAGAACAGGGTCTCAAATTTAGAAAACCAACTTATGCTTGCTTAAGGGTAAAGGTGAGTTGGGGTGCTGCAAGAAACCAGAGATTGAAATGAGCACAGATAAAGTTCCTTTAGCCAAATATGGAATAGACAAGAGCTACTCCTTGCTCAACGAAATGGACTCAACACCGCATATTAAACGCCTAAGAATGTACCTGACTAGTAAGTATCTTAAAACCTATGGATTGCTATGTCTCCGAAAGAGAATCAAGCATGTGTACAGGGGCATAAATGCAGCAGTGATAGGATTGGAGAGGTTCGGTGAGCAAATGAAGACCCTTTGAAGTCATATTGCATGGTACCCATTCCACGGGTTTCAACTACCCAGGTTTAAGGTATTCTTCCTTCAGCTAAAACATGCATGTGGAACCTAGAGTATGATCAACCATGTGATCAGGAGACGTGTTCAAATATATCTCAGTTTTCGTACCCTGGTACTCGGGTGCAACATTCCAGACGCTTTATTAACACTCTCCCGACTTGGAGAGTCAGTCCCTTTAACCTCCTGTTTGGCCCAGTTTGCAATTTCTGCGGAAGATGAACAGGAATAGCGAGAACCAATGAGAGACTAGCTGGAGGTGTCTGGACGGGCAAATTTAACTCTCATTTCCCACCAGGAAGAGGAATTAACCAAAGGCTCAGCGTGCCGTGCCGGAACCAGATTAGGGCCTGAAGCCATCCTGCGGTGTTGCGGCCAGGTCACAAGAAAGCGAGTTGAAGAAAGGAGCTCAGGGGCACTGTAATTCACAAACATGCAGAGTTATAAATGACAGCTATCGTCCAAAAATATACTGAAGTCAGGCTGTCAAGAGGACTTGAAAGCGGGGCAGAATTGCAGGAAACCGATTTCAGGAGGTAGACTGGAATTGCATTGAAAGCATAGGAAAAGAGGCAGAACGTCCACAATGATGCACTTGGCCAAAAAGGGCGTATGCGTTTTTTCCTGAATATATTCAGGAAAAATCGCATACGCCCTTTTTGGCCAACCAAGCAAGCTTGCAAAGGAAATCTGCACTACAATGAAGTCTCACTTCCCCCCGGTCAAAAGGGCCATCTGAAAAAAGTGTAAAATCCAGAAAGGCAGGACAGGCCATGGAGAACTGGGAGCCTTGTTATGCTGATGGGCGGGATGTAAATTGCCAACAGACACTCGGGAGAAGTGTATGGTGTTTCCTGAAACATCTAAAAAACAAAGCAACAGAGCCTAGGGCACTTCCACTTATGGTCCTATAGTTTAGGGAAATTAAAATCAAAAAGACAAAGCCACCCCAAAGTTTGGGACGCCTCTGTTTACAAGAACCTCGTTTACCGTACAAGTTCAATATCACAGAAAGTGAAAAATGGATAAAGAACTTGTGGTACTTACGTACAATGCAGTATCACTCAGCAATGAAATCTATGTCATCAGGCCCATAGCAGCATAATGAGTGGATTCAGGTACGATGATTCTAACTGAAATAAGTCACACAGAAAAAGAAACATCATAAGATATCAGTAATACACGGAATGTAAACTTGGCTACACAGGAACTGAATTACAGAACAGAACAGGGTCTCAAATTTAGAAAACCAACTTATGCTTGCTTAAGGGTAAAGGTGAGTTGGGGTGCTGCATGAAACCAGAGATTGAAATGAGCACAGATAAAGTTCCTTTAGCCAAATATGGAATAGACAAGAGCTACTCCTTGCTCAACGAAATGGACTCAACACCGCATATTAAACGCCTAAGAATGTACCTGACTAGTAAGTATCTTAAAACCTATGGATTGCTATGTCTCCGAAAGAGAATCAAGCATGTGTACAGGGGCATAAATGCAGCAGTGATAGGATTGGAGAGGTTCGGTGAGCAAATGAAGACCCTTTGAAGTCATATTGCATGGTACCCATTCCACGGGTTTCAACTACCCAGGTTTAAGGTATTCTTCCTTCAGCTAAAACATGCATGTGGAACCTAGAGTATGATCAACCATGTGATCAGGAGACGTGTTCAAATATGTCTCAGTTTTCGTACCCTGGTACTCGGGTGCAACATTCCAGACGCTTTACTAACACTCTCCCGACTTGGAGAGTCAGTCCCTTTAACCTCCTGTTTGGCCCAGTTTGCAATTTCTGCGGAAGATGAACAGGAATAGCGAGAACCAATGAGAGACTAGCTGGAGGTGTCTGGACGGGCAAATTTAACTCTCATTTCCCACCAGGAAGAGGAATTAACCAAAGGCTCAGCGTGCCGTGCCGGAACCAGATTAGGGCCTGAAGCCATCCTGCGGTGTTGCGGCCAGGTCACAAGAAAGCGAGTTGAAGAAAGGAGCTCAGGGGCACTGTAATTCACAAACATGCAGAGTTATAAATGACAGCTATCGTCCAAAAATATTCTGAAGTCAGGCTGTCAAGAGGACTTGAAAGCGGGGCAGAATTGCAGGAAACCGATTTCAGGAAGTAGACTGGAATTGCATTGAAAGCATAGGAAAAGAGGCAGAACGTCCACAATGATGCACTTGGCCAAAAAGGGCATATGCGTTTTTTCCTGAATATATTCAGGAAAAAACGCATACGCCCTTTTTGGCCAACCAAGCAAGCTTGCAAAGGAAATCTGCACTACAATGAAGTCTCACTTCCCCCCGGTCAAAAGGGCCATCTGAAAAAAGTGTAAAATCCAGAAAGGCAGGACAGGCCATGGAGAACTGGGAGCCTTGTTATGCTGATGGGCGGGATGTAAATTGCCAACAGACACTCGGGAGAAGTGTATGGTGTTTCCTGAAACATCTAAAAAACAAAGCAACAGAGCCTAGGGCACTTCCACTTATGGTCCTATAGCTTAGGGAAATTAAAATCAAAAAGACAAAGCCACCCCAAAGTTCGGGACGCCTCTGTTTACAAGAACCTCGTTTACCATACAAGTTCAATATCACAGAAAGTGAAAAATGGATAAAGAATTTGTGGTACTTACGTACAATGCTGTATCACTCAGCAATGAAATCTATGTCATCAGGCGCCTAGCAGCATAATGAGTGGATTCAGGTACGATGATTCTAACTGAAATAAGTCACACAGAAAAAGAAACATCATAAGATATCAGTAATACACGGAATGTAAACTTGGCTACACAGGAACTGAATTACAGAACAGAACAGGGTCTCAAATTTAGAAAACCAACTTATGCTTGCTTAAGGGTAAAGGTGAGTTGGGGTGCTGCATGAAACCAGAGATTGAAATGAGCACAGATAAAGTTCCTTTAGCCAAATATGGAATCGACAAGAGCTACTCCATGCTCAACAAAATGGACTCAACACCGCATATTAAACGCCTAAGAATGTACCTGACTAGTAAGTATCTTAAAACCTATGGATTGCTATGTCTGCGAAAGAGAATCAAGCATGTGTACAGGGGCATAAACGCAGCAGTGATAGGATTGGAGAGGTTCGGTGAGCAAATGAAGACCCTTTGAAGTCATATTGCATGGTACCCATTCCACGGGTCTCAACCACCCAGGTTTAAGGTATTCTTCCTTCAGCTAAAACATGCATGTGGAACCTAGAGTATGATCAACCATGTGATCAGGAGACGTGTTCAAATATGTCCCAGTTTTCGTACCCTGGTACTCAGGTGCAACATTCCAGACGCTTTACTAACACTCTCCCGACTTGGAGAGTCAGTCCCTTTAACCTCCTGTTTGGCCCAGTTTGCAATTTCTGCGGAAGATGAACAGGAATAGTGAGAACCAATGAGAGACTAGCTGGAGGTGTCTGGACGGGCAAATTTAACTCTCATTTCCCACCAGGAAGAGGAATTAACCAAAGGCTCAGCATGCCGTGCCGGAACCAGATTAGGGCCTGAAGCCATCCTGCGGTGTTGCGGCCAGGTCACAAGAAAGCGAGTTGAAGAAAGGAGCTCAGGGACACTGTAATTCACAAACATGCAGAGTTATAAATGACAGCTATCGTCCAAAAATATACTGAAGTCAGGCTGCCAAGAGGACTTGAAAGCGGGGCAGAATTGCAGGAAACCGATTTCAGGAGGTAGACTGGAATTGCATTGAAAGCATAGGAAAAGAGGCAGAACGTCCACAATGATGCACTTGGCCAAAAAGGGCGTATGCGTTTTTTCCTGAATATATTCAGGAAAAAACGCATACGCCCTTTTTGGCCAACCAAGCAAGCTTGCAAAGGAAATCTGCACTACAATGAAGTCTCACTTCCCCCCGGTCAAAAGGGCCATCTGAAAAAAGTGTAAAATCCAGAAAGGCAGGACAGGCCATGGAGAACTGGGAGCCTTGTTATGCTGATGGGCGGGATGTAAATTGCCAACAGACACTCGGGAGAAGTGTATGGTGTTTCCTGAAACATCTAAAAAACAAAGCAACAGAGCCTAGGGCACTTCCACTTATGGTCCTATAGCTTAGGGAAATTAAAATCAAAAAGACAAAGCCACCCCAAAGTTTGGGACGCCTCTGTTTACAAGAACCTCGTTTACCGTACAAGTTCAATATCACAGAAAGTGAAAAATGGATAAAGAACTTGTGGTACTTACGTACAATGCAGTATCACTCAGCAATGAAATCTATGTCATCAGGCCCGTAGAAGCATAATGAGTGGATTCAGGTACGATGATTCTAACTGAAATAAGTCACACAGAAAAAGAAACATCATAAGGTATCACTAATACACGGAATGTAAACTTGGCTACACAGGAACTGAATTACAGAACAGAACAGGGTCTCAAATTTAGAAAACCAACTTATGCTTGCTTAAGGGTAAAGGTGAGTTGGGGTGCTGCAAGAAACCAGAGATTGAAATGAGCACAGATAAAGTTCCTTTAGCCAAATATGGAATAGACAAGAGCTACTCCTTGCTCAACGAAATGGACTCAACACCGCATATTAAACGCCTAAGAATGTACCTGACTAGTAAGTATCTTAAAACCTATGGATTGCTATGTCTCCGAAAGAGAATCAAGCATGTGTACAGGGGCATAAACGCAGCAGTGATAAGATTGGAGAGGTTCGGTGAGCAAATGAAGACCCTTTGAAGTCATATTGCATGGTACCCATTCCACGGGTTTCAACTACCCAGGTTTAAGGTATTCTTCCTTCAGCTAAAACATGCATGTGGAACCTAGAGTATGATCAACCATGTGATCGGGAGACGTGTTCAAATATGTCTCAGTTTTCGTACCCTGGTACTCGGGTGCAACATTCCAGACGCTTTACTAACACTCTCCCGACTTGGAGAGTCAGTCCCTTTAACCTCCTGTTTGGCCCAGTTTGCAATTTCTGCGGAAGATGAACAGGAATAGCGAGAACCAATGAGAGACTAGCTGGAGGTGTCTGGACGGGCAAATTTAACTCTCATTTCCCACCAGGAAGAGGAATTAACCAAAGGCTCAGCGTGCCGTGTCGGAACCAGATTAGGGCCTGAAGCCATCCTGCGGTGTTGCGGCCAGGTCACAAGAAAGCGAGTTGAAGAAAGGAGCTCAGGGGCACTGTAATTCACAAACATGCAGAGTTATAAATGACAGCTATCGTCCAAAAATACACTGAAGTCAGGCTGCCAAGAGGACTTGAAAGCGGGGCAGAATTGCAGGAAACCGATTTCAGGAGGTAGACTGGAATTGCATTGAAAGCATAGGAAAAGAGGCAGAACGTCCACAATGATGCACTTGGCCAAAAAGGGCGTATGCGTTTTTTCCTGAATATATTCAGGAAAAAACGCATACGCCCTTTTTGGCCAACCAAGCAAGCTTGAAAAGGAAATCTGCACTACAATGAAGTCTCACTTCCCCCCGGTCAAAAGGGCCATCTGAAAAAAGTGTAAAATCCAGAAAGGCAGGACAGGCCATGGAGAACTGGGAGCCTTGTTATGCTGATGGGCGGGATGTAAATTGCCAACAGACACTCGGGAGAAGTGTATGGTGTTTCCTGAAACATCTAAAAAACAAAGCAACAGAGCCTAGGGCACTTCCAGTTATGGTCCTATAGCTTAGGGAAATTAAAATCAAAAAGACAAAGCCACCCCAAAGTTTGGGACGCCTCTGTTTACAAGAACCTCGTTTACCGTACAAGTTCAATATCACAGAAAGTGAAAAATGGATAAAGAACTTGTGGTACTTACGTACAATGCAGTATCACTCAGCAATGAAATCTATGTCATCAGACCCGTAGCATCATAATGAGTGGATTCAGGTACGATGATTCTAACTGAAATAAGTCACACAGAAAAAGAAACATCATAAGATATCAGTAATACACGGAATGTAAACTTGGCTACACAGGAACTGAATTACAGAACAGAACAGGGTCTCAAATTTAGAAAACCAACTTATGCTTGCTTAAGGGTAAAGGTGAGTTGGGGTGCTGCAAGAAACCAGAGATTGAAATGAGCACAGATAAAGTTCCTTTAGCCAAATATGGAATAGACAAGAGCTACTCCTTGCTCAACAAAATGGACTCAACACCGCATATTAAACGCCTAAGAATGTACCTGACTAGTAAGTATCTTAAAACCTATGGATTGCTATGTCTCCGAAAGAGAATCAAGCATGTGTACAGGGGCATAAACGCAGCAGTGATAGGATTGGAGAGGTTCGGTGAGCAAATGAAGACCCTTTGAAGTCATATTGCATGGTACCCATTCCACGGGTTTCAACTACCCAGGTTTAAGGTATTCTTCCTTCAGCTAAAACATGCATGTGGAACCTAGAGTATGATCAACCATGTGATCGGGAGACGTGTTCAAATATGTCTCAGTTTTCGTACCCTGGTACTCGGGGGCAACATTCCAGACGCTTTACTAACACTCTCCCGACTTGGAGAGTCAGTCCCTTTAACCTCCTGTTTGGCCCAGTTTGCAATTTCTGCGGAAGATGAACAGGAATAGCGAGAACCAATGAGAGACTAGCTGGAGGTGTCTGGACGGGCAAATTTAACTCTCATTTCCCACCAGGAAGAGGAAATAACCAAAGGCTCAGCGTGCCGTGCCGGAACCAGATTAGGGCCTGAAGCCATCCTGCGGTGTTGCGGCCAGGTCACAAGAAAGCGAGTTGAAGAAAGGAGCTCAGGGACACTGTAATTCACAAACCTGCAGAGTTATAAATGACAGCTATCGTCCAAAAATATACTGAAGTAAGGCTGCCAAGAGGACTTGAATGCAGGGCAGAATTGCAGGAAACCGATTTCAAGAGGTAGACTGGAATTGCATTGAAAGCATAGGAAAAGAGGCAGAACGTCCACAATGATGCACTTGGCCAAAAAGGGCGTATGCGTTTTTTCCTGAATATATTCAGGAAAAAACGCATACACCCTTTTTGGCCAACCAAGCAAGCTTACAAAGGAAATCTGCACTACAATGAAGTCTCACTTACCCCCGGTCAAAAGGGCCATCTGAAAAAATTGTAAAATCCAGAAATCCCGGACAGGCCATGGAGATCTGGGAGCCTTGTTATGCTGATGGGCGGGATGTAAATTGCCAACAGCCACTCGGGAGAAATGTATGGTGTTTCCTGAAACATCTAAAAAACAAAGCAACAGAGCCTAGGGCACTTCCACTTATGGTCCTATAGCTTAGGGAAATTAAAATCAAAAAGACACAGCCACCCCAAAGTTTGGGACGCCTCTGTTTACAAGAACCTCGTTTACCGTACAAGTTCAACATCGCAGAAAGTGAAAAATGGATAAAGAAGTTGTGGTATTTACTAACAAAGCAATATCACTCAGCAATGAAATCTATGTCATCAGGCCCGTAGCAGCATAATGAGTGGATTCAGGTACGATGATTCTAACTGAAATAAGTCACACAGAAAAAGAAACATCATAAGATATCAGTAATACACGGAATGTAAACTTGGCTACACAGGAACTGAATTACAGAACAGAACAGGGTCTCAAATTTAGAAAACCAACTTATGCTTGCTTAAGGGTAAAGGTGAGTTGGGGTGCTGCATAAAACCAGAGATTGAAATGAGCACAGTTAATGTTCCTTAAGCCAAATATGGAATAGACAAGAGCTACTCCTTGCTCAACAAAATGGACTCAACACCGCATATTAAACGCCTAAGAATGTACCTGACTAGTAAGTATCTTAAAACCTATGGATTGCTATGTCTCTAAAAGAGAATCAAGCGTGTGTACAGGGGCATAAACGCAGCAGTGATAGGATTGGAGAGGTTCGGTGAGCAAATGAAGACCCTTTGAAGTCATATTGCATGGTACCCATTCCAAGGGTTTCAACTACCCAGGATTAAGGTATTCTTCCTTCAGCTAAAACATGCATGTGGAAGCCAGAGTATGATCAACCGTGTGAACGGGAGACGTGTTCAAATATGTCTCAGTTTTCCTACCCTGGTACTCGGGTGCAACATTCCAGATGCTTTACTAACACTCTCCCCACTTGGAGAGTCAGCGCCTTTAACCTCCTGTTTGGCCCAGTTTGCAATTTCTGTGGAAGATGAACAGGAATAGCGAGAACCAATGAGAGACTAGCTGGAGGTGTCTGGACGGGCAAATTTAACTCTCATTTCCCACCAGGAAGAGGAATTAACCAAAGGCTCAGCGTGCCGTGCCGGAACCAGATTAGGGCCTGAAGCCATCCTGCCGTGTTGCGGCCAACTCACAAGAAAGCGAGTTGAAGAAAGGAGCTCAGGGGCACTGTAATTCACAAACATGCAAAGTTATAAATGACAGCTATCGTCCAAAAATATACTGAAGTCAGGCTGCCAAGAGGACTTAAAAGCGGGGCAGAATTGCAGGAAACCGATTTCAGGAGGTAGACTGGAATTGCATTGAAAGCATAGGAAAAGAGGCAGAACGTCCACAATGATGCACTTGGCCAAAAAGGGCGTATGCGTTTTTTCCTGAATATATTCAGGAAAAAACGCATACGCCCTTTTTGGCCAACCAAGCAAGCTTACAAAGGAAATCTGCACTACAATGAAGTCTCACTTCCCCCCGGTCAAAAGGGCCATCTGAAAAAAGTGTAAAATCCAGAAAGGCAGGACAGGCCATGGAGAACAGGGAGACTTGTTATGCTGATGGGCGGGATGTAAATTGCCAACAGACACTCGGGAGAAGTGTATGGTGTTTCCTGAAACATCTAAGAAACAAAGCAACAGAGCCTAGGGCACTTCCACTTATGGTCCTATAGCTTAGGGAAATTAAAATCAAAAAGACAAAGCCACCCCAAAATTTTGGACGCCTCTGTTTACAAGAACGTCGTTTACCGTACAAGTTCAATATCACAGAAAGTGAAAAATGGATATAGAACTTGTGGTACTTACGTACAATGCAGAATCACTCAGCAATGAAATCTATGTCATCAGGCCCGTAGAAGCATAATGAGTGGATTCAGGTACGATGATTCTAACTGAAATAAGTCACACAGAAAAAGAAACATCATAAGATATCAGTAATACACGGAATGTAAACTTGGCTACACAGGAACTGAATTACAGAACAGAACAGGGTCTCAAATTTAGAAAACCAACTTATGCTTGCTTAAGGGTAAAGGTGAGTTGGGGTGCTGCATGAAACCAGAGATTGAAATGAGCACAGATAAAGTTCCTTTAGCCAAATATGGAATAGACAAGAGCTACTCCTTGCTCAACGAAATGGACTCAACACCGCATATTAAACGCCTAAGAATGTACCTGACTAGTAAGTATCTTAAAACCTATGGATTGCTATGTCTGCGAAAGAGAATCAAGCATGTGTACAGGGGCATAAACGCAGCAGTGATAGGATTGGAGAGGCTCGGTGAGCAAATGAAAACCCTTTGAAGTCATATTGCATGGTACCCATTCCACGGGTTTCAACTACCCAGGTTTAAGGTATTCTTCCTTCAGCTAAAACATGCATGTGGAACCTAGAGTATGATCAACCATGTGATCGGGAGACGTGTTCAAATATGTCTCAGTTTTCGTACCCTGGTACTCGGGTGCAACATTCCAGACGCTTTACTAACACTCTCCCGACTTGGAGAGTCAGTCCCTTTAACCTCCTGTTTGGCCCAGTTTGCAATTTCTGCGGAAGATGAACAGGAATAGCGAGAACCAATGAGAGACTAGCTGGAGGTGTCTGGACGGGCAAATTTAACTCTCATTTCCCACCAGGAAGAGGAAATAACCAAAGGCTCAGCGTGCCGTGCCGGAACCAGATTGGGCCTGAAGCCATCCTGCGGTGTTGCGGCCAGGTCACAAGAAAGCGAGTTGAAGAAAGGAGCTCAGGGGCACTGTAATTCACAAACCTGCAGAGTTATAAATGACAGCTATCGTCCAAAAATAGACTGAAGTAAGGCTGCCAAGAGGACTTGAAAGCGGGGCAGAATTGCAGGAAACCGATTTCAGGAGGTAGACTGGAATTGCATTGAAAGCATAGGAAAAGAGGCAGAACGTCCACAATGATGCACTTGGCCAAAAAGGGCGTATGCGTTTTTTCCTGAGTATATTCAGGAAAAAACGCATACGCCCTTTTTGGCCAACCAAGCAAGCTTGCAAAGGAAATCTGCACTACAATGAAGTCTCACTTCCCTCCAGTCAAAAGGGCCATCTGAAAAAAGTGTAAAATCCAGAAAGGCAGGACAGGCCATGGAGAACTGGGAGCCTTGTTATGCTGATGGGCGGGATGTAAATAGCCAACAGCCACTCGGGAGAAGTGTATAGTGTTTCCTGAAACATCTAAAAAGCAAAGCAACAGAGCCTAGGGCACTTCCACTTATGCTCCTATAGATTAGGGAAATTAAAATCAAAAAGGGACAGCCACCCCAATGTTGGGACGCCTCTGTTTACAAGAACCTCATTTACCGAACCAGTTCAATATCACAGAAAGTGAAAAATGGATAAAGAACTTGTGGTACTTACGTACAATGCAGTATCACTGAGCAATGAAATCTATGTCATCAGGCCCGTACCAGCATAATGAGTGGATTCAGGTACGATGATTCTAACTGAAATAAGTCACACAGAAAAAGAAACATCATAAGATATCACTAATACACGGAATGTAAACTTGGCTACACAGGACCTGAATTCCAAAACAAAAGAGGGTCTCAAATTGAGAAAACCAACTTATGCTTGCTTAAGGGGAAAGGTGAGTTGTGGTGCTGCATAAAACCAGAGATTGAAATGAGCACAGATAAAGTTCTTTAAGCCAAATATGGAATAGACAAGAGCTACTCCTTGCTCAACGAAATGGACTCAACACCCCATACTAAACGCCTAAGAATGTACCTCACTAGTAAGTATCTTAAAACCTATGGATTGCTATGTCTCCGAAAGAGAATCAAGCGTGTGTACAGGGGCATAAACGCAGCAGTGATAGGATTGGAGAGGTTCAGTGAGCAAAGGAATACCCTCTGAAGTCATATTGCATGGTTCCCATTCCACGGGTTTCAGCTACCCAGGTTTAAGGTATTCTTCCTTCAGCTAAAACATGCATGTGGAACCTAGAGTATGATCAACCATGTGATCGGGAGACGTGTTCAAATATGTCTCAGTTTTTGTACCCTGGTACTCGAGTGCAATATTCCAGACGCTTTACTAACACTCTCCCGACTTGGGGAGTCAGTCCCTTTAACCTCCTGTTTGGCCCAGTTTGCAATTTCTGCGGAAGATGAACAGGAATAGTGAGAACCAATGAGAGACTTGCTGGAGGTGTCTGGACGGGCAAATTTAACTGTCATTTCCCACCAGGAAGAGGAATTAACCAAAGGCTCAGCGTGCCGTGCCGGAACCAGATTAGGGCCTGAAGCCATCCTGCGGTGTTGCGGCCAGGTCACAAGAAAGCGAGTTGAAGAAAGGAGCTCAGGGGCACTGTAATTCACAAACCTGCAGAGTTATAAATGACAGCTATCGTCCAAATATATTCTGAAGTCAGGCTGCCAAGAGGACTTGAATGCGGGGCAGAATTGCAGGAAACCGATTTCAGGAGGTAGACTGGAATTGCATTGAAAGCATAGGAAAAGATGCAGAACGTCCACAATGATGCACTTGGCCAAAAAGGGCGTATGCGTTTTTTCCTGAATATATTCAGGAAAAAACGCATACACACTTTTTGGACAACCAAGCAAACTTGCAAAGGAAATCTGCACTACAATGAAGTCTCACTTCCCCCCGGTCAAAAGGGCCATCTGAAAAAAGTGTAAAATCCAGAAAGGCAGGACAGGCCATGGAGAACTGGGAGCCTTGTTATGCTGAGGGGTGGGATGTAAATTGCCAACAGACACTCGGGACAAGTGTATGGTGTTTCCTGAAACATCTAAAAAACAAAGCAACAGAGCCTAGGGCACTTCCACTTATGGTCCTATAGCTTCGGGAAATTAAAATCAAAAAGACACAGCCACCCCAAAGTTTGGGACGCCTCTGTTTACAAGAACCTCGTTTACCGTACAAGTTCAATATCACAGAAAGTGAAAAATGGATAAAGAACTTGTGGTACTTACGTACAATGCAGCATCACTCAGCAATGAAATCTATGTCATCAGGCCCATAGCAGCATAATGAGTGGATTCAGATACGATGATTCTAACTGAAATAAGTCACACAGAAAAAGAAACATCATAAGATATCACTAATACACGGGATGTAAACTTGGCTACACAGGAACTGAATTCCAAAACAGAACAGGGTCTCAAATTTAGAAAACCAACTTATGCTTGCTTAAGGGGAAAGGTGAGTTGTGGTGCTGCATAAAACCAGAGATTGAAATGAGCACAGATAAAGTTCCTTAAGCCAAATATGGAATAGACAAGAGCTACTCCTTGGTCAACGAAATGGACTCAACACTGCATATTCAACGCTTAAGAATGTACCTGACTAGTAAGTATCTTAAAACCTATGGATTGCTATGTCTCCAAAAGAGAATCAAGCGTGTGTCCAGGGGCATAAACGCAGCAGTGATAGGATTGGAGAGGTTCGGTGAGCAAATGAAGACCCTTTGAAGTCATATTGCATGGTACCCATTCCACGGGTCTCAACTCTCCAGGTTTAAGGTATTCTTCCTTCAGCTAAAACATGCATGTGGAACCCAGAGTATGATCAACCGTGTGAACGGGAGACGTGTTCAAATATGTCTCAGTTTTCCTCCCCTGGTACTCGGGTGCAACATTCCAGACACTTTACTAACACTCTCCTGACTTGGTGAGTCAGCGCCTTTAACCTCCTGTTTGGCCCAGTTTGCAATTTCTGCGGAAGATGAACAGGAATAGGGAGAACCAATGAGAGACTAGCTGGAGGTGTCTGGACGGGCAAATTTAACTCTCATTTCCCACCAGGAAGAGGAAACATCCAAAGGCTCAGTGTGCCGTTCCGGAACCAGATTAGGGCCTGAAGCCATCCTGCGGTGTTGCGGCCAGCTCAAAAGAAAGCGAGTTGAAGAATGGAGCTCAGGGGCACTGTAATTCACAAACCTGCAGAGTTATAAATGACAGCTATCGTCCAAAAATATACTGAAGTAAGGCTGCCAAGAGGACTTGAAAGCGGGGCAGAATTGCAGGAAACCGATTTCAGGAGGTAGACTGGAATTGCATTGAAAGCATCGGAAAAGAGGCAGAACGTCCAAAATGATGCACTTGGCCAAAAAGTGCGTATGCGTTTTTTCCTGAATATATTCAGGAAAAAACGCATACGCCCTTTTTGGCCAACCAAGCAAGTTTGCAAAGGAAATCTGCACTACAATGAAGTCTCACTTCCCCCCGGTCAAAAGGGCCATCTGAAAAAAGTGTAAAATCCAGAAAGGCAGGACAGGCCAAGGAGAACTGGGAACCTTGTTATGCTGATGGGCGGGATGTAAATTGCCAACAGACACTCGGGAGAAGTGTATGGTGTTTCCTGAAACATCTAAAAAACAAAGCAACAGAGCCTAGGGCACTTCCACTTATGGTCCCATAGCTTAGGGAAATTAAAATCAAAAAGACACAGCCACCCCAAAGTTTGGGACACCTCTGTTTACAAGAACCTCGTTTACCGTAGAAGTTCAATATCACAGAAAGTGAAAAATGGATAAAGAACTTGTGGTACTTACGTACAATGCAGTATCACTCAGCAATGAAATCTATGTCACCAGGCCCGTACCAGCATAATGAGTGGATTGAGGCACGATGATTCTAAGTGAAATAAGTCACACAGAAAAAGAAACATCATAAGGTATCACTAATACACCGAATGTGAACTTGGCTACACATGAACTGAATTACAAAACAGAACGGGGTCTCAAGTTTAGAAAACCAACTTATGCCTGCTTAAGGGGGAAGGTGAGTTGGGGTGCTGCATAAAAGCAGAGTTTGAAATTAGCACAGATACCGTTCCATAAGCCAAATATGTAATAGACAAGACCTACCCCTTGCTCAACAAAATGGATTCAACAATGAGGTATCACCTCACACCTGGTAGAATAGGCATCATAGAAAATCTACAAACAAAAAATGCTTGAAAGGGTGTGGAGAAAAGGAACCCTCTTCCACTATTGTTGGGAATATAAATTGATACAGTCATTATGGAGAACAATATGGAATTTCTTAAGAAACTAAGAATAGAATTACCATATGATACAGCAATCCCAGTACTGGACATATACCCAGACAAAACCATAAATCAAAAAGAGTCATTCACCGCAATGTTCATTGCATCACTATTTACAATATCGAGGTAATGGAAGCAACCTAAATGCCCACAGACAGACGAATGCATAAAGCTGTGGTACATATATAAAATGGAATATTACTAAGCCATGAAAAGGAATGAAATTGGGTCATTTGTACAGACGTCGATGGATCTAGAGACTGTCATACAGAGTGAAGTAAGTCAGAAAGAGAAAAACAAATCTTGTATATTCATGCATATATGTGGAACCTAGAAAAACTGTACAGATTAACCATTTTGCAAGGCATAAATAGAGCAACAGATGTAGACAACAAACGTATGGACAACAAGGGGGGAAAGCTGTTGGGGGGGTGGTGGTGGGAGGAGTTGAGAGACTGGGATTGGCATGTATACATTTATATGTATAAAATAGATAACCAATAAGAACCTGCTGTATAAAAATATAAAATAAAATTCAAAATTAAAAAGAAATAAAATTTAAAAAATAAAACAGAAAAAACAATTATTCCCTGCACATACATGTATTTATATGAATAAATTATTTCCATGCTTATATCTGTAAATACAAAAAAGAGGAATAAAATCTACCTTGAACCAAAAACGAAAAAGAGAAAAAAAACACAGAACCCACCAGTTACACAGAGGAAAACCGTATCAGGGCACTTGCTCCAGTTGTAAACAATTCTGAAGTTGGTCAGTGGTGGGGAATCGTCTCCCATTCAGCCAGCAGCCCCCACGCAACAAGCGTCCTCATTGCAAAGCTGGGGCACCGTGCCGAGGCATCTGTGTGTAAACGTGAGCTGAGCCCCAGGCCAGTTGCTGCTGAACTATTCCCACCCGTCCCAGGTAAAACACCTGAATATATACAAGGACTTGAAAGCCTAGAGGAAGGGCCATAGAGCCACACGAGTGACAGCATGCCGGCCGACTTGGTGCCTGCAGGCCAGCCAGGATGGTCCTGGCCCTGGGTGCTCTTCTGGAAGATTTCCATTTCCCTGCCTGAGATACCCGTCCTGTCCCTGCCCCCACTGCTTTTTTCCTTCCTCACCTCTGCCCAGGGAGAAATTCCAGCAGCAGGTATGGGTGACACATCCTCTTCTTTAGCAGGTGGCAGCCTGGCAACTGCTGCAGAAAGTCCAGCAGAGCCCCACTCACACTGGGCCACCCACAAAGCCGTGGCCTCTCACTCCCTCCCACCAGCCCAGCCCCGAGACTGCTGACAGGGCAGAGAAAATGGCGTCAGGCACGGCTGCAGGGGCTCTTGCTGCCTGGAGTGGTATTTATATTGATATCAACCCAGGCACACCTGGGGAGGGCTGGCCGGCACGGTAAGGCTGCCCAGGTCAGCCAATCATCACCCCTCAGGGGCTCACAGTTGCAGAAATTGGAACTTGCTGAACCGGCCAGGTCCAAGGAACAGGTGTGGGCTCCTGAGAGTCAGGATAGACAAGGGGCTGCAGCTTTGGCTTGTTTTCTAATCATTTTATCTGGCCCATGAGTGGGAGACAACTTCAAGAAAACCCTCTCCTAATGAGAGGAACCCAGGAGTCAGGGAGAGGAGGGGTGGGTGGTGGTTGGAGACAGAGGCCTGGTGCCCCGGGTGCAGTGGAAGTCTCTGGAAGACCAGGTGGAGGGAGGCCTCACGGAGTGATGCCCAGGGTCACAGACCTGTCGGAGCTGCTGTTTGTTAGTTCAAGTCCTGCTCTGAGGTGCTCTGTGTCAGCTCTGAGCGACAGGTGAGCTGGGGGTGCTCTGCAATGAGGGCTATGTGCACGGTTCCTGTGTGCCCAGCCCTGCCACGGTACCTGCAAGGGTAGCTCTGTATCCTGGGAGGGGCCTGACCACGAGAGCCCCGTGGGCTGGGGTGGGGGTGGGGTACCTGCCCAGGTGAGCTCCATATTCTGGGATTGGTCTGACCACGAGAGCCCCATGGGCTGCTGGGGACCTGGTAAAGGATGTCAGGACAGTCAGTGAAGCCACCGAGGATATACCTCCAGTTGCTCCTAATTCCTACACCCTGCTGGTCATTCTACCAACCACCAGGACATGGTATTCTGTATTAGTCTTCAATGATGCCTTCTTTTGTATTCCATTAGTCCCAGAGTCACAAGAAATTTTGGCTTGTGAGTGGCAGGACTCAACATACAACTAAAACAATACTTCCGGGCCGTTCGGCCCCAAGGGTGCAAAAATTCCCACACCATCTTTGGGGAAAGCTTAGCTAAAGACCTAAAAGTTCTACCTCTGGAAAAGGAAACCCTCCTTCAATATGCAGACGACATTCTGATCGCCAGCCCTACTAAGGAGGCCTCTGAACTACCAAACCAATAAAGGATAGAAGTTGTCCAAGAAAAAGCTCAAATATCACAGACTGCAGTGACCTGCCTGGGCTTCATTCTCACAGAAGGTCAGAGAAGCCCATCCCAGGAAAGGGAAGAAACCATTTTCAGCCTTACCCCTTTCTAAAACTAGAAGACAGCTTAGGGGTTCCTGGGGAGGCCAGGGTTTGCTGCTTCTGGATCCCTAACTACAGTCTACTAGCTGGGCCTCTATATGAAACACTGAAAGGAAAAGATGATGATCCTTTTGAATAGAATCCAGAAGTGGCCTTTCAAGAATGGAAAGAGCAGTCAATTCAGACCCTTGCCCTGGAACTCCCTAATTTAGCTAAACCCTTTGACCTTTACATTCCCGGTGAAAGGTGAATCGCCATTGGAGAATTAGTGTAAAAACTGGGACCACTTGAAATGGAACAATGCAAGAATGCCATCCAGGTAGGATAAACTACGGTCACCAAGGGGCTTGGCCCACTGCCACATCTGGCCAAGATACTGGCGGTATCTAAAAACCTGGAAATCAGCAGCCCAAAAGGCCACCTCCCTCCTAAGGGAAAAGGACCCCACGTGGTGATCCTAACCACCAACCATGCCCTGAAGTTGCAGGGTTCGCTCCGTGGGCACACCGACCTCGAGTGAGGAGGCCCTCCAACTCCAACATCCAGAGAGATAACCGGGGGCAACAGGGCACCATGACGACTCGTGTGAACATCACTTGACCTGGAGTTTCTCTCATAAAACAACAAGAGTGTGTCCGAAAAGAGTAGACTACTGCTTGCAGGACTTACTGCACCCAGAGGGGAGCTAATAATCTTGGCGGGGGAACCGTATATCACACTGTCACCATAGAAAAGCCTACAGACACCGTGATGATGGTGGCCAATAAGACCGGCTGGACTCCTGTTTACTTCAAAAGGCTGTTGACTCAGTGGCCATCATGGTCCTTGATCACCACTGACCCTGGACTGTCTGGGAGTTGAGCGGGCAGGGCTCTGACACCTGGTGCTGTTTGTACGTTAATTCAGGGGCCTAATTGAAGAAAGTGCAGACTACTGGTCAGAGCATCTAGGCTGGCAGAAACGGTCAGCCTAAGGTGGCCGAACAAATGTGGGGCGGGGTGAAACCGGCCCCCACAGCGTCTCTGCACATCTCTTTCCTGGACCCTTAAAGGTCATTAGAATCTATAACACTTCCAATGCTGGTGCTCAGGTGGACGAGCAGGGAGGCAGGGGTCCTGGGGACAATCAACGTCACCGGGAGGCTGCTGGGGAGAAGCTCTGACCCTCGCCCCAGGGTATGAGGGCTCCCAACTCAGCACTCAGCAGTTACAGAAGAAGGGTCTGCACCCTCAGCACTCCAAGAATGAGGAACGGGACAAAAGGCAGAGGAGGGCTTTGTCCCCAGCAAAGCCCATTAAAAATCCCTGGGAGATAAAAATAGAATCTGGGCAATAAAGTCAAGTCTAATCTTTTTTATCCTTTGTGCTTTGTCTAATTTCACGTGCTCCTAGGGTCCCGCATGCAGAGGTTCCACACCCGGCACTTCAGACCAGATTTCCTAGTGCAGAATGGCTGGGTCGACACCTCAGCTCCTGGGGCCCAGTGCAGACTCCACGATATAGAGCCTGAGCTACAGCCAACCCGGCCCTCGAGAGCTCCGCCCCCTCCCTCCCACTGACTCTGACAGGATCTCTACACAGCAGCCCAGCCCACAGCCCACGGGGTAGTGCATGCTCTCACCTCTCCATTCTCTGATCAAAATATAAAGTTTCCTTTGCTTGTGAACCAAACTCAGTCTCGATCTGTTGGCCCCAATGACACTGGGCAGGGGGACACTTGTTGGGGTCCACTCTGGAGGATCAGTAACAGAAATTGAGACTATTGTAACCTCAATGAACAGATGTGTGAGCCAAACTGTAGTTAACATAGAACAGTGTATAAGGCTCGGGTAAAATAAGATGTTTCTAACACTTCCATTTGATATTTCCATCACTTTTTATAAGCAAGTTCAGTGAAAAGGTTTGTCTTATTTGTCAGGTCAATATTAGAGAAATGAAGTGATTTCTTTCCAAGGATGTACATCTAATAATCTTGGTTAAAGCTTCAATCTTGTTTTAAATGCTTTTCCATTGAAAATGATACCTCTCTTTCAGCTCCCCCATTTCTGAGAAGTATAAAATCTTATAATTTATTATTACCAAAGGGGAAAGGTGGGAGGAGGGATAAATTAACAGTTTGGGATTAACACATACACACTGCTATGTATAAAATAGATCATCAACAAGGAACTACTGTATAGCACAGGGAACTACACTCAACATTTTGCAATAACCTATAAGGGGAAATAATCTGAAAAAGAATAGATATTTTTATTGACATCATCTATCAATGACAGTTAAAGTGTAACCTAAGGGAAGCTGGTGGTGAGTGCTTCTGACCCTGAAGACTTCAATCATCTAAAGTTTGGACTCTGCCTACTTCCCAAGGCCCTTAATGAACATATGTGTAGCCGTAGCTTAAAAAATTCCCCAGTTTGGGTTTCGGGGAGACACTGATTTTGAAAAAGTCCTGGTGTTCTCCTTACATGAATGGGACTCTTCCTACTGCTAAAACATGTCTGTCACACCCAGAGGATGGTATACCGTCTGATCGGGAAGAGTTTGGAAAAGGCATCTCATCTCCTCATCTCCTGGTGCTCGGGTTCACCCCTCCAGCGTCTTTACTAACAGTCTCCCCACTTGGAGATGTCAGCACTGTCAACATCCTGTTGCGTACAGTTTGGAATTTGTCCAGAGGATGAAGCGGAAGGATGAGGAACAATGAGCGACAAGTCCTAGGTGTTCAGACAGGCACATGTCACTCTAATTTCCAATCAGGAAGACGAATTGACCAAAGGCTAGGGTTGCCCATGGAAACAGTATAGGGCTTGAGGAAATCCCGCTGCTTTGTGGCCAGTTCCCATAAACACAAGTTGAACAATGGAACTCAGGGGCAGTAAAATTCACAAAACTGCAGAGTTGAAAATATCCATCACTGAAAAATGTCTTGAGGAAAGTCAGAGAAAAGGACTTGTAAGCAAGGGAGAATGGCAGGAAGGGGATTTGAGGAGGTAGAAAGGACTCGCCATTAAGCACAAGAAAAGGAGCTGAACATTGCCAACATTGCAGTTGGCCAAAAAGGGTGTATGCGTTTTTTTCTGTATATATTCAAGAAAAGGGCATACACTTTTTTAGCCAACCAAACAGGTGGGCACTGGAAGTCAATACTACAAAAGATATCACTTCGCATCAGTCAGAAGAGCCATCCTCATAAAGCGTAAACAACAGAAATGCAGGACAGGGCAACGAGAAGAGGGAGCCCTGTGAGACTTATAGTGGAAATGTATATTGCCAACGGCCATTCTGGAGAAGTGTATTGTGTTTACTAAAGCATCTAAAAAATGAGCTACAGAGCATAGGGCACTTGCACTCATGGGCGTATATCTTGGGAAAAACAAAAATCGAGAGGACACAGGCACCCCAATGTTTACCCCCTCTCTGTTTAAAAGATCCTCGACTAGGATATAACTTAAATGTCTCTGGAGGGAAAAAATGGATAGAGATGTGGTACTTAGGTAGAGTGGAATATTATTCAGCCTGGAAGTCAATGAAATATGGCCAGTTGTAACAACTCCGGAGGAGTTACGTATGATCATTCTAAGTGACAGAATTCAAAAAGAAAAAGACACATATCATAAGATATCACTTAAAGGTGGAATCCAAAATGGCTACACATGAAATAAATTACAAAACAAAAACATAGTCAAATATGTAGAAAACACGCATAAGGCTGCTAAACGGGAAAGGTGGGGAGGGGTGAGGCATCATCCAGGAGGTTGAAATTACCAAAGATACCATTCCAAATACCAAACTGATAATCAACAAGGCCTACACGGTAGCTAAAAGAACTGCACTCAGCACACTCAAGTCACCGGAAAAGAATATATACGACTGGTAAGAATCTGAAAAAGAATTTATTGATGTCTCTCTGTACGTGAATCAAGTGGATGTACAGCAGCAAGAAACAGAGCTTTGAAAATCAGCTGTAACCAATATAGTAATAAATTGAAAAAAATAAACGACAGAGAGACAGAGAAAACCTCTTACAACTTTTCCTCAGGGACGGTGATGCAACATGGATTGAACACATCTAGACCCACAGCAGGATGAGACATAAGGCTGGAAACTGTTTGCGCTAAGAGAAATGTGAGGTTGGGTGAGGAAATGCACACCCTTTAAAGTAATACTACCTGGTACCCATTCAATGGGTCCCAAATCTGCAGGTTCAAGGGATCTTCCTATAGCTAAAACATGCATGGAAAACCCAGAGGACTGTACACCATGTGATCGGGAGATGTGTCTAAAATGCACCTCATTTATCCTCTCCTGGTGCTCCTGTTCACCATTCCAGCCACGCTACTTAGAATCTCCCCACTTGGAGAATCAACACATTTCAACTTCTGTTTCACACATTTTGCAAATTGTGAGGAGGATGAACGGGAAGAGGGGGAACCAATGAGAGAATAGTTGTAGGGGTTTGGACAGGCACATATCACTCTAATTTCCCATTAAGAATAAGAATTAAAGAAAGGCTCAGCCTGCCTCGCCGGAGCCAAAATAGGGCCTGAAGCAATCCTGCGGGTTTGAGGCCAGCTCACAAAAGAACAACTTAAAAAATGGAGCTCAGGGTCACTGCAATTCACAAACCTGCAGAGTTATAAATGAAAACTACCGTCCAAAAATATGTTGAGGTAAGGCAAAGAAGAGGATCTGAATGCAAGACAGAATTGCAAGAAACAGATTTCAAGAGATAGATTGGACTCGTCTTTAACGCACATGAAAAGCGGCAGAATTTCGACAATGATGCAGTTGGCCCAAAAGGGCGTATGCGTTTTTTCCTGATTATATCCAGGAAAAAACGCATACGCACTTTATGGGCAACGAAGCAAGCAAGCAATGCAAATGTGCACAACAAAGAAGTCTCACTTCCCACCGGTCAAAAGGGCCATCCTAAAAAATTGTAAAAACCAGAAATGCAGGACAGGCCATGGAGAACAGGGAGCCTTTATACGCTGATGGGCAGTGTGTGAACTGCCGAGAGCCACTCTGGAGAAGTGTATGGTGGTTCCTAAATCATCTAAAAAACAGAGCTACAGAGCATAGGACACTTCCAATCATGGGAGTATATCTAGGGAAGTCTAAAAATCAACAAGACACAAGCACACCACAGTTTAGGGCTACTCTGTTTACAAGAACCTCAAATTCAGTACACCTTAAATATCCCAGGAAAGAGAACAATGGATAAAGAAGATGTGGTACGTATGTACAATGGAATATCTCTTCACCATGAAATCAATGTAATAAGGCTAGTAGAAGGATAAAGAGTGGATTTAGGTCCGATAATACTACTTGAAATAAGTCAAACAGAAAAAGAAACATATCATAAGATATCACTTATAGAGGGAGGGTAAATATGGCTGCACAAGAAATGAATTACAGAACAGAACAGTGTCTCACATTTAGAAAACACACTTATGTCAGCTTAAGGGGAAAGGAGAGGTGGGGTGCTGCATAAAACCAGAGATTGAAATGAGCACAGATAAAGTTCCTTAAGCCAAATATGGAATAGACAAGAGCTACTCCTTGCTCAACGAAATGGACTCAACACCGCATATTAAACGCCTAAGAATGTACCTGACTAGTAAGTAACTTAAAACCTATGGATTGCTATGTCTCTGAAAGGGAATCAAGCATGTGTACAGGGGCATAAACACAGCAGTGATAGGATTGGAGAGGTTCGGTGAGCAAATGAAGACCCTTTGAAGTCATATTGCATGGTACCCATTCCACGCGTTTCAACTACCGAGTTTTATGGTATTCTTCCTTCAGCTAAAACATGCATGTGGAACCTAGAGTATGATCAACCATGTGATCGGGAGACGTGTTCAAATATGTCTCAGTTTTCGTACCCTGGTACTCGGGTGCAACATTCCAGACGCTTTACTAACACTCTCCCGACTTGGAGAGTCAGTCCCTTTAACCTCCTGTTTGGCCCAGTTTGCAAATTCTGCGGAAGGTGAACAGGAATAGGGAGAACCAATGAGAGACTAGCTGGAGGTGTCTGGTCGGGCAAATTTAACTCTCATTTCCCACCAGGAAGAGGAATTAACCAAAGGCTCAGCGTGCCGTGCCGGAACCAGATTAGGGCCTGAAGCCATCCTGCGGTGTTGCGGCCAGGTCACAAGAAAGCGAGTTGAAGAAAGGAGCTCAGGGGCACTGTAATTCACAAACCTGCAGAGTTATAAATGACAGCTATCGTCCAAAAATATACTGAAGTAAGGCTGCCAAGAGGACTTGAAAGCGGGGCAGAATTGCAGGAAACCAATTTCAGGAGGTAGACTGGAATTGCATTGAAAGCATAGGAAAAGAGGCAGAACGTCCACAATGATGCACTTGGCCAAAAACGGCGTATGCGTTTTTTCCTGAATATATTCAGGAAAAAACGCATACGCCCTTTTTGGCCAACCAAGCAAGCTTGCAAAGGAAATCTGCACTACAATGAAGTCTCACTTCCCCCCGGTCAAAAGGGCCATCTGAAAAAAGTGTAAAATCCAGAAAGGCAGGACAGGCCATGGAGAACTGGGAGCCTTGTTATGCTGATGGGCGGGATGTAAATTGCCAACAGACACTCGGGAGAAGTGTATGGTGTTTCCTGAAACATCTAAAAAACAAAGCAACAGAGCCTAGGGCACTTCCACTTATGGTCCTATAGCTTAGGGAAATTAAAATCAAAAAGACACAGCCACCCCAAAGTTTGGGACGCCTCTGTTTACAAGAACCTCGTTTACCGTACAAGTTCAATATCACAGAAAGTGAAAAATGGATAAAGAAGTTGTGGTACTCACGTACAATGCAGTATCACTCAGTAATGAAATCTATGTCATCAGGCCCGTAGCAGCATAATGAGTGGATTCAGGTACGATGATTCTAACTAAAATAAGTCACACAGAGACAGAAACATCATAATATATCACTAACACACGGAATGTAAACCTGGCTACACAAGAACTGAATTACAGAACAGAACAGGGTCTCAAATTTAGAAAGCCAACTTATGCTTGCTTAAGGGGAAAGGTGAGTTGGGGTGCTGCATAAAACCAGAGATTGAAATGAGCACAGATAAAGTTCCTTAAGCCAAATATGGAATAGACAAGAGCTACTCCTTGCTCAACGAAATGGACTCAACACCGCATATTAAACGCCTAAGAATGTACCTGACTAGTAAGTATCTTAAAACCTATGGATTGCTATGTCTCCAAAAGAGAATCAACCATGTGTACAGGGGCATAAACGCAGCAGTGATAGGATTGGTGAGGTTCGGTGAGCAAATGAAGACCCTTTGAAGTCATATTGCATGGTAACCATTACACGGGTCTCAACTCTCCAGGTTTAAGGTATTCTTCCTTCAGCTAAAACATGCATGTGGAACCCAGAGTATGATCAACCGTGTGATCGGGAGACGTGTTCAAATATGTCTCAGTTTTCCTCCCCTGGTACTCGGGTGCAACCTTCCAGACGCTTTACTAACACTCTCCCCACTTGGAGAGTCAGCGCCTTTAACCTCCTGTTTGGCCCACTTTGCAATTTCTGCGGAAGATGAACAGGAATGGGGAGAACCAATGAGAGACTAGCTGGAGGTGTCTGGACGGGCAAATTTAACTCTCATTTCCCAGCAGAAAGAGGAATTAACCAAAGGCTCAGCGTGCCGTGCCGGAACCAGATTAGGGCCTGCAGCCATCCTGCGGTGTTTCGGGCAGCTCAAAAGAAAGCGAGTTGAAGAAAGGAGCTCAGGGGCACTGTAATTCACAAACGTGCAGAGTTATAAATGACAGCTATCGTCCAAAAATATACTGAAGTCAGGCTGCCAAGAGGACTTGAAAGCGGGGCAGAATTGCAGGAAACCGATTTCAGGAGGTAGACTGGAATTGCATTGAAAGCATAGGAAAAGACGCAGAACGTCCACAATGATGCACTTGGCCAAAAAGGGCGTATGCGTTTTTTCCTGAATATATTCAGGAAAAAACGCATACGCCCTTTTTGGCCAACCAAGCAAGCTTGCAAAGGAAATCTGCACTACAATGAAGTCTCAATTCCCCCCGGTCAAAAGGGCCATCTGAAAAAAGTGTAAAATCCAGAAAGGCAGGACAGGCCATGGAGAACTGGGAGCCTTGTTATGCTGATGGGCGGGATGTAAATTGCCAACAGACACTCGGGACAAGTGTATGGTGTTTCCTGAAACATCTAAAAAACAAAGCAACAGAGCCTAGGGCACTTCCACTTATGGTCCTATAGCTTAGGGAAATTAAAATCAAAAAGACCCAGCCACCGCAAAATTTGGAACGGCTCTGTTTACAAGGACCTCGTTTACGGTACAAGTTCAATATCGCAGAAATTGAAAAATGGATAAAGAAGTTGTGCTATTTACGTACAATGCAATATCACTTAGCAATGAAATCTATGTCATCAGGCCCGTAGCAGCACAATGAGTGGATTCAGGTATGGTGATTCTAACTGAAATAAGTCACACAGAAAAAGAAACATCATAAGATATCAGTAATACACGGAATGTAAACTTGGCTACAGAGGAACTGAATTACAAAACAGAACTGGGTCTCAAATTTAGAAAACCACCTTATGCTTGCTTAAGGTGAAAGGTGAGTTGGGGTGCTGCATAAAACCAGAGATTGAAATGAGCACAGATAAAGTTCCTTAAGCCAAATATGGAATAGACAAGAGCTACTCCTTGCTCAACGAAATGGACTCAACACCCCATATTAAACACCTAAGAATGTACATGACTAATAAGTATCTTAAAACCTAGTGGTTGCTATGTCTCCGAAAGAGAATCCAGCGTGTGTACTGGGGCATAAATGCACTAGTGATATAATTGGAGAGGTTCGGTGAGCAAATGAAGACCCTTTGAAGTCATATTGCATGGTACCCATTCCACGGGTCTCAACTCTCCAGGTTTAAGGTATTCTTCCTTTGGCTAAAACATACATGTGGAACCCAGAGTATGATCAAGCATGTGAACGGGAGACGTGTTCAAATATGTCTCAGTTTTCCTCCCCTGGTACTCGGGTGCAACATTCCAGATGCTTTACTAACACTCTCCCCACTTGGAGAGTCAGCGCCTTTAACCTCCTGTTTGGCCCAGTTTGCAATTTCTGCGGAAGATGAACAGGAATAGGGAGAACCAATGAGAGACTAGCTGGAGGTGTCTGGACGGGCAAATTTAACTCTCATTTCCCACCAGGAAGAGGAAATAACCAAAGGCTCAGCGTGCCGTGCCGGAACCAGATTAGGGCCTGAAGCCATCCTGCGGTGTTGCGGCCAGCTCAAAAGAAAGCGAGTTGAAGAAAGGAGCTCAGGGGCACTGTAATTCACAAACATGCAGAGTTATAAATGACAGCTATCGTCCAAAAATATACTGAAGTAAGGCTGCCAAGAGGACTTGAAAGCGGGGCAGAATTGCAGGAAACCGATTTCAGGAGGTAGACTGGAATTGTACTGAAAGCATAGGAAAATAGGCAGAACATCCACAATGATACACTTGGCCAAAAACGGCGTATGCGTTTTTTCCTGAATACATTCAGGAAAAAACGCATACGTCCTTTTTGGCCAACCAAGCAAGCTTGCAAAGGAAATCTGCACTACAATGAAGTCTCACTTCCCCCCAGTCAAAAGGGCCATCTGAAAAAAGTGTAAAATCCAGAAAGTCAGGACAGGCCATGTAGAACTGGGAGCCTTGTTATGCTGATGGGCGGGATGTAAATTGCCAACAGACACTCGGGACAAGTGTATGGTGTTTCCTGAAACATCTAGAAAACAAAGCAACAGAGCCTAGAGCACTTCCACTTATGGTCCTATAGCTTAGGGAAATTAAAATCAAAAAGACACAGCCACCCCAAACTTTGGGACGCCTCTGTTTACAAGAACCTCATTTACCGTACAAGTTCAATATCACAGAAAGTGAAAAATGGATAAAGAACTTGTGGTACTTATGTACAATGCAGTATCACTCAGCAATGAAATCTATGTCATCAGGCCCGTAGCAGCACAATGAGTGGATTCAGGTATGATGATTCTAACTGAAATAAGTCACACAGAAAAAGAAACATCATAAGATATCACTAACACACGGAATGTAAACTTGGCTACACAGGAACTGAATTCCAAAACAGAACAGGGTCTCAAATTTAGAAAACCAACTTATGCTTGCTTAAGGGTAAAGGTGAGTCGGGGTGCTGCATGAAACCAGAGATTGAAATGAGCACAGATAAAGTTCCTTAAGTCAAATATGGAATAGACTAGAGCTACTCCTTGCTCAACGAAATGGACTCAACACCGCATATTAAACGCCTAAGAATGTACCTGACTAGTAAGTATCTTAAAACCTATGGATTGCTATGTCTCCGAAAGAGAATCAAGCATGTGTACAGGGGCATAAACGCAGCAGTGATAGGATTGGAGAGGTTCGGTGAGCAAATGAAGACCCTTTGAAGTCATATTGCATGGTACCCATTCCACGGGTTTCAACTACCCAGGTTTAAGGTTTTCTTCCTTCAGCTAAAACATGTATGTGGAACCCAGAGTATGATCAACCATGTGATCGGGAGACGTGTTCAAATATGTCTCAGTTTTCGTACCCTAGTACTCAGGTGCAACATTCCAGACGCTTTACTAACACTCTCCCGACTTGGAGAGTCAGTCCCTTTAACCTCCTGTTTGGCCCAGTTTGCAATTTCTGCAGAAGATGAACAGGAATAGGGAGAACCAATGAGAGACTAGCTGGAGGTGTCTGGACGGGCAAATTTAACTCTCATTTCCCACCAGGAAGAGGAAATAACCAAAGGCTCAGCGTGCCGTGCCGGAACCAGATTAGGGCCTGAAGCCATCCTGCCGTGTTGCGGCCAGCTCACAAGAAAGCGAGTTGAAGAAAGGAGCTCAGGGGCACTGTAATTCACAAACATGCAGAGTTATAAATGACAGCTATCGTCCAAAAATATACTGAATTAAGGCTGCCAAGAGGACTTGAAAGCGGGGCAGAATTGCAGGAAACCGATTTCAGGAGGTAGACTGGAATTGCATTGAAAGCATAGGAAAAGAGGCAGTGCGTCCACAATGATGCACTTGGCCAAAAAGGGCGTATGCGTTTTTTCCTGAATATATTCAGGAAAAAACGCATACGCCCTTTTTGGCCAACCAAGCAAGCTTGCAAAGGAAATCTGCACTACCATGAAGTCTCACTTCCCCCCGGTCAAACGGGCCATCTGAAAAAAGTGTAAAATCCAGAAAGGCAGTACAGGCCATGGAGAACTGGGAGCCTTGTTATGCTGATGGGCGGGATGTAAATTGCCAACAGAAACTTGGGAGAAGTGCATGGTGTTTCCTGAAACATCTAAAAAACAAAGCAACAGAGCCTAGGGCACTTCCACTTATGTTCCTATAGCTTAGGGAAATTAAAATCAAAAAGACACAGCCACCCCAAAGTTTGGGACGCCTCTGTTTACAAGAACCTCGTTTACCGTACAAGTTCAATATCACAGAAAGTGAAAAATGGATAAAGAACTTGTGGTACTTACGTACAATACAGTATCACTCAGCAATGAAATCTATGTCATCAGGCCCTTAGCAGCACAATGAGTGGATTCAGGTATGCTGATTCTAACTGAAATAAGTCACACAGAAAAAGAAACATCATAAGATATCAGTAATACACGGAATGTAAACTTGGCTACACGGGAACTGAATTACAGAACAGAACAGGTTCTCAAATTTAGAAAACCAACTTACGCTTGCTTAAGGGTAAAGGTGAGTTGGGGTGCTGCATAAAACCAGAGATTGAAATGAGCACAGATAAAGTTCCTTAAGCCAAATATGGAATAGACAAGAGCTACTCCTTGCTCAACGAAATGGACTCAACACCCCATATTAAACGCCTAAGAATGTACCTGTCTAGTAAGTATCTTAAAACATATGGATTGCTATGTTTCCGAAAGTGAATCAAGCATGTGTACAGGGGCATAAACGCAGCAGTGATAGGATTGGAGAGGTTCGGTGAGCAAATGAAGACCCTTTGAAGTCATACTGCATGGTACCCATTCCACGGGTCTCAACTCTCCAGGTTTAAGGTATTCTTCCTTCAGCTAAAACATGCATGTGGAACCCAGAGTATGATCAACCGTGTGAACGGGAGACGTGTTCAAATATGTCTCAGTTTTCCTCCCCTGGTACTCGGGTGCAACATTCCAGACGCTTTACTAACACTCTCCCCACTTGGAGAGTCAGCGCCTTTAACCTCCTGTTTGGCCCAGTTTGCAATTTCTGCGGAAGATGAACAGGAATAGGGAGAACCAATGAGAGACTAGCTGGAGGTGTCTGGAAGGGCAAATTTAACTCTCATTTCCCACCAGGAAGAGGAAATAACCAAAGGCTCAGCGTGCCGTGCTGGAACCAGATTAGGGCCTGAAGCCATCCTGCAGTGTTGCGTCCAGCTCAAAAGAAAGCGAGTTGAAGAAAGGAGCTCAGGGGCACTGTAATTCACAAACCTGCAGAGTTATAAATGACAGCTATCGTCCAAAAATATACTGAAGTAAGGCTGCCAAGAGGACTTGAAAGCGGGGCAGAATTGCAGGAAACCGATTTCAAGAGGTAGACTGGAATTGCATTGAAAGCATAGGAAAAGAGGCAGAACGTCCACAATGACGCACTTGGCCAAAAAGGGCGTATGCGTTTTTTCCTGAATATATTCAGGAAAAAACGCATACGCCGTTTTTGGCCAACCAAGCAAGCTTGCAAAGGAAATCTGCACTACAATGAAGTCTCACTTCCCCCAAGTCAAAAGGGCCATCTGAATAAAGTGTAAAATCCAGAAAGGCAGGACAGGCCATGGAGAACTGGGAGCCTTGTTATGCTGATGGGCGGGATGTAAATTGCCAACAGACACTCGGGAGAAGTGTATGGTGTTTCCTGAAACATCTAAAAAACAAAGCAACAGAGCCTAGGGCACTTCCACTTATGGTCCTAGAGCTTAGGGAAATTAAAATCAAAAAGACACAGCCACCCCAAAGTTTGGGACGCCTCTGTTTACAAGGACCTCGTTTACCCTACAAGTTCAATATCACAGAAAGTGAAAAATGGATAAAGAACTTGTTGTACTTACGTACAATGCAGTATCACTCAGCAATGAAATCTATGTCATCAGGCCCGTAGCAGCATAATGAGTGGATTCAGGTATGGTGATTCTAACTGAAATAAGTCACACAGAAAAAGAAACATCATAAGATATCACTAATACACGGAATGTAAACTGGGCTGCACAGGAACTGAATTCCAAAACAGAATAGGGTCTCAAATTTAGAAAACCAACTTATGCTTGCTTAAGGGTAAAGGTGAGTTGGGGTGCTGCATAAAACCAGAGATTGAAATGAGCACAGATAAAGTTCCTTAAGCCAAATATGGAATAGACAAGAGCTACTCCTTGCTCAACGAAATGGACTCAACACCCCATATTAAACGCCTAAGAATGTACCTGACTAGTAAGTATCTTAAAACCTATGGACTGCTATGTCTCCGAAAGAGAATCAAGCGTGTGTACAGGGGCATAAACGCAGCAGTGATAGGATTGGAGAGGTTCGGTGGGTAAATGAAGACCCTTTGAAGTCATATTGCATGGTACCCACTACACGGGTCTCAACTCTCCAGGTTTCAGGTATTCTTCCTTCAGCTAAAACATGCATGTGGAACCCAGAGTATGATCAACCGTGTGAACGGGAGACGTGTTCAAATATGTCTCAGTTTTCCTCCCCTGGTACTCGGGTGCAACATTCCAGACACTTTACTAACACTCTCCCCACTTGGAGAGTCAGCGCCTTTAACCTCCTGTTTGGCCCAGTTTGCAATTTCTGCGGAAGATGAACAGGAATAGCGAGAACCAATGAGAGACTAGCTGGAGGTGTCTGGACGGGCAAATTTAACTCTCATTTCCCACCAGGAAGAGGAATTAACCAAAGGCTCAGCATGCCGTGCCGGAACCAGATTAGGGCCTGAAGCCATGTTGCGGTGTTGCGGCCAGCTCACAAGAAAGCGAGTTGAAGAAAGGAGCTCAGGGGCACTGTAATTCACAGACCTGTAGAGTTATAAATGACAGCTATCGTCCAAAAATATACTGAAGTAAGGCTGCCAAGAGGACTTGAAAGCGGGGCAGAATTGCAGGAAACCGATTTCAGGAGGTAGACTGGAATTGCATTGAAAGCATAGGAAAAGAGGCAGAACGTCCACAATGATGCACTTGGCCAAAAAGGGCATATGAGTTTTTTCCTGAATATATTCAGGTAAAAACGCATAGGCCCTTTTTGGCCAACCAAGCAAGCTTGCAAAGGAAATCTGCACTACAATGAAGTCTCACTTCCCCATGGTCAAAAGGGCCATCTGAATAAAGTGTAAAATCCAGAAAGGCAGGACAGGCCATGGAAAACTGGGAGCCTTGTTATGCTGATGGGCGGGATGTAAATTGCCAACAGACACTCGGGAGAAGTGTATGGTGTTTCCTGAAACATCTAAAAAACAAAGCAACAGAGCCTAGGGCACTTCCACTTATGGTCCTAGAGCTTAGGGAAATTAAAATCAAAAAGACACAGCCACCCCAAAGTTTGGGACGCCTCTGTTTACAAGAACCTCGTTTACCATACAAGTTCAATATCACAGAAAGTGAAAAATGGAGAAAGAACTTGTGGTACTTACGTACAATGCAGTATCACTCAGCAATGAAATCTATGTCATCAGGCCCTTAGCAGCACAATGAGTGGATTCAGGTATGATGATTCTAACTGAAATAAGTCACACAGAAAAAGAAACATCATAAGATATCAGTAATACACGGAATGTAAACTTGGCTACACGGGAACTGAATTACAGAACAGAACAGGTTCTCAAATTTAGAAAACCAACTTACGCTTGCTTAAGGGTAAAGGTGAGTTGGGGTGCTGCATAAAACCAGAGATTGAAATGAGCACAGATAATGTTCCTTAAGCCAAATATGGAATAGACAAGAGCTACTCCTTGCTCAACGAAATGGACTCAACACCCCATATTAAACGCCTAAGAATGTACCTGACTAGTAAGTATCTTAAAACCTATGGACTGCTATGTCTCCAAAAGAGAATCAAGCGTGTGTACAGGGGCATAAACGCAGCAGTGATAGGATTGGAGAGGTTCGGTGAGTAAATGAAGACCCTTTGAAGTCATATTGCATGGTACCCACTACACGGGTCTCAACTCTCCAGGTTTCAGGTATTCTTCCTTCAGCTAAAACATGCATGTGGAACCCAGAGTATGATCAACCGTGTGAACGGGAGACGTGTTCAAATATGTCTCAGTTTTCCTCCCCTGGTACTCGGGTGCAACATTCCAGACACTTTACTAACACTCTCCCCACTTGGAGAGTCAGCGCCTTTAACCTCCTGTTTGGCCCAGTTTGCAATTTCTGCGGAAGATGAACAGGAATAGCGAGAACCAATGAGAGACTAGCTGGAGGTGTCTGGACGGGCAAATTTAACTCTCATTTCCCACCAGGAAGAGGAATTAACCAAAGGCTCAGCATGCCGTGCCGGAACCAGATTAGGGCCTGAAGCCATGTTGCGGTGTTGCGGCCAGCTCACAAGAAAGCGAGTTGAAGAAAGGAGCTCAGGGGCACTGTAATTCACAGACCTGTAGAGTTATAAATGACAGCTATCGTCCAAAAATATACTGAAGTAAGGCTGCCAAGAGGACTTGAAAGCGGGGCAGAATTGCAGGAAACCGATTTCAGGAGGTAGACTGGAATTGCATTGAAAGCATAGGAAAAGAGGCAGAACGTCCACAATGATGCACTTGGCCAAAAAGGGCGTATGCGTTTTTTCCTGAATATATTCAGGTAAAAACGCATACGCCCGTTTTGGCCAACCAAGCAAGCTTGCAAAGGAAATCTGCACTACAATGAAGTCTCACTTCCCCATGGTCAAAAGGGCCATCTGAATAAAGTGTAAAATCCAGAAAGCTAGGACAGGCCATGGAAAACTGGGAGCCTTGTTATGCTGATGGGCGGGATGTAAATTGCCAACAGACACTCGGGAGAAGTGTATGGTGTTTCCTGAAACATCTAAAAAACAAAGCAACAGAGCCTAGGGCACTTCCACTTATGGTCCTAGAGCTTAGGGAAATTAAAATCAAAAAGACACAGCCACCCCAAAGTTTGGGACGCCTCTGTTTACAAGGACCTCGTTTACCATACAAGTTCAATATCACAGAAAGTGAAAAATGGATAAAGAACTTGTGGTACTTACGTACAATGCAGTATCACTCAGCAATGAAATCTATGTCACCAGTCCCGTAGCAGCATAATGAGTGGATTCAGGTACGATGATTCTAACTGAAATAAGTCACACAGAAAAAGAAACATCATAAGATATCACTAATACACGGAATGTAAACTTGGCTACACAGGAACTGAATTCCAAAACAGAACAGGGTCTCAAATTTAGAAAACCAACTTATGCTTGCTTAAGGGGAAAGGTGAGTTGGGGTGCTGCATAAAACCAGAGATTAAAATGAGCACAGATAAAGTTCCTTAAGCCAAATATGGAATAGACAAGAGCTACTCCTTGCTCAACGAAATGGACTCAACACCGCATATTAAACGCCTAAGAATGTACCTGACTAGTAAGTATCTTAAAACCTATGGATTGCTATGTCTCCGAAAGAGAATCAAGCGTGTGTACAGGGGCATAAGCGCAGCAGTGATAGGATTGGAGAGGTTCGGTGAGCAAATGAAGACCCTTTGAAGTCATATTGCATAGTACCCATTACACGGGTCTCAACTCTCCAGGTTTAAGGTATTCTTCCTTCAGCTAAAACATGCATGTGGAACCCAGAGTATGATCAACCGTGTGAACGGGAGACGTGTTCAAATATGTCTCAGTTTTCCTCCCCTGGTACTCGGGTGCAACATTCCAGACGCTTTACTAACACTCTCCCCACTTGGAGAGTCAGCGCCTTTAACCTCCTGTTTGGCCCAGTTTGCAATTTCTGCGGAAGATGAACAGGAATAGCGAGAACCAATGAGAGACTAGCTGGAGGTGTCTGGACGGGCAAATTTAACTCTCATTTCCCACCAGGAAGAGGAAATAACCAAAGGCTCAGCGTGCAGTGCCAGAACCAGATTAGGGCCTGAAGCCATCCTGCGGTGTTGCGGCCAGGTCACAAGAAAGCGAGTTGAAGAAAGGAGCTCAGGGGCACTGTAATTCACAAACCTGCATAGTTATAAATGACAGCTATCGTCCAAAAATATACTGAAGTAAGGCTGCCAAGAGGACTTGAAAGCGGGGCAGAATTGCAGGAAACCGATTTCAGGAGGTAGACTGGAATTGCATTGAAAGCATAGGAAAAGAGGCAGAACGTCCACAATGATGCACTTGGCCAAAAAGTGCGTATGCGTTTTTTCCTGAATATATTCAGGAAAAAACGCATACGCACTTTTTGGCCAACCAAGCAAGCTTGCAAAGGAAATCTGCACTACAATGAAGTCTCACTTCCCCCCGGTCAAAAGGGCCATCTGCAAAAAGTGTAAAATCCAGAAAGGCAGGACAGGCCAAGGAGAACTGGGAGCCTTGTTATGCTGATGGGCGGGATGTAAATTGCCAACAGACACTCGGGAGAAGTGTATGGTGTTTCCGGAAACATCTAAAAAACAAAGCAACAGAGCCTAGGGCACTTCCACTTATGGTCCTATAGCTTAGGGAAATTAAAATCAAAAAGACACAGCCATCCCAAAATTTGGGACGGCTGTTTTTACAGAAATCTCTTCTACGGCACAAGTTAAATATCCCAGAGAGCAAATAATGGATAAAGAAGTTGCGGTACTTATGTACAACAGAATACCACTCAGCAATGAAATCTATGTCACCAGGCCCGTACCAGCATAATGAGTGGATTGAGGCACGATGATTCTAAGTGAAATAAGTCACACAGAAAAAGAAACATCATAAGGTATCACTAATACACGGAATGTGAACTTGGCTACACATGAACTGAATTACAAAACAGAACGGGGTCTCAAGTTTAGAAAACCAACTTATGCCTGCTTAAGGGGGAAGGTGAGTTGGGGTGCTGCATAAAAGCAGAGTTTGAAATTAGCACAGATACCATTCCATAAGCCAAATATGTAATAGACAAGACCTACCCCTTGCTCAACGAAATGGATTCAACAATGAGGTATCACCTCACACCTGGTAGAATAGGCATCATAGAAAATCTACAAACAAAAAATGCTTGAAAGGGTGTGGAGAAAAGGAACCCTCTTCCACTATTGTTGGGAATATAAATTGATACAGTCATTATGGAGAACAATATGGAATTTCTTAAGAAACTAACAATAGAATTACCATATGATACAGCAATCCCAGTACTGGACATATACCCAGACAAAACCATAAATCAAAAAGAGTCATTCACCGCAATGTTCATTGCATCACTATTTACAATATCGAGGTAATGGAAGCAACCTAAATGCCCACAGACAGACGAATGCATAAAGCTGTGGTACATATATAAAATGGAATATTACTAAGCCATGAAAAGGAATGAAATTGGGTCATTTGTAGAGACGTCGATGGATCTAGAGACTGTCATACAGAGTGAAGTAAGTCAGAAAGAGAAAAACAAATCTTGTATATTCATGCATATATGTGGAACCTAGAAAAACTGTACAGATTAACCATTTTGCAAGGCATAAATAGAGCAACAGATGTAGACAACAAACGTATGGACAACAAGGGGGGAAAGCTGTTGGGGGGGTGGTGGTGGGAGGAGTTGAGAGACTGGGATTGGCATGTATACATTTATATGTATAAAATAGATAACCAATAAGAACCTGCTGTATAAAAATATAAAATAAAATTCAAAATTAAAAAGAAATAAAATTTAAAAAATCAAACAGAAAAAACAATTATTCCCTGCACATACATGTATTTATATGAATAAATTATTTCCATCCTTATATCTGTAAATACAAAAAAGAGGAATAAAATCTACCTTGAACCAAAAACGAAAAAGAGAAAAAAAAACACAGAACCCACCAGTTACACAGAGGAAAACCGTATCAGGGCACTTGCTCCAGTTGTAAACAATTCTGAAGTTGGTCAGTGGTGGGGAATCGTCTCCCATTCAGCCAGCAGCCCCCACGCAACAAGTGTCCTCATTGCAAAGCTGGGGCACCGTGCCGAGGCATCTGTGTGTAAACGTGAGCTGAGCCCCAGGCCAGTTGCTGCTGAACTATTCCCACCCGTCCCAGGTAAAACACCTGAATATATACAAGGACTTGAAAGCCTAGAGGAAAGGCCATAGAGCCACACGAGTGACAGCATGCCGGCCGACTTGGTGCCTGCAGGCCAGCCAGGATGGTCCTGGCCCTGGGTGCTCTTCTGGAAGATTTCCATTTCCCTGCCTGAGATACCCGTCCTGTCCCTGCCCCCACTGCTTTTTTCCTTTCTCACCTCTGCCCAGGGAGAAATTCCAGCAGCAGGTATGGGTGACACATCCTCTTCTTTAGCAGGTGGCAGCCTGGCAACTGCAGCAGAAAGTCCAGCAGAGCCCCACTCACACTGGGCCACCCACAAAGCCGTGGCCTCTCACTCCCTCCCACCAGCCCAGCCCCGAGACTGCTGACAGGGCAGAGAAAATGGCGTCAGGCACGGATGCAGGGGCTCTTGCTGCCTGGAGTGGTATTTATATTGATCTCAACCCAGGCACACCTGGGGAGGGCTGGCCGGCATGGTAAGGCTGCCCAGGTCAGCCAATCATCACCCCTCAGGGGCTCACAGTTGCAGAAATTGGAACTTGCTGAACCGGCCAGGTCCAAGGAACAGGTGTGGGCTCCTGAGAGTCAGGATAGACAAGGGGCTGCAGCTTTGGCTTGTTTTCTAATCATTTTATCTGGCCCATGAGTGGGAGACAACTTCAAGAAAACCCTCTCCTAATGAGAGGAACCCAGGAGTCAGGGAGAGGAGGGGTGGGTGGTGGTTGGAGACAGAGGCCTGGTGCCCCGAGTGCAGTGGACGTCTCTGGAAGACCAGGTGGAGGGAGACCTCACGGAGTGATGCCCAGGGTCACAGACCTGTCGGAGCTGCTGTTTGTTAGTTCAAGTCCTGCTCTGAGGTGCTCTGTGTCAGCTCTGAGCGACAGGTGAGCTGGGGGTGCTCTGCAATGAGGGCTATGTGCACGGTTCCTGTGTGCCCAGCCCTGCCACGGTACCTGCAAGGGTAGCTCTGTATCCTGGGAGGGGCCTGACCACGAGAGCCCCGTGGGCTGCTGGGGACCTGGTAAAGGATGTCAGGACAGTCAGTGAAGCCACCGAGGATATACCTCCAGTTGCTCCTAATTCCTACACCCTGCTGGTCATTCTACCAACCACCAGGACATGGTATTCTGTATTAGTCTTCAATGATGCCTTCTTTTGTATTCCATTAGTCCCAGAGTCACAAGAAATTTTGGCTTGTGAGTGGCAGGACTCAACATACAACTAAAACAATACTTCCGGGCCGTTCGGCCCCAAGGGTGCAAAAATTCCCACACCATCTTTGGGGAAAGCTTAGCTAAAGACCTAAAAGTTCTACCTCTGGAAAAGGAAACCCTCCTTCAATATGCAGACGACATTCTGATCGCCAGCCCTACTAAGGAGGCCTCTGAACTACCAAGCCAATAAAGGATAGAAGTTGTCCAAGAAAAAGCTCAAATATCACAGACTGCAGTGACCTGCCTGGGCTTCATTCTCACAGAAGGTCAGAGAAGCCCATCCCAGGAAAGGGAAGAAACCATTTTCAGCCTTACCCCTTTCTAAAACTAGAAGACAGCTTAGGGGTTCCTGGGGAGGCCAGGGTTTGCTGCTTCTGGATCCCTAACTACAGTCTACTAGCTGGGCCTCTATATGAAACACTGAAAGGAAAAGATGATGATCCTTTTGAATAGAATCCAGAAGTGGCCTTTCAAGAATGGAAAGAGCAGTCAATTCAGACCCTTGCCCTGGAACTCCCTAATTTAGCTAAACCCTTTGACCTTTACATTCCCGGTGAAAGGTGAATCGCCATTGGAGAATTAGTGCAAAAACTGGGACCACTTGAAATGGAACAATGCAAGAATGCCATCCAGGTAGGATAAACTACGGTCACCAAGGGGCTTGGCCCACTGCCACATCTGGCCAAGATACTGGCGGTATCTAAAAACCTGGAAATCAGCAGCCCAAAAGGCCACCTCCCTCCTAAGGGAAAAGGACCCCACGTGGTGATCCTAACCACCAACCATGCCCTGAAGTTGCAGGGTTCGCTCCGTGGGCACACCGACCTCAAGTGAGGAGGCCCTCCAACTCCAACATCCAGAGAGATAACCGGGGGCAACAGGGCACCATGACGACTCGTGTGAACATCACTTGACCTGGAGTTTCTCTCATAAAACAACAAGAGTGTGTCCGAAAAGAGTAGACTACTGCTTGCAGGACTTACTGCACCCAGAGGGGAGCTAATAATCTTGGCGGGGGAACCGTATATCACACTGTCACCATAGAAAAGCCTACAGACACCGTGATGATGGTGGCCAATAAGACCGGCTGGACTCCTGTTTACTTCAAAAGGCTGTTGACTCAGTGGCCATCATGGTCCTTGATCACCACTGACCCTGGACTGTCTGGGAGTTGAGCGGGCAGGGCTCTGACACCTGGTGCTGTTTGTACGTTAATTCAGGGGCCTAATTGAAGAAAGTGCAGACTACTGGTCAGAGCATCTAGGCTGGCAGAAACGGTCAGCCTAAGGTGGCCGAACAAATGTGGGGCGGGGTGAAACCGGCCCCCACAGCGTCTCTGCACATCTCTTTCCTGGACCCTTAAAGGTCATTAGAATCTATAACACTTCCAATGCTGGTGCTCAGGTGGACGAGCAGGGAGGCAGGGGTCCTGGGGACAATCAACGTCACCGGGAGGCTGCTGGGGAGAAGCTCTGACCCTCGCCCCAGGGTATGAGGGCTCCCAACTCAGCACTCAGCAGTTACAGAAGAAGGGTCTGCACCCTCAGCACTCCAAGAATGAGGAACGGGACAAAAGGCAGAGGAGGGCTTTGTCCCCAGCAAAGCCCATTAAAAATCCCTGGGAGATAAAAATAGAATCTGGGCAATAAAGTCAAGTCTAACCTTTTTTATCCTTTGTGCTTTGTCTAATTTCACGTGCTCCTAGGGTCCCGCATGCAGAGGTTCCACACCCGGCACTTCAGACCAGATTTCCTAGTGCAGAATGGCTGGGTCGACACCTCAGCTCCTGGGGCCCAGTGCAGACTCCACGATATAGAGCCTGAGCTACAGCCAACCCGGCCCTCGAGAGCTCCGCCCCCTCCCTCCCACTGACTCTGACAGGATCTCTACACAGCAGCCCAGCCCACAGCCCACGGGGTAGTGCATGCTCTCACCTCTCCATTCTCTGATCAAAATATAAAGTTTCCTTTGCTTGTGAACCAAACTCAGTCTCGATCTCTTGGCCCCAATGACACTGGGCAGGGGGACACTTGTTGGGGTCCACTCTGGAGGATCAGTAACAGAAATTGAGACTATTGTAACCTCAATGAACAGATGTGTGAGCCAAACTGTAGTTAACATAGAACAGTGTATAAGGCTCGGGTAAAATAAGATGTTTCTAACACTTCCATTTGATATTTCCATCACTTTTTATAAGCAAGTTCAGTGAAAAGGTTTGTCTTATTTGTCAGGTCAATATTAGAGAAATGAAGTGATTTCTTTCCAAGGATGTACATCTAATAATCTTGGTTAAAGCTTCAATCTTGTTTTAAATGCTTTTCCATTGAAAATGATACCTCTCTTTCAGCTCCCCCATTTCTGAGAAGTATAAAATCTTATAATTTATTATTACCAAAGGGGAAAGGTGGGAGGAGGGATAAATTAACAGTTTGGGATTAACACATACACACTGCTATGTATAAAATAGATCATCAACAAGGAACTACTGTATAGCACAGGGAACTACACTCAACATTTTGCAATAACCTATAAGGGGAAATAATCTGAAAAAGAATAGATATTTTTATTGACATCATCTATCAATGACAGTTAAAGTGTAACCTAAGGGAAGCTGGTGGTGAGTGCTTCTGACCCTGAAGACTTCAATCATCTAAAGTTTGGACTCTGCCTACTTCCCAAGGCCCTTAATGAACATATGTGTAGCCGTAGCTTAAAAAATTCCCCAGTTTGGGTTTCGGGGAGACACTGATTTTGAAAAAGTCCTGGTGTTCTCCTTACATGAATGGGACTCTTCCTACTGCTAAAACATGTCTGTCACACCCAGAGGATGGTATACCGTCTGATCGGGAAGAGTTTGGAAAAGGCATCTCATCTCCTCATCTCCTGGTGCTCGGGTTCACCCCTCCAGCGTCTTTACTAACAGTCTCCCCACTTGGAGATGTCAGCACTGTCAACATCCTGTTGCGTACAGTTTGGAATTTGTCCAGAGGATGAAGCGGAAGGATGAGGAACAATGAGCGACAAGTCCTAGGTGTTCAGACAGGCACATGTCACTCTAATTTCCAATCAGGAAGACGAATTGACCAAAGGCTAGGGTTGCCCATGGAAACAGTATAGGGCTTGAGGAAATCCCGCTGCTTTGTGGCCAGTTCCCATAAACACAAGTTGAACAATGGAACTCAGGGGCAGTAAAATTCACAAAACTGCAGAGTTGAAAATATCCATCACTGAAAAATGTCTTGAGGAAAGTCAGAGAAAAGGACTTGTAAGCAAGGGAGAATGGCAGGAAAGGAATTTGAGGAGGTAGAAAGGACTCGCCATTAAGCACAAGAAAAGGAGCTGAACATTGCCAACATTGCAGTTGGCCAAAAAGGGTGTATGCGTTTTTTTCTGTATATATTCAAGAAAAGGGCATACACTTTTTTAACCAACCAAACAGGTGGGCACTGGAAGTCAATACTACAAAAGATATCACTTCGCATCAGTCAGAAGAGCCATCCTCATAAAGCGTAAACAACAGAAATGCAGGACAGGGCAACGAGAAGAGGGAGCCCTGTGAGACTTATAGTGGAAATGTATATTGCCAACGGCCATTCTGGAGAAGTGTATTGTGTTTACTAAAGCATCTAAAAAATGAGCTACAGAGCATAGGGCACTTGCACTCATGGGCGTATATCTTGGGAAAAACAAAAATCGAGAGGACACAGGCACCCCAATGTTTACCCCCTCTCTGTTTAAAAGATCCTCGACTAGGATATAACTTAAATGTCTCTGGAGGGAAAAAATGGATAGAGATGCGGTACTTAGGTAGAGTGGAATATTATTCAGCCTGGAAGTCAATGAAATATGGCCAGTTGTAACAACTCCGGAGGAGTTACGTATGATCATTCTAAGTGACAGAATTCAAAAAGAAAAAGACACATATCATAAGATATCACTTAAAGGTGGAATCCAAAATGGCTACACATGAAATAAATTACAAAACAAAAACATAGTCAAATATGTAGAAAACACGCATAAGGCTGCTAAACGGGAAAGGTGGGGAGGGGTGAGGCATCATCCAGGAGGTTGAAATTACCAAAGATACCATTCCAAATACCAAACTGATAATCAACAAGGCCTACACGGTAGCTAAAAGAACTGCACTCAGCACACTCAAGTCACCGGAAAAGAATATATACGACTGGTAAGAATCTGAAAAAGAATTTATTGATGTCTCTCTGTACGTGAATCAAGTGGATGTACAGCAGCAAGAAACAGAGCTTTGAAAATCAGCTGTAACCAATATAGTAATAAATTGAAAAAAATAAACGACAGAGAGACAGAGAAAACCTCTTACAACTTTTCCTCAGGGACGGTGATGCAACATGGATTGAACACATCTAGACCCACAGCAGGATGAGACATAAGGCTGGAAACTGTTTGCGCTAAGAGAAATGTGAGGTTGGGTGAGGAAATGCACACCCTTTAAAGTAATACTACCTGGTACCCATTCAATGGGTCCCAAATCTGCAGGTTCAAGGGATCTTCCTACAGCTAAAACATGCATGGAAAACCCAGAGGACTGTACACCATGTGATCGGGAGATGTGTCTAAAATGCACCTCATTTATCCTCTCCTGGTGCTCCTGTTCACCATTCCAGCCACGCTACTTAGAATCTCCCCACTTGGAGAATCAGCACATTTCAACTTCTGTTTCACACATTTTGCAAATTGTGAGGAGGATGAATGGGAAGAGGGGGAACCAATGAGAGAATAGTTGTAGGGGTTTGGACAGGCACATATCACTCTAATTTCCCATTAAGAATAAGAATTAAAAAAAGGCTCAGCCTGCCTCGCCGGAGCCAAAATAGGGCCTGAAGCAATCCTGCGGGTTTGAGGCCAGCTCACAAAAGAACAACTTAAAAAATGGAGCTCAGGGTCACTGCAATTCACAAACCTGCAGAGTTATAAATGAAAACTAACGTCCAAAAATATGTTGAGGTAAGGCAAAGAAGAGGATCTGAATGCAAGACAGAATTGCAAGAAACAGATTTCAAGAGATAGATTGGACTCGTCTTTAACGCACATGAAAAGCGGCAGAATTTCGACAATGATGCAGTTGGCCCAAAAGGGCGTATGCGTTTTTTCCTGATTATATCCAGGAAAAAACGCATACGCACTTTATGGGCAACGAAGCAAGCAAGCAATGCAAATGTGCACAACAAAGAAGTCTCACTTCCCACCGGTCAAAAAGGGCCATCCTAAAAAATTGTAAAAACCAGAAATGCAGGACAGGCCATGGAGAACAGGGAGCCTTTATACGCTGATGGGCAGTGTGTGAACTGCCAAGAGCCACTCTGGAGAAGTGTATGGTGGTTCCTAAATCATCTAAAAAACAGAGCTACAGAGCATAGGACACTTCCAATCATGGGAGTATATCTAGGGAAGTCTAAAAATCAACAAGACACAAGCACACCACAGTTTAGGGCTACTCTGTTTACAAGAACCTCAACTTCAGTACACCTTAAATATCCCAGGAAAGAGAACAATGGATAAAGAAGATGTGGTACTTATGTACAACGGAATATCTCTTCACCATGAAATCAATGTAATAAGGCTAGTAGAAGGATAAAGAGTGGATTTAGGTCCGATAATACTACTTGAAATAAGTCAAACAGAAAAAGAAACATATCATAAGATATCACTTATAGAGGGAGGGTAAATATGGCTGCACAAGAAATGAATTACACAACAGAACAGTGTCTCACATTTAGAAAACACACATATGTCAGCTTAAGGGGAAAGGAGAGGTGGGGTGATGCATAAAACCAGAGTTTGAAATTAGCACAGATTCCGTTCAATAAACCAAATAGATATTAGACAAGATCTACACCTTGCTCAATGAACTGGCCTCAACACACCCTATACACCGCAGAGAAATATATCTGAGTAATAAGAATCTTAAAACCCATGTATTGATATATCTCCATAAGGGAATCAAGTGTGTGCAGAGCGGCACAAACACAGCAGTGAAAATGAGCTAAACCCCATTATAGAAATAAATTTTAAAACCAAAACGCAGAAACAATGAAAGAGAAAAAAATTCTTACAAAATTCGCTCAGGGGCTGTGATGTAACCTGGAATGACCACATATAAACCCACAGCTGGATAAGACATAAGACTGGACACTTGGGGTTGAGAGGATTGGTGAGCTTTGGTGAGCAACTGCCGAAAGTTTAATGCAATACTTCATGCTACTCATTCCAAGGGTCCCAACACTCCAGGTTGAAGGGAATCTTCCTACAGCTAAACCTTGCATGGGAAATCCAGCAGGTGGTATACAATATGATCGGGAAAGGTTTCTAAAACGCACCTCATTTTCCCTCCTGGGGCTCCGGATCAACATTCCAGCCACTTTACTAACAACATCCCCACATGGAGAGTGAATGCCTTTAAGTTCCGGTATCGCACAGTCTGCAGTTAGTGTGGAGGATGAATGGGAATAGGGGGAACCAGTGAGAAAATAGCTGTAGCGGTTTCAATGGCCACATGTCACTCTAATTTCACATAGGAAGAAGAATTAACCAAAGGCACAGCAAGGTGCCCCAGAAGAAGAATAAGGCCTGAAGACATCCTGTGGATATGAGGCAAGATCACAAAAATAAGACCTGAAAAATGGAACTAAGGGCAACTGCAATTCAAAAACCTGCAGAGTTATAAACGACAACTATTTTCCAAAAGTATATTGAGGTAAGGCTATGAAGAGGCACTGACAGCAAGGCAGAATTGCAGGAAACCGATTTCAGGAGGTAGACTGGAATTGCATCGAAAACATATGAAAAGACTCAGAACATCAACAATCATGCACTTGGTCAAAAAGGGTGTATGCGTTTTTTCCTGAATATATTAAGGAAGAAACCCATACACCCTTTCTGGCCAACCAAGCAAGCTTGCAAAGGAAATCTGCACTACAATGAAGTCTCACTGCCCCCCAGTAAAAGGGCCATCTGAAAAAAGTGTAAAATCCAGAAAGGCAGGACAGGCCATGGAGAACTGGGAGCCTTGTTATGCTGATGGGCGGGATGTAAATTGCCAACAGAAACTTGGGAGAAGTGTATGGTGTTTCCTGAAACATCTAAAAAACAAAGCAACAGAGCCTAGGGCACTTCCACTTATGGTCCTATAGCTTAGGGGAATGAAAATCAAAAAGACACAGCCACCCCAATGTTTGGGACAGCTCTGTTTACAAAAACCTCATTTACGGTACAAGTTCAATATCACAGAAAGCGAAAAATGGATAAAGAAGTTGTGGTACTTACGTACAATGCAATATCACTCAGCAATGAAATCTAAGTCATCAGGCCCGTAGCAGCATAATGAGTGGATTCAGGTACGATGATTCTAAGTGAAATAGGGTCACACAGAAAAAGAAATATCATAAGATATCACTAATACACGGAATGTAAACTTGGCTACACAGGAACTGAATTACAAAACAGAACAGGGTCTGAAATGTAGAAAACCAACTTATGCTTGCTTAAGGGGAAAGGTGAGTTGGGGTGCTGCAGAAAACCAGAGATTGAAATGAGCACAGATACCGTTCCATAAGCCAAATATGTAATAGACAAGAGCTACTCCTTGCTCAACGAAGTGGACTCAACACCCCATATTAAACGCCTAAGAATGTACCTGACTAGTAAGAATCTTAAAACCTATGGATTGCTATGTCTCCAAAAGAGAATCAAGCGTGTATACAGTGGTATACACGCAGGAGTGACAGGATTGGTGAGGTTTGGTGAGCAAATGCAGACCCTTTATAGTCATATTGCATGGTATCCATTCCAAGGGTCTCAACTCTCCAAGTTTAAGGGATTCTTCCTTCAGCTGAAACATTCATGTGGAACACAGAGTATGATCCAACGTGTTATCGGGAAACGTGTTCAAATATGTCTCAGTTTTCCTCCCCTGGTACTCGGGTACAACATTCCAGACACTTTACTAACACTCTCCCCACTTGGAGAGTCAGTGCCTTCAACCTCCTGTTTGGCACAGGTTGCAATTTCTGCGGAAGATGAACAGGAATAGGGAGAACCAATGAGAGACTAGCTGGAGGTGTCTGGACGTGCAAATTTAACTCTCATTTCCCACCAGGAAGAGGAATTAACCAAAGGCTCAGCGTGCCATGCCGGAACCACACTAGGGCCTCAAGCAATCCTGCGGTGTTGCGGCCAGCTCACAAGAAAGCGAGTTGAAGAAAGGAGCTCAGGGGCACTGTCATTCACAAACCTGCAGAGTTATAAATGACAGCTATTGTCCAAAAATATACTGAAGTAAGGCTGCCAAGAGGACTTGAAAGTGGGGCAGAATTGCATGAAACCGATTTCAGGAGGTAGACTGGAATTGCATTGAAAGCATAGGAAAAGAGGCAGAACGTCCACAATGATGCACTTGGCCAAAAAGGGCGTATGCGTTTTTTCCTGAATATATTCAGGAAAAAACGCATACGCCCTTTTTGGCCAACCAAGCAAGCTTGCAAAGGAAATCTGCACTACAATGAAGTCTCACTTCCGCCTGGTCAAAAGGGCCATCTGAAAAAAGTGTAAAATCCAGAAAGGCAGGACAGGCCATGGAGAACTGGGAGCCTTGTTATGCTGATGGGCGGGATGTAAATTGCCAACAGACACTCGGGAGAAGTGTATGGTGTTTCCTGAAACATCTAAAAAACAAAGCAACAGAGCCTAGGGCACTTCCACTTATGGTCCTATAGCTTAGGGAAATTAAAATCAAAAAGACACAGCCACCCCAAAGTTTGGGACGCCTCTGTATACAAGAACCTCGTTTACAGTACAAGTTCAACATCGCAGAAAGTGAAAAATGGATAAAGAAGTTGTGGTATTTACTTACAAAGCAATATCACTCAGCAATGAAATCTATGTCATCAGGCCCGTAGCAGCATAATGAGTGGATTCAGGTATGATGATTCTAACTGAAATAAGTCACACAGAAAAAGAAACATCATAAGATATCACTAATACACGGAATGTAAACTTGGCTACACAGGAACTGAATTACAGAACAGAAAAGGGTCTCAAATTTAGAAAACCAACTTATGCTTGCTTAAGTGTAAAGGTGAGTTGGGGTGCTGCATAAAACCAGAGATTGAAATGAGCACAGATAAAGTTCCTTAAGCCAAATATGGAATAGACACGAGCTACTCCTTGCTCTACGAAATGGACTCAACACCGCATATTAAACGCCTAAGAATGTACCTGACTAGTAAGTATCTTAAAACCTATGGATTGCTATGTCTCCGAAAGAGAATCAAGCATGTGTACAGGGGCATAAAAGCAGCAGTGATAGGATTGGAGAGGTTCGGTGAGCAAATGAAGACCCTTTGAAGTCATATTGCATGGTACCCATTCCACGGGTTTCAACTCTCCAGGTTTAGGGTATTCTTCCTTCAGCTAAAACATGCATGTGGAACCTAGAGTATGATCAACCATGTGATCGGGAGACGTGTTCAAATATGTCTCAGTTTTCATACCCTGGTACTCAGGTGCAACATTCCAGACGCTTTACTAACACTCTCCCCACTTGGAGAGTCAGCGCCTTTAACCTCCTGTTTGGCCCAGTTTGCAATTTCTGCGGAAGATGAACAGGAATAGCGAGAACCAATGAGAGACTAGCTGGAGGTGTCTGGACGGGCAAATTTAACTCTCATTTCCCACCAGGAAGAGGAATTAACCAAAGGCTCGGCGTGCCGTGCCGGGACCAGATTAGGACCTGAAGCCATCCTGCGGTGTTGCGGCCAGCTCACAAGAAAGCGAGTTGAAGAAAGGAGCTCAGGGGCTCTGTAATTCACAAACATGCAGAGTTATAAATGACAGCTATCGTCCAAAAATATACTGAAGTAAGGCTGCCAAGAGGACTTGAAAGCGGGGCAGAATTGCAGGAAACCGATTTCAGGAGGTAGACTGGAATTGCATTGAAAGCATAGGAAAAGAGGCAGAGCGTCCACAATGATGCCCTTGGCCAAAAAGCGCGTATGTGTTTTTTCCTGAATATATTCAGGAAAAAACGCATACGCCCTTTTTGGCCAACCAAGCAAACTTGCAAAGGAAATCTGCACTACAATGAAGTCTCACTTCACCCCGGTCAAACGGGCCATCTGAAAAAAGTGTAAAATCCAGAAAGGCAGGACAGGCCATGGAGAACTGAGAGCCTTGTTATGCCGATGGGCGGGATGTAAATTGCCAACAGCCACTCCGGAGAAGTGTATGGTGTTTCCTGAAACATCTAAAAAACAAAGCAACAGAGCCTAGGGCACTTCCACTTATGGTCCTATAGCTTAGGGAAATTATAATCAAAAAGACACAGCCACCCCAAAATTTGGGACGTCTCTGTTTACAAGAGCCTCGTTTACCATACAAGTTCAATATCACAGAAAGTGAAAAATGGATAAAGAACTTGTGGTACTTACGTACAATGCAGTATCACTCAGCAATGAAATCTATGTCATCAGGCCCGTAGCAGCATAATGAGTGGATTCAGGTACGATGATTCTAACTGAAATAAGTCACACAGAAAAAGAAACATCATAAGATATCACTAATACACGGAATGTAAACTTGGCTACCCAGGTACTGAATTACAGAACAGAACAGGGTCTCAAATTTAGAAAACCAACTTATGCTTGCTTAAGGGGAAAGGTGAGTTGGGGTGCTGCATAAAACCAGAGATTGAAATGAGCACAGATAAAGTTCCTTAAGCCAAATATGGAATAGACAAGAGCTACTCCTTGCTCAACGAAATAGACTCAACACCCCATATTAAACGCCTAAGAATGTACCTGACTAGTAAGTATCTTAAAACCTATGGATTGCTATGTCTCCGAAAGAGAATCAAGCATGTGTACAGGGGCATAAACGCAGCAGTGATAGGATTGGAGAGGTTCGGTGAGCAAATGAAGACCCTTTGAAGTCATATTGCATGGTACCCATTCCACGGGTTTCAACTACCCAGGTTTAAGGCATTCTTCCTTCAGCTAAAACATGAATGTGGAACCTAGAGTATGATCAACCATGTGAACGGGAGACGTGTTCAAATATGTCTCAGTTTTCGTACCCTGTTACTCGGGTGCAACATTCCAGACGCTTTACTAACACTCTCCCGACTTGGAGAGTCAGTCCCTTTAACCTCCTGTTTGGCCCAGTTTGTAATTTCTGCGGATAATGAACAGGAATAGCGAGAACCAATGAGAGACTAGCTGGAGGTGTCTGGACGGGCAAATTTAACTCTCATTTCCCACCAGGAAGAGGAAATAACCAAAGGCTCAGCATTCCGTGCCGGAACCAGATTAGGACCTGAAGCCATCTTGCGGTGTTGCGGCCAGCTAACAAGAAAGCGAGTTGAAGAAAGGAGCTCAGGGGCTCTGTAATTCACAAACATGCAGAGTTATAAATGACAGCTATCGTCCAAAAATATACTGAAGTAAGGCTGCCAAGAGGACTTGAAAGCGGTGCAGAATTGCAGGATACCGATTTCAGGAGGTAGACTGGAATTGCATTGAAAGCATAGGAAAAGAGGCAGAACGTCCACAATGATGCACTTGGCCAAAAGGGGCGTATGCGTTTTTTCCTGAATATATTCAGGAAAAAACGCATACGCACTTTTTGGCCAACAAAGCAAGCTTGCAAAGGAAATCTGCACTACAATGAAGTCTCACTTCCCCCCGGTCAAAAGGGCCATCTGAATAAAGTGTAAAATCCAGAAAGGCAGGACAGGCCATGGAGAACTGGGAGCCTTGTTATGCTGATGGGCGGGATGTAAATTGCCAACAGACACTCCGGAGAAGTGTATGGTGTTTCCTGAAACATCTAAAAAACAAAGCAACAGAGCCTAGGGCACTTCCACTTATGGTCCTATAGCTTAGGGAAATTATAATCAAAAAGACACAGCCACCCCAAAGTTTGGGACGCCTCTCTTTACAAGAACCTCGTTTACCGTACAAGTTCAATATCACAGAAAGTGAAAAATGGAGAAAGAACTTGTGGTACTTACGTACAATGCAGTATCACTCAGCAATGAAATATATGTCATCAGGCCCCTAGCAGCATAATGAGTGGATTCATGTACGATGATTCTAACTGAAATAAGTCACACAGAAAAAGAAACATCATAAGATATCACTAATACACGGAATGTAAACTTGGCTACACAGGAACTGAATTCCAAAACAGAACAGGGTCTCAAATTTAGAAAACCAACTTATGCTTGCTTAAGGGTAAAGGTGAGTTGGGGTGCTGCATAAAACCAGAGATTGAAATGAGCACAGATAAAGTTCCTTAAGCCAAATATGGAATAGACACGAGCTACTCCTTGCTCAACGAAATGGACTCAACACCGCATATTAAACGCCTAAGAATGTACCTGACTAGTAAGTATCTTAAAACCTATGGATTGCTATGTCTCCGAAAGAGAATCAAGCATGTGTACAGGGGCATAAAAGCAGCAGTGATAGGATTGGAGAGGTTCGGTGAGCAAATGAAGACCCTTTGAAGTCATATTGCATGGTACCCATTCCACGGGTCTCAACTACCCAGGTTTAAGGTATTCTTCCTTCAGCTAAAACATGAATGTGGAACCTAGAGTATGATCAACCATGTGAACGGGAGACGTGTTCAAATATGTCTCAGTTTTCGTACCCTGGTACTCGGGTGCAACATTCCAGACGCTTTACTAACACTCTCCCGACTTGGAGAGTCAGTCCCTTTAACCTCCTGTTTGGCCCAGTTTGTAATTTCTGAGGATAATGAACAGGAATAGCGAGAAACAATGAGAGACTAGCTGGAGGTGTCTGGACGGGCAAATTTAACTCTCATTTCCCACCAGGAAGAGGAAATAACCAAAGGCTCAGCGTGCCGTGCCGGAACCAGATTAGGACCTGAAGCCATCTTGCGGTGTTGCGGCCAGCTAACAAGAAAGCGAGTTGAAGAAAGGAGCTCAGGGGCTCTGTAATTCACAAACATGCAGAGTTATAAATGACAGCTATCGTCCAAAAATATACTGAAGTAAGGCTGCCAAGAGGACTTGAAAGCGGTGCAGAATTGCAGGATACCGATTTCAGGAGGTAGACTGGAATTGCATTGAAAGCATAGGAAAAGAGGCAGAACGTCCACAATGATGCACTTGGCCAAAAGGGGCGTATGCGTTTTTTCCTGAATATATTCAGGAAAAAACGCATACGCACTTTTTGGCCAACAAAGCAAGCTTGCAAAGGAAATCTGCACTACAATGAAGTCTCACTTCCCCCCGGTCAAAAGGGCCATCTGAATAAAGTGTAAAATCCAGAAAGGCAGGACAGGCCATGGAGAACTGGGAGCCTTGTTATGCTGATGGGCGGGATGTAAATTGCCAACAGACACTCCGGAGAAGTGTATGGTGTTTCCTGAAACATCTAAAAAACAAAGCAACAGAGCCTAGGGCACTTCCACTTATGGTCCTATAGCTTAGGGAAATTAAAATCAAAAAGACACAGCCACCCCAAAGTTTGGGACGCCTCTCTTTACAAGAACCTCGTTTACCGTACAAGTTCAATATCACAGAAAGTGAAAAATGGAGAAAGAACTTGTGGTACTTACGTACAATGCAGTATCACTCAGCAATGAAATATATGTCATCAGGCCCGTAGCAGCATAATGAGTGGATTCAGGTACGATGATTCTAACTGAAATAAGTCACACAGAAAAAGAAACATCATAAGATATCACTAATACATGGAATGTAAACTGGCTACACAGGAACTGAATTACAGAACAGAACAGGGTCTCAAATTTAGAAAACCAACTTATGCTTGCTTAAGGGTAAAGGTGAGTTGGGGTGCTGCATGAAACCAGAGATTGAAATGAGCACAGATAAAGTTCCTTAAGCCAAATATGGAATAGACAAGAGCTACTCCTTGCTCAACGAAATGGACTCAACACTCCATATTAAACGCCTAAGAATGTACCTGACTAGTAAGTATCTTAAATCCTATGGATTGCTATGTCTCCAAAAGAGAATCAAGCATGTATACAGGGGCATAAACGCAGCAGTGATAGGATTGGAGAGGTTCGGTGAGCAAATGAAGACCCTTTGAAGTCATATTGCATGGTACCCATTCCACGGGTCTCAACTCTCCAGGTTTAAGGTATTCTTCCTTCAGCTAAAATATGCATCTGGAACCCAGAGTATGATCAACCGTGTGAACGGGAGACGTGTTCAAATATGTCTCAGTTTTCCTCCCCTGGTACTCGGGTGCAACATTCCAGACGCTTTACTAACAGTCTCCCCACTTGGAGAGTCAGCGCCTTTAACCTCCTGTTTGGCCCAGTTTGCAATTTCTGCGGAAGATGAACAGGAATAGGGAGAACCAATGAGAGACTAGCTGGAGGTGTCTGGACGGGCAAATTTAACTCTCATTTCCCACCAGGAAGAGGAAATAACCAAAGGCTCAGCGTGCCATGCCGGAACCAGATTAGGGCCTGAAGCCATCCTGCGGTGTTGCGGCCAGCTCAAAAGAAAGCGAGTTGAAGAAAGGAGCTCAGGGGCACTGTAATTCACAAACCTGCAGAGTTATAAATGACAGCTATCGTCCAAAAATATACTGAAGTAAGGCTGCCAAGAGGACTTGAAAGCGGGGCAGAATTGCAGGAAACCGATTTCAGGAGGTAGACAGGAATTGCATTGAAAGCATAGGAAAAGAGGCAGAACGTCCACAATGATGCACTTGGCCAAAAAGGGCATATGCGTTTTTTCCTGAATATATTCAGGAAAAAACGCATATGCCCTTTTTGGCCAACCAAGCAAGCTTGCAAAGGAAATCTGCACTACAATGAAACCTCACTTCCCCCCGGTCAAAAGGGCCATCTGAAAAAAGTGTAAAATCCAGAAAGGCAGGACAGGCCATGGAGAACTGGGAGCCTTGTTATGCTTATGGGCGGGATGTAAATTGCCAACAGACCCTCGGGAGAAGTGTATGGTGTTTCCTGAAACATCTAAAAAACAAAGCAACAGAGCCTAGGGCACTTCCACTTATGGTCCTATAGCTTAGGGAAATTAAAATCAAAAAGACACAGCCACCCCAAAGTTTGGGACGCCTCTCTTTACAAGAACCTCGTTTACCGTACAAGTTCAATATCACAGAAAGTGAAAAATGGAGAAAGAACTTGTGGTACTTACGTACAATGCAGTATCACTCAGCAATGAAATATATGTCATCAGGCCCGTAGCAGCATAATGAGTGGATTCAGGTACGATGATTCTAACTGAAATAAGTCACACAGAAAAAGAAACATCATAAGATATCACTAATACATGGAATGTAAACTGGCTACACAGGAACTGAATTACAGAACAGAACAGGGTCTCAAATTTAGAAAACCAACTTATGCTTGCTTAAGGGTAAAGGTGAGTTGGGGTGCTGCATGAAACCAGAGATTGAAATGAGCACAGATAAAGTTCCTTAAGCCAAATATGGAATAGACAAGAGCTACTCCTTGCTCAACGAAATGGACTCAACACTCCATATTAAACGCCTAAGAATGTACCTGACTAGTAAGTATCTTAAATCCTATGGATTGCTATGTCTCCAAAAGAGAATCAAGCATGTATACAGGGGCATAAACGCAGCAGTGATAGGATTGGAGAGGTTCGGTGAGCAAATGAAGACCCTTTGAAGTCATATTGCATGGTACCCATTCCACGGGTCTCAACTCTCCAGGTTTAAGGTATTCTTCCTTCAGCTAAAATATGCATCTGGAACCCAGAGTATGATCAACCGTGTGAACGGGAGACGTGTTCAAATATGTCTCAGTTTTCCTCCCCTGGTACTCGGGTGCAACATTCCAGACGCTTTACTAACAGTCTCCCCACTTGGAGAGTCAGCGCCTTTAACCTCCTGTTTGGCCCAGTTTGCAATTTCTGCGGAAGATGAACAGGAATAGGGAGAACCAATGAGAGACTAGCTGGAGGTGTCTGGACGGGCAAATTTAACTCTCATTTCCCACCAGGAAGAGGAAATAACCAAAGGCTCAGCGTGCCATGCCGGAACCAGATTAGGGCCTGAAGCCATCCTGCGGTGTTGCGGCCAGCTCAAAAGAAAGCGAGTTGAAGAAAGGAGCTCAGGGGCACTGTAATTCACAAACCTGCAGAGTTATAAATGACAGCTATCGTCCAAAAATATACTGAAGTAAGGCTGCCAAGAGGACTTGAAAGCGGGGCAGAATTGCAGGAAACCGATTTCAGGAGGTAGACAGGAATTGCATTGAAAGCATAGGAAAAGAGGCAGAACGTCCACAATGATGCACTTGGCCAAAAAGGGCATATGCGTTTTTTCCTGAATATATTCAGGAAAAAACGCATATGCCCTTTTTGGCCAACCAAGCAAGCTTGCAAAGGAAATCTGCACTACAATGAAACCTCACTTCCCCCCGGTCAAAAGGGCCATCTGAAAAAAGTGTAAAATCCAGAAAGGCAGGACAGGCCATGGAGAACTGGGAGCCTTGTTATGCTTATGGGCGGGATGTAAATTGCCAACAGACCCTCGGGAGAAGTGTATGGTGTTTCCTGAAACATCTAAAAAACAAAGCAACAGAGCCTAGGGCACTTCCACTTATGGTCCTATAGCTTAGGGAAATTAAAATCAAAAAGACACAACCACCCCAAAGTTTGGGACGCCTCTGTTTACAAGAACCTCGTTTACCGTACAAGTTCAATAGAACAGAAAGTGAAAAATGGAGAAAGAAATTGTGGTACTTACGTACAATGCAGTATCACTCAGCAATGAATTCTATGTCATCAGGCCCGTAGCAGCATAATGAGTGGATTCAGGTACGATGATTCTAACTGAAATAAGTCACACAGAAAAAGAAACATCATAAGATATCAGTAATACATGGAATGTAAACTTGGCTACACAGGAACTGAATTCCCAAACAGAACAGGGCCTCAAATTTATAAAACCAACTTATGCTTGCTTAAGGGTAAAGGTGAGTTGGGGTGCTGCATAAAACCAGAGATTGAAATGAGCACAGATAAAGTTCCTTAAGCCAAATATGGAATAGACACGAGCTACTCCTTGCTCAACGAAATGGACTCAACACCGCATATTAAACGCCTAAGAATGTACCTGACTAGTAAGTATCTTAAAACCTATGGATTGCTATGTCTCCGAAAGAGAATCAAGCATGTGTACAGGGGCATAAAAGCAGCAGTGATAGGATTGGAGAGGTTCGGTGAGCAAATGAAGACCCTTTGAAGTCATATTGCATGGTACCCATTCCACGGGTCTCAACTACCCAGGTTTAAGGTATTCTTCCTTCAGCTAAAACATGAATGTGGAACCTAGAGTATGATCAACCATGTGAACGGGAGACGTGTTCAAATATGTCTCAGTTTTCGTACCCTGGTACTCGGGTGCAACATTCCAGACGCTTTACTAACACTCTCCCGACTTGGAGAGTCAGTCCCCTTAACCTCCTGTTTGGCCCAGTTTGCAATTTCTGCGGAAGATGAACAGGAATAGCGAGAACCAATGAGAGACTAGCTGGAGGTGTCTGGACGGGCAAATTTAACTCTCATTTCCCACCAGGAAGAGGAAATAACCAAAGGCTCAGCGTGCCGTGCCGGAACCAGATTAGGACCTGAAGCCATCTTGCGGTGTTGCGGCCAGCTAACAAGAAAGCGAGTTGAAGAAAGGAGCTCAGGGGCTCTGTAATTCACAAACATGCAGAGTTATAAATGACAGCTATCGTCCAAAAATATACTGAAGTAAGGCTGCCAAGAGGACTTGAAAGCGGGGAAGAATTGCAGGATACCGATTTCAGGAGGTAGACTGGAATTGCATTGAAAGCATAGGAAAAGAGGCAGAACGTCCACAATGATGCACTTGGCCAAAAGGGGCGTATGCGTTTTTTCCTGAATATATTCAGGAAAAAACGCATACGCACTTTTTGGCCAACAAAGCAAGCTTGCAAAGGAAATCTGCACTACAATGAAGTCTCACTTCCCCCCGGTCAAAAGGGCCATCTGAATAAAGTGTAAAATCCAGAAAGGCAGGACAGGCCATGGAGAACTGGGAGCCTTGTTATGCTGATGGGCGGGATGTAAATTGCCAACAGACACTCCGGAGAAGTGTATGGTGTTTCCTGAAACATCTAAAAAACAAAGCAACAGAGCCTAGGGCACTTCCACTTATGGTCCTATAGCTTAGGGAAATTAAAATCAAAAAGACACAGCCACCCCAAAGTTTGGGACGCCTCTCTTTACAAGAACCTCGTTTACCGTACAAGTTCAATATCAGAGAAAGTGAAAAATGGATAAAGAACTTGTGGTACTTACGTACAATGCAGTATCACTCAGCAATGAAATATATGTCATCAGGCCCCTAGCAGCATAATGAGTGGATTCATGTACGATGATTCTAACTGAAATAAGTCACACAGAAAAAGAAACATCATAAGATATCACTAATACACGGAATGTAAACTTGGCTACACAGGAACTGAATTCCAAAACAGAACAGGGTCTCAAATTTAGAAAACCAACTTATGCTTGCTTAAGGGTAAAGGTGAGTTGGGGTGCTGCATAAAACCAGAGATTGAAATGAGCACAGATAAAGTTCCTTAAGCCAAATATGGAATAGACAAGAGCTACTCCTTGCTCAACGAAATGGACTCAACACTCCATATTAAACGCCTAAGAATGTACCTGACTAGTAAGTATCTTAAATCCTATGGGTTGCTATGTCTCGAAAAGAGAATCAAGCATGTGTACAGGGGCATAAACGCAGCAGTGATAGGATTGGAGAGGTTCGGTGAGCAAATGAAGACCCTTTGAAGTCATATTGCATGGTACCCATTCCACGGGTCTCAACTCTCCAGGTTTAAGGTATTCTTCCTTCAACTAAAATATGCATCTGGAACCCAGAGTATGATCAACCGTGTGAACGGGAGACGTGTTCAAATATGTCTCAGTTTTCCTCCCCTGGTACTCGGGTGCAACATTCCAGACGCTTTACTAACAGTCTCCCCACTTGGAGAGTCAGCGCCTTTAACCTCCTGTTTGGCCCAGTTTGCAATTTCTGCGGAAAATGAACAGGAATAGGGAGAACCAATGAGAGACTAGCTGGAGGTGTCTGGACGGGCAAATTTAACTCTCATTTCCCACCAGGAAGAGGAAATAACCAAAGGCTCAGCGTGCCATGCCGGAACCAGATTAGGGCCTGAAGCCATCCTGCGGTGTTGCGGCCAGCTCAAAAGAAAGCGAGTTGAAGAAAGGAGCTCAGGGGCACTGTAATTCACAAACCTGCAGAGTTATAAATGACAGCTATCGTCCAAAAATATACTGAAGTAAGGCTGCCAAGAGGACTTGAAAGCGGGGCAGAATTGCAGGAAACCGATTTCAGGAGGTAGACAGGAATTGCATTGAAAGCATAGGAAAAGAGGCAGAACGTCCACAATGATGCACTTGGCCAAAAAGGGCATATGCGTTTTTTCCTGAATATATTCAGGAAAAAACGTATATGCCCTTTTTGGCCAACCAAGCAAGCTTGCAAAGGAAATCTACACTACAATGAAACCTCACTTCCCCCCGGTCAAAAGGGCCATCTGAAAAAAGTGTAAAATCCAGAAAGGCAGGACAGGCCATGGAGAACTGGGAGCCTTGTTATGCTGATGGGCGGGATGTAAATTGCCAACAGACCCTCGGGAGAAGTGTATGGTGTTTCCTGAAACATCTAAAAAACAAAGCAACAGAGCCTAGGGCACTTCCACTTATGGTCCTATAGCTTAGGGAAATTAAAATCAAAAAGACACAACCACCCCAAAGTTTGGGACGCCTCTGTTTACAAGAACCTCGTTTACCATACAAGTTCAATAGAACAGAAAGTGAAAAATGGAGAAAGAAATTGTGGTACTTACGTACAATGCAGTATCACTCAGCAATGAATTCTATGTCATCAGGCCCGTAGCAGCATAATGAGTGGATTCAGGTACGATGATTCTAACTGAAATAAGTCACACAGAAAAAGAAACATCATAAGATATCAGTAATACATGGAATGTAAACTTGGCTACACAGGAACTGAATTCCAAAACAGAACAGGGCCTCAAATTTATAAAACCAACTTATGCTTGCTTAAGGGTAAAGGTGAGTTGGGGTGCTGCATAAAACCAGAGATTGAAATGAGCACAGATAAAGTTCCTTAAGCCAAATATGGAATAGACACGAGCTACTCCTTGCTCAACGAAATGGACTCAACACCGCATATTAAACGCCTAAGAATGTACCTGACTAGTAAGTATCTTAAAACCTATGGATTGCTATGTCTCCGAAAGAGAATCAAGCATGTGTACAGGGGCATAAAAGCAGCAGTGATAGGATTGGAGAGGTTCGGTGAGCAAATGAAGACCCTTTGAAGTCATATTGCATGGTACCCATTCCACGGGTCTCAACTACCCAGGTTTAAGGTATTCTTCCTTCAGCTAAAACATGAATGTGGAACCTAGAGTATGATCAACCATGTGAACGGGAGACGTGTTCAAATATGTCTCAGTTTTCGTACCCTGGTACTCGGGTGCAACATTCCAGACGCTTTACTAACACTCTCCCGACTTGGAGAGTCAGTCCCTTTAACCTCCTGTTTGGCCCAGTTTGTAATTTCTGAGGATAATGAACAGGAATAGCGAGAAACAATGAGAGACTAGCTGGAGGTGTCTGGACGGGCAAATTTAACTCTCATTTCCCACCAGGAAGAGGAAATAACCAAAGGCTCAGCGTGCCGTGCCGGAACCAGATTAGGACCTGAAGCCATCTTGCGGTGTTGCGGCCAGCTAACAAGAAAGCGAGTTGAAGAAAGGAGCTCAGGGGCTCTGTAATTCACAAACATGCAGAGTTATAAATGACAGCTATCGTCCAAAAATATACTGAAGTAAGGCTGCCAAGAGGACTTGAAAGCGGTGCAGAATTGCAGGATACCGATTTCAGGAGGTAGACTGGAATTGCATTGAAAGCATAGGAAAAGAGGCAGAACGTCCACAATGATGCACTTGGCCAAAAGGGGCGTATGCGTTTTTTCCTGAATATATTCAGGAAAAAACGCATACGCACTTTTTGGCCAACAAAGCAAGCTTGCAAAGGAAATCTGCACTACAATGAAGTCTCACTTCCCCCCGGTCAAAAGGGCCATCTGAATAAAGTGTAAAATCCAGAAAGGCAGGACAGGCCATGGAGAACTGGGAGCCTTGTTATGCTGATGGGCGGGATGTAAATTGCCAACAGACACTCCGGAGAAGTGTATGGTGTTTCCTGAAACATCTAAAAAACAAAGCAACAGAGCCTAGGGCACTTCCACTTATGGTCCTATAGCTTAGGGAAATTAAAATCAAAAAGACACAGCCACCCCAAAGTTTGGGACGCCTCTCTTTACAAGAACCTCGTTTACCGTACAAGTTCAATATCACAGAAAGTGAAAAATGGAGAAAGAACTTGTGGTACTTACGTACAATGCAGTATCACTCAGCAATGAAATATATGTCATCAGGCCCCTAGCAGCATAATGAGTGGATTCATGTACGATGATTCTAACTGAAATAAGTCACACAGAAAAAGAAACATCATAAGATATCACTAATACACGGAATGTAAACTTGGCTACACAGGAACTGAATTCCAAAACAGAACAGGGTCTCAAATTTAGAAAACCAACTTATGCTTGCTTAAGGGTAAAGGTGAGTTGGGGTGCTGCATAAAACCAGAGATTGAAATGAGCACAGATAAAGTTCCTTAAGCCAAATATGGAATAGACAAGAGCTACTCCTTGCTCAACGAAATGGACTCAACACTCCATATTAAACGCCTAAGAATGTACCTGACTAGTAAGTATCTTAAATCCTATGGGTTGCTATGTCTCGAAAAGAGAATCAAGCATGTGTACAGGGGCATAAACGCAGCAGTGATAGGATTGGAGAGGTTCGGTGAGCAAATGAAGACCCTTTGAAGTCATATTGCATGGTACCCATTCCACGGGTCTCAACTCTCCAGGTTTAAGGTATTCTTCCTTCAGCTAAAATATGCATCTGGAACCCAGAGTATGATCAACCGTGTGAACGGGAGACGTGTTCAAATATGTCTCAGTTTTCCTCCCCTGGTACTCGGGTGCAACATTCCAGACGCTTTACTAACAGTCTCCCCACTTGGAGAGTCAGCGCCTTTAACCTCCTGTTTGGCCCAGTTTGCAATTTCTGCGGAAGATGAACAGGAATAGGGAGAACCAATGAGAGACTAGCTGGAGGTGTCTGGACGGGCAAATTTAACTCTCATTTCCCACCAGGAAGAGGAAATAACCAAAGGCTCAGCGTGCCATGCCGGAACCAGATTAGGGCCTGAAGCCATCCTGCGGTGTTGCGGCCAGCTCAAAAGAAAGCGAGTTGAAGAAAGGAGCTCAGGGGCACTGTAATTCACAAACCTGCAGAGTTATAAATGACAGCTATCGTCCAAAAATATACTGAAGTAAGGCTGCCAAGAGGACTTGAAAGCGGGGCAGAATTGCAGGAAACCGATTTCAGGAGGTAGACAGGAATTGCATTGAAAGCATAGGAAAAGAGGCAGAACGTCCACAATGATGCACTTGGCCAAAAAGGGCATATGCGTTTTTTCCTGAATATATTCAGGAAAAAACGCATATGCCCTTTTTGGCCAACCAAGCAAGCTTGCAAAGGAAATCTGCACTACAATGAAGCCTCACTTCCCCCCGGTCAAACGGGCCATCTGAAAAAAGTGTAAAATCCAGAAAGGCAGGACAGGCCATGGAGAACTGGGAGCCTTGTTATACTGATGGGCGGGATGTAAATTGCCAACAGACACTCGGGAGAAGTGTATGGTGTTTCCTGAAACATCTAAAAAACAAAGCAACAGAGCCTAGGGCACTTCCACTTATGGTCCTATAGCTTAGGGAAATTAAAATCAAAAAGACACAGCCACCCCAAAGTTTGGGACGCCTCTGTTTACAAGAACCTCGTTTACCGTACAAGTTCAATATAACAGAAAGTGAAAAATGGAGAAAGAAATTGTGGTACTTACGTACAATGCAGTATCACTCAGCAATGAATTCTATGTCATCAGGCCCGTAGCAGCATAATGAGTGGATTCAGGTACGATGATTCTAACTGAAATAAGTCACACAGAAAAAGAAACATCATAAGATATCAGTAATACATGGAATGTAAACTTGGCTACACAGGAACTGAATTCCAAAACAGAACAGGGCCTCAAATTTATAAAACCAACTTATGCTTGCTTAAGGGTAAAGGTGAGTTGGGGTGCTGCATAAAACCAGAGATTGAAATGAGCACAGATAAAGTTCCTTAAGCCAAATATGGAATAGACACGAGCTACTCCTTGCTCAACGAAATGGACTCAACACCGCATATTAAACGCCTAAGAATGTACCTGACTAGTAAGTATCTTAAAACCTATGGATTGCTATGTCTCCGAAAGAGAATCAAGCATGTGTACAGGGGCATAAAAGCAGCAGTGATAGGATTGGAGAGGTTCGGTGAGCAAATGAAGACCCTTTGAAGTCATATTGCATGGTACCCATTCCACGGGTTTCAACTCTCCAGGTATAGGGTATTCTTCCTTCAGCTAAAACATGCATGTGGAACCTAGAGTATGATCAACCATGTGATCGGGAGACGTGTTCAAATATGTCTCAGTTTTCATACCCTGGTACTCAGGTGCAACATTCCAGACGCTTTACTAACACTCTCCCCACTTGGAGAGTCAGCGCCTTTAACCTCCTGTTTGGCCCAGTTTGCAATTTCTGCGGAAGATGAACAGGAATAGCGAGAACCAATGAGAGACTAGCTGGAGGTGTCTGGACGGGCAAATTTAACTCTCATTTCCCACCAGGAAGAGGAATTAACCAAAGGCTCAGCGTGCCGTGCCGGAACCAGATTAGGACCTGAAGCCATCCTGCGGTGTTGCGGCCAACTCACAAGAAAGCGAGTTGAAGAAAGGAGCTCAGGGGCACTGTAATTCACAAACCTGCAGAGTTATAAATGACAGCTATTGTCCAAAAATATACTGAAGTAAGGCTGCCAAGAGGACTTGAAAGCGGGGCAGAATTGCAGGAAACCGATTTCAGGAGGTAGACTGGAATTGCATTGAAAGCATAGGAAAAGAGGCAGAGCGTCCACAATGATGCCCTTGGCCAAAAAGGGCGTATGCGTTTTTTCCTGAATATATTCAGGAAAAAACGCATACGCACCTTTTGGCCAACCAAGCAAACTTGCAAAGGAAATCTGCACTACAATGAAGTCTCACTTCCCCCTGGTCAAACGGGCCATCTGAAAAAAGTGTAAAATCCAGAAAGGCAGGACAGGCCATGTAGAACTGGGAGCCTTGTTATGCTGATGGGCGGGATGTAAATTGCCAACAGCCACTCCGGAGAAGTGTATGGTGTTTCCTGAAACATCTAAAAAACAAAGCAACAGAGCCTAGGGCACTTCCACTTATGGTCCTATAGCTTAGGGAAATTATAATCAAAAAGACACAGCCACCCCAAAGTTTGGGACGCCTCTTTTTACAAGAGCCTCGTTTACCATACAAGTCCAATATCACAGAAAGTGAAAAATGGATAAAGAACTTGTGGTACTTACGTACAATGCAGTATCACTCAGCAATGAAATCTATGTCATCAGGCCCGTAGCAGCATAATGAGTGGATTCAGGTACGATGATTCTAACTGAAATAAGTCACACAGAAAAAGAAACATCATAAGATATCACTAATACACGGAATGTAAACTTGGCTACCCAGGTACTGAATTACAGAACAGAACAGGGTCTCAAATTTAGAAAACCAACTTATGCTTGCTTAAGGGGAAAGGTGAGTTGGGGTGCTGCATAAAACCAGAGATTGAAATGAGCACAGATAAAGTTGCTTAAGCCAAATATGGAATAGACAAGAGCTACTCCTTGCTCAACGAAATGGACTCAACACTGCATATTAAACGCCTAAGAATGTACCTGACTAGTAAGTATCTTAAAACCTATGGATTGCTATGTCTCCGAAACAGAATGAAGCATGTGTACGGGGGCATAAACGCAGCAGTGATAGGATTGGAGAGGTTCGGTGAGCAAATGAAGACCCTTTGAAGTCATATTGCATGGTACCCATTCCACGGGTCTCAACTCTCCAGGTTTAAGGTATTCTTCCTACAGCTAAAATATGCATCTGGAACCCAGAGTATGATCAACCGTGTGAACGGGAGACGTGTTCAAATATGTCTCAGTTTTCCTCCCCTGGTACTCGGGTGCAACATTCCAGACGCTTTACTAACAGTCTCCCCACTTGGAGAGTCAGCGCCTTTAACCTCCTGTTTGGCCCAGTTTGCAATTTCTGCGGAAGATGAACAGGAATAGGGAGAACCAATGAGAGACTAGCTGGAGGTGTCTGGACGGGCAAATTTAACTCTCATTTCCCACCAGGAAGAGGAAATAACCAAAGGCTCAGCGTGCCATGCCGGAACCAGATTAGGGCCTGAAGCCATCTTGCGGTGTTGCGGCCAGCTAACAAGAAAGCGAGTTGAAGAAAGGAGCTCAGGGGCTCTGTAATTCACAAACCTGCAGAGTTATAAATGACAGCTATCGTCCAAAAATATACTGAAGTAAGGCTGCCAAGAGGACTTGAAAGCGGGGCAGAATTGCAGGATACCGATTTCAGGAGGTAGACTGGAATTGCTTTGAAAGCATAGGAAAAGAGGCAGAACGTCCACAATGATGCACTTGGCCAAAAGGGGCGTATGCGTTTTTTCCTGAATATATTCAGGAAAAAACGCATACGCACTTTTTGGCCAACAAAGCAAGCTTGCAAAGGAAATCTGCACTACAATGAAGTCTCACTTCCCCCCGGTCAAAAGGGCCATCTGAAAAAAGTGTAAAATCCAGAAAGGCAGGACAGGCCATGGAGAACTGGGAGCCTTGTTATGCTGATGGGCGGGATGTAAATTGCCAACAGACACTCTGGAGAAGTGTATGGTGTTTCCTGAAACATCTAAAAAACAAAGCAACAGAGCCTAGGGCACTTCCACTTATGGTCCTATAGCTTAGGGAAATTAAAATCAAAAAGACACAGCCACCCCAAAGTTTGGGACGCCTCTCTTTACAAGAACCTCGTTTACCATACAAGTTCAATATCACAGAAAGTGAAAAATGGAGAAAGAACTTGTGGTACTTACGTACAATGCAGTATCACTCAGAAATGAAATCTATGTCATCAGGCCCCTAGCAGCATAATGAGTGGATTCATGTACGATGATTCTAACTGAAATAAGTCACACAGAAAAAGAAACATCATAAGATATCACTAATACACGGAATGTAAACTTGGCTACACAGGAACTGAATTCCAAAACAGAACAGGGTCTCAAATTTAGAAAACCAACTTATGCTTGCATAAGGGTAAAGGTGAGTTAGGGTGCTGCATAAAACCAGAGATTGAAATGAGCACAGATAAAGTTCCTTAAGCCAAATATGGAATAGACAAGAGCTACTCCTTGCTCAACGAAATGGACTCAACACTCCATATTAAACGCCTAAGAATGTACCTGACTAGTAAGTATCTTAAATCCTATGGATTGCTATGTCTCGAAAAGAGAATCAAGCATGTGTACAGGGGCATAAACGCAGCAGTGATAGGATTGGAGAGGTTCGGTGAGCAAATGAAGACCCTTTGAAGTCATATTGCATGGTACCCATTCCACGGGTCTCAACTCTCCAGGTTTAAGGTATTCTTCCTTCAGCTAAAATATGCATCTGGAACCCAGAGTATGATCAACCGTGTGAACGGGAGACGTGTTCAAATATGTCTCAGTTTTCCTCCCCTGGTACTCGGGTGCAACATTCCAGACGCTTTACTAACAGTCTCCCCACTTGGAGAGTCAGCGCCTTTAACCTCCTGTTTGGCCCAGTTTGCAATTTCTGCGGATAATGAACAGGAATAGGGAGAACCAATGAGAGACTAGCTGGAGGTGTCTGGACGGGCAAATTTAACTCTCATTTCCCACCAGGAAGAGGAAATAACCAAAGGCTCAGCGTGCCGTGCCAGAACCAGATTAGGACCTGAAGCCATCTTGCGGTGTTGCGGCCAGCTCACAAGAAAGCGAGTTGAAGAAAGGAGCTCAGGGGCACTGTAATTCACAAACCTGCAGAGTTATAAATGACAGCTATCGTCCAAAAATATACTGAAGTAAGGCTGCCAAGAGGACTTGAAAGTGGGGCAGAATTGCAGGATACCGATTTCAGGAGGTAGACTGGAATTGCATTGAAAGCATAGGAAAAGAGGCAGAACGTCCACAATGATGCACTTGGCCAAAAAGGGCGTATGCGTTTTTCCTGAATATATTTAGGAGAAAACGCATACGCACTTTTTGGCCAACCAAGCAAGCTTGCAAAGGAAATCTGCACTACAATGAAGTCTCACTTCCCCCGGGTCAAAAGGGCCATCTGAAAAAAGTGTAAAATCCAGAAAGGCAGGACAGGCCATGGAGAACTGGGAGCCTTGTTATGCGGATGGGCGGGATGTAAATTGCCAACAGACACTCGGGAGAAGTGTATGGTGTTTCCTGAAACATCTAAAAAACAAAGCAACAGAGCCTAGGGCACTTCCACTTATGGTCCTATAGCTTAGGGAAATTAAAATCAAAAAGACACAGCCACCCCAAAGTTTCGGACGCCTCTGTTTACAAGAACCTCGTTTACGGTACAAGTTCAATATCACAGAAAGTGAAAAATGGATAAAGAAGTTGTGGTACTTACGTACAATGCAGTATCACTCAGCAATGAAATCTATGTCATCAGGCCCGTAGCAGCATAATGAGTGGATTCAGGTACGATGATTCTAACTGAAATAAGTCACACAGAGAAAGAAACATCATAAGATATCAGTAATACACGGAATGTAAACTTGGCTAGACAGGAACAGAATTACAGAACAGAACAGGGTCTCAAATTTAGGAAAGCAACTTATGCTTGCTAAAGGAGAAAGGTGAGTTGGGGTGCTGCATAAAACCAGAGATTGAAATGAGCACAGATAAAGTTCCTTAAGCAAAATATGGAATAGACAAGAGCTACTCCTTGCTCAACGAAATGGACTCAACACCCCATATTAAACCCCTAAGAATGTACCTGACTAGTAAGTATCTTAAAACCTATGGATTGCTATGTCTCCAAAAGAGAATCAAGCGTGTGTACAGGGGCATAAACGCAGTAGTGATAGGATTGGAGGGGTTCGGTGAGCAAATGAAGACCCTTTGAAGTCATATTGCATGGTACCCATTCCACGGGTCTCAACTCTCCAGGTTTAAGGTATTCTTCCTTCAGCTAAAACATGCATGTGGAACCCAGAGTATGATCAACCGTGTGAATGGGAGACGTGTTCAAATATGACTCAGTTTTCGTACCCTGGTACTCAGGTGCAACATTCCAGACGCTTTACTAACACTCTCCCGACTTGGAGAGTCAGTCCCTTTAACCTCCTGTTTGGTCCAGTTTGCAATTTCTGCGGAAGATGAACAGGAATAGGGAGAACCAATGAGATACTAGCTGGAGGTGTCTGGATGGGCAAATTTAACTCTCATTTCCCACCAGGAAGAGGAATTAACCAAAGGCTCAGCGTGCCATGCTGGAACCAGATTTGGGCCTGAAGCCATCCTGCGGTGTTGCGGCCAGCTCACAAGAAAGCGAGTTGAAGAAAGGAGCTCAGGGACACTGTAATTCACAAACCTGCAGAGTTATAAATGACAGCTATCGTCCAAAAATATACTGAAGTAAGGCTGCCAAGAGGACTTGAAAGCGGGGCGGAATTGCAGGAAAGCGATTTCAGGAGGTAGACTGGAATTGCATTGAAAGCATAGGAAAAGCGGCAGAACGTCCACAGTGATGCACTTGGCCAAAAAGGGCATATGCGTTTTTTCCTGAATATATTCAGGAAAAAACGCATATGCCCTTTTTGGCCAACCAAGCAAACTTGCAAAGGAAATCTGCACTACAATGAAGTCTCACTTCCCCCCGGTCAAAAGGGCCATCTGAAAAAAGTGTAAAATCCAGAAAGGCAGGACAGGCCATGGAGAACTGGGAGCCTTGTTATGCTGATGGGCGGGATGTAAATTGCCAACAGACACTCCAGAGAAGTGTATGGTGTTTCGTGAAACATCTAAAAAACAAAGCAACAGAGCCTAGGGCACTTCCACTTATGGTCCTATAGCTTAGGGAAATTAAAATCAAAAAGACACAGCCATCCCAAAATTTGGGACGCCTCTGTTTACAAGAACCTCGTTTACCGTAAAAGTTCAATATCACAGAAAGTGAAAAATGGATAAAGAACTTGTGGTACTTACGTACAATGCAGTATCACTCAGCAATGAAATCTATGTCATCAGGCCCGTAGCAGCATAATGAGTGGATTCAGGTACGATGATTCTACCTGAAATAAGTCACACAGAAAAAGAAACATCATAAGTTATCACTAATACACAGAATGTAAACTTGGCTACACAGGAACTGAATTCCAAAACAGAACAGGGTCTCAAATTTAGAAAACCAACTTATGCTTGCTTAAGGGGAAAGGTGAGTTGGTGTGCTGCATCAAACCAGAGATTGAAATGAGCACAGATAAAGTTCCTTAAGCCAAATATGGAATAGACAAGAGCTACTCCTTGCTCAACGAAATGGACTCAACACCCCATATTAATCACCTAAGAATGTACCTGACTAGTAAGTATCTTAAATCCTATGGATTGCTATGTCTCCATAAGAGAATCAAGCATGTGTACAGGGGCATAAACGCAGCAGTGATAGGATTGGAGAGGTTCGGTGAGCAAATGAAGACCCTTTGAAGTCATATTGCATGGTACCCATTCCACGGGTTTCAACTACCCAGGTTTAAGGTATTCTTCCTTCAGCTAAAACATGCATGTGGAACCTAGGGTATCATCAACCATGTGATCGGGAGACGTGTTCAAATATGTCTCAGTTTTCGTACCCTGGTACTCGGGTGCAACATTCCAGACGCTTTACTAACACTCTCCCGACTTGGAGAGTCAGTCCCTTTAACCTCCTGTTTGGCCCAGTTTGCAATTTCTGCGGAAGATGAACAGGAATAGCGAGAACCAATGAGAGACTAGCTGGAGGTGTCTGGACGGGCAAATTTAACTCTCATTTCCCACCAGGAAGAGGAAATAACAAAAGGCTCAGCGTGCTGTCCCGGAACCAGATTAGGGCCTGAAGCCATCCTGCGGTGTTGCGGCCAGGTCACAAGAAAGCGAGTTGAAGAAAGGAGCTCAGGGGCGCTGTAATTCACAAACCTGCAGAGTTATAAATGACAGCTATCATCCAAAAATATACTGAAGTAAGGCTGCCAAGAGGACTTGAAAGCGGGGAAGAATTGCAGGAAACCGATTTCAGGAGGTAGACTGGAATTGCATTGAAAGCATAGGAAAAGAGGCAGAACGTCCACAATGATGCACTTGGCCAAAAAGGGCGTATGCGTTTTTTCCTGAATATATTCAGGAAAAAACGCATACGCCCTTTTTGGCCAACCAAGCAAGCTTGCAAAGGAAATCTGCACTACAATGAAGTCTCACTTCCCCCCGGTCAAAAGGGCCATCTGAAAAAAGTGTAAAATCCAGAAAGGCAGGACAGGCCATGGAGAACTGGGAGCCTTGTTATGCTGATGGGCAGGATGTAAATTGCCAACAGACACTCGCGAGAAGTGTATGGTGTTCCCTGAAACATCCAAAAAAACAAACAACAGAGCCTAGGGCACTTCCACTTATGGTCCTATAGCTTAGGGAAATTAAAATCAAAAAGACACAGCCACCCCAAAGTTTGGGACGCCTCTGTTTACAAGAACCTCGTTTACAGTACAAGTTCAACATCGCAGAAAGTGAAAAATGGATAAAGAAGTTGTGGTATTTACTAAGAAAGCAATATCACTCAGTAATGAAATCTATGTCATCAGGCCCTTAGCAGCACAATGAGTGGGTTGAGGTATGATGATTCTAACTGAAATCAGTCACACAGAAAAAGAAACATCATAAGATATCTGTAATACACGGAATGTAAACTTGGCTACACAGGAACTGAATTACAGAACAGAACAGGGTCTCAAATTTAGAAAACCAACTTATGCTTCCTTAAGGGGAAAGGTGAGTTGGGGTGCTGCATAAAACCAGAGATTGAAATGAGCACAGATAAAGTTCCTTAAGCCAAATATGGAATAGACAAGAGCTACTCCTTGCTCAACGAAATGGACTCAACACCCCATATTAAACGCCTAAGAATGTACCTGACTAGTAAGTATCTTAAAACCTATGGATTGCTATGTCTCCAAAAGAGAATCAAGCGTGTGTACAGGGGCATAAACGCAGCAGTGATAGGATTGCAGAGGTTCGGTGAGGAAATGAAGACCCTTTGAAGTCATATTGCATGGTACCCATTCCACGGGTCTCAACTCTCCAGGTTTAAGGTATTCTTCCTTCAGCTAAATCATGCATGTGGAACCCAGAGTATGATCAACCGTGTGAATGGGAGACGTGTTCAAATATGACTCAGTTTTCGTACCCTGGTACTCAGGTGCAACATTCCAGACGCTTTACTAACACTCTCCCGACTTGGAGAGTCAGTCCCTTTAACCTCCTGTTTGGTCCAGTTTGCAATTTCTGCGGAAGATGAACAGGAATAGGGAGAACCAATGAGATACTAGCTGGAGGTGTCTGGATGGGCAAATTTAACTCTCATTTCCCACCAGGAAGAGGAATTAACCAAAGGCTCAGCGTGCCATGCCGGAACCAGATTTGGGCCTGAAGCCATCCTGCGGTGTTGCGGCCAGCTCACAAGAAAGCGAGTTGAAGAAAGGAGCTCAGGGACACTGTAATTCACAAACCTGCAGAGTTATAAATGAGAGCTATCGTCCAAAAATATACTGAAGTAAGGCTGCCAAGAGGACTTGAAAGCGGGGCGGAATGGCAGGAAAGCGATTTCAGGAGGTAGACTGGAATTGCATTGAAAGCATAGGAAAAGCGGCAGAACGTCCACAGTGATGCACTTGGCCAAAAAGGGCATATGCGTTTTTTCCTGAATATATTCAGGAAAAAACGCATATGCCCTTTTTGGCCAACCAAGCAAACTTGCAAAGGAAATCTGCACTACAATGAAGTCTCACTTCCCCCCGGTCAAAAGGGCCATCTGAAAAAAGTGTAAAATCCAGAAAGGCAGGACAGGCCATGGAGAACTGGGAGCCTTGTTATGCTGATGGGCGGGATGTAAATTGCCAACAGACACTCCGGAGAAGTGTATGGTGTTTCGTGAAACATCTAAAAAACAAAGCAACAGAGCCTAGGGCACTTCCACTTATGGTCCTATAGCTTAGGGAAATTAAAATCAAAAAGACACAGCCATCCCAAAATTTGGGACGCCTCTGTTTACAAGAACCTCGTTTACCGTAAAAGTTCAATATCACAGAAAGTGAAAAATGGATAAAGAACTTGTGGTACTTACGTACAATGCAGTATCACTCAGCAATGAAATCTATGTCATCAGGCCCGTAGCAGCATAATGAGTGGATTCAGGTACGATGATTCTACCTGAAATAAGTCACACAGAAAAAGAAACATCATAAGTTATCACTAATACACAGAATGTAAACTTGGCTACACAGGAACTGAATTCCAAAACAGAACAGGGTCTCAAATTTAGAAAACCAACTTATGGTTGCTTAAGGGGAAAGGTGAGTTGGGGTGCTGCATCAAACCAGAGATTGAAATGAGCACAGATAAAGTTCCTTAAGCCAAATATGGAATAGACAAGAGCTACTCCTTGCTCAACGAAATGGACTCAACACCACATATTAATCACCTAAGAATGTACCTGACTAGTAAGTATCTTAAATCCTATGGATTGCTATGTCTCCATAAGAGAATCAAGCATGTGTACAGGGGCATAAACGCAGCAGTGATAGGATTGGAGAGGTTCGGTGAGCAAATGAAGACCCTTTGAAGTCATATTGCATGGTACCCATTCCACGGGTTTCAACTACCCAGGTTTAAGGTATTCTTCCTTCAGCTAAAACATGCATGTGGAACCTAGGGTATCATCAACCATGTGATCGGGAGACGTGTTCAAATATGTCTCAGTTTTCGTACCCTGGTACTCGGGTGCAACATTCCAGACGCTTTACTAACACTCTCCCGACTTGGAGAGTCAGTCCCTTTAACCTCCTGTTTGGCCCAGTTTGCAATTTCTGCGGAAGATGAACAGGAATAGCGAGAACCAATGAGAGACTAGCTGGAGGTGTCTGGACGGGCAAATTTAACTCTCATTTCCCACCAGGAAGAGGAAATAACAAAAGGCTCAGCGTGCTGTGCCGGAACCAGATTAGGGCCTGAAGCCATCCTGCGGTGTTGCGGCCAGGTCACAAGAAAGCGAGTTGAAGAAAGGAGCTCAGGGGCGCTGTAATTCACAAACCTGCAGAGTTATAAATGACAGCTATCATCCAAAAATATACTGAAGTAAGGCTGCCAAGAGGACTTGAAAGCGGGGAAGAATTGCAGGAAACCGATTTCAGGAGGTAGACTGGAATTGCATTGAAAGCATAGGAAAAGAGGCAGAACGTCCACAATGATGCACTTGGCCAAAAAGGGCGTATGCGTTTTTTCCTGAATATATTCAGGAAAAAACGCATACGCCCTTTTTGGCCAACCAAGCAAGCTTGCAAAGGAAATCTGCACTACAATGAAGTCTCACTTCCCCCCGGTCAAAAGGGCCATCTGAAAAAAGTGTAAAATCCAGAAAGGCAGGACAGGCCATGGAGAACTGGGAGCCTTGTTATGCTGATGGGCAGGATGTAAATTGCCAACAGACACTCGCGAGAAGTGTATGGTGTTCCCTGAAACATCCAAAAAAACAAACAACAGAGCCTAGGGCACTTCCACTTATGGTCCTATAGCTTAGGGAAATTAAAATCAAAAAGACACAGCCACCCCAAAGTTTGGGACGCCTCTGTTTACAAGAACCTCGTTTACAGTACAAGTTCAATATCGCAGAAAGTGAAAAATGGATAAAGAAGTTGTGGTATTTACTAACAAAGCAATATCACTCAGTAATGAAATCTATGTCATCAGGCCCTTAGCAGCACAATGAGTGGGTTGAGGTATGATGATTCTAACTGAAATCAGTCACACAGAAAAAGAAACATCATAAGATATCTGTAATACACGGAATGTAAACTTGGCTACACAGGAACTGAATTACAGAACAGAACAGGGTCTCAAATTTAGAAAACCAACTTATGCTTCCTTAAGGGGAAAGGTGAGTTGGGGTGCTGCATAAAACCAGAGATTGAAATGAGCACAGATAAAGTTCCTTAAGCCAAATATGGAATAGACAAGAGCTACTCCTTGCTCAACGAAATGGACTCAACACCCCATATTAAACGCCTAAGAATGTACCTGACTAGTAAGTATCTTAAAACCTATGGATTGCTATGTCTCCAAAAGAGAATCAAGCGTGTGTACAGGGGCATAAACGCAGCAGTGATAGGATTGCAGAGGTTCGGTGAGGAAATGAAGACCCTTTGAAGTCATATTGCATGGTACCCATTCCACGGGTCTCAACTCTCCAGGTTTAAGGTATTCTTCCTTCAGCTAAATCATGCATGTGGAACCCAGAGTATGATCAACCGTGTGAATGGGAGACGTGTTCAAATATGACTCAGTTTTCGTACCCTGGTACTCAGGTGCAACATTCCAGACGCTTTACTAACACTCTCCCGACTTGGAGAGTCAGTCCCTTTAACCTCCTGTTTGGTCCAGTTTGCAATTTCTGCGGAAGATGAACAGGAATAGGGAGAACCAATGAGATACTAGCTGGAGGTGTCTGGATGGGCAAATTTAACTCTCATTTCCCACCAGGAAGAGGAATTAACCAAAGGCTCAGCGTGCCATGCCGGAACCAGATTTGGGCCTGAAGCCATCCTGCGGTGTTGCGGCCAGCTCACAAGAAAGCGAGTTGAAGAAAGGAGCTCAGGGACACTGTAATTCACAAACCTGCAGAGTTATAAATGACAGCTATCGTCCAAAAATATACTGAAGTAAGGCTGCCAAGAGGACTTGAAAGCGGGGCGGAATGGCAGGAAAGCGATTTCAGGAGGTAGACTGGAATTGCATTGAAAGCATAGGAAAAGCGGCAGAACGTCCACAGTGATGCACTTGGCCAAAAAGGGCATATGCGTTTTTTCCTGAATATATTCAGGAAAAAACGCATATGCCCTTTTTGGCCAACCAAGCAAACTTGCAAAGGAAATCTGCACTACAATGAAGTCTCACTTCCCCCCGGTCAAAAGGGCCATCTGAAAAAAGTGTAAAATCCAGAAAGGCAGGACAGGCCATGGAGAACTGGGAGCCTTGTTATGCTGATGGGCGGGATGTAAATTGCCAACAGACACTCCGGAGAAGTGTATGGTGTTTCGTGAAACATCTAAAAAACAAAGCAACAGAGCCTAGGGCACTTCCACTTATGGTCCTATAGCTTAGGGAAATTAAAATCAAAAAGACACAGCCATCCCAAAATTTGGGACGCCTCTGTTTACAAGAACCTCGTTTACCGTAAAAGTTCAATATCACAGAAAGTGAAAAATGGATAAAGAACTTGTGGTACTTACGTACAATGCAGTATCACTCAGCAATGAAATCTATGTCATCAGGCCCGTAGCAGCATAATGAGTGGATTCAGGTACGATGATTCTACCTGAAATAAGTCACACAGAAAAAGAAACATCATAAGTTATCACTAATACACAGAATGTAAACTTGGCTACACAGGAACTGAATTCCAAAACAGAACAGGGTCTCAAATTTAGAAAACCAACTTATGGTTGCTTAAGGGGAAAGGTGAGTTGGGGTGCTGCATCAAACCAGAGATTGAAATGAGCACAGATAAAGTTCCTTAAGCCAAATATGGAATAGACAAGAGCTACTCCTTGCTCAACGAAATGGACTCAACACCACATATTAATCACCTAAGAATGTACCTGACTAGTAAGTATCTTAAATCCTATGGATTGCTATGTCTCCATAAGAGAATCAAGCATGTGTACAGGGGCATAAACGCAGCAGTGATAGGATTGGAGAGGTTCGGTGAGCAAATGAAGACCCTTTGAAGTCATATTGCATGGTACCCATTCCACGGGTTTCAACTACCCAGGTTTAAGGTATTCTTCCTTCAGCTAAAACATGCATGTGGAACCTAGGGTATCATCAACCATGTGATCGGGAGACGTGTTCAAATATGTCTCAGTTTTCGTACCCTGGTACTCGGGTGCAACATTCCAGACGCTTTACTAACACTCTCCCGACTTGGAGAGTCAGTCCCTTTAACCTCCTGTTTGGCCCAGTTTGCAATTTCTGCGGAAGATGAACAGGAATAGCGAGAACCAATGAGAGACTAGCTGGAGGTGTCTGGACGGGCAAATTTAACTCTCATTTCCCACCAGGAAGAGGAAATAACAAAAGGCTCAGCGTGCTGTGCCGGAACCAGATTAGGGCCTGAAGCCATCCTGCGGTGTTGCGGCCAGGTCACAAGAAAGCGAGTTGAAGAAAGGAGCTCAGGGGCGCTGTAATTCACAAACCTGCAGAGTTATAAATGACAGCTATCATCCAAAAATATACTGAAGTAAGGCTGCCAAGAGGACTTGAAAGCGGGGAAGAATTGCAGGAAACCGATTTCAGGAGGTAGACTGGAATTGCATTGAAAGCATAGGAAAAGAGGCAGAACGTCCACAATGATGCACTTGGCCAAAAAGGGCGTATGCGTTTTTTCCTGAATATATTCAGGAAAAAACGCATACGCCCTTTTTGGCCAACCAAGCAAGCTTGCAAAGGAAATCTGCACTACAATGAAGTCTCACTTCCCCCCGGTCAAAAGGGCCATCTGAAAAAAGTGTAAAATCCAGAAAGGCAGGACAGGCCATGGAGAACTGGGAGCCTTGTTATGCTGATGGGCAGGATGTAAATTGCCAACAGACACTCGCGAGAAGTGTATGGTGTTCCCTGAAACATCCAAAAAAACAAACAACAGAGCCTAGGGCACTTCCACTTATGGTCCTATAGCTTAGGGAAATTAAAATCAAAAAGACACAGCCACCCCAAAGTTTGGGACGCCTCTGTTTACAAGAACCTCGTTTACAGTACAAGTTCAATATCGCAGAAAGTGAAAAATGGATAAAGAAGTTGTGGTATTTACTAACAAAGCAATATCACTCAGTAATGAAATCTATGTCATCAGGCCCTTAGCAGCACAATGAGTGGGTTGAGGTATGATGATTCTAACTGAAATCAGTCACACAGAAAAAGAAACATCATAAGATATCTGTAATACACGGAATGTAAACTTGGCTACACAGGAACTGAATTACAGAACAGAACAGGGTCTCAAATTTAGAAAACCAACTTATGCTTCCTTAAGGGGAAAGGTGAGTTGGGGTGCTGCATAAAACCAGAGATTGAAATGAGCACAGATAAAGTTCCTTAAGCCAAATATGGAATAGACAAGAGCTACTCCTTGCTCAACGAAATGGACTCAACACCCCATATTAAACGCCTAAGAATGTACCTGACTAGTAAGTATCTTAAAACCTATGGATTGCTATGTCTCCAAAAGAGAATTAAGCGTGTGTACAGGGGCATAAACGCAGCAGTGATAGGATTGCAGAGGTTCGGTGAGGAAATGAAGACCCTTTGAAGTCATATTGCATGGTACCCATTCCACGGGTCTCAACTCTCCAGGTTTAAGGTATTCTTCCTTCAGCTAAATCATGCATGTGGAACCCAGAGTATGATCAACCGTGTGAATGGGAGACGTGTTCAAATATGACTCAGTTTTCGTACCCTGGTACTCAGGTGCAACATTCCAGACGCTTTACTAACACTCTCCCGACTTGGAGTCAGTCCCTTTAACCTCCTGTTTGGTCCAGTTTGCAATTTCTGCAGAAGATGAACAGGAATAGGGAGAACCAATGAGATACTAGCTGGAGGTGTCTGGATGGGCAAATTTAACTCTCATTTCCCACCAGGAAGAGGAATTAACCAAAGGCTCAGCGTGCCATGCCGGAACCAGATTTGGGCCTGAAGCCATCCTGCGGTGTTGCGGCCAGCTCACAAGAAAGCGAGTTGAAGAAAGGAGCTCAGGGACACTGTAATTCACAAACCTGCAGAGTTATAAATGACAGCTATCGTCCAAAAATATACTGAAGTAAGGCTGCCAAGAGGACTTGAAAGCGGGGCGGAATGGCAGGAAAGCGATTTCAGGAGGTAGACTGGAATTGCATTGAAAGCATAGGAAAAGCGGCAGAACGTCCACAGTGATGCACTTGGCCAAAAAGGGCATATGCGTTTTTTCCTGAATATATTCAGGAAAAAACGCATATGCCCTTTTTGGCCAACCAAGCAAACTTGCAAAGGAAATCTGCACTACAATGAAGTCTCACTTCCCCCCGGTCAAAAGGGCCATCTGAAAAAAGTGTAAAATCCAGAAAGGCAGGACAGGCCATGGAGAACTGGGAGCCTTGTTATGCTGATGGGCGGGATGTAAATTGCCAACAGACACTCCGGAGAAGTGTATGGTGTTTCGTGAAACATCTAAAAAACAAAGCAACAGAGCCTAGGGCACTTCCACTTATGGTCCTATAGCTTAGGGAAATTAAAATCAAAAAGACACAGCCATCCCAAAATTTGGGACGCCTCTGTTTACAAGAACCTCGTTTACCGTAAAAGTTCAATATCACAGAAAGTGAAAAATGGATAAAGAACTTGTGGTACTTACGTACAATGCAGTATCACTCAGCAATGAAATCTATGTCATCAGGCCCGTAGCAGCATAATGAGTGGATTCAGGTACTATGATTCTACCTGAAATAAGTCACACAGAAAAAGAAACATCATAAGTTATCACTAATACACAGAATGTAAACTTGGCTACACAGGAACTGAATTCCAAAACAGAACAGGGTCTCAAATTTAGAAAACCAACTTATGCTTGCTTAAGGGGAAAGGTGAGTTGGGGTGCTGCATCAAACCAGAGATTGAAATGAGCACAGATAAAGTTCCTTAAGCCAAATATGGAATAGACAAGAGCTACTCCTTGCTCAACGAAATGGACTCAACACCCCATATTAATCACCTAAGAATGTACCTGACTAGTAAGTATCTTAAATCCTATGGATTGCTATGTCTCCATAAGAGAATCAAGCATGTGTACAGGGGCATAAACGCAGCAGTGATAGGATTGGAGAGGTTCGGTGAGCAAATGAAGACCCTTTGAAGTCATATTGCATGGTACCCATTCCACGGGTTTCAACTACCCAGGTTTAAGGTATTCTTCCTTCAGCTAAAACATGCATGTGGAACCTAGGGTATCATCAACCATGTGATCGGGAGACGTGTTCAAATATGTCTCAGTTTTCGTACCCTGGTACTCGGGTGCAACATTCCAGACGTTTTACTAACACTCTCCCGACTTGGAGAGTCAGTCCCTTTAACCTCCTGTTTGGCCCAGTTTGCAATTTCTGCGGAAGATGAACAGGAATAGCGAGAACCAATGAGAGACTAGCTGGAGGTGTCTGGACGGGCAAATTTAACTCTCATTTCCCACCAGGAAGAGGAAATAACAAAAGGCTCAGCGTGCTGTGCCGGAACCAGATTAGGGCCTGAAGCCATCCTGCGGTGTTGCGGCCAGGTCACAAGAAAGCGAGTTGAAGAAAGGAGCTCAGGGGCGCTGTAATTCACAAACCTGCAGAGTTATAAATGACAGCTATCATCCAAAAATATACTGAAGTAAGGCTGCCAAGAGGACTTGAAAGTGGGGAAGAATTGCAGGAAACCGATTTCAGGAGGTAGACTGGAATTGCATTGAAAGCATAGGAAAAGAGGCAGAACGTCCACAATGATGCACTTGGCCAAAAAGGGCGTATGCGTTTTTTCCTGAATATATTCAGGAAAAAACGCATACGCCCTTTTTGGCCAACCAAGCAAGCTTGCAAAGGAAATCTGCACTACAATGAAGTCTCACTTCCCCCCGGTCAAAAGGGCCATCTGAAAAAAGTGTAAAATCCAGAAAGGCAGGACAGGCCATGGAGAACTGGGAGCCTTGTTATGCTGTTGGGCAGGATGTAAATTGCCAACAGACACTCGTGAGAAGTGTATGGTGTTCCCTGAAACATCCAAAAAAACAAACAACAGAGCCTAGGGCACTTCCACTTATGGTCCTATAGCTTAGGGAAATTAAAATCAAAAAGACACAGCCACCCCAAAGTTTGGGACGACTCTGTTTACAAGAACCTCGTTTACAGTACAAGTTCAACATCGCAGAAAGTGAAAAATGGATAAAGAAGTTGTGGTATTTACTAACAAAGCAATATCACTCAGTAATGAAATCTATGTCATCAGGCCCTTAGCAACACAATGAGTGGGTTCAGGTATGATGATTCTAACTGAAATAAGTCACACAGAAAAAGAAACATCATAAGATATCACTAATACACGGAATGTAAACTTGGCTACACAGGAACTGAATTACAGAACAGAACAGGGTCTCAAATTTAGAAAACCAACTTATGCTTCCTTAAGGGGAAAGGTGAATTGGGGTGCTGCATCAAACCAGAGATTGAAATGAGCACAGATAAAGTTCCTTAAGCCAAATATGGAATAGACAAGAGCTACTCCTTGGTCAACGAAATGGACTCAACACCCCATATTAAACGCCTAAGAATGTACCTGACTAGTAAGTATCTTAAAACCTATGGATTGCTATGTCTCCAAAAGAGAATCAAGCGTGTGTACAGGGGCATAAACGCAGCAGTGATAGGATTGCAGAGGTTCGGTGAGGAAATGAAGACCCTTTGAAGTCATATTGCATGGTACCCATTCCACGGGTCTCAACTCTCCAGGTTTAAGGTATTCTTCCTTCAGCTAAAACATGCATGTGGAACCCAGAGTATGATCAACCGTGTGAATGGGAGACGTGTTCAAATATGTCTCAGTTTTCGTACCCTGGTACTCAGGTGCAACATTCCAGACGCTTTACTAACACTCTCCCGACTTGGAGAGTCAGTCCCTTTAACCTCCTGTTTGGCCCAGTTTGCAATTTCTGCGGAAGATGAACAGGAATAGGGAGAACCAATGAGATACTAGCTGGAGGTGTCTGGATGGGCAAATTTAACTCTCATTTCCCACCAGGAAGAGGAATTAACCAAAGGCTCAGCGTGCCATGCCGGAACCAGATTTGGGCCTGAAGCCATCCTGCGGTGTTGCGGCCAGCTCACAAGAAAGCGAGTTGAAGAAAGGAGCTCAGGGACACTGTAATTCACAAACCTGCAGAGTTATAAATGAGAGCTATCGTCCAAAAATATACTGAAGTAAGGCTGCCAAGAGGACTTGAAAGCGGGGCGGAATGGCAGGAAAGCGATTTCAGGAGGTAGACTGGAATTGCATTGAAAGCATAGGAAAAGCGGCAGAACGTCCACAGTGATGCACTTGGCCAAAAAGGGCATATGCGTTTTTTCCTGAATATATTCAGGAAAAAACGCATATGCCCTTTTTGGCCAACCAAGCAAACTTGCAAAGGAAATCTGCACTACAATGAAGTCTCACTTCCCCCCGGTCAAAAGGGCCATCTGAAAAAAGTGTAAAATCCAGAAAGGCAGGACAGGCCATGGAGAACTGGGAGCCTTGTTATGCTGATGGGCGGGATGTAAATTGCCAACAGACACTCCGGAGAAGTGTATGGTGTTTCGTGAAACATCTAAAAAACAAAGCAACAGAGCCTAGGGCACTTCCACTTATGGTCCTATAGCTTAGGGAAATTAAAATCAAAAAGACACAGCCATCCCAAAATTTGGGACGCCTCTGTTTACAAGAACCTCGTTTACCGTAAAAGTTCAATATCACAGAAAGTGAAAAATGGATAAAGAACTTGTGGTACTTACGTACAATGCAGTATCACTCAGCAATGAAATCTATGTCATCAGGCCCGTAGCAGCATAATGAGTGGATTCAGGTACGATGATTCTACCTGAAATAAGTCACACAGAAAAAGAAACATCATAAGTTATCACTAATACACAGAATGTAAACTTGGCTACACAGGAACTGAATTCCAAAACAGAACAGGGTCTCAAATTTAGAAAACCAACTTATGGTTGCTTAAGGGGAAAGGTGAGTTGGGGTGCTGCATCAAACCAGAGATTGAAATGAGCACAGATAAAGTTCCTTAAGCCAAATATGGAATAGACAAGAGCTACTCCTTGCTCAACGAAATGGACTCAACACCACATATTAATCACCTAAGAATGTACCTGACTAGTAAGTATCTTAAATCCTATGGATTGCTATGTCTCCATAAGAGAATCAAGCATGTGTACAGGGGCATAAACGCAGCAGTGATAGGATTGGAGAGGTTCGGTGAGCAAATGAAGACCCTTTGAAGTCATATTGCATGGTACCCATTCCACGGGTTTCAACTACCCAGGTTTAAGGTATTCTTCCTTCAGCTAAAACATGCATGTGGAACCTAGGGTATCATCAACCATGTGATCGGGAGACGTGTTCAAATATGTCTCAGTTTTCGTACCCTGGTACTCGGGTGCAACATTCCAGACGCTTTACTAACACTCTCCCGACTTGGAGAGTCAGTCCCTTTAACCTCCTGTTTGGCCCAGTTTGCAATTTCTGCGGAAGATGAACAGGAATAGCGAGAACCAATGAGAGACTAGCTGGAGGTGTCTGGACGGGCAAATTTAACTCTCATTTCCCACCAGGAAGAGGAAATAACAAAAGGCTCAGCGTGCTGTGCCGGAACCAGATTAGGGCCTGAAGCCATCCTGCGGTGTTGCGGCCAGGTCACAAGAAAGCGAGTTGAAGAAAGGAGCTCAGGGGCGCTGTAATTCACAAACCTGCAGAGTTATAAATGACAGCTATCATCCAAAAATATACTGAAGTAAGGCTGCCAAGAGGACTTGAAAGCGGGGAAGAATTGCAGGAAACCGATTTCAGGAGGTAGACTGGAATTGCATTGAAAGCATAGGAAAAGAGGCAGAACGTCCACAATGATGCACTTGGCCAAAAAGGGCGTATGCGTTTTTTCCTGAATATATTCAGGAAAAAACGCATACGCCCTTTTTGGCCAACCAAGCAAGCTTGCAAAGGAAATCTGCACTACAATGAAGTCTCACTTCCCCCCGGTCAAAAGGGCCATCTGAAAAAAGTGTAAAATCCAGAAAGGCAGGACAGGCCATGGAGAACTGGGAGCCTTGTTATGCTGATGGGCAGGATGTAAATTGCCAACAGACACTCGCGAGAAGTGTATGGTGTTCCCTGAAACATCCAAAAAAACAAACAACAGAGCCTAGGGCACTTCCACTTATGGTCCTATAGCTTAGGGAAATTAAAATCAAAAAGACACAGCCACCCCAAAGTTTGGGACGCCTCTGTTTACAAGAACCTCGTTTACAGTACAAGTTCAATATCGCAGAAAGTGAAAAATGGATAAAGAAGTTGTGGTATTTACTAACAAAGCAATATCACTCAGTAATGAAATCTATGTCATCAGGCCCTTAGCAGCACAATGAGTGGGTTGAGGTATGATGATTCTAACTGAAATCAGTCACACAGAAAAAGAAACATCATAAGATATCTGTAATACACGGAATGTAAACTTGGCTACACAGGAACTGAATTACAGAACAGAACAGGGTCTCAAATTTAGAAAACCAACTTATGCTTCCTTAAGGGGAAAGGTGAGTTGGGGTGCTGCATAAAACCAGAGATTGAAATGAGCACAGATAAAGTTCCTTAAGCCAAATATGGAATAGACAAGAGCTACTCCTTGCTCAACGAAATGGACTCAACACCCCATATTAAACGCCTAAGAATGTACCTGACTAGTAAGTATCTTAAAACCTATGGATTGCTATGTCTCCAAAAGAGAATCAAGCGTGTGTACAGGGGCATAAACGCAGCAGTGATAGGATTGCAGAGGTTCGGTGAGGAAATGAAGACCCTTTGAAGTCATATTGCATGGTACCCATTCCACGGGTCTCAACTCTCCAGGTTTAAGGTATTCTTCCTTCAGCTAAATCATGCATGTGGAACCCAGAGTATGATCAACCGTGTGAATGGGAGACGTGTTCAAATATGACTCAGTTTTCGTACCCTGGTACTCAGGTGCAACATTCCAGACGCTTTACTAACACTCTCCCGACTTGGAGAGTCAGTCCCTTTAACCTCCTGTTTGGTCCAGTTTGCAATTTCTGCGGAAGATGAACAGGAATAGGGAGAACCAATGAGATACTAGCTGGAGGTGTCTGGATGGGCAAATTTAACTCTCATTTCCCACCAGGAAGAGGAATTAACCAAAGGCTCAGCGTGCCATGCCGGAACCAGATTTGGGCCTGAAGCCATCCTGCGGTGTTGCGGCCAGCTCACAAGAAAGCGAGTTGAAGAAAGGAGCTCAGGGACACTGTAATTCACAAACCTGCAGAGTTATAAATGACAGCTATCGTCCAAAAATATACTGAAGTAAGGCTGCCAAGAGGACTTGAAAGCGGGGCGGAATGGCAGGAAAGCGATTTCAGGAGGTAGACTGGAATTGCATTGAAAGCATAGGAAAAGCGGCAGAACGTCCACAGTGATGCACTTGGCCAAAAAGGGCATATGCGTTTTTTCCTGAATATATTCAGGAAAAAACGCATATGCCTTTTTTGGCCAACCAAGCAAACTTGCAAAGGAAATCTGCACTACAATGAAGTCTCACTTCCCCCCGGTCAAAAGGGCCATCTGAAAAAAGTGTAAAATCCAGAAAGGCAGGACAGGCCATGGAGAACTGGGAGCCTTGTTATGCTGATGGGCGGGATGTAAATTGCCAACAGACACTCCGGAGAAGTGTATGGTGTTTCGTGAAACATCTAAAAAACAAAGCAACAGAGCCTAGGGCACTTCCACTTATGGTCCTATAGCTTAGGGAAATTAAAATCAAAAAGACACAGCCATCCCAAAATTTGGGACGCCTCTGTTTACAAGAACCTCGTTTACCGTAAAAGTTCAATATCACAGAAAGTGAAAAATGGATAAAGAACTTGTGGTACTTACGTACAATGCAGTATCACTCAGCAATGAAATCTATGTCATCAGGCCCGTAGCAGCATAATGAGTGGATTCAGGTACGATGATTCTACCTGAAATAAGTCACACAGAAAAAGAAACATCATAAGTTATCACTAATACACAGAATGTAAACTTGGCTACACAGGAACTGAATTCCAAAACAGAACAGGGTCTCAAATTTAGAAAACCAACTTATGGTTGCTTAAGGGGAAAGGTGAGTTGGGGTGCTGCATCAAACCAGAGATTGAAATGAGCACAGATAAAGTTCCTTAAGCCAAATATGGAATAGACAAGAGCTACTCCTTGCTCAACGAAATGGACTCAACACCACATATTAATCACCTAAGAATGTACCTGACTAGTAAGTATCTTAAATCCTATGGATTGCTATGTCTCCATAAGAGAATCAAGCATGTGTACAGGGGCATAAACGCAGCAGTGATAGGATTGGAGAGGTTCGGTGAGCAAATGAAGACCCTTTGAAGTCATATTGCATGGTACCCATTCCACGGGTTTCAACTACCCAGGTTTAAGGTATTCTTCCTTCAGCTAAAACATGCATGTGGAACCTAGGGTATCATCAACCATGTGATCGGGAGACGTGTTCAAATATGTCTCAGTTTTCGTACCCTGGTACTCGGGTGCAACATTCCAGACGCTTTACTAACACTCTCCCGACTTGGAGAGTCAGTCCCTTTAACCTCCTGTTTGGCCCAGTTTGCAATTTCTGCGGAAGATGAACAGGAATAGCGAGAACCAATGAGAGACTAGCTGGAGGTGTCTGGACGGGCAAATTTAACTCTCATTTCCCACCAGGAAGAGGAAATAACAAAAGGCTCAGCGTGCTGTGCCGGAACCAGATTAGGGCCTGAAGCCATCCTGCGGTGTTGCGGCCAGGTCACAAGAAAGCGAGTTGAAGAAAGGAGCTCAGGGGCGCTGTAATTCACAAACCTGCAGAGTTATAAATGACAGCTATCATCCAAAAATATACTGAAGTAAGGCTGCCAAGAGGACTTGAAAGCGGGGAAGAATTGCAGGAAACCGATTTCAGGAGGTAGACTGGAATTGCATTGAAAGCATAGGAAAAGAGGCAGAACGTCCACAATGATGCACTTGGCCAAAAAGGGCGTATGCGTTTTTTCCTGAATATATTCAGGAAAAAACGCATACGCCCTTTTTGGCCAACCAAGCAAGCTTGCAAAGGAAATCTGCACTACAATGAAGTCTCACTTCCCCCCGGTCAAAAGGGCCATCTGAAAAAAGTGTAAAATCCAGAAAGGCAGGACAGGCCATGGAGAACTGGGAGCCTTGTTATGCTGATGGGCAGGATGTAAATTGCCAACAGACACTCGCGAGAAGTGTATGGTGTTCCCTGAAACATCCAAAAAAACAAACAACAGAGCCTAGGGCACTTCCACTTATGGTCCTATAGCTTAGGGAAATTAAAATCAAAAAGACACAGCCACCCCAAAGTTTGGGACGCCTCTGTTTACAAGAACCTCGTTTACAGTACAAGTTCAATATCGCAGAAAGTGAAAAATGGATAAAGAAGTTGTGGTATTTACTAACAAAGCAATATCACTCAGTAATGAAATCTATGTCATCAGGCCCTTAGCAGCACAATGAGTGGGTTGAGGTATGATGATTCTAACTGAAATCAGTCACACAGAAAAAGAAACATCATAAGATATCTGTAATACACGGAATGTAAACTTGGCTACACAGGAACTGAATTACAGAACAGAACAGGGTCTCAAATTTAGAAAACCAACTTATGCTTCCTTAAGGGGAAAGGTGAGTTGGGGTGCTGCATAAAACCAGAGATTGAAATGAGCACAGATAAAGTTCCTTAAGCCAAATATGGAATAGACAAGAGCTACTCCTTGCTCAACGAAATGGACTCAACACCCCATATTAAACGCCTAAGAATGTACCTGACTAGTAAGTATCTTAAAACCTATGGATTGCTATGTCTCCAAAAGAGAATTAAGCGTGTGTACAGGGGCATAAACGCAGCAGTGATAGGATTGCAGAGGTTCGGTGAGGAAATGAAGACCCTTTGAAGTCATATTGCATGGTACCCATTCCACGGGTCTCAACTCTCCAGGTTTAAGGTATTCTTCCTTCAGCTAAATCATGCATGTGGAACCCAGAGTATGATCAACCGTGTGAATGGGAGACGTGTTCAAATATGACTCAGTTTTCGTACCCTGGTACTCAGGTGCAACATTCCAGACGCTTTACTAACACTCTCCCGACTTGGAGTCAGTCCCTTTAACCTCCTGTTTGGTCCAGTTTGCAATTTCTGCAGAAGATGAACAGGAATAGGGAGAACCAATGAGATACTAGCTGGAGGTGTCTGGATGGGCAAATTTAACTCTCATTTCCCACCAGGAAGAGGAATTAACCAAAGGCTCAGCGTGCCATGCCGGAACCAGATTTGGGCCTGAAGCCATCCTGCGGTGTTGCGGCCAGCTCACAAGAAAGCGAGTTGAAGAAAGGAGCTCAGGGACACTGTAATTCACAAACCTGCAGAGTTATAAATGACAGCTATCGTCCAAAAATATACTGAAGTAAGGCTGCCAAGAGGACTTGAAAGCGGGGCGGAATGGCAGGAAAGCGATTTCAGGAGGTAGACTGGAATTGCATTGAAAGCATAGGAAAAGCGGCAGAACGTCCACAGTGATGCACTTGGCCAAAAAGGGCATATGCGTTTTTTCCTGAATATATTCAGGAAAAAACGCATATGCCCTTTTTGGCCAACCAAGCAAACTTGCAAAGGAAATCTGCACTACAATGAAGTCTCACTTCCCCCCGGTCAAAAGGGCCATCTGAAAAAAGTGTAAAATCCAGAAAGGCAGGACAGGCCATGGAGAACTGGGAGCCTTGTTATGCTGATGGGCGGGATGTAAATTGCCAACAGACACTCCGGAGAAGTGTATGGTGTTTCGTGAAACATCTAAAAAACAAAGCAACAGAGCCTAGGGCACTTCCACTTATGGTCCTATAGCTTAGGGAAATTAAAATCAAAAAGACACAGCCATCCCAAAATTTGGGACGCCTCTGTTTACAAGAACCTCGTTTACCGTAAAAGTTCAATATCACAGAAAGTGAAAAATGGATAAAGAACTTGTGGTACTTACGTACAATGCAGTATCACTCAGCAATGAAATCTATGTCATCAGGCCCGTAGCAGCATAATGAGTGGATTCAGGTACTATGATTCTACCTGAAATAAGTCACACAGAAAAAGAAACATCATAAGTTATCACTAATACACAGAATGTAAACTTGGCTACACAGGAACTGAATTCCAAAACAGAACAGGGTCTCAAATTTAGAAAACCAACTTATGCTTGCTTAAGGGGAAAGGTGAGTTGGGGTGCTGCATCAAACCAGAGATTGAAATGAGCACAGATAAAGTTCCTTAAGCCAAATATGGAATAGACAAGAGCTACTCCTTGCTCAACGAAATGGACTCAACACCCCATATTAATCACCTAAGAATGTACCTGACTAGTAAGTATCTTAAATCCTATGGATTGCTATGTCTCCATAAGAGAATCAAGCATGTGTACAGGGGCATAAACGCAGCAGTGATAGGATTGGAGAGGTTCGGTGAGCAAATGAAGACCCTTTGAAGTCATATTGCATGGTACCCATTCCACGGGTTTCAACTACCCAGGTTTAAGGTATTCTTCCTTCAGCTAAAACATGCATGTGGAACCTAGGGTATCATCAACCATGTGATCGGGAGACGTGTTCAAATATGTCTCAGTTTTCGTACCCTGGTACTCGGGTGCAACATTCCAGACGTTTTACTAACACTCTCCCGACTTGGAGAGTCAGTCCCTTTAACCTCCTGTTTGGCCCAGTTTGCAATTTCTGCGGAAGATGAACAGGAATAGCGAGAACCAATGAGAGACTAGCTGGAGGTGTCTGGACGGGCAAATTTAACTCTCATTTCCCACCAGGAAGAGGAAATAACAAAAGGCTCAGCGTGCTGTGCCGGAACCAGATTAGGGCCTGAAGCCATCCTGCGGTGTTGCGGCCAGGTCACAAGAAAGCGAGTTGAAGAAAGGAGCTCAGGGGCGCTGTAATTCACAAACCTGCAGAGTTATAAATGACAGCTATCATCCAAAAATATACTGAAGTAAGGCTGCCAAGAGGACTTGAAAGTGGGGAAGAATTGCAGGAAACCGATTTCAGGAGGTAGACTGGAATTGCATTGAAAGCATAGGAAAAGAGGCAGAACGTCCACAATGATGCACTTGGCCAAAAAGGGCGTATGCGTTTTTTCCTGAATATATTCAGGAAAAAACGCATACGCCCTTTTTGGCCAACCAAGCAAGCTTGCAAAGGAAATCTGCACTACAATGAAGTCTCACTTCCCCCCGGTCAAAAGGGCCATCTGAAAAAAGTGTAAAATCCAGAAAGGCAGGACAGGCCATGGAGAACTGGGAGCCTTGTTATGCTGTTGGGCAGGATGTAAATTGCCAACAGACACTCGTGAGAAGTGTATGGTGTTCCCTGAAACATCCAAAAAAACAAACAACAGAGCCTAGGGCACTTCCACTTATGGTCCTATAGCTTAGGGAAATTAAAATCAAAAAGACACAGCCACCCCAAAGTTTGGGACGACTCTGTTTACAAGAACCTCGTTTACAGTACAAGTTCAACATCGCAGAAAGTGAAAAATGGATAAAGAAGTTGTGGTATTTACTAACAAAGCAATATCACTCAGTAATGAAATCTATGTCATCAGGCCCTTAGCAACACAATGAGTGGGTTCAGGTATGATGATTCTAACTGAAATAAGTCACACAGAAAAAGAAACATCATAAGATATCACTAATACACGGAATGTAAACTTGGCTACACAGGAACTGAATTACAGAACAGAACAGGGTCTCAAATTTAGAAAACCAACTTATGCTTCCTTAAGGGGAAAGGTGAATTGGGGTGCTGCATCAAACCAGAGATTGAAATGAGCACAGATAAAGTTCCTTAAGCCAAATATGGAATAGACAAGAGCTACTCCTTGGTCAACGAAATGGACTCAACACCCCATATTAAACGCCTAAGAATGTACCTGACTAGTAAGTATCTTAAAACCTATGGATTGCTATGTCTCCAAAAGAGAATCAAGCGTGTGTACAGGGGCATAAACGCAGCAGTGATAGGATTGCAGAGGTTCGGTGAGGAAATGAAGACCCTTTGAAGTCATATTGCATGGTACCCATTCCACGGGTCTCAACTCTCCAGGTTTAAGGTATTCTTCCTTCAGCTAAAACATGCATGTGGAACCCAGAGTATGATCAACCGTGTGAATGGGAGACGTGTTCAAATATGTCTCAGTTTTCGTACCCTGGTACTCAGGTGCAACATTCCAGACGCTTTACTAACACTCTCCCGACTTGGAGAGTCAGTCCCTTTAACCTCCTGTTTGGCCCAGTTTGCAATTTCTGCGGAAGATGAACAGGAATAGCGAGAACCAATGAGAGACTAGCTGGAGGTGTCTGGACGGGCAAATTTAATTCTCATTTCCCACCAGGAAGAGGAAATAACAAAAGGCTCAGCGTGCTGTGCCGGAACCAGATTAGGGCCTGAAGCCATCCTGCGGTGTTGCGGCCAGGTCACAAGAAAGCGAGTTGAAGAAAGGAGCTCAGGGGCGCTGTAATTCACAAACCTGCAGAGTTATAAATGACAGCTATCATCCAAAAATATACTGAAGTAAGGCTGCCAAGGAGACTTGAAAGCGGGGAAGAATTGCAGGAAACCGATTTCAGGAGGTAGACTGGAATTGCATTGAAAGCATAGGAAAAGAGGCAGAACGTCCACAATGATGCACTTGGCCAAAAAGGGCGTATGCGTTTTTTCCTGAATATATTCAGGAAAAAACGCATACGCCCTTTTTGGCCAACCAAGCAAGCTTGCAAAGGAAATCTGCACTACAATGAAGTCTCACTTCCCCCCGGTCAAAAGGGCCATCTGAAAAAAGTGTAAAATCCAGAAAGGCAGGACAGGCCATGGAGAACTGGGAGCCTTGTTATGCTGATGGGCAGGATGTAAATTGCCAACAGACACTCGCGAGAAGTGTATGGTGTTCCCTGAAACATCCAAAAAAACAAACAACAGAGCCTAGGGCACTTCCACTTATGGTCCTATAGCTTAGGGAAATTAAAATCAAAAAGACACAGCCACCCCAAAGTTTGGAACGCCTCTGTTTACAAGAACCTCGTTTACAGTACAAGTTCAACATCGCAGAAAGTGAAAAATGGATAAAGAAGTTGTGGTATTTACTAACAAAGCAATATCACTCAGTAATGAAATCTATGTCATCAGGCCCTTAGCAGCACAATGAGTGGGTTCAGGTATGATGATTCTAACTGAAATAAGTCACACAGAAAAAGAAACATCATAAGATATCAGTAATACACGGAATGTAAACTTGGCTACACAGGAACTGAATTACAAAACAGAACAGGGTCTCAAATTTAGAAAACCAACTTATGCTTCCTTAAGGGTAAAGGTGAGTTGGGGTGCTGCATAAAACCAGAGATTGAAATGAGCACAGATAAAGTTCCTTAAGCCAAATATGGAATAGACAAGAGCCACTCCTTGCTCAACGAAATGGACTCAACACCGCATATTCAACGCCTAAGAATGTACCTGACTAGTAAGTATCTTAAAACCTATGGATTGCTATGTCTCCGAAAGAGAATCAAGCATGTGTACACGGGCATTAATGCAGCAGTGATAGGATTGGAAAGGTTCGGTGAGCAAATGAAGACCCTTTGAAGTCATATTGCATGGTACCCATTCCACGGGTTTCAACTACCCAGGTTTAAGGTATTCTTCCTTCAGCTAAAACATGCATGTGGAACCTAGAGTATGATCAACCATGTGATCGGGAGACGTGTTCAAATATGTCTCAGTTTTCGTACCCTGGTACTTGGGTGCAACATTCCAGACGCTTTACTAACACTCTCCCGACTTGGAGAGTCAGTCCCTTTAACCTCCTGTTTGGCCCAGTTTGCAATTTCTGCGGAAGATGAACAGGAATAGCGAGAACCAATGAGAGACTAGCTGGAGGTGTCTGGACGGGCAAATTTAACTCTCATTTCCCACCAGGAAGAGGAATTAACCAAAGGCTCAGCGTGCCGTGCCGGAACCAGATTAGGGCCTGAAGCCATCCTGCGGTGTTGCGGCCAGGTCACAAGAAAGCGAGTTGAAGAAAGGAGCTCAGGGGCACTGTAATTCACAAACCTGCAGAGTTATAAATGACAGCTATCGTCCAAAAATATACTGAAGTAAGGGTGCCAAGAGGACTTGAAAGCGGGGCAGAATTGCAGGAAACCGATTTCAGGAGGTAGACTGGAATTGCATTGAAAGCATAGGAAAAGAGGCAGAACGTCCACAATGATGCACTTGGCCAAAAAGGGCGTATGCGTTTTTTCCTGAATATATTCAGGGAAAAACGCATACGCCCTTTTTGGCCAACCAAGCAAGCTTGCAAAGGAAATCTGCACTACAATGAAGTCTCACTTCCCCCCGGTCAAAAGGGCCATCTGAAAAAAGTGTAAAATCCAGAAAGGCAGGACAGGCCATGGAGAACTGGGAGCCTTGTTATGCTGATGGGCGGGATGTAAATTGCCAACAGACACTCGGGAGAAGTGTATGGTGTTTCCTGAAACATCTAAAAAACAAAGCAACAGAGCCTAGGGCACTTCCACTTATGGTCCTATAGCTTAGGGAAATTAAAATCAAAAAGACAAAGCCACCCCAAAGTTTGGGACGCCTCTGTTTACAAGAACCTCGTTTACCGTACAAGTTCAATATCACAGAAAGTGAAAAATGGATAAAGAACTTGTGGTACTTACGTACAATGCAGTATCACTCAGCAATGAAATCTATGTCATCAGGCCCGTAGCAGCATAATGAGTGGGTTCAGGTACGATGATTCTAACTGAAATAAGTCACACAGAAAAAGAAACATCATAAGATATCAGTAATACACGGAATGTAAACTTGGCTACACAGGAACTGAATTACAGAACAGAACAGGGTCTCAAATTTAGAAAACCAACTTATGCTTGCTTAAGGGTAAAGGTGAGTTGGGGTGCTGCATGAAACCAGAGATTGAAATGAGCACAGATAAAGTTCCTTTAGCCAAATATGGAATAGACAAGAGCTACTCCTTGCTCAACGAAATGGACTCAACACCGCATATTAAACGCCTAAGAATGTACCTGACTAGTAAGTATCTTAAAACCTATGGATTGCTATGTCTCCGAAAGAGAATCAAGCATGTGTACAGGGGCATAAACGCAGCAGTGATAGGATTGGAGAGGTTCGGTGAGCAAATGAAGACCCTTTGAAGTCATATTGCATGGTACCCATTCCACGGGTTTCAACTACCCAGGTTTAAGGTATTCTTCCTTCAGCTAAAACATGCATGTGGAACCTAGAGTATGATCAACCATGTGATCGGGAGACGTGTTCAAATATGTCTCAGTTTTCGTACCCTGGTACTCGGGTGCAATATTCTAGACACTTTACTAACACTCTCCCGACTTGGAGAGTCAGTCCCTTTAACCTCCTGTTTGGCCCAGTTTGCAATTTCTGTGGAAGATGAACAGGAATAGCGAGAACCAATGAGAGACTAGCTGGAGGTGTCTGGACGGGCAAATTTAACTCTCATTTCCCACCAGGAAGAGGAATTAACCAAAGGCTCAGCGTGCCGTGCCGGAACCAGATTAGGGCCTGAAGCCATCCTGCGGTGTTGCGGCCAGGTCACAAGAAAGCGAGTTGAAGAAAGGAGCTCAGGGGCACTGTAATTCACAAACATGCAGAGTTATAAATGACAGCTATCGTCCAAAAATATACTGAAGTCAGGCTGTCAAGAGGACTTGAAAGCGGGGCAGAATTGCAGGAAACCGATTTCAGGAGGTAGACTGGAATTGCATTGAAAGCATAGGAAAAGAGGCAGAACGTCCACAATGATGCACTTGGCCAAAAAGGGCGTATGCGTTTTTTCCTGAATATATTCAGGAAAAAACGCATACGCCCTTTTTGGCCAACCAAGCAAGCTTGCAAAGGAAATCTGCACTACAATGAAGTCTCACATCCCCCCGGTCAAAAGGGCCATCTGAAAAAAGTGTAAAATCCAGAAAGGCAGGACAGGCCATGGAGAACTGGGAGCCTTGTTATGCTGATGGGCGGGATGTAAATTGCCAACAGACACTCGGGAGAAGTGTATGGTGTTTCCTGAAACATCTAAAAAACAAAGCAACAGAGCCTAGGGCACTTCCACTTATGGTCCTATAGCTTAGGGAAATTAAAATCAAAAAGACAAAGCCACCCCAAAATTTGGGACGCCTCTGTTACAAGAACCTCGTTTACCATACAAGTTCAATATCACAGAAAGTGAAAAATGGATAAAGAACTTGTGGTACTTACGTACAATGCAGTATCACTCAGCAATGAAATCTATGTCATCAGGCCCGTAGCAGCATAATGAGTGGGTTCAGGTACGATGATTCTAACTGAAATAAGTCACACAGAAAAAGAAACATCATAAGATATCAGTAATACACGGAATGTAAACTTGGCTACACAGGAACTGAATTACAGAACAGAACAGGTTCTCAAATTTAGAAAACCAACTTATGCTTGCTTAAGGGTAAAGGTGAGTTGGGGTGCTGCATGAAACCAGAGATTGAAATGAGCACAGATAAAGTTCCTTTAGCCAAATATGGAATAGACAAGAGCTACTCCTTGCTCAACGAAATGGACTCAACACCGCATATTAAACGCCTAAGAATGTACCTGACTAGTAAGTATCTTAAAACCTATGGATTGCTATGTCTCCGAAAGAGAATCAAGCATGTGTACAGGGGCATAAACGCAGCAGTGATAGGATTGGAGAGGTTCGGTGAGCAAATGAAGACCCTTTGAAGTCATATTGCATGGTACCCATTCCACGGGTTTCAACTACCCAGGTTTAAGGTATTCTTCCTTCAGCTAAAACATGCATGTGGAACCTAGAGTATGATCAACCATGTGATCGGGAGACGTGTTCAAATATGTCTCAGTTTTCGTACCCTGGTACTCGGGTGCAATATTCTAGACGCTTTACTAACACTCTCCCGACTTGGAGAGTCAGTCCCTTTAACCTCCTGTTTGGCCCAGTTTGCAATTTCTGTGGAAGATGAACAGGAATAGCGAGAACCAATGAGAGACTAGCTGGAGGTGTCTGGACGGGCAAATTTAACTCTCATTTCCCACCAGGAAGAGGAATTAACCAAAGGCTCAGCGTGCCGTGCCGGAACCAGATTTGGGCCTGAAGCCATCCTGCGGTGTTGCGGCCAGGTCACAAGAAAGCGAGTTGAAGAAAGGAGCTCAGGGGCACTGTAATTCACAAACATGCAGAGTTATAAATGACAGCTATCGTCCAAAAATATACTGAAGTCAGGCTGTCAAGAGGACTTGAAAGCGGGGCAGAATTGCAGGAAACCGATTTCAGGAGGTAGACTGGAATTGCATTGAAAGCATAGGAAAAGAGGCAGAACGTCCACAATGATGCACTTGGCCAAAAAGGGCGTATGCGTTTTTTCCTGAATATATTCAGGAAAAAACGCATACGCCCTTTTTGGCCAACCAAGCAAGCTTGCAAAGGAAATCTGCACTACAATGAAGTCTCACATCCCCCCGGTCAAAAGGGCCATCTGAAAAAAGTGTAAAATCCAGAAAGGCAGGACAGGCCATGGAGACCTGGGAGCCTTGTTATGCTGATGGGCGGGATGTAAATTGCCAACAGACACTCGGGAGAAGTGTATGGTGTTTCCTGAAACATCTAAAAAACAAAGCAACAGAGCCTAGGGCACTTCCACTTATGGTCCTATAGCTTAGGGAAATTAAAATCAAAAAGACAAAGCCACCCCAAAGTTTGGGACGCCTCTGTTTACAAGAACCTCGTTTACCGTACAAGTTCAATATCACAGAAAGTGAAAAATGGATAAAGAACTTGTGGTACTTACGTACAATGCAGTATCACTCAGCAATGAAATCTATGTCATCAGGCCCGTAGCAGCATAATGAGTGGATTCAGGTACGATGATTCTAACTGAAATAAGTCACACAGAAAAAGAAACATCATAAGATATCACTAATACACGGAATGTAAACTTGGCTACACAGGAACTGAATTATAGAACAGAAAAGGGTCTCAAATTTAGAAAACCAACTTATGCTTGCTTAAGGGGAAAGGTGAGTTGGGGTGCTGCATAAAACCATAGATTGAAATGAGCACAGATAAAGTTCCTTAAGCCAAATATTTAATAGACAAGAGCTACTCCTTGCTCAACGAAATGGACTCAACACCCCATATTAAACGCCTAAGAATGTACCTGACTAGTAAGTATCTTAAAACCTATGGATTGCTATGTCTCCAAAAGAGAATCAAGCGTGTGTACAGGGGCATAAACGCAGCAGTGATAGGATTGCAGAGGTTCGGTGAGCAAATGAAGACCCTTTGAAGTCATATTGCATGGTACCCATTCCACGGGTCTCAACTCTCCAGGTTTAAGGTATTCTTCCTTCAGCTAAAACATGCATGTGGAACCCAGAGTATGATCAACCGTGTGAATGGGAGACGTGTTCAAATATGTCTTAGTTTTCGTACCCTGGTACTCGGGTGCAACATTCCAGACGCTTTACTAACACTCTCCCGACTTGGAGAGTCAGTCCCTTTAACCTCCTGTTTGGTCCAGTTTGCAATTTCTGCGGAAGATGAACAGGAATAGGGAGAACCAATGAGAGACTAGCTGGAGGTGTCTGGATGGGCAAATTTAACTCTCATTTCCCACCAGGAAGAGGAATTAACCAAAGGCTCAGCGTGCCGTGCCGGAACCAGATTTGGGCCTGAAGCCATCCTGCGGTGTTGCGGCCAGCTCACAAGAAAGCGAGTTGAAGAAAGGAGCTCAGGGACACTGTAATTCACAAACCTGCAGAGTTATAAATGACAGCTATCGTCCAAAAATATACTGAAGTAAGGCTGTCAAGAGGACTTGAAAGCGGGGCAGAATTGCAGGAAACCGATTTCAGGAGGTAGACTGGAATTGCATTGAAAGCATAGGAAAAGAGGCAGAACGTCCACAATGATGCACTTGGCCAAAAAGGGCGTATGCGTTTTTTCCTGAATATATTCAGGAAAAAACGCATACGCCCTTTTTGGCCAACCAAGCAAGCTTGCAAAGGAAATCTGCACTACAATGAAGTCTCACATCCCCCCGGTCAAAAGGGCCATCTGAAAAAAGTGTAAAATCCAGAAAGGCAGGACAGGCCATGGAGACCTGGGAGCCTTGTTATGCTGATGGGCGGGATGTAAATTGCCAACAGACACTCGGGAGAAGTGTATGGTGTTTCCTGAAACATCTAAAAAACAAAGCAACAGAGCCTAGGGCACTTCCACTTATGGTCCTATAGCTTAGGGAAATTAAAATCAAAAAGACAAAGCCACCCCAAAGTTTGGGACGCCTCTGTTTACAAGAACCTCGTTTACCGTACAAGTTCAATATCACAGAAAGTGAAAAATGGATAAAGAACTTGTGGTACTTACGTACAATGCAGTATCACTCAGCAATGAAATCTATGTCATCAGGCCCGTAGCAGCATAATGAGTGGATTCAGGTACGATGATTCTAACTGAAATAAGTCACACAGAAAAAGAAACATCATAAGATATCACTAATACACGGAATGTAAACTTGGCTACACAGGAACTGAATTATAGAACAGAAAAGGGTCTCAAATTTAGAAAACCAACTTATGCTTGCTTAAGGGGAAAGGTGAGTTGGGGTGCTGCATAAAACCATAGATTGAAATGAGCACAGATAAAGTTCCTTAAGCCAAATATTTAATAGACAAGAGCTACTCCTTGCTCAACGAAATGGACTCAACACCCCATATTAAACGCCTAAGAATGTACCTGACTAGTAAGTATCTTAAAACCTATGGATTGCTATGTCTCCAAAAGAGAATCAAGCGTGTGTACAGGGGCATAAACGCAGCAGTGATAGGATTGCAGAGGTTCGGTGAGCAAATGAAGACCCTTTGAAGTCATATTGCATGGTACCCATTCCACGGGTCTCAACTCTCCAGGTTTAAGGTATTCTTCCTTCAGCTAAAACATGCATGTGGAACCCAGAGTATGATCAACCGTGTGAATGGGAGACGTGTTCAAATATGTCTTAGTTTTCGTACCCTGGTACTCGGGTGCAACATTCCAGACGCTTTACTAACACTCTCCCGACTTGGAGAGTCAGTCCCTTTAACCTCCTGTTTGGTCCAGTTTGCAATTTCTGCGGAAGATGAACAGGAATAGGGAGAACCAATGAGAGACTAGCTGGAGGTGTCTGGATGGGCAAATTTAACTCTCATTTCCCACCAGGAAGAGGAATTAACCAAAGGCTCAGCGTGCCGTGCCGGAACCAGATTTGGGCCTGAAGCCATCCTGCGGTGTTGCGGCCAGCTCACAAGAAAGCGAGTTGAAGAAAGGAGCTCAGGGACACTGTAATTCACAAACCTGCAGAGTTATAAATGACAGCTATCGTCCAAAAATATACTGAAGTAAGGCTGCCAAGAGGACTTGAAAGCGGGGCGGAATTGCAGGAAAGCGATTTCAGGAGGTAGACTGGAATTGCATTGAAAGCATAGGAAAAGCGGCAGAACGTCCACAGTGATGCACTTGGCCAAAAAGGGCATATGCGTTTTTTCCTGAATATATTCAGGAAAAAACGCATATGCCCTTTTTGGCCAACCAAGCAAACTTGCAAAGGAAATCTGCACTACAATGAAGTCTCACTTCCCCCCGGTCAAAAGGGCCATCTGAAAAAAGTGTAAAATCCAGAAAGGCAGGACAGGCCATGGAGAACTGGGAGCCTTGTTATGCTGATGGGCGGGATGTAAATTGGCAACAGACACTCCGGAGAAGTGTATGGTGTTTCGCGAAACATCTAAAAAACAAAGCAACAGAGCCTAGGGCACTTCCACTTATGGTCCTATAGCTTAGGGAAATTAAAATCAAAAAGACACAGCCATCCCAAAATTTGGGACGCCTCTGTTTACAAGAACCTCGTTTACCGTAAAAGTTCAATATCACAGAAAGTGAAAAATGGATAAAGAACTTGTGGTACTTACGTACAATGCAGTATCACTCAGCAATGAAATCTATGTCATCAGGCCCGTAGCAGCATAATGAGTGGATTCAGGTACGATGATTCTACCTGAAATAAGTCACACAGAAAAAGAAACATCATAAGTTATCACTAATACACAGAATGTAAACTTGGCTACACAGGAACTGAATTCCAAAACAGAACAGGGTCTCAAATTTAGAAAACCAACTTATGCTTGCTTAAGGGGAAAGGTGAGTTGGGGTGCTGCATCAAACCAGAGATTGAAATGAGCACAGATAAAGTTCCTTAAGCCAAATATGGAATAGACAAGAGCTACTCCTTGCTCAACGAAATGGACTCAACACCCCATATTAATCGCCTAAGAATGTACCTGACTAGTAAGTATCTTAAATCCTATGGATTGCTATGTCTCCATAAGAGAATCAAGCATGTGTACAGGGGCATAAACGCAGCAGTGATAGGATTGGAGAGGTTCGGTGAGCAAATGAAGACCCTTTGAAGTCATATTGCATGGTACCCATTCCACGGGTTTCAACTACCCAGGTTTAAGGTATTCTTCCTTCAGCTAAAACATGCATGTGGAACCTAGAGTATGATCAACCATGTGATCGGGAGACGTGTTCAAATATGTCTCAGTTTTCGTACCCTGGTACTCGGGTGCAACATTCCAGACGCTTTACTAACACTCTCCCGACTTGGAGAGTCAGTCCCTTTAACCTCCTGTTTGGCCCAGTTTGCAATTTCTGCGGAAGATGAACAGGAATAGCGAGAACCAATGAGAGACTAGCTGGAGGTGTCTGGACGGGCAAATTTAACTCTCATTTCCCACCAGGAAGAGGAAATAACAAAAGGCTCAGCGTGCTGTGCCGGAACCAGATTAGGGCCTGAAGCCATCCTGCGGTGTTGCGGCCAGGTCAGAAGAAAGCGAGTTGAAGAAAGGAGCTCAGGGGCGCTGTAATTCACAAACCTGCAGAGTTATAAATGACAGCTATCATCCAAAAATATACTGAAGTCAGGCTGCCAAGAGGACTTGAAAGCGGGGAAGAATTGCAGGAAACCGATTTCAGGAGGTAGACTGGAATTGCATTGAAAGCATAGGAAAAGAGGCAGAACGTCCACAATGATGCACTTGGCCAAAAAGGGCGTATGCGTTTTTTCCTGAATATATTCAGGAAAAAACGCATACGCCCTTTTTGGCCAACCAAGCAAGCTTGCAAAGGAAATCTGCACTACAATGAAGTCTCACTTCCCCCCGGTCAAAAGGGCCATCTGAAAAAAGTGTAAAATCCAGAAAGGCAGGACAGGCCATGGAGAACTGGGAGCCTTGTTATGCTGATGGGCAGGATGTAAATTGCCAACAGACACTCGCGAGAAGTGTATGGTGTTCCCTGAAACATCCAAAAAAACAAACAACAGAGCCTAGGGCACTTCCACTTATGGTCCTATAGCTTAGGGAAATTAAAATCAAAAAGACACAGCCACCCCAAAGTTTGGGACGACTCTGTTTACAAGAACCTCGTTTACAGTACAAGTTCAACATCGCAGAAAGTGAAAAATGGATAAAGAAGTTGTGGTATTTACTAACAAAGCAATATCACTCAGTAATGAAATCTATGTCATCAGGCCCTTAGCAACACAATGAGTGGGTTCAGGTATGATGATTCTAACTGAAATAAGTCACACAGAAAAAGAAACATCATAAGATATCTGTAATACACGGAATGTAAACTTGGCTACACAGGAACTGAATTACAGAACAGAACAGGGTCTCAAATTTAGAAAACCAACTTATGCTTGCTTAAGGGGAAAGGTGAGTTGGGGTGCTGCATAAAACCAGAGATTGAAATGAGCACAGATAAAGTTCCTTAAGCCAAATATGGAATAGACAAGAGCTACTCCTTGCTCAATGAAATGGACTCAACACCGCATATTAAACGCCTAAGAATGTACCTGACTTGTAAGTATCTTAAAACCTATGGATTGCTATGTCTCCAAAAGAGAATCAAGCGTGTGTACAGGGGCATAAACGCAGCAGTGATAGGATTGGAGAGGTTCGGTGAGCAAATGAAGACCCTTTGAAGTCATATTGCATGGTACCCATTCCACGGGTCTCAACTCTCCAGGTTTAAGGTATTCTTCCTTCAGCTAAAACATGCATGTGGAACCCAGAGTATGATCAACCATGTGAACGGGAGACGTGTTCAAATATGTCTCAGTTTTCCTCCCCTGGTACTCGGGTGCAACATTCCAGACGCTTTACTAACAGTCTCCCCACTTGGAGAGTCAGCGCCTTTAACCTCCTGTTTGGCCCAGTTTGCAATTTCTGTGGAAGATGAACAGGAATAGCGAGAACCAATGAGAGACTAGCTGGAGGTCTCTGGACGGGCAAATTTAACTCTCATTTCCCACCAGGAAGAGGAATAACCAAAGGCTCAGCATGCCGTGCCGGAACCAGATTAGGGCCTGAAGCCATCCTGTGGTGTTGCGGCCAGGTCACAAGAAAGCGAGTGGAAGAAAGGAGCTCAGGGGCACTGTAATTCACAAACCTGCAGAGTTATAAATGACAGCTATCGTCCAAAAATATACTGAAGTAAGGCTGCCAAGAGGACTTGAAATCGGGGCAAAATTGTAGGAAACCGATTTCAGGAGGTAGACTGGAATTGCATTGAAAGCACAGGAAAAGAGGCAGAATGTCCACAATGATGCACTTGGCCAAAAAGGGCGTATGTGTTTTTTCCTGAATATATTCAGGAAAAAACGCATACGCCCTTTTTGGCCAACCAAGCAAGCTTGCAAAGGAAATCTGCACTACAATGAAGTCTCACTTCCCCCGTGTCAAAAGGGCCATCTGAAAAAAGTGTAAAATCCAGAAAGGCAGGACAGGCCATGGAGAACTGGGAGCCTTGTTATGCTGATGGGCGGGATGTAAATTGCCAACAGACACTTGGGAGAAGTGTATGGTGTTTCCTGAAACATCTAAAAAACAAAGCAACAGAGCCTAGGGCACTTCCACTTATGGTCCTATAGCTTAGGGAAATTAAAATCAAAAAGACACAGCAACCCCAAAGTTTGGGACGCCTCTGTTTACAAGAACCTCGTTTACAGTACAAGTTCAACATCGCAGAAAGTGAAAAATGGATAAAGAACTTGTGGTACTTACGTACAATGCAGTATCACTCAGCAATGAAATCTATGTCATCAGGCCCGTCGCAGCATAATGAGTGGATTCAGGTACGATGATTCTAACTGAAATAAGTCACACAGAAAAAGAAACATCATAAGATATCACTAATACACGGAATGTAAACTTGGCTACACAGGAACTGAATTATAGAACAGAAAAGGGTCTCAAATTTAGAAAACCAACTTATGCTTGCTTAAGGGGAAAGGTGAGTTGGGGTGCTGCATAAAACCAGAGATTGAAATGAGCACAGATAAAGTTTCTTAAGCCAAATATTTAATAGACAAGAGCTACTCCTTGCTCAACAAAATGGACTCAACACCCCATATTAAATGCCTAAGAATGTACCTGACTAGTAAGTATCTTAAAACCTATGGATTGCTATGTCTCCAAAAGAGAATCAAGCGTGTGTACAGGGGCATAAACGCAGCAGTGATAGGATTGCAGAGGTTCGGTGAGCAAATGAAGACCCTTTGAAGTCATATTGCATGGTACCCATTCCACGGGTCTCAACTCTCCAGGTTTAAGGTATTCTTCCTTCAGCTAAAACATGCATGTGGAACCCAGAGTATGATCAACCGTGTGAATGGGAGACGTGTTCAAATATGTCTCAGTTTTCGTACCCTGGTACTCGGGTACAACATTCCAGACGCTTTACTAACACTCTCCCGACTTGGAGAGTCAGTCCCTTTAACCTCCTGTTTGGTCCAGTTTGCAATTTCTGCGGAAGATGAACAGGAATAGGGAGAACCAATGAGAGACTAGCTGGAGGTGTCTGGATGGGCAAATTTAACTCTCATTTCCCACCAGGAAGAGGAATTAACCAAAGGCTCAGCGTGCCGTGCCGGAACCAGATTTGGGCCTGAAGCCATCCTGCGGTTTTGCGGCCAGCTCACAAGAAAGCGAGTTGAAGAAAGGAGCTCAGGGACACTGTAATTCACAAACCTGCAGAGTTATAAATGACAGCTATCGTCCAAAAATATACTGAAGTAAGGCTGCCAAGAGGACTTGAAAGCGGGGAAGAATTGCAGGAAAGCGATTTCAGGAGGTAGACTGGAATTGCATTGAAAGCATAGGAAAAGCGGCAGAACGTCCACAGTGATGCACTTGGCCAAAAAGGGCATATGCGTTTTTTCCTGAATATATTCAGGAAAAAACGCATATGCCCTTTTTGGCCAACCAAGCAAGCTTGCAAAGGAAATCTGCACTACAATGAAGTCTCACTTCCCCCCGGTCAAAAGGGCCATCTGAAAAAAGTGTAAAATCCAGAAAGGCAGGACAGGCCATGGAGAACTGGGAGCCTTGTTATGCTGATGGGCGGGATGTAAATTGCCAACAGACACTCGGGAGAAGTGTATGGTGTTTCCTGAAACATCTAAAAAACAAAGCAACAGAGCCTAGGGCACTTCCACTTATGGTCCTATAGCTTAGGGAAATTAAAATCAAAAAGACAAAGCCACCCCAAAGTTTGGGACGCCTCTGTTTACAAGAACCTCGTTTACCGTACAAGTTCAATATCACAGAAAGTGAAAAATAGATAAAGAACTTGTGGTACTTACGTACAATGCAGTATCACTCAGCAATGAAATCTATGTCATCAGGCCCGTAGCAGCATAATGAGTGGATTCAGGTACGATGATTCTAACTGAAATAAGTCACACAGAAAAAGAAACATCATAAGATATCAGTAATACACGGAATGTAAACTTGGCTACACAGGAACTGAATTACAGAACAGAACAGGGTCTCAAATTTAGAAAACCAACTTATTCTTGCTTAAGAGTAAAGGTGAGTTGGGGTGCTGCATAAAACCAGAGATTGAAATGAGCACAGATAAAGTTCCTTAAGCCAAATATGGAATAGACAAGAGCTACTCCTTGCTCAACGAAATGGACTCAACACCGCATATTAAACGCCTAAGAATGTACCTGACTAGTAAGTATCTTAAAACCTATGGATTGCTATGTCTCCGAAAGAGAATCAAGCATGTGTACAGGGGCATAAACGCAGCAGTGATAGGATTGGAGAGGTTCGGTGAGCAAATGAAGACCCTTTGAAGTCATATTGCATGGTACCCATTCCACGGGTTTCAACTACCCAGGTTTAAGGTATTCTTCCTTCAGCTAAAACATGCATGTGGAACCTAGAGTATGATCAACCATGTGATCGGGAGACGTGTTCAAATATGTCTCAGTTTTCGTACCCTGGTACTCGGGTGCAACATTCCAGACGCTTTACTAACACTCTCCCGACTTGGAGAGTCAGTCCCTTTAACCTCCTGTTTGGCCCAGTTTGCAATTTCTGCGGAAGATGAACAGGAATAGCGAGAACCAATGAGACACTAGCTGGAGGTGTCTGGACGGGCAAATTTAACTCTCATTTCCCACCAGGAAGAGGAATTAACCAAAGGCTCAGCGTGCCGTGCCGGAACCAGATTAGGGCCTGAAGCCATCCTGCGGTGTTGCGGCCAGGTCACAAGAAAGCGAGTTGAAGAAAGGAGCTCAGGGGCACTGTAATTCACAAACATGCAGAGTTATAAATGACAGCTATCGTCCAAAAATATACTGAAGTAAGGCTGCCAAGAGGACTTGAAAGCAGGGCAGATATGCAGGAAACCGATTTCAGGAGGTAGACTGGAATTGCATTGAAAGCATAGGAAAAGAGGCAGAACGTCCACAATGATGCACTTGGCCAAAAAGGGCGTATGCGTTTTTTCCTGAATATATTCAGGAAAAAACGCATACGCCCTTTTTGGCCAACCAAGCAAGCTTGCAAAGGAAATCTGCACTACAATGAAGTCTCACTTCCCCCCGGTCAAAAGGGCCATCTGAAAAAAGTGTAAAATCCAGAAAGGCAGGACAGGCCATGGAGAACTGGGAGCCTTGTTATGCTGATGGGCGGGATGTAAATTGCCAACAGACACTCGGGAGAAGTGTATGGTGTTTCCTGAAACATCTAAAAAACAAAGCAACAGAGCCTAGGGCACTTCCACTTATGGTCCTATAGCTTAGGGAAATTAAAATCAAAAAGACACAGCCACCCCAAAGTTTCGGACGCCTCTGTTTACAAGAACCTCGTTTACAGTACAAGTTCAACATCGCAGAAAGTGAAAAATGGATAAAGAACTTGTGGTACTTACGTACAAAGCAGTATCACTCAGCAATGAAATCTATGTCATCAGGCCCTTAGCAGCACAATGTGTGGATTCAGGTATGATGATTCTAACTGAAATAAGTCACACAGAAAAAGAAACATCATAAGATATCAGTAATACACGGAATGTAAACTTGGCTACACAGGAACTGAATTCCAAAACAGAACAGGGTCTCAAATTTAGAAAACCAACTTATGCTTGCTTAAGGGTAAAGGTGAGTTGGGGTGCTGCATAAAACCAGAGATTGAAATGAGCACAGATAAAGTTCCTTAAGCCAAATATGGAATAGACAAGAGCTACTCCTTGCTCAACGAAATAGACTCAACACCGCATATTAAACGCCTAAGAATGTACATGACTAGTAAGTATCTTAAAACCTATGGATTGCTATGTCTCCAAAAGAGAATCAAGCGTGTGTACAGGGCCATAAACGCAGCAGTGATAGGATTGGAGAGGTTCAGTGAGCAAATGAAGACCCTTTGAAGTCATATTGCATGGTACCCATTACACGGGTCTCAAATCTCCAGGTTTAAGGTATTCTTCCTTCAGCTAAAACATGCATGTGGAACCCAGAGTATGATCAACCATGTGATCGGGAGACGTGTTCAAATATGTCTCAGTTTTCGTACCCTGGTACTCGGGTGCAACATTCCAGACACTTTACTAACACTCTCCCCACTTGGAGAGTCAGCGCCTTTAAATTCCTGGTTGGCCCAGTTTGCAATTTCTGCAGAAGATGAACAGGAATAGGGAGAACCAATGAGAGACTAGCTGGAGGTGTCTGGACGGGCAAATTTAACTCTCATTTCCCACCAGGAAGAGGAATTAACCAAAGGCTTAGCGTGCCGTGCCGGAACCAGATTAGGGCCTGAAGCCATCCTGCGGTGTTGCGGCCAGCTCAAAAGAAAGCGAGTTGAAGAAAGGAGCTCAGGGGCACTGTAATTCACAAACCTGCAGAGTTATAAATGACAGCTATCGTCCAAAATTATACTGAAGTAAGGCTGCCAAGAGGACTTGAAAGCGGGGCAGAATTGCAGGAAACCGATTTCAGGAGGTAGACTGGAATTGCATTGAAAGCATAGGAAAAGAGGCAGAACGTCCACAGTGATGCACTTGGCCAAAAAGGGCGTATGCGTTTTTTCCTGAATATATTCAGGAAAAAACGCATACGCACTTTTTGGCCAACCAAGCAAGCTTGCAAAGGAAATCAGCAGTACAATGAAGTCTCACTTCCCCCCGGTCAAAAGGGCCATCTGAAAAAAGTGTAAAATCCAGAAAGGCAGAACAGGCCATGGAGAACTGGGAACATTGTTATGCTGATGGGCGGGATGTAAGTTGCCAACAGACACTCGGGAGAAGTGTATGGTGTTTCCTGAAACATCTAAAAAACAAAGCAACTGAGCCTAGGGCACTTCCACTTATGGTCCTATAGCTTAGGGAAATTAAAATCAAAAAGACACAGCCACCCCAAAGTTTGGAACGGCTCTGTTTACAAGAACCTCATTTACAGTACAAGTTCAACATCGCAGAAAGTGAAAAATGGATAAAGAAGTAGTGGTATTTACTTAGAAAGCAATATCAGTCAGCAATGAAATCTATGTCATCAGGCCCTTAGCAGCACAATGAGTGGATTCAGGTATGATGATTCTAACTGAAATAAGTCACACAGAAAAAGAAACATCATAAGATATCACTAATACACGGAATGTAAACTTGGCTACACAGGAACTGAATTATAGAACAGAAAAGGGTCTCAAATTTAGAAAACCAACTTATGCTTGCTTAAGGGGAAAGGTGAGTTGGGGTGCTGCATAAAACCAGAGATTGAAATGAGCACAGATAAAGTTTCTTAAGCCAAATATTTAATAGACAAGAGCTACTCCTTGCTCAACAAAATGGACTCAACACCCCATATTAAATGCCTAAGAATGTACCTGACTAGTAAGTATCTTAAAACCTATGGATTGCTATGTCTCCAAAAGAGAATCAAGCGTGTGTACAGGGGCATAAACGCAGCAGTGATAGGATTGCAGAGGTTCGGTGAGCAAACGAAGACCCTTTGAAGTCATATTGCATGGTACCCATTCCACGGGTCTCAACTCTCCAGGTTTAAGGTATTCTTCCTTCAGCTAAAACATGCATGTGGAACCCAGAGTATGATCAACCGTGTGAATGGGAGACGTGTTCAAATATGTCTCAGTTTTCATACCCTGGTACTCGGGTACAACATTCCAGACGCTTTACTAACACTCTCCCCACTTGGAGAGTCAGTCCCTTTAACCTCATGTTTGGTCCAGTTTGCAATTTCTGCGGAAGATGAACAGGAATAGGGAGAACCAATGAGAGACTAGCTGGAGGTGTCTGGATGGGCAAATTTAACTCTCATTTCCCACCAGGAAGAGGAATTAACCAAAGGCTCAGCGTGCCGTGCCGGAACCAGATTTGGGCCTGAAGCCATCCTGCGGTTTTGCGGCCAGCTCACAAGAAAGCGAGTTGAAGAAAGGAGCTCAGGGACACTGTAATTCACAAACCTGCAGAGTTATAAATGACAGCTATCGTCCAAAAATATACTGAAGTAAGGCTGCCAAGAGGACTTGAAAGCGGGGAAGAATTGCAGGAAAGCGATTTCAGGAGGTAGACTGGAATTGCATTGAAAGCATAGGAAAAGCGGCAGAACGTCCACAGTGATGCACTTGGCCAAAAAGGGCATATGCGTTTTTTCCTGAATATATTCAGGAAAAAACGCATATGCCCTTTTTGGCCAACCAAGCAAGCTTGCAAAGGAAATCTGCACTACAATGAAGTCTCACTTCCCCCCGGTCAAAAGGGCCATCTGAAAAAAGTGTAAAATCCAGAAAGGCAGGACAGGCCTTGGAGAACTGGGAGCCTTGTTATGCTGATGGGCGGGATGTAAATTGCCAACAGACACTCCGGAGAAGTGTATGGTGTTTCCTGAAACATCTAAAAAACAAAGCAACAGAGCCTAGGGCACTTCCACTTATGGTCCTATAGCTTAGGGAAATTAAAATCAAAAAGACACAGCCACCCCAAAGTTTGGGACGACTCTGTTTACAAGATCCTCGTTTACCGTAAAAGTTCAATATCACAGAAAGTGAAAAATGGATAAAGAAGTTGTGGTATTTACTAACAAAGCAATATCACTCAGTAATGAAATCTATGTCATCAGGCCCGTAGCAGCATAATGAGTGGATTCAGGTACGATGATTCTAACTGAAATAAGTCACACAGAAAAAGAAACATCATAAGATATCTGTAATACACGGAATGTAAACTTGGCTACACAGGAACTGAATTACAGAACAGAACAGGGTCTCAAATTTAGAAAACCAACTTATGCTTCCTTAAGGGGAAAGGTGAATTGGGGTGCTGCATAAAACCAGAGATTGAAATGAGCACAGATAAAGTTCCTTAAGCCAAATATGGAATAGACAAGAGCTACTCCTTGCTCAACGAAATGGACTCAACACCGCATATTAAACGCCTAAGAATGTACCTGACTAGTAAGTATCTTAAAACCTATGGATTGCTATGTCTCCAAAAGAGAATCAAGCGTGTGTACAGGGGCATAAACGCAGCAGTGATAGGATTGCAGAGGATCGGTGAGCAAATGAAGACCCTTTGAAGTCATATTGCATGGTACCCATTACACGGGTCTCAACTCTCCAGGTTTAAGGTATTCTTCCTTCAGCTAAAACATGCATGTGGAACCCAGAGTATGATCAACCGTGTGAATGGGAGACGTGTTCAAATATGTCTCAGTTTTCGTACCCTGGTACTCAGGTGCAACATTCCAGACGCTTTACTAACACTCTCCCGACTTGGAGAGTCAGTCCCTTTAACCTCCTGTTTGGCCCAGTTTGCAATTTCTGCGGAAGATGAACAGGAATAGCGAGAACCAATGAGAGACTAGCTGGAGGTGTCTGGACGGGCAAATTTAACTCTCATTTCCCACCAGGAAGAGGAATTAACCAAAGGCTCAGCGTGCCGTGCCGGAACCAGATTAGGGCCTGAAGCCATCCTGCGGTGTTGCGGCCAGGTCACAAGAAAGCGAGTTGAAGAAAGGAGCTCAGGGGCACTGTAATTCACAAACCTGCAGAGTTATAAATGACAGCTATCGTCCAAAAATATACTGAAGTCAGGCTGCCAAGAGGACTTGAAAGTGGGGCAGAATTGCAGGAAACCGATTTCAGGAGGTAGACTGGAATTGCATTGAAAGCATAGGAAAAGAGGCAGAACGTCCACAATGATGCACTTGGCCAAAAAGGGCGTATGCGTTTTTTCCTGAATATATTCAGGGAAAAACGCCTACGCCCTTTTTGGCCAACCAAGCAAGCTTGCAAAGGAAATCTGCACTACAATGAAGTCTCACTTCCCCCCGGTCAAAAGGGCCATCTGAAAAAAGTGTAAAATCCAGAAAGGCAGGACAGGCCATGGAGAACTGGGAGCCTTGTTATGCTGATGGGCGGGATGTAAATTGCCAACAGACACTCGGGAGAAGTGTATGGTGTTTCCTGAAACATCTAAAAAACAAAGCAACAGAGCCTAGGGCACTTCCACTTATGGTCCTATAGCTTAGGGAAATTAAAATCAAAAAGACACAGCCACCCCAAAGTTTGGGACGCCTCTGTTTACAAGAACCTCGTTTACAGTACAAGTTCAACATCGCAGAAAGTGAAAAATGGATAAAGAACTTGTGGTACTTACGTACAATGCAGTATCACTCAGCAATGAAATCTATGTCATCAGGCCCGTAGCAGCATAATGAGTGGATTCAGGTACGATGATTCTAACTGAAATAAGTCACACAGAAAAAGAAACATCATAAGATATCAGTAATACACGGAATGTAAACTTGGCTACACAGGAACTGAATTACAGAACAGAACAGGGTCTCAAATTTAGAAAACCAACTTATGCTTGCTTAAGGGTAAAGGTGAGTTTGGGTGCTGCATGAAACCAGAGATTGAAATGAGCACAGATAAAGTTCCTTTAGCCAAATATGGAATAGACAAGAGCTACTCCTTGCTCAACGAAATGGACTCAACACCGCATATTAAACGCCTAAGAATGTACCTGACTAGTAAGTATCTTAAAACCTATGGATTGCTATGTCTCCGAAAGAGAATCAAGCATGTGTACAGGGGCATAAACGCAGCAGTGATAGGATTGGAGAGGTTCGGTGAGCAAATGAAGACCCTTTGAAGTCATATTGCATGGTACCCATTCCACGGGTTTCAACTACCCAGGTTTAAGGTATTCTTCCTTCAGCTAAAACATGCATGTGGAACCTAGAGTATGATCAACCATGTGATCGGGAGACGTGTTCAAATATGTCTCAGTTTTCGTACCCTGGTACTCGGGTGCAACATTCCAGACGCTTTACTAACACTCTCCCGACTTGGAGAGTCAGTCCCTTTAACCTCCTGTTTGGCCCAGTTTGCAATTTCTGCGGAAGATGAACAGGAATAGCGAGAACCAATGAGAGACTAGCTGGAGGTGTCTGGACGGGCAAATTTAACTCTCATTTCCCACCAGGAAGAGGAATTAACCAAAGGCTCAGCATGCCGTGCCGGAACCAGATTAGGGCCTGAAGCCATCCTGCGGTGTTGCGGCCAGGTCACAAGAAAGCAAGTTGAAGAAAGGAGCTCAGGGGCACTGTAATTCACAAACATGCAGAGTTATAAATGACAGCTATCGTCCAAAAATATACTGAAGTCAGGCTGCCAAGAGGACTTGAAAGCGGGGCAGAATTGCAGGAAACCGATTTCAGGAGGTAGACTGGAATTGCATTGAAAGCATAGGAAAAGAGGCAGAACGTCCACAATGATGCACTTGGCCAAAAAGGGCGTATGCGTTTTTTCCTGAATATATTCAGGAAAAAACGCATACGCCCTTTTTGGCCAACCAAGCAAGCTTGCAAAGGAAATCTGCACTACAATGAAGTCTCACATTCCCCCGGTCAAAAGGGCCATCTGAAAAAAGTGTAAAATCCAGAAAGGCAGGACAGGCCATGGAGAACTGGGAGCCTTGTTATGCTGATGGGCGGGATGTAAATTGCCAACAGACACTCGGGAGAAGTGTATGGTGTTTCCTGAAACATCTAAAAAACAAAGCAACAGAGCCTAGGGCACTTCCACTTATGGTCGTATAGTTTAGGGAAATTAAAATCAAAAAGACAAAGCCACCCCAAAGTTTGGGACGCCTCTGTTTACAAGAACCTCATTTACCGTACAAGTTCAATATCACAGAAAGTGAAAAATGGATAAAGAACTTGTGGTACTTACGTACAATGCAGTATCACTCAGCAATGAAATCTATGTCATCAGGCCCGTAGCAGCATAATGAGTGGATTCAGGTACGATGATTCTAACTGAAATAAGTCACACAGAAAAAGAAACATCATAAGGTATCACTAATACACGGAATGTAAACTTGGCTACACAGGAACTGAATTACAGAACAGAACAGGGTCTCAAATTTAGAAAACCAACTTATGCTTGCTTAAGGGTAAAGGTGAGTTGGGGTGCTGCATGAAACCAGAGATTGAAATGAGCACAGATAAAGTTCCTTTAGCCAAATATGGAATAGACAAGAGCTACTCCTTGCTCAACGAAATGGACTCAACACCGCATATTAAACGCCTAAGAATGTACCTGACTAGTAAGTATCTTAAAACCTATGGATTGCTATGTCTCCGAAAGAGAATCAAGCATGTGTACAGGGGCATAAACGCAGCAGTGATAGGATTGGAGAGGTTCGGTGAGCAAATGAAGACCCTTTGAAGTCATATTGCATGGTACCCATTCCACGGGTTTCAACTACCCAGGTTTAAGGTATTCTTCCTTCAGCTAAAACATGCATGTGGAACCTAGAGTATGATCAACCATGTGATCGGGAGACGTGTTCAAATATGTCTCAGTTTTCGTACCCTGGTACTCGGGTGCAACATTCCAGACGCTTTACTAACACTCTCCCGACTTGGAGAGTCAGTCCCTTTAACCTCCTGTTTGGCCCAGTTTGCAATTTCTGCGGAAGATGAACAGGAATAGCGAGAACCAATGAGAGACTAGCTGGAGGTGTCTGGACGGGCAAATTTAACTCTCATTTCCCACCAGGAAGAGGAATTAACCAAAGGCTCAGCGTGCCGTGCCGGAACCAGATTAGGGCCTGAAGCCATCCTGCGGTGTTGCGGCCAGGTCACAAGAAAGCGAGTTGAAGAAAGGAGCTCAGGGGCACTGTAATTCACAAACCTGCAGAGTTATAAATGACAGCTATCGTCCAAAAATATACTGAAGTCAGGCTGCCAAGAGGACTTGAAAGCGGGGCAGAATTGCAGGAAACCGATTTCAGGAGGTAGACTGGAATTGCATTGAAAGCATAGGAAAAGAGGCAGAACGTCCACAATGATGCACTTGGCCAAAAAGGGCGTATGCGTTTTTTCCTGAATATATTCAGGAAAAAACGCATACGCCCTTTTTGGCCAACCAAGCAAGCTTGCAAAGGAAATCTGCACTACAATGAAGTCTCACTTCCCCCCGGTCAAAAGGGCCATCTGAAAAAAGTGTAAAATCCAGAAAGGCAGGACAGGCCATGGAGAACTGGGAGCCTTGTTATGCTGATGGGCGGGATGTAAATTGCCAACAGACACTCGGGAGAAGTGTATGGTGTTTCCTGAAACATCTAAAAAACAAAGCAACAGAGCCTAGGGCACTTCCACTTATGGTCCTATAGCTTAGGGAAATTAAAATCAAAAAGACAAAGCCACCCCAAAGTTTGGGACGCCTCTGTTTACAAGAACCTCGTTTACCGTACAAGTTCAATATCACAGAAAGTGAAAAATGGATAAAGAACTTGTGGTACTTACGTACAATGCAGTATCACTCAGCAATGAAATCTATGTCATCAGGCCCGTAGCAGCATAATGAGTGGATTCAGGTACGATGATTCTAACTGAAATAAGTCACACAGAAAAAGAAACATCATAAGATATCAGTAATACACGGAATGTAAACTTGGCTACACAGGAACTGAATTACAGAACAGAACAGGGTCTCAAATTTAGAAAACCAACTTATGCTTGCTTAAGGGTAAAGGTGAGTTGGGGTGCTGCATGAAACCAGAGATTGAAATGAGCACAGATAAAGTTCCTTTAGCCAAATATGGAATAGACAAGAGCTACTCCTTGCTCAACGAAATGGACTCAACACTGCATATTCAACGCCTAAGAATGTACCTGACTAGTAAGTATCTTAAAACCTATGGATTGCTATGTCTCCGAAGGAGAATCAAGCATGTGTACAGGGGTATAAACGCAGCAGTGATAGGATTGGAGAGGTTCGGTGAGCAAATGAAGACCCTTTGAAGTCATATTGCATGGTACCCATTCCACTGGTTTCAACTACCCAGGTTTAAGGTATTCTTCCTTCAGCTAAAACATGCATGTGGAACCTAGAGTATGATCAACCATGTGATCGGGAGACGTGTTCAAATATGTCTCAGTTTTCGTACCCTGGTACTCGGGTGCAACATTCCAGACGCTTTACTAACACTCTCCCGACTTGGAGAGTCAGTCCCTTTAACCTCCTGTTTGGCCCAGTTTGCAATTTCTGCGGAAGATGAACAGGAATAGCGAGAACCAATGAGAGACTAGCTGGAGGTGTCTGGACGGGCAAATTTAACTCTCATTTCCCACCAGGAAGAGGAATTAACCAAAGGCTCAGCATGCCGTGCCGGAACCAGATTAGGGCCTGAAGCCATCCTGCGGTGTTGCGGCCAGGTCACAAGAAAGCGAGTTGAAGAAAGGAGCTCAGGGGCACTGTAATTCACAAACCTGCAGAGTTATAAATGACAGCTATCGTCCAAAAATATACTGAAGTCAGGCTGCCAAGAGGACTTGAAAGCGGGGCAGAATTGCAGGAAACCGATTTCAGGAGGTAGACTGGAATTGCATTGAAAGCATAGGAAAAGAGGCAGAACGTCCACAATGATGCACTTGGCCAAAAAGGGCGTATGCGTTTTTTCCTGAATATATTCAGGAAAAAACGCATACGCCCTTTTTGGCCAACCAAGCAAGCTTGCAAAGGAAATCTGCACTACAATGAAGTCTCACATTCCCCCGGTCAAAAGGGCCATCTGAAAAAAGTGTAAAATCCAGAAAGGCAGGACAGGCCATGGAGAACTGGGAGCCTTGTTATGCTGATGGGCGGGATGTAAATTGCCAACAGACACTCGGGAGAAGTGTATGGTGTTTCCTGAAACATCTAAAAAACAAAGCAACAGAGCCTAGGGCACTTCCACTTATGGTCGTATAGTTTAGGGAAATTAAAATCAAAAAGACAAAGCCACCCCAAAGTTTGGGACGCCTCTGTTTACAAGAACCTCATTTACCGTACAAGTTCAATATCACAGAAAGTGAAAAATGGATAAAGAACTTGTGGTACTTACGTACAATGCAGTATCACTCAGCAATGAAATCTATGTCATCAGGCCCGTAGCAGCATAATGAGTGGATTCAGGTACGATGATTCTAACTGAAATAAGTCACACAGAAAAAGAAACATCATAAGGTATCACTAATACACGGAATGTAAACTTGGCTACACAGGAACTGAATTACAGAACAGAACAGGGTCTCAAATTTAGAAAACCAACTTATGCTTGCTTAAGGGTAAAGGTGAGTTGGGGTGCTGCATGAAACCAGAGATTGAAATGAGCACAGATAAAGTTCCTTTAGCCAAATATGGAATAGACAAGAGCTACTCCTTGCTCAACGAAATGGACTCAACACCGCATATTAAACGCCTAAGAATGTACCTGACTAGTAAGTATCTTAAAACCTATGGATTGCTATGTCTCCGAAAGAGAATCAAGCATGTGTACAGGGGCATAAACGCAGCAGTGATAGGATTGGAGAGGTTCGGTGAGCAAATGAAGACCCTTTGAAGTCATATTGCATGGTACCCATTCCACGGGTTTCAACTACCCAGGTTTAAGGTATTCTTCCTTCAGCTAAAACATGCATGTGGAACCTAGAGTATGATCAACCATGTGATCGGGAGACGTGTTCAAATATGTCTCAGTTTTCGTACCCTGGTACTCAGGTGCAACATTCCAGACGCTTTACTAACACTCTCCCGACTTGGAGAGTCAGTCCCTTTAACCTCCTGTTTGGCCCAGTTTGCAATTTCTGCGGAAGATGAACAGGAATAGCGAGAACCAATGAGAGACTAGCTGGAGGTGTCTGGACGGGCAAATTTAACTCTCATTTCCCACCAGGAAGAGGAATTAACCAAAGGCTCAGCGTGCCGTGCCGGAACCAGATTAGGGCCTGAAGCCATCCTGCGGTGTTGCGGCCAGGTCACAAGAAAGCGAGTTGAAGAAAGGAGCTCAGGGGCACTGTAATTCACAAACCTGCAGAGTTATAAATGACAGCTATCGTCCAAAAATATACTGAAGTCAGGCTGCCAAGAGGACTTGAAAGCGGGGCAGAATTGCAGGAAACCGATTTCAGGAGGTAGACTGGAATTGCATTGAAAGCATAGGAAAAGAGGCAGAACGTCCACAATGATGCACTTGGCCAAAAAGGGCGTATGCGTTTTTTCCTGAATATATTCAGGAAAAAACGCATACGCCCTTTTTGGCCAACCAAGCAAGCTTGCAAAGGAAATCTGCACTACAATGAAGTCTCACTTCCCCCCGGTCAAAAGGGCCATCTGAAAAAAGTGTAAAATCCAGAAAGGCAGGACAGGCCATGGAGAACTGGGAGCCTTGTTATGCTGATGGGCGGGATGTAAATTGCCAACAGACACTCGGGAGAAGTGTATGGTGTTTCCTGAAACATCTAAAAAACAAAGCAACAGAGCCTAGGGCACTTCCACTTATGGTCCTATAGCTTAGGGAAATTAAAATCAAAAAGACAAAGCCACCCCAAAGTTTGGGACGCCTCTGTTTACAAGAACCTCGTTTACCGTACAAGTTCAATATCACAGAAAGTGAAAAATGGATAAAGAACTTGTGGTACTTACGTACAATGCAGTATCACTCAGCAATGAAATCTATGTCATCAGGCCCGTAGCAGCATAATGAGTGGATTCAGGTACGATGATTCTAACTGAAATAAGTCACACAGAAAAAGAAACATCATAAGATATCAGTAATACACGGAATGTAAACTTGGCTACACAGGAACTGAATTACAGAACAGAACAGGGTCTCAAATTTAGAAAACCAACTTATGCTTGCTTAAGGGTAAAGGTGAGTTGGGGTGCTGCATGAAACCAGAGATTGAAATGAGCACAGATAAAGTTCCTTTAGCCAAATATGGAATAGACAAGAGCTACTCCTTGCTCAACGAAATGGACTCAACACTGCATATTCAACGCCTAAGAATGTACCTGACTAGTAAGTATCTTAAAACCTATGGATTGCTATGTCTCCGAAGGAGAATCAAGCATGTGTACAGGGGTATAAACGCAGCAGTGATAGGATTGGAGAGGTTCGGTGAGCAAATGAAGACCCTTTGAAGTCATATTGCATGGTACCCATTCCACTGGTTTCAACTACCCAGGTTTAAGGTATTCTTCCTTCAGCTAAAACATGCATGTGGAACCTAGAGTATGATCAACCATGTGATCGGGAGACGTGTTCAAATATGTCTCAGTTTTCGTACCCTGGTACTCGGGTGCAACATTCCAGACGCTTTACTAACACTCTCCCGACTTGGAGAGTCAGTCCCTTTAACCTCCTGTTTGGCCCAGTTTGCAATTTCTGCGGAAGATGAACAGGAATAGCGAGAACCAATGAGAGACTAGCTGGAGGTGTCTGGACGGGCAAATTTAACTCTCATTTCCCACCAGGAAGAGGAATTAACCAAAGGCTCAGCATGCCGTGCCGGAACCAGATTAGGGCCTGAAGCCATCCTGCGGTGTTGCGGCCAGGTCACAAGAAAGCGAGTTGAAGAAAGGAGCTCAGGGGCACTGTAATTCACAAACCTGCAGAGTTATAAATGACAGCTATCGTCCAAAAATATACTGAAGTCAGGCTGCCAAGAGGACTTGAAAGCGGGGCAGAATTGCAGGAAACCGATTTCAGGAGGTAGACTGGAATTGCATTGAAAGCATAGGAAAAGAGGCAGAACGTCCACAATGATGCACTTGGCCAAAAAGGGCGTATGCGTTTTTTCCTGAATATATTCAGGAAAAAACGCATACGCCCTTTTTGGCCAACCAAGCAAGCTTGCAAAGGAAATCTGCACTACAATGAAGTCTCACTTCCCCCCGGTCAAAAGGGCCATCTGAAAAAAGTGTAAAATCCAGAAAGGCAGGACAGGCCATGGAGAACTGGGAGCCTTGTTATGCTGATGGGCGGGATGTAAATTGCCAACAGACACTCGGGAGAAGTGTATGGTGTTTCCTGAAACATCTAAAAAACAAAGCAACAGAACCTAGGGCACTTCCACTTATGGTCCTATAGCTTAGGGAAATTAAAATCAAAAAGACAAAGCCACCCCAAAGTTTGGGACGCCTCTGTTTACAAGAACCTCGTTTACCGTACAAGTTCAATATCACAGAAAGTGAAAAATGGATAAAGAACTTGTGGTACTTACGTACAATGCAGTATCACTCAGCAATGAAATCTATGTCATCAGGCCCGTAGCAGCATAATGAGTGGATTCAGGTACGATGATTCTAACTGAAATAAGTCACACAGAAAAAGAAACATCATAAGATATCAGTAATACACGGAATGTAAACTTGGCTACACAGGAACTGAATTACAGAACAGAACAGGGTCTCAAATTTAGAAAACCAACTTATGCTTGCTTAAGGGTAAAGGTGAGTTGGGGTGCTGCATGAAACCAGAGATTGAAATGAGCACAGATAAAGTTCCTTTAGCCAAATATGGAATAGACAAGAGCTACTCCTTGCTCAACGAAATGGACTCAACACCGCATATTAAACGCCTAAGAATGTACCTGACTAGTAAGTATCTTAAAACCTATGGATTGCTATGTCTCCGAAAGAGAATCAAGCATGTGTACAGGGGCATAAACGCAGCAGTGATAGGATTGGAGAGGTTCGGTGAGCAAATGAAGACCCTTTGAAGTCATATTGCATGGTACCCATTCCACGGGTTTCAACTACCCAGGTTTAAGGTATTCTTCCTTCAGCTAAAACATGCATGTGGAACCTAGAGTATGATCAACCATGTGATCGGGAGACGTGTTCAAATATGTCTCAGTTTTCGTACCCTGGTACTCAGGTGCAACATTCCAGACGCTTTACTAACACTCTCCCGACTTGGAGAGTCAGTCCCTTTAACCTCCTGTTTGGCCCAGTTTGCAATTTCTGCGGAAGATGAACAGGAATAGCGAGAACCAATGAGAGACTAGCTGGAGGTGTCTGGACGGGCAAATTTAACTCTCATTTCCCACCAGGAAGAGGAATTAACCAAAGGCTCAGCGTGCCGTGCCGGAACCAGATTAGGGCCTGAAGCCATCCTGCGGTGTTGCGGCCAGGTCACAAGAAAGCGAGTTGAAGAAAGGAGCTCAGGGGCACTGTAATTCACAAACCTGCAGAGTTATAAATGACAGCTATCGTCCAAAAATATACTGAAGTCAGGCTGCCAAGAGGACTTGAAAGCGGGGCAGAATTGCAGGAAACCGATTTCAGGAGGTAGACTGGAATTGCATTGAAAGCATAGGAAAAGAGGCAGAACGTCCACAATGATGCACTTGGCCAAAAAGGGCGTATGCGTTTTTTCCTGAATATATTCAGGAAAAAACGCATACGCCCTTTTTGGCCAACCAAGCAAGCTTGCAAAGGAAATCTGCACTACAATGAAGTCTCACTTCCCCCCGGTCAAAAGGGCCATCTGAAAAAAGTGTAAAATCCAGAAAGGCAGGACAGGCCATGGAGAACTGGGAGCCTTGTTATGCTGATGGGCGGGATGTAAATTGCCAACAGACACTCGGGAGAAGTGTATGGTGTTTCCTGAAACATCTAAAAAACAAAGCAACAGAGCCTAGGGCACTTCCACTTATGGTCCTATAGCTTAGGGAAATTAAAATCAAAAAGACAAAGCCACCCCAAAGTTTGGGACGCCTCTGTTTACAAGAACCTCGTTTACCGTACAAGTTCAATATCACAGAAAGTGAAAAATGGATAAAGAACTTGTGGTACTTACGTACAATGCAGTATCACTCAGCAATGAAATCTATGTCATCAGGCCCGTAGCAGCATAATGAGTGGATTCAGGTACGATGATTCTAACTGAAATAAGTCACACAGAAAAAGAAACATCATAAGATATCAGTAATACACGGAATGTAAACTTGGCTACACAGGAACTGAATTACAGAACAGAACAGGGTCTCAAATTTAGAAAACCAACTTATGCTTGCTTAAGGGTAAAGGTGAGTTGGGGTGCTGCATGAAACCAGAGATTGAAATGAGCACAGATAAAGTTCCTTTAGCCAAATATGGAATAGACAAGAGCTACTCCTTGCTCAACGAAATGGACTCAACACTGCATATTCAACGCCTAAGAATGTACCTGACTAGTAAGTATCTTAAAACCTATGGATTGCTATGTCTCCGAAGGAGAATCAAGCATGTGTACAGGGGTATAAACGCAGCAGTGATAGGATTGGAGAGGTTCGGTGAGCAAATGAAGACCCTTTGAAGTCATATTGCATGGTACCCATTCCACTGGTTTCAACTACCCAGGTTTAAGGTATTCTTCCTTCAGCTAAAACATGCATGTGGAACCTAGAGTATGATCAACCATGTGATCGGGAGACGTGTTCAAATATGTCTCAGTTTTCGTACCCTGGTACTCGGGTGCAACATTCCAGACGCTTTACTAACACTCTCCCGACTTGGAGAGTCAGTCCCTTTAACCTCCTGTTTGGCCCAGTTTGCAATTTCTGCGGAAGATGAACAGGAATAGCGAGAACCAATGAGAGACTAGCTGGAGGTGTCTGGACGGGCAAATTTAACTCTCATTTCCCACCAGGAAGAGGAATTAACCAAAGGCTCAGCATGCCGTGCCGGAACCAGATTAGGGCCTGAAGCCATCCTGCGGTGTTGCGGCCAGGTCACAAGAAAGCGAGTTGAAGAAAGGAGCTCAGGGGCACTGTAATTCACAAACCTGCAGAGTTATAAATGACAGCTATCGTCCAAAAATATACTGAAGTCAGGCTGCCAAGAGGACTTGAAAGCGGGGCAGAATTGCAGGAAACCGATTTCAGGAGGTAGACTGGAATTGCATTGAAAGCATAGGAAAAGAGGCAGAACGTCCACAATGATGCACTTGGCCAAAAAGGGCGTATGCGTTTTTTCCTGAATATATTCAGGAAAAAACGCATACGCCCTTTTTGGCCAACCAAGCAAGCTTGCAAAGGAAATCTGCACTACAATGAAGTCTCACTTCCCCCCGGTCAAAAGGGCCATCTGAAAAAAGTGTAAAATCCAGAAAGGCAGGACAGGCCATGGAGAACTGGGAGCCTTGTTATGCTGATGGGCGGGATGTAAATTGCCAACAGACACTCGGGAGAAGTGTATGGTGTTTCCTGAAACATCTAAAAAACAAAGCAACAGAACCTAGGGCACTTCCACTTATGGTCCTATAGCTTAGGGAAATTAAAATCAAAAAGACAAAGCCACCCCAAAGTTTGGGACGCCTCTGTTTACAAGAACCTCGTTTACCGTACAAGTTCAATATCACAGAAAGTGAAAAATGGATAAAGAACTTGTGGTACTTACGTACAATGCAGTATCACTCAGCAATGAAATCTATGTCATCAGGCCCGTAGCAGCATAATGAGTGGATTCAGGTACGATGATTCTAACTGAAATAAGTCACACAGAAAAAGAAACATCATAAGATATCAGTAATACACGGAATGTAAACTTGGCTACACAGGAACTGAATTACAGAACAGAACAGGGTCTCAAATTTAGAAAACCAACTTATGCTTGCTTAAGGGTAAAGGTGAGTTGGGGTGCTGCATGAAACCAGAGATTGAAATGAGCACAGATAAAGTTCCTTTAGCCAAATATGGAATAGACAAGAGCTACTCCTTGCTCAACGAAATGGACTCAACACCGCATATTAAACGCCTAAGAATGTACCTGACTAGTAAGTATCTTAAAACCTATGGATTGCTATGTCTCCGAAAGAGAATCAAGCATGTGTTCAGGGGCATAAACGCAGCAGTGATAGGATTGGAGAGGTTCGGTGAGCAATGAAGTCCCTTTGAAGTCATATTGCATGGTACCCATTCCACTGGTTTCAACTACCCAGTTTTAAGGTATTCTTCCTTCAGCTAAAACATGCATGTGGAACCTAGAGTATGATCAACCATGTGATCGGGAGACGTGTTCAAAATGTCTCAGTTTTCGTACCCTGGTACTCGGGTGCAACATTCCAGACGCTTTACTAACACTCTCCCGACTTGGAGAGTCAGTCCCTTTAACCTCCTGTTTGGCCCAGTTTGCAATTTCTGCGGAAGATGAACAGGAATAGCGAGAACCAATGAGAAACTAGCTGGAGGTGTCTGGACGGGCAAATTTAACTCTCATTTCCCACCAGGAAGAGGAATTAACCAAAGGCTCAGCATGCCGTGCCGGAACCAGATTAGGGCCTGAGGCCATCCTGCAGTGTTGCGGCCAGCTCAAAAGAAAGCGAGTTGAAGAAAGGAGCTCAGGGGCACTGTAATTCACAAACCTGCAGAGTTATAAATGACAGCTATCGTCCAAAAATATACTGAAGTCAGGCTGCCAAGAGGACTTGAAAGCGGGGCAGAATTGCAGGAAACCGATTTCAGGAGGTAGACTGGAATTGCATTGAAAGCATAGGAAAAGAGGCAGAACGTCCACAATGATGCACTTGGCCAAAAAGGGCGTATGCGTTTTTTCCTGAATATATTCAGGAAAAAACTCATACGCCCTTTTTGGCCAACCAAGCAAGCTTGCAAAGGAAATCTGCACTACAATGAAGTCTCACTTCCCCCCGGTCAAAAGGGCCATCTGAAAAAAGTGTAAAATCCAGAAAGGCAGGACAGGCCATGGAGAACTGGGAGCCTTGTTATGCTGATGGGCGGGATGTAAATTGCCAACAGACACTCGGGAGAAGTGTATGGTGTTTCCTGAAACATCTAAAAAACAAAGCAACAGAGCCTAGGGCACTTCCACTTATGGTCCTATAGCTTAGGGAAATTAAAATCAAAAAGACAAAGCCACCCCAAAGTTTGGGACGCCTCTGTTTACAAGAACCTCGTTTACCGTACAAGTTCAATATCACAGAAAGTGAAAAATGGATAAAGAACTTGTGGTACTTACGTACAATGCAGTATCACTCAGCAATGAAATCTATGTCATCAGGCCCGTAGCAGCATAATGAGTGGATTCAGGTACGATGATTCTAACTGAAATAAGTCACACAGAAAAAGAAACATCATAAGATATCAGTAATACACGGAATGTAAACTTGGCTACACAGGAACTGAATTACAGAACAGAACAGGGTCTCAAATTTAGAAAACCAACTTATGCTTGCTTAAGGGTAAAGGTGAGTTGGGGTGCTGCATGAAACCAGAGATTGAAATGAGCACAGATAAAGTTCCTTTAGCCAAATATGGAATAGACAAGAGCTACTCCTTGCTCAACGAAATGGACTCAACACCGCATATTAAACGCCTAAGAATGTACCTGACTAGTAAGTATCTTAAAACCTATGGATTGCTATGTCTCCGAAAGAGAATCAAGCATGTGTTCAGGGGCATAAACGCAGCAGTGATAGGATTGGAGAGGTTCGGTGAGCAATGAAGTCCCTTTGAAGTCATATTGCATGGTACCCATTCCACTGGTTTCAACTACCCAGTTTTAAGGTATTCTTCCTTCAGCTAAAACATGCATGTGGAACCTAGAGTATGATCAACCATGTGATCGGGAGACGTGTTCAAAATGTCTCAGTTTTCGTACCCTGGTACTCGGGTGCAACATTCCAGACGCTTTACTAACACTCTCCCGACTTGGAGAGTCAGTCCCTTTAACCTCCTGTTTGGCCCAGTTTGCAATTTCTGCGGAAGATGAACAGGAATAGCGAGAACCAATGAGAGACTAGCTGGAGGTGTCTGGACGGGCAAATTTAACTCTCATTTCCCACCAGGAAGAGGAATTAACCAAAGGCTCAGCATGCCGTGCCGGAACCAGATTAGGGCCTGAGGCCATCCTGCGGTGTTGCGGCCAGCTCAAAAGAAAGCGAGTTGAAGAAAGGAGCTCAGGGGCACTGTAATTCACAAACCTGCAGAGTTATAAATGACAGCTATCGTCCAAAAATATACTGAAGTCAGGCTGCCAAGAGGACTTGAAAGCGGGGCAGAATTGCAGGAAACCGATTTCAGGAGGTAGACTGGAATTGCATTGAAAGCATAGGAAAAGAGGCAGAACGTCCACAATGATGCACTTGGCCAAAAAGGGCGTATGCGTTTTTTCCTGAATATATTCAGGAAAAAACGCATACACCCTTTTTGGCCAACCAAGCAAGCTTGAAAAGGAAATCTGCACTACAATGAAGTCTCACTTCCCCCCGGTCAAAAGGGCCATCTGAAAAAAGTGTAAAATCCAGAAAGGCAGGACAGGCCATGGAGAACTGGGAGCCTTGTTATGCTGATGGGTGGGATGTAAATTGCCAACAGACACTCGGGAGAAGTGTATGGTGTTTCCTGAAACATCTAAAAAACAAAGCAACAGAGCCTAGGGCACTTCCACTTATGGTCCTATAGCTTAGGGAAATTAAAATCAAAAAGACAAAGCCAACCCAAAGTTTGGGACACCTCTGTTTACAAGAACCTCGTTTACCGTACAAGTTCAATATCACAGAAAGTGAAAAATGGATAAAGAACTTGTGGTACTTACGTACAATGCAGTATCACTCAGCAATGAAATCTATGTCATCAGGCCCGTAGCAGCATAATGAGTGGATTCAGGTACGATGATTCTAACTGAAATAAGTCACACAGAAAAAGAAACAACATAAGGTATCACTAATACACGGAATGTAAACTTGGCTACACAGGAACTGAATTACAGAACAGAACAGGGTCTCAAATTTAGAAAACCAACTTATGCTTGCTTAAGGGTAAAGGTGAGTTGGGGTGCTGCATGAAACCAGAGATTGAAATGAGCACAGATAAAGTTCCTTTAGCCAAATATGGAATAGACAAGAGCTACTCCTTGCTCAACGAAATGGACTCAACACTGCATATTAAATGCCTAAGTATGTACCTGACTAGTAAGTATCTTAAAACCTATGGATTGCTATGTCTCCGAAAGAGAATCAAGCATGTGTACAGGGGCATAAATGCAGCAGTGATAGGATTGGAGAGGTTCGGTGAGCAAATGAAGACCCTTTGAAGTCATATTGCATGGTACCCATTCCACGAGTTTCAACTACTCATGTTTAAGGTATTCTTCCTTCAGCTAAAACACGCATGTGGAACCTAGAGTATGATCAACCATGTGATCGGGAGACGTGTTCAAATATGTCTCAGTTTTCGTACCCTGGTACTCGGGTGCAACATTCCAGACGCTTTACTAACACTCTCCCGACTTGGAGAGTCAGTCCCTTTAACCTCCTGTTTGGCCCAGTTTGCAATTTCTGCGGAAGATGAACAGGAATAGCGAGAACCAATGAGAGACTAGCTGGAGGTGTCTGGACGGGCAAATTTAACTCTCATTTCCCACCAGGAAGAGGAATTAACCAAAGGCTCAGCGTGCCGTGCCGGAAGCAGATTAGGGCCTGAAGCCATCCTGCGGTGTTGCGGCCAGGTCACAAGAAAGCGAGTTGAAGAAAGGAGCTCAGGGGCACTGTAATTCACAAACCTGCAGAGTTATAAATGACAGCTATTGTCCAAAAATATACTGAAGTCAGGCTGCCAAGAGGACTTGAAAGCGGGGCAGAATTGCAGGAAACCGATTTCAGGAGGTAGACTGGAATTGCATTGAAAGCATAGGAAAAGAGGCAGAACGTCCACAATGATGCACTTGGCCAAAAAGCGCGTATGCGTTTTTTCCTGAATATATTCAGGAAAAAACGCATACGCCCTTTTTGGCCAACCAAGCAAGCTTGCAAAGGAAATCTGCACTACAATGAAGTCTCACTTCCCCCCGGTCAAAAGGGCCATCTGAAAAAAGTGTAAAATCCAGAAAGGCAGGACAGGCCATGGAGAACTGGGAGCCTTGTTATGCTGATGGGCGGGATGTAAATTGCCAACAGACACTCGGGAGAAGTGTATGGTGTTTCCTGAAACATCTAAAAAACAAAGCAACAGAGCCTAGGGCACTTCCACTTATGGTCCTATAGCTTAGGGAAATTAAAATCAAAAAGACAAAGCCACCCCAAAGTTTGGGACGCCTCTGTTTACAAGAACCTCGTTTACCGTACAAGTTCAATATCACAGAAAGTGAAAAATGGATAAAGAACTTGTGGTACTTACGTACAATGCAGTATCACTCAGCAATGAAATCTATGTCATCAGGCCCGTAGCAGCATAATGAGTGGATTCAGGTACGATGATTCTAACTGAAATAAGTCACACAGAAAAAGAAACATCATAAGGTATCAGTAATACATGGAATGTAAACTTGGCTACACAGGAACTGAATTACAGAACAGAACAGGGTCTCAAATTTAGAAAACCAACTTATGCTTGCTTAAGGGTAAAGGTGAGTTGGGGTGCTGCATAAAACCAGAGACTGAAATGAGCACAGATAAATTTCCTTTAGCCAAATATGGAATAGACAAGAGCTACTCCTTGCTCAACGAAATGGACTCAACACCGCATATTAAACGCCTAAGAATGTACCTGACTAGTAAGTATCTTAAAACCTATGGATTGCTATGTCTGAGAAAGAGAATCAAGCATGTGTACAGGGGCATAAACGCAGCAGTGATAGGATTGGAGAGGTTCGGTGAGCAAATGAAGACCCTTTGAAGTCATATTGCATGGTACCCATTCCACGGGTTTCAACTACCCAGGTTTAAGGTATTCTTCCTTCAGCTAAAACATGCATGTGGAACCTAGAGTATGATCAACCATGTGATCGGGAGACGTGTTCAAATATGTCTCAGTTTTCGTACCCTGGTACTCGGGTGCAACATTCCAGACGCTTTACTAACACTCTCCCGACTTGGAGAGTCAGTCCCTTTAACCTCCTGTTTGGCCCAGTTTGCAATTTCTGCGGAAGATGAACAGGAATAGCGAGAACCAATGAGAGACTAGCTGGAGGTGTCTGGACGGGCAAATTTAACTCTCATTTCCCACCAGGAAGAGGAATTAACCAAAGGCTCAGCGTGCCGTGCCGGAACCAGATTAGGGCCTGAAGCCATCCTGCGGTGTTGCGGCCAGGTCACAAGAAAGCGAGTTGAAGAAAGGAGCTCAGGGGCACTGTAATTCACAAACCTGCAGAGTTATAAATGACAGCTATTGTCCAAAAATATACTGAAGTCAGGCTGCCAAGAGGACTTGAAAGCGGGGCAGAATTGCAGGAAACACATTTCAGGAGGTAGACTGGAATTGCATTGAAAGCATAGGAAAAGAGGCAGAACGTCCACAATGATGCACTTGGCGAAAAAGGGCGTATGCGTTTTTTCCTGAATATATTCAGGAAAAAACGCATACGCCCTTTTTGGCCAACCAAGCAAGCTTGCAAAGGAAATCTGCACTACAATGAAGTCTCACTTCCCCCCGGTCAAAAGGGCCATCTGAAAAAAGTGTAAAATCCAGAAAGGCAGGACAGGCCATGGAGAACTGGGAGCCTTGTTATGCTGATGGGCGGGATGTAAATTGCCAACAGACACTCGGGAGAAGTGTATGGTGTTTCCTGAAACATCTAAAAAACAAAGCAACAGAGCCTAGGGCACTTCCACTTATGGTCCTATAGCTTAGGGAAATTAAAATCAAAAAGACAAAGCCACCCCAAAGTTTGGGACGCCTCTGTTTACAAGAACCTCGTTTACCGTACAAGTTCAATATCACAGAAAGTGAAAAATGGATAAAGAACTTGTGGTACTTACGTACAATGCAGTATCACTCAGCAATGAAATCTATGTCATCAGGCCCGTAGCAGCATAATGAGTGGATTCAGGTACGATGATTCTAACTGAAATAAGTCACACAGAAAAAGAAACATCATAAGGTATCAGTAATACATGGAATGTAAACTTGGCTACACAGGAACGGAATTACAGAACAGAACAGGGTCTCAAATTTAGAAAACCAACTTATGCTTGCTTAAGGGTAAAGGTGAGTTGGGGTGCTGCATGAAACCAGAGATTGAAATGAGCACAGATAAATTTCCTTTAGCCAAATATGGAATAGACAAGAGCTACTCCTTGCTCAACGAAATGGACTCAACACCGCATATTAAACGCCTAAGAATGTACCTGACTAGTAAGTATCTTAAAACCTATGGATTGCTATGTCTGAGAAAGAGAATCAAGCATGTGTACAGGGGCATAAACGCAGCAGTGATAGGATTGGAGAGGTTCGGTGAGCAAATGAAGACCCTTTGAAGTCATTTTGCATGGTACCCATTCCACGGGTTTCAACTACCCAGGTTTAAGGTATTCTTCCTTCAGCTAAAACATGCATGTGGAACCTAGAGTATGATCAACCATGTGATCAGGAGACGTGTTCAAATATGTCTCAGTTTTCGTACCCTGGTACTCGGGTGCAACATTCCAGACGCTTTACTAACACTCTCCCGACTTGGAGAGTCAGTCCCTTTAACCTCCTGTTTGGCCCAGTTTGCAATTTCTGCGGAAGATGAACAGGAATAGCGAGAACCAATGAGAGACTAGCTGGAGGTGTCTGGACGGGCAAATTTAACTCTCATTTCCCACCAGGAAGAGGAATTAACCAAAGGCTCAGCGTGCCGTGCCGGAACCAGATTAGGGCCTGAAGCCATCCTGCGGTGTTGCGGCCAGGTCACAAGAAAGCGAGTTGAAGAAAGGAGCTCAGGGGCACTGTAATTCACAAACCTGCAGAGTTATAAATGACAGCTATCGTCCAAAAATATACTGAAGTCAGGCTGCCAAGAGGACTTGAAAGCGGGGCAGAATTGCAGGAAACCGATTTCAGGAGGTAGACTGGAATTGCATTGAAAGCATAGGAAAAGAGGCAGAACGTCCACAATGATGCACTTGGCGAAAAAGGGCGTATGCGTTTTTTCCTGAATATATTCAGGAAAAAACGCATACGCCCTTTTTGGCCAACCAAGCAAGCTTGCAAAGGAAATCTGCACTACAATGAAGTCTCACTTCCCCCCGGTCAAAAGGGCCATCTGAAAAAAGTGTAAAATCCAGAAAGGCAGGACAGGCCATGGAGAACTGGGAGCCTTGTTATGCTGATGGGCGGGATGTAAATTGCCAACAGACACTCGGGAGAAGTGTATGGTGTTTCCTGAAACATCTAAAAAACAAAGCAACAGAGCCTAGGGCACTTCCACTTATGGTCCTATAGCTTAGGGAAATTAAAATCAAAAAGACAAAGCCACCCCAAAGTTTGGGACGCCTCTGTTTACAAGAACCTCGTTTACCGTACAAGTTCAATATCACAGAAAGTGAAAAATGGATAAAGAACTTGTGGTACTTACGTACAATGCAGTATCACTCAGCAATGAAATCTATGTCATCAGGCCCGTAGCAGCATAATGAGTGGATTCAGGTACGATGATTCTAACTGAAATAAGTCACACAGAAAAAGAAACATCATAAGGTATCAGTAATACATGGAATGTAAACTTGGCTACACAGGAACGGAATTACAGAACAGAACAGGGTCTCAAATTTAGAAAACCAACTTATGCTTGCTTAAGGGTAAAGGTGAGTTGGGGTGCTGCATGAAACCAGAGATTGAAATGAGCACAGATAAATTTCCTTTAGCCAAATATGGAATAGACAAGAGCTACTCCTTGCTCAACGAAATGGACTCAACACCGCATATTAAACGCCTAAGAATGTACCTGACTAGTAAGTATCTTAAAACCTATGGATTGCTATGTCTGAGAAAGAGAATCAAGCATGTGTACAGGGGCATAAACGCAGCAGTGATAGGATTGGAGAGGTTCGGTGAGCAAATGAAGACCCTTTGAAGTCATTTTGCATGGTACCCATTCCACGGGTTTCAACTACCCAGGTTTAAGGTATTCTTCCTTCAGCTAAAACATGCATGTGGAACCTAGAGTATGATCAACCATGTGATCAGGAGACGTGTTCAAATATGTCTCAGTTTTCGTACCCTGGTACTCGGGTGCAACATTCCAGACGCTTTACTAACACTCTCCCGACTTGGAGAGTCAGTCCCTTTAACCTCCTGTTTGGCCCAGTTTGCAATTTCTGCGGAAGATGAACAGGAATAGCGAGAACCAATGAGAGACTAGCTGGAGGTGTCTGGACGGGCAAATTTAACTCTCATTTCCCACCAGGAAGAGGAATTAACCAAAGGCTCAGCGTGCCGTGCCGGAACCAGATTAGGGCCTGAAGCCATCCTGCGGTGTTGCGGCCAGGTCACAAGAAAGCGAGTTGAAGAAAGGAGCTCAGGGGCACTGTAATTCACAAACCTGCAGAGTTATAAATGACAGCTATCGTCCAAAAATATACTGAAGTCAGGCTGCCAAGAGGACTTGAAAGCGGGGCAGAATTGCAGGAAACCGATTTCAGGAGGTAGACTGGAATTGCATTGAAAGCATAGGAAAAGAGGCAGAACGTCCACAATGATGCACTTGGCCAAAAAGGGCGTATGCGTTTTTTCCTGAATATATTCAGGAAAAAACGCATACGCCCTTTTTGGCCAACCAAGCAAGCTTGCAAAGGAAATCTGCACTACAATGAAGTCTCACTTCCCCCCGGTCAAAAGGGCCATCTGAAAAAAGTGTAAAATCCAGAAAGGCAGGACAGGCCATGGAGAACTGGGAGCCTTGTTATGCTGATGGGCGGGATGTAAATTGCCAACAGACACTCGGGAGAAGTGTATGGTGTTTCCTGAAACATCTAAAAAACAAAGCAACAGAGCCTAGGGCACTTCCACTTATGGTCCTATAGCTTAGGGAAATTAAAATCAAAAAGACAAAGCCACCCCAAAGTTTGGGACGCCTCTGTTTACAAGAACCTCGTTTACCGTACAAGTTCAATATCACAGAAAGTGAAAAATGGATAAAGAACTTGTGGTACTTACGTACAATGCAGTATCACTCAGCAATGAAATCTATGTCATCAGGCCCGTAGCAGCATAATGAGTGGATTCAGGTACGATGATTCTAACTGAAATAAGTCACACAGAAAAAGAAACATCATAAGATATCAGTAATACACGGAATGTAAACTTGGCTACACAGGAACTGAATTACAGAACAGAACAGGGTCTCAAATTTAGAAAACCAACTTATGCTTGCTTAAGGGTAAAGGTGAGTTGGGGTGCTGCATGAAACCAGAGATTGAAATGAGCACAGATAAAGTTCCTTTAGCCAAATATGGAATAGACAAGAGCTACTCCTTGCTCAACGAAATGGACTCAACACTGCATATTCAACGCCTAAGAATGTACCTGACTAGTAAGTATCTTAAAACCTATGGATTGCTATGTCTCCGAAGGAGAATCAAGCATGTGTACAGGGGTATAAACGCAGCAGTGATAGGATTGGAGAGGTTCGGTGAGCAAATGAAGACCCTTTGAAGTCATATTGCATGGTACCCATTCCACTGGTTTCAACTACCCAGGTTTAAGGTATTCTTCCTTCAGCTAAAACATGCATGTGGAACCTAGAGTATGATCAACCATGTGATCGGGAGACGTGTTCAAATATGTCTCAGTTTTCGTACCCTGGTACTCGGGTGCAACATTCCAGACGCTTTACTAACACTCTCCCGACTTGGAGAGTCAGTCCCTTTAACCTCCTGTTTGGCCCAGTTTGCAATTTCTGCGGAAGATGAACAGGAATAGCGAGAACCAATGAGAGACTAGCTGGAGGTGTCTGGACGGGCAAATTTAACTCTCATTTCCCACCAGGAAGAGGAATTAACCAAAGGCTCAGCATGCCGTGCCGGAACCAGATTAGGGCCTGAAGCCATCCTGCGGTGTTGCGGCCAGGTCACAAGAAAGCGAGTTGAAGAAAGGAGCTCAGGGGCACTGTAATTCACAAACCTGCAGAGTTATAAATGACAGCTATCGTCCAAAAATATACTGAAGTCAGGCTGCCAAGAGGACTTGAAAGCGGGGCAGAATTGCAGGAAACCGATTTCAGGAGGTAGACTGGAATTGCATTGAAAGCATAGGAAAAGAGGCAGAACGTCCACAATGATGCACTTGGCCAAAAAGGGCGTATGCGTTTTTTCCTGAATATATTCAGGAAAAAACGCATACGCCCTTTTTGGCCAACCAAGCAAGCTTGCAAAGGAAATCTGCACTACAATGAAGTCTCACTTCCCCCCGGTCAAAAGGGCCATCTGAAAAAAGTGTAAAATCCAGAAAGGCAGGACAGGCCATGGAGAACTGGGAGCCTTGTTATGCTGATGGGCGGGATGTAAATTGCCAACAGACACTCGGGAGAAGTGTATGGTGTTTCCTGAAACATCTAAAAAACAAAGCAACAGAACCTAGGGCACTTCCACTTATGGTCCTATAGCTTAGGGAAATTAAAATCAAAAAGACAAAGCCACCCCAAAGTTTGGGACGCCTCTGTTTACAAGAACCTCGTTTACCGTACAAGTTCAATATCACAGAAAGTGAAAAATGGATAAAGAACTTGTGGTACTTACGTACAATGCAGTATCACTCAGCAATGAAATCTATGTCATCAGGCCCGTAGCAGCATAATGAGTGGATTCAGGTACGATGATTCTAACTGAAATAAGTCACACAGAAAAAGAAACATCATAAGATATCAGTAATACACGGAATGTAAACTTGGCTACACAGGAACTGAATTACAGAACAGAACAGGGTCTCAAATTTAGAAAACCAACTTATGCTTGCTTAAGGGTAAAGGTGAGTTGGGGTGCTGCATGAAACCAGAGATTGAAATGAGCACAGATAAAGTTCCTTTAGCCAAATATGGAATAGACAAGAGCTACTCCTTGCTCAACGAAATGGACTCAACACCGCATATTAAACGCCTAAGAATGTACCTGACTAGTAAGTATCTTAAAACCTATGGATTGCTATGTCTCCGAAAGAGAATCAAGCATGTGTTCAGGGGCATAAACGCAGCAGTGATAGGATTGGAGAGGTTCGGTGAGCAATGAAGTCCCTTTGAAGTCATATTGCATGGTACCCATTCCACTGGTTTCAACTACCCAGTTTTAAGGTATTCTTCCTTCAGCTAAAACATGCATGTGGAACCTAGAGTATGATCAACCATGTGATCGGGAGACGTGTTCAAAATGTCTCAGTTTTCGTACCCTGGTACTCGGGTGCAACATTCCAGACGCTTTACTAACACTCTCCCGACTTGGAGAGTCAGTCCCTTTAACCTCCTGTTTGGCCCAGTTTGCAATTTCTGCGGAAGATGAACAGGAATAGCGAGAACCAATGAGAAACTAGCTGGAGGTGTCTGGACGGGCAAATTTAACTCTCATTTCCCACCAGGAAGAGGAATTAACCAAAGGCTCAGCATGCCGTGCCGGAACCAGATTAGGGCCTGAGGCCATCCTGCAGTGTTGCGGCCAGCTCAAAAGAAAGCGAGTTGAAGAAAGGAGCTCAGGGGCACTGTAATTCACAAACCTGCAGAGTTATAAATGACAGCTATCGTCCAAAAATATACTGAAGTCAGGCTGCCAAGAGGACTTGAAAGCGGGGCAGAATTGCAGGAAACCGATTTCAGGAGGTAGACTGGAATTGCATTGAAAGCATAGGAAAAGAGGCAGAACGTCCACAATGATGCACTTGGCCAAAAAGGGCGTATGCGTTTTTTCCTGAATATATTCAGGAAAAAACGCATACGCCCTTTTTGGCCAACCAAGCAAGCTTGCAAAGGAAATCTGCACTACAATGAAGTCTCACTTCCCCCCGGTCAAAAGGGCCATCTGAAAAAAGTGTAAAATCCAGAAAGGCAGGACAGGCCATGGAGAACTGGGAGCCTTGTTATGCTGATGGGCGGGATGTAAATTGCCAACAGACACTCGGGAGAAGTGTATGGTGTTTCCTGAAACATCTAAAAAACAAAGCAACAGAGCCTAGGGCACTTCCACTTATGGTCCTATAGCTTAGGGAAATTAAAATCAAAAAGACAAAGCCACCCCAAAGTTTGGGACGCCTCTGTTTACAAGAACCTCGTTTACCGTACAAGTTCAATATCACAGAAAGTGAAAAATGGATAAAGAACTTGTGGTACTTACGTACAATGCAGTATCACTCAGCAATGAAATCTATGTCATCAGGCCCGTAGCAGCATAATGAGTGGATTCAGGTACGATGATTCTAACTGAAATAAGTCACACAGAAAAAGAAACATCATAAGATATCAGTAATACACGGAATGTAAACTTGGCTACACAGGAACTGAATTACAGAACAGAACAGGGTCTCAAATTTAGAAAACCAACTTATGCTTGCTTAAGGGTAAAGGTGAGTTGGGGTGCTGCATGAAACCAGAGATTGAAATGAGCACAGATAAAGTTCCTTTAGCCAAATATGGAATAGACAAGAGCTACTCCTTGCTCAACGAAATGGACTCAACACCGCATATTAAACGCCTAAGAATGTACCTGACTAGTAAGTATCTTAAAACCTATGGATTGCTATGTCTCCGAAAGAGAATCAAGCATGTGTTCAGGGGCATAAACGCAGCAGTGATAGGATTGGAGAGGTTCGGTGAGCAATGAAGTCCCTTTGAAGTCATATTGCACGGTACCCATTCCACTGGTTTCAACTACCCAGTTTTAAAGTATTCTTCCTTCAGCTAAAACATGCATGTGGAACCTAGAGTATGATCAACCATGTGATCGGGAGACGTGTTCAAAATGTCTCAGTTTTCGTACCCTGGTACTCGGGTGCAACATTCCAGACGCTTTACTAACACTCTCCCGACTTGGAGAGTCAGTCCCTTTAACCTCCTGTTTGGCCCAGTTTGCAATTTCTGCGGAAGATGAACAGGAATAGCGAGAACCAATGAGAGACTAGCTGGAGGTGTCTGGACGGGCAAATTTAACTCTCATTTCCCACCAGGAAGAGGAATTAACCAAAGGCTCAGCATGCCGTGCCGGAACCAGATTAGGGCCTGAGGCCATCCTGCGGTGTTGCGGCCAGCTCAAAAGAAAGCGAGTTGAAGAAAGGAGCTCAGGGGCACTGTAATTCACAAACCTGCAGAGTTATAAATGACAGCTATCGTCCAAAAATATACTGAAGTCAGGCTGCCAAGAGGACTTGAAAGCGGGGCAGAATTGCAGGAAACCGATTTCAGGAGGTAGACTGGAATTGCATTGAAAGCATAGGAAAAGAGGCAGAACGTCCACAATGATGCACTTGGCCAAAAAGGGCGTATGCGTTTTTTCCTGAATATATTCAGGAAAAAACGCATACACCCTTTTTGGCCAACCAAGCAAGCTTGAAAAGGAAATCTGCACTACAATGAAGTCTCACTTCCCCCCGGTCAAAAGGGCCATCTGAAAAAAGTGTAAAATCCAGAAAGGCAGGACAGGCCATGGAGAACTGGGAGCCTTGTTATGCTGATGGGTGGGATGTAAATTGCCAACAGACACTCGGGAGAAGTGTATGGTGTTTCCTGAAACATCTAAAAAACAAAGCAACAGAGCCTAGGGCACTTCCACTTATGGTCCTATAGCTTAGGGAAATTAAAATCAAAAAGACAAAGCCAACCCAAAGTTTGGGACACCTCTGTTTACAAGAACCTCGTTTACCGTACAAGTTCAATATCACAGAAAGTGAAAAATGGATAAAGAACTTGTGGTACTTACGTACAATGCAGTATCACTCAGCAATGAAATCTATGTCATCAGGCCCGTAGCAGCATAATGAGTGGATTCAGGTACGATGATTCTAACTGAAATAAGTCACACAGAAAAAGAAACAACATAAGGTATCACTAATACACGGAATGTAAACTTGGCTACACAGGAACTGAATTACAGAACAGAACAGGGTCTCAAATTTAGAAAACCAACTTATGCTTGCTTAAGGGTAAAGGTGAGTTGGGGTGCTGCATGAAACCAGAGATTGAAATGAGCACAGATAAAGTTCCTTTAGCCAAATATGGAATAGACAAGAGCTACTCCTTGCTCAACGAAATGGACTCAACACTGCATATTAAATGCCTAAGTATGTACCTGACTAGTAAGTATCTTAAAACCTATGGATTGCTATGTCTCCGAAAGAGAATCAAGCATGTGTACAGGGGCATAAATGCAGCAGTGATAGGATTGGAGAGGTTCGGTGAGCAAATGAAGACCCTTTGAAGTCATATTGCATGGTACCCATTCCACGAGTTTCAACTACTCAGGTTTAAGGTATTCTTCCTTCAGCTAAAACACGCATGTGGAACCTAGAGTATGATCAACCATGTGATCGGGAGACGTGTTCAAATATGTCTCAGTTTTCGTACCCTGGTACTCGGGTGCAACATTCCAGACGCTTTACTAACACTCTCCCGACTTGGAGAGTCAGTCCCTTTAACCTCCTGTTTGGCCCAGTTTGCAATTTCTGCGGAAGATGAACAGGAATAGCGAGAACCAATGAGAGACTAGCTGGAGGTGTCTGGACGGGAAAATTTAACTCTCATTTCCCACCAGGAAGAGGAATTAACCAAAGGCTCAGCGTGCCGTGCCGGAAGCAGATTAGGGCCTGAAGCCATCCTGCGGTGTTGCGGCCAGGTCACAAGAAAGCGAGTTGAAGAAAGGAGCTCAGGGGCACTGTAATTCACAAACCTGCAGAGTTATAAATGACAGCTATTGTCCAAAAATATACTGAAGTCAGGCTGCCAAGAGGACTTGAAAGCGGGGCAGAATTGCAGGAAACCGATTTCAGGAGGTAGACTGGAATTGCATTGAAAGCATAGGAAAAGAGGCAGAACGTCCACAATGATGCACTTGGCCAAAAAGTGCGTATGCGTTTTTTCCTGAATATATTCAGGAAAAAACGCATACGCCCTTTTTGGCCAACCAAGCAAGCTTGCAAAGGAAATCTGCACTACAATGAAGTCTCACTTCCCCCCGGTCAAAAGGGCCATCTGAAAAAAGTGTAAAATCCAGAAAGGCAGGACAGGCCATGGAGAACTGGGAGCCTTGTTATGCTGATGGGCGGGATGTAAATTGCCAACAGACACTCGGGAGAAGTGTATGGTGTTTCCTGAAACATCTAAAAAACAAAGCAACAGAGCCTAGGGCACTTCCACTTATGGTCCTATAGCTTAGGGAAATTAAAATCAAAAAGACAAAGCCACCCCAAAGTTTGGGACGCCTCTGTTTACAAGAACCTCGTTTACCGTACAAGTTCAATATCACAGAAAGTGAAAAATGGATAAAGAACTTGTGGTACTTACGTACAATGCAGTATCACTCAGCAATGAAATCTATGTCATCAGGCCCGTAGCAGCATAATGAGTGGATTCAGGTACGATGATTCTAACTGAAATAAGTCACACAGAAAAAGAAACATCATAAGGTATCAGTAATACATGGAATGTAAACTTGGCTACACAGGAACTGAATTACAGAACAGAACAGGGTCTCAAATTTAGAAAACCAACTTATGCTTGCTTAAGGGTAAAGGTGAGTTGGGGTGCTGCATAAAACCAGAGACTGAAATGAGCACAGATAAATTTCCTTTAGCCAAATATGGAATAGACAAGAGCTACTCCTTGCTCAACGAAATGGACTCAACACCGCATATTAAACGCCTAAGAATGTACCTGACTAGTAAGTATCTTAAAACCTATGGATTGCTATGTCTGAGAAAGAGAATCAAGCATGTGTACAGGGGCATAAACGCAGCAGTGATAGGATTGGAGAGGTTCGGTGAGCAAATGAAGACCCTTTGAAGTCATATTGCATGGTACCCATTCCACGGGTTTCAACTACCCAGGTTTAAGGTATTCTTCCTTCAGCTAAAACATGCATGTGGAACCTAGAGTATGATCAACCATGTGATCGGGAGACGTGTTCAAATATGTCTCAGTTTTCGTACCCTGGTACTCGGGTGCAACATTCCAGACGCTTTACTAACACTCTCCCGACTTGGAGAGTCAGTCCCTTTAACCTCCTGTTTGGCCCAGTTTGCAATTTCTGCGGAAGATGAACAGGAATAGCGAGAACCAATGAGAGACTAGCTGGAGGTGTCTGGACGGGCAAATTTAACTCTCATTTCCCACCAGGAAGAGGAATTAACCAAAGGCTCAGCGTGCCGTGCCGGAACCAGATTAGGGCCTGAAGCCATCCTGCGGTGTTGCGGCCAGGTCACAAGAAAGCGAGTTGAAGAAAGGAGCTCAGGGGCACTGTAATTCACAAACCTGCAGAGTTATAAATGACAGCTATTGTCCAAAAATATACTGAAGTCAGGCTGCCAAGAGGACTTGAAAGCGGGGCAGAATTGCAGGAAACACATTTCAGGAGGTAGACTGGAATTGCATTGAAAGCATAGGAAAAGAGGCAGAACGTCCACAATGATGCACTTGGCGAAAAAGGGCGTATGCGTTTTTTCCTGAATATATTCAGGAAAAAACGCATACGCCCTTTTTGGCCAACCAAGCAAGCTTGCAAAGGAAATCTGCACTACAATGAAGTCTCACTTCCCCCCGGTCAAAAGGGCCATCTGAAAAAAGTGTAAAATCCAGAAAGGCAGGACAGGCCATGGAGAACTGGGAGCCTTGTTATGCTGATGGGCGGGATGTAAATTGCCAACAGACACTCGGGAGAAGTGTATGGTGTTTCCTGAAACATCTAAAAAACAAAGCAACAGAGCCTAGGGCACTTCCACTTATGGTCCTATAGCTTAGGGAAATTAAAATCAAAAAGACAAAGCCACCCCAAAGTTTGGGACGCCTCTGTTTACAAGAACCTCGTTTACCGTACAAGTTCAATATCACAGAAAGTGAAAAATGGATAAAGAACTTGTGGTACTTACGTACAATGCAGTATCACTCAGCAATGAAATCTATGTCATCAGGCCCGTAGCAGCATAATGAGTGGATTCAGGTACGATGATTCTAACTGAAATAAGTCACACAGAAAAAGAAACATCATAAGGTATCAGTAATACATGGAATGTAAACTTGGCTACACAGGAACGGAATTACAGAACAGAACAGGGTCTCAAATTTAGAAAACCAACTTATGCTTGCTTAAGGGTAAAGGTGAGTTGGGGTGCTGCATGAAACCAGAGATTGAAATGAGCACAGATAAATTTCCTTTAGCCAAATATGGAATAGACAAGAGCTACTCCTTGCTCAACGAAATGGACTCAACACCGCATATTAAACGCCTAAGAATGTACCTGACTAGTAAGTATCTTAAAACCTATGGATTGCTATGTCTGAGAAAGAGAATCAAGCATGTGTACAGGGGCATAAACGCAGCAGTGATAGGATTGGAGAGGTTCGGTGAGCAAATGAAGACCCTTTGAAGTCATTTTGCATGGTACCCATTCCACGGGTTTCAACTACCCAGGTTTAAGGTATTCTTCCTTCAGCTAAAACATGCATGTGGAACCTAGAGTATGATCAACCATGTGATCAGGAGACGTGTTCAAATATGTCTCAGTTTTCGTACCCTGGTACTCGGGTGCAACATTCCAGACGCTTTACTAACACTCTCCCGACTTGGAGAGTCAGTCCCTTTAACCTCCTGTTTGGCCCAGTTTGCAATTTCTGCGGAAGATGAACAGGAATAGCGAGAACCAATGAGAGACTAGCTGGAGGTGTCTGGACGGGCAAATTTAACTCTCATTTCCCACCAGGAAGAGGAATTAACCAAAGGCTCAGCGTGCCGTGCCGGAACCAGATTAGGGCCTGAAGCCATCCTGCGGTGTTGCGGCCAGGTCACAAGAAAGCGAGTTGAAGAAAGGAGCTCAGGGGCACTGTAATTCACAAACCTGCAGAGTTATAAATGACAGCTATCGTCCAAAAATATACTGAAGTCAGGCTGCCAAGAGGACTTGAAAGCGGGGCAGAATTGCAGGAAACCGATTTCAGGAGGTAGACTGGAATTGCATTGAAAGCATAGGAAAAGAGGCAGAACGTCCACAATGATGCACTTGGCCAAAAAGGGCGTATGCGTTTTTTCCTGAATATATTCAGGAAAAAACGCATACGCCCTTTTTGGCCAACCAAGCAAGCTTGCAAAGGAAATCTGCACTACAATGAAGTCTCACTTCCCCCCGGTCAAAAGGGCCATCTGAAAAAAGTGTAAAATCCAGAAAGGCAGGACAGGCCATGGAGAACTGGGAGCCTTGTTATGCTGATGGGCGGGATGTAAATTGCCAACAGACACTCGGGAGAAGTGTATGGTGTTTCCTGAAACATCTAAAAAACAAAGCAACAGAGCCTAGGGCACTTCCACTTATGGTCCTATAGCTTAGGGAAATTAAAATCAAAAAGACAAAGCCACCCCAAAGTTTGGGACGCCTCTGTTTACAAGAACCTCGTTTACCGTACAAGTTCAATATCACAGAAAGTGAAACATGGATAAAGAACTTGTGGTACTTACGTACAATGCAGTATCACTCAGCAATGAAATCTATGTCATCAGGCCCGTAGCAGCATAATGAGTGGATTCAGGTACGATGATTCTAACTGAAATAAGTCACACAGAAAAAGAAACATCATAAGATATCAGTAATACACGGAATGTAAACTTGGCTACACAGGAACTGAATTACAGAACAGAACAGGGTCTCAAATTTAGAAAACCAACTTATGCTTGCTTAAGGGTAAAGGTGAGTTGGGGTGCTGCATGAAACCAGAGATTGAAATGAGCACAGATAAATTTCCTTTAGCCAAATATGGAATAGACAAGAGCTACTCCTTGCTCAACGAAATGGACTCAACACCCCATATTAAACGCCTAAGAATGTACCTGACTAGTAAGTATCTTAAAACCTATGGATTGCTATGTCTCCGAAAGAGAATCAAGCATGTGTACAGGGGCATAAACGCAGCAGTGATAGGATTGGAGAGGTTCGGTGAGCAAATGAAAACCCTTTGAAGTCATATTGCATGGTACCCATTCCACGGGTTTCAACTACCCAGGTTTAAGGTATTCTTCCTTCAGCTAAAACATGCATGTGGAACCTAGAGTATGATCAACCATGTGATCGGGAGACGTGTTCAAATATGTCTCAGTTTTCGTACCCTGGTACTCGGGTGCAACATTCCAGACGCTTTACTAACACTCTCCCGACTTGGAGAGTCAGTCCCTTTAACCTCCTGTTTGGCCCAGTTTGCAATTTCTGCGGAAGATGAACAGGAATAGCGAGAACCAATGAGAGACTAGCTGGAGGTGTCTGGACGGGCAAATTTAACTCTCATTTCCCACCAGGAAGAGGAATTAACCAAAGGCTCAGCGTGCCGTGCCGGAACCAGATTAGGGCCTGAAGCCATCCTGCGGTGTTGCGGCCAGCTCAAAAGAAAGCGAGTTGAAGAAAGGAGCTCAGGGGCACTGTAATTCACAAACCTGCAGAGTTATAAATGACAGCTATCGTCCAAAAATATACTGAAGTCAGGCTGCCAAGAGGACTTGAAAGCGGGGCAGAATTGCAGGAAACCGATTTCAGGAGGTAGACTGGAATTGCATTGAAAGCATAGGAAAAGAGGCAGAACGTCCACAATGATGCACTTGGCCAAAAAGGGCGTATGCGTTTTTTCCTGAATATATTCAGGAAAAAACGCATACGCCCTTTTTGGCCAACCAAGCAAGCTTGCAAAGGAAATCTGCACTACAATGAAGTCTCACTTCCCCCCGGTCAAAAGGGCCATCTGAAAAAAGTGTAAAATCCAGAAAGGTAGGACAGGCCATGGAGAACTGGGAGCCTTGTTATGCTGATGGGCGGGATGTAAATTGCCAACAGACACTCGGGAGAAGTGTATGGTGTTTCCTGAAACATCTAAAAAACAAAGCAACAGAGCCTAGGGCACTTCCACTTATGGTCCTTTAGCTTAGGGAAATTAAAATCAAAAAGACAAAGCCACCCCAAAGTTTGGGACGCCTCTGTTTACAAGAACCTCGTTTACCGTACAAGTTCAATATCACAGAAAGTGAAAAATGGATAAAGAACTTGTGGTACTTACGTACAATGCAGTATCACTCAGCAATGAAATCTATGTCATCAGGCCCGTAGCAGCATAATGAGTGGATTCAGGTACGATGATTCTAACTGAAATAAGTCACACAGAAAAAGAAACATCATAAGGTATCAGTAATACATGGAATGTAAACTTGGCTACACAGGAACTGAATTACAGAACAGAACAGGGTCTCAAATTTAGAAAACCAACTTATGCTTGCTTAAGGGTAAAGGTGAGTTGGGGTGCTGCATGAAACCAGAGATTGAAATGAGCACAGATAAATTTCCTTTAGCCAAATATGGAATAGACAAGAGCTACTCCTTGCTCAACGAAATGGACTCAACACCGCATATTAAACGCCTAAGAATGTACCTGACTACTAAGTATCTTAAAACCTATGGATTGCTATGTCTGAGAAAGAGAATCAAGCATGTGTACAGGGGCATAAACGCAGCAGTGATAGGATTGGAGAGGTTCGGTGAGCAAATGAAAACCCTTTGAAGTCATATTGCATGGTACCCATTCCACGGGTTTCAACTACCCAGGTTTAAGGTATTCTTCCTTCAGCTAAAACATGCATGTGGAACCTAGAGTATGATCAACCATGTGATCGGGAGACGTGTTCAAATATGTCTCAGTTTTCGTACCCTGGTACTCGGGTGCAACATTCCAGACGCTTTACTAACACTCTCCCGACTTGGAGAGTCAGTCCCTTTAACCTCCTGTTTGGCCCAGTTTGCAATTTCTGCGGAAGATGAACAGGAATAGCGAGAACCAATGAGAGACTAGCTGGAGGTGTCTGGACGGGCAAATTTAACTCTCATTTCCCACCAGGAAGAGGAATTAACCAAAGGCTCAGCGTGCCGTGCCGGAACCAGATTAGGGCCTGAAGCCATCCTGCGGTGTTGCGGCCAGCTCAAAAGAAAGCGAGTTGAAGAAAGGAGCTCAGGGGCACTGTAATTCACAAACCTGCAGAGTTATAAATGACAGCTATCGTCCAAAAATATACTGAAGTCAGGCTGCCAAGAGGACTTGAAAGCGGGGCAGAATTGCAGGAAACCGATTTCAGGAGGTAGACTGGAATTGCATTGAAAGCATAGGAAAAGAGGCAGAACGTCCACAATGATGCACTTGGCCAAAAAGGGCGTATGCGTTTTTTCCTGAATATATTCAGGAAAAAACGCATACGCCCTTTTTGGCCAACCAAGCAAGCTTGCAAAGGAAATCTGCACTACAATGAAGTCTCACTTCCCCCCGGTCAAAAGGGCCATCTGAAAAAAGTGTAAAATCCAGAAAGGTAGGACAGGCCATGGAGAACTGGGAGCCTTGTTATGCTGATGGGCGGGATGTAAATTGCCAACAGACACTCGGGAGAAGTGTATGGTGTTTCCTGAAACATCTAAAAAACAAAGCAACAGAGCCTAGGGCACTTCCACTTATGGTCCTTTAGCTTAGGGAAATTAAAATCAAAAAGACAAAGCCACCCCAAAGTTTGGGACGCCTCTGTTTACAAGAACCTCGTTTACCGTACAAGTTCAATATCACAGAAAGTGAAAAATGGATAAAGAACTTGTGGTACTTACGTACAATGCAGTATCACTCAGCAATGAAATCTATGTCATCAGGCCCGTAGCAGCATAATGAGTGGATTCAGGTACGATGATTCTAACTGAAATAAGTCACACAGAAAAAGAAACATCATAAGGTATCAGTAATACATGGAATGTAAACTTGGCTACACAGGAACTGAATTACAGAACAGAACAGGGTCTCAAATTTAGAAAACCAACTTATGCTTGCTTAAGGGTAAAGGTGAGTTGGGGTGCTGCATGAAACCAGAGATTGAAATGAGCACAGATAAATTTCCTTTAGCCAAATATGGAATAGACAAGAGCTACTCCTTGCTCAACGAAATGGACTCAACACCGCATATTAAACGCCTAAGAATGTACCTGACTACTAAGTATCTTAAAACCTATGGATTGCTATGTCTGAGAAAGAGAATCAAGCATGTGTACAGGGGCATAAACGCAGCAGTGATAGGATTGGAGAGGTTCGGTGAGCAAATGAAGACCCTTTGAAGTCATATTGCATGGTACCCATTCCACGGGTTTCAACTACCCAGGTTTAAGGTATTCTTCCTTCAGCTAAAACATGCATGTGGAACCTAGAGTATGATCAACCATGTGATCGGGAGACGTGTTCAAATATGTCTCAGTTTTCGTACCCTGGTACTCGGGTGCAACATTCCAGACGCTTTACTAACACTCTCCCGACTTGGAGAGTCAGTCCCTTTAACCTCCTGTTTGGCCCAGTTTGCAATTTCTGCGGAAGATGAACAGGAATAGCGAGAACCAATGAGAGACTAGCTGGAGGTGTCTGGACGGGCAAATTTAACTCTCATTTCCCACCAGGAAGAGGAATTAACCAAAGGCTCAGCGTGCCGTGCCGGAACCAGATTAGGGCCTGAAGCCATCCTGCGGTGTTGCGGCCAGCTCAAAAGAAAGCGAGTTGAAGAAAGGAGCTCAGGGGCACTGTAATTCACAAACCTGCAGAGTTATAAATGACAGCTATCGTCCAAAAATATACTGAAGTCAGGCTGCCAAGAGGACTTGAAAGCGGGGCAGAATTGCAGGAAACCGATTTCAGGAGGTAGACTGGAATTGCATTGAAAGCATAGGAAAAGAGGCAGAACGTCCACAATGATGCACTTGGCCAAAAAGGGCGTATGCGTTTTTTCCTCAATATATTCAGGAAAAAACGCATACGCCCTTTTTGGCCAACCAAGCAAGCTTGCAAAGGAAATCTGCACTACAATGAAGTCTCACTTCCCCCCAGTCAAAAGGGCCATCTGAAAAAAGTGTAAAATCCAGAAAGGTAGGACAGGCCATGGAGAACTGGGAGCCTTGTTATGCTGATGGGCGGGATGTAAATTGCCAACAGACACTCGGGAGAAGTGTATGGTGTTTCCTGAAACATCTAAAAAACAAAGCAACAGAGCCTAGGGCACTTCCACTTATGGTCCTATAGCTTAGGGAAATTAAAATCAAAAAGACAAAGCCACCCCAAAGTTTGGGACGCCTCTGTTTACAAGAACCTCGTTTACCGTACAAGTTCAATATCACAGAAAGTGAAAAATGGATAAAGAACTTGTGGTACTTACGTACAATGCAGTATCACTCAGCAATGAAATCTATGTCATCAGGCCCGTAGCAGCATAATGAGTGGATTCAGGTACGATGATTCTAACTGAAATAAGTCACACAGAAAAAGAAACATCATAAGGTATCAGTAATACATGGAATGTAAACTTGGCTACACAGGAACTGAATTACAGAACAGAACAGGGTCTCAAATTTAGAAAACCAACTTATGCTTGCTTAAGGGTAAAGGTGAGTTGGGGTGCTGCATGAAACCAGAGATTGAAATGAGCACAGATAAATTTCCTTTAGCCAAATATGGAATAGACAAGAGCTACTCCTTGCTCAACGAAATGGACTCAACACCGCATATTAAACGCCTAAGAATGTACCTGACTAGTAAGTATCTTAAAACCTATGGATTGCTATGTCTCCGAAAGAGAATCAAGCATGTGTACAGGGGCATAAACGCAGCAGTGATAGGATTGGAGAGGTTCGGTGAGCAAATGAAGACCCTTTGAAGTCATATTGCATGGTACCCATTCCACGGGTTTCAACTACCCAGGTTTAAGGTATTCTTCCTTCAGCTAAAACATGCATGTGGAACCTAGAGTATGATCAACCATGTGATCGGGAGACGTGTTCAAATATGTCTCAGTTTTCGTACCCTGGTACTCGGGTGCAACATTCCAGACGCTTTACTAACACTCTCCCGACTTGGAGAGTCAGTCCCTTTAACCTCCTGTTTGGCCCAGTTTGCAATTTCTGCGGAAGATGAACAGGAATAGCGAGAACCAATGAGAGACTAGCTGGAGGTGTCTGGACGGGCAAATTTAACTCTCATTTCCCACCAGGAAGAGGAATTAACCAAAGGCTCAGCGTGCCGTGCCGGAACCAGATTAGGGCCTGAAGCCATCCTGCGGTGTTGCGGCCAGGTCACAAGAAAGCGAGTTGAAGAAAGGAGCTCAGGGGCACTGTAATTCACAAACCTGCAGAGTTATAAATGACAGCTATCGTCCAAAAATATACTGAAGTCAGGCTGCCAAGAGGACTTGAAAGCGGGGCAGAATTGCAGGAAACCGATTTCAGGAGGTAGACTGGAATTGCATTGAAAGCATAGGAAAAGAGGCAGAACGTCCACAATGATGCACTTGGCCAAAAAGGGCGTATGCGTTTTTTCCTGAATATATTCAGGAAAAAACGCATACGCCCTTTTTGGCCAACCAAGCAAGCTTGCAAAGGAAATCTGCACTGCAATGAAGTCTCACTTCCCCCCGGTCAAAAGGGCCATCTGAAAAAAGTGTAAAATCCAGAAAGGCAGGACAGGCCATGGAGAACTGGGAGCCTTGTTATGCTGATGGGCGGGATGTAAATTGCCAACAGACACTGGGGAGAAGTGTATGGTGTTTCCTGAAACATCTAAAAAACAAAGCAACAGAGCCTAGGGCACTTCCACTTATGGTCCTATAGCTTAGGGAAATTAAAATCAAAAAGACAAAGCCACCCCAAAGTTTGGGACGCCTCTGTTTACAAGAACCTCGTTTACCGTACAAGTTCAATATCACAGAAAGTGAAAAATGGATAAAGAACTTGTGGTACTTACGTACAATGCAGTATCACTCAGCAATGAAATCTATGTCATCAGGCCCGTAGCAGCATAATGAGTGGATTCAGGTACGATGATTCTAACTGAAATAAGTCACACAGAAAAAGAAACATCATAAGATATCAGTAATACACGGAATGTAAACTTGGCTACACAGGAACTGAATTACAGAACAGAACAGGGTCTCAAATTTAGAAAACCAACTTATGCTTGCTTAAGGGTAAAGGTGAGTTGGGGTGCTGCATGAAACCAGAGATTGAAATGAGCACAGATAAAGTTCCTTTAGCCAAATATGGAATAGACAAGAGCTACTCCTTGCTCAACGAAATGGACTCAACACCGCATATTAAACGCCTAAGAATGTACCTGACTAGTAAGTATCTTAAAACCTATGGATTGCTATGTCTCCGAAAGAGAATCAAGCATGTGTACAGGGGCATAAATGCAGCAGTGATAGGATTGGAGAGGTTCGGTGAGCAAATGAAGACCCTTTGAAGTCATATTGCATGGTACCCATTCCACGGGTTTCAACTACCCAGGTTGAAGGTATTCTTCCTTCAGCTAAAACATGCATGTGGAACCTAGAGTATGATCAACCATGTGATCGGGAGACCTGTTCAAATATGTCTCAGTTTTCGTACCCTGGTACTCGGGTGCAACATTCCAGACACTTTACTAACACTCTCCCGACTTGGAGAGTCAGTCCCTTTAACCTCCTGTTTGGCCCAGTTTGCAATTTCTGCGGAAGATGAACAGGAATAGCGAGAACCAATGAGAGACTAGCTGGAGGTGTCTGGACGGGCAAATTTAACTCTCATTTCCCACCAGGAAGAGGAATTAACCAAAGGCTCAGCGTGCCGTGCCGGAACCAGATTAGGGCCTGAAGCCATTGTGCGGTGTTGCGGCCAGCTCAAAAGAAAGCGAGTTGAAGAAAGGAGCTCAGGGGCACTGTAATTCACAAACCTGCAGAGTTATAAATGACAGCTATCGTCCAAAAATATACTGAAGTCAGGCTGCCAAGAGGACTTGAAAGCGGGGCAGAATTGCAGGAAACCGATTTCAGGAGGTAGACTGGAATTGCATTGAAAGCATAGGAAAAGAGGCAGAACGTCCACAATGATGCACTTGGCCAAAAAGGGCGTATGCGTTTTTTCCTGAATATATTCAGGAAAAAACGCATACGCCCTTTTTGGCCAACCAAGCAAGCTTGCAAAGGAAATCTGCACTACAATGAAGTCTCACTTCCCCCCGGTCAAAAGGGCCATCTGAAAAAGGTGTAAAATCCACAAAGGCAGGACAGGCCATGGAGAACTGGGAGCCTTGTTATGCTGATGGGCGGGATGTAAATTGCCAACAACCACTCGGGATAAGTGTATGGTGTTTCCTGAAACATCTAAAAAACAAAGCAACAGAGCCTAGGGCACTTCCACTTATGGTCCTATAGCTTAGGGAAATTAAAATCAAAAAGACAAAGCCACCCCAAAGTTTGGGACGCCTCTGTTTACAAGAACCTCGTTGACCGTACAAGTTCAATATCACAGAAAGTGAAAAATGGATAAAGAACTTGTGGTACTTACGTACAATGCAGTATCACTCAGCAATGAAATCTATGTCATCAGGCCCGTAGCAGCATAATGAGTGGATTCAGGTACGATGATTCTAACTGAAATAAGTCACACAGAAAAAGAAACATCATAAGGTATCAGTAATACATGGAATGTAAACTTGGCTACACAGGAACTGAATTACAGAACAGAACAGGGTCTCAAATTTAGAAAACCAACTTATGCTTGCTTAAGGGTAAAGGTGAGTTGGGGTGCTGCATGAAACCAGAGATTGAAATGAGCACAGATAAATTTCCTTTAGCCAAATATGGAATAGACAAGAGCTACTCCTTGCTCAACGAAATGGACTCAACACCGCATATTAAACGCCTAAGAATGTACCTGACTAGTAAGTATCTTAAAACCTATGGATTGCTATGTCTGAGAAAGAGAATCAAGCATGTGTACAGGGGCATAAACGCAGCAGTGATAGGATTGGAGAGGTTCGGTGAGCAAATGAAGACCCTTTGAAGTCATATTGCATGGTACCCATTCCACGGGTTTCAACTACCCAGGTTTAAGGTATTCTTCCTTCAGCTAAAACATGCATGTGGAACCTAGAGTATGATCAACCATGTGATCGGGAGACGTGTTCAAATATGTCTCAGTTTTCGTACCCTGGTACTCGGATGCAACATTCCAGACGCTTTACTAACACTCTCCCGACTTGGAGAGTCAGTCCCTTTAACCTCCTGTTTGGCCCAGTTTGCAATTTCTGCGGAAGATGAACAGGAATAGCGAGAACCAATGAGAGACTAGCTGGAGGTGTCTGGACGGGCAAATTTAACTCTCATTTCCCACCAGGAAGAGGAATTAACCAAAGGCTCAGCGTGCCGTGCCGGAACCAGATTAGGGCCTGAAGCCATCCTGCGGTGTTGCGGCCAGGTCACAAGAAAGCGAGTTGAAGAAAGGAGCTCAGGGGCACTGTAATTCACAAACCTGCAGAGTTATAAATGACAGCTATCGTCCAAAAATATACTGAAGTCAGGCTGCCAAGAGGACTTGAAAGCGGGGCAGAATTGCAGGAAACCGATTTCAGGAGGTAGACTGGAATTGCATTGAAAGCATAGGAAAAGAGGCAGAACGTCCACAATGATGCACTTGGCCAAAAAGGGCGTATGCGTTTTTTCCTGAATATATTCAGGAAAAAACGCATACGCCCTTTTTGGCCAACCAAGCAAGCTTGCAAAGGAAATCTGCACTACAATGAAGTCTCACTTCCCCCCGGTCAAAAGGGCCATCTGAAAAAAGTGTAAAATCCAGACAGGCAGGACAGGCCATGGAGAACTGGGAGCCTTGTTATGCTGATGGGCGGGATGTAAATTGCCAACAGACACTCGGGAGAAGTGTATGGTGTTTCCTGAAACATCTAAAAAACAAAGCAACAGAGCCTAGGGCACTTCCACTTATGGTCCTATAGCTTAGGGAAATTAAAATCAAAAAGACAAAGCCACCCCAAAGTTTGGGACGCCTCTGTTTACAAGAACCTCGTTTACCATACAAGTTCAATATCACAGAAAGTGAAAAATGGATAAAGAACTTGTGGTACTTACGTACAATGCAGTATCACTCAGCAATGAAATCTATGTCATCAGGCCCGTAGCAGCATAATGAGTGGATTCAGGTACGATGATTCTAACTGAAATAAGTCACACAGAAAAAGAAACATCATAAGATATCAGTAATACACGGAATGTAAACTTGGCTACACAGGAACTGAATTACAGAACAGAACAGGGTCTCAAATTTAGAAAACCAACTTATGCTTGCTTAAGGGTAAAGGTGAGTTGGGGTGCTGCATGAAACCAGAGATTGAAATGAGCACAGATAAAGTTCCTTTAGCCAAATATGGAATAGACAAGAGCTACTCCTTGCTCAACGAAATGGACTCAACACCGCATATTAAACGCCTAAGAATGTACCTGACTAGTAAGTATCTTAAAACCTATGGATTGCTATGTCTCCGAAAGAGAATCAAGCATGTGTACAGGGGCATAAACGCAGCAGTGATAGGATTGGAGAGGTTCGGTGAGCAAATGAAGACCCTTTGAAGTCATATTGCATGGTACCCATTCCACGGGTTTCAACTACCCAGGTTTAAGGTATTCTTCCTTCAGCTAAAACATGCATGTGGAACCTAGAGTATGATCAACCATGTGATCGGGAGACGTGTTCAAATATGTCTCAGTTTTCGTACCCTGGTACTCGGGTGCAACATTCCAGACGCTTTACTAACACTCTCCCGACTTGGAGAGTCAGTCCCTTTAACCTCCTGTTTGGCCCAGTTTGCAATTTCTGCGGAAGATGAACAGGAATAGCGAGAACCAATGAGAGACTAGCTGGAGGTGTCTGGACGGGCAAATTTAACTCTCATTTCCCACCAGGAAGAGGAATTAACCAAAGGCTCAGCGTGCCGTGCCGGAACCAGATTAGGGCCTGAAGCCATCCTGCGGTGTTGCGGCCAGGTCACAAGAAAGCGAGTTGAAGAAAGGAGCTCAGGGGCACTGTAATTCACAAACCTGCAGAGTTATAAATGACAGCTATCGTCCAAAAATATACTGAAGTCAGGCTGCCAAGAGGACTTGAAAGCGGGGCAGAATTGCAGGAAACTGATTTCAGGAGGTAGACTGGAATTGCATTGAAAGCATAGGAAAAGAGGCAGAACGTCCACAATGATGCACTTGGCCAAAAAGGGCGTATGCGTTTTTTCCTGAATATATTCAGGAAAAAACGCATACGCCCTTTTTGGCCAACCAAGCAAGCTTGCAAAGGAAATCTGCACTACAATGAAGTCTCACTTCCCCCCGGTCAAAAGGGCCATCTGAAAAAAGTGTAAAATCCAGAAAGGCAGGACAGGCCATGGAGAACTGGGAGCCTTGTTATGCTGATGGGCGGGATGTAAATTGCCAACAGACACTCGGGAGAAGTGTATGGTGTTTCCTGAAACATCTAAAAAACAAAGCAACAGAGCCTAGGGCACTTCCACTTATGGTCCTATAGCTTAGGGAAATTAAAATCAAAAAGACAAAGCCACCCCAAAGTTTGGGACGCCTCTGTTTACAAGAACCTCGTTTACCGTACAAGTTCAATATCACAGAAAGTGAAAAATGGATAAAGAACTTGTGGTACTTACGTACAATGCAGTATCACTCAGCAATGAAATCTATGTCATCAGGCCCGTAGCAGCATAATGAGTGGATTCAGGTACGATGATTCTAACTGAAATAAGTCACACAGAAAAAGAAACATCATAAGATATCAGTAATACACGGAATGTAAACTTGGCTACACAGGAACTGAATTACAGAACAGAACAGGGTCTCAAATTTAGAAAACCAACTTATGCTTGCTTAAGGGTAAAGGTGAGTTGGGGTGCTGCATGAAACCAGAGATTGAAATGAGCACAGATAAAGTTCCTTTAGCCAAATATGGAATAGACAAGAGCTACTCCTTGCTCAACGAAATGGACTCAACACCGCATATTAAACGCCTAAGAATGTACCTGACTAGTAAGTATCTTAAAACCTATGGATTGCTATGTCTCCGAAAGAGAATCAAGCATGTGTACAGGGGCATAAACGCAGCAGTGATAGGATTGGAGAGGTTCGGTGAGCAAATGAAGACCCTTTGAAGTCATATTGCATGGTACCCATTCCACGGGTTTCAACTACCCAGGTTTAAGGTATTCTTCCTTCAGCTAAAACATGCATGTGGAACCTAGAGTATGATCAACCATGTGATCGGGAGACGTGTTCAAATATGTCTCAGTTTTCGTACCCTGGTACTCGGGTGCAACATTCCAGACGCTTTACTAACACTCTCCCGACTTGGAGAGTCAGTCCCTTTAACCTCCTGTTTGGCCCAGTTTGCAATTTCTGCGGAAGATGAACAGGAATAGCGAGAACCAATGAGAGACTAGCTGGAGGTGTCTGGACGGGCAAATTTAACTCTCATTTCCCACCAGGAAGAGGAATTAACCAAAGGCTCAGCGTGCCGTGCCGGAACCAGATTAGGGCCTGAAGCCATCCTGCGGTGTTGCGGCCAGGTCACAAGAAAGCGAGTTGAAGAAAGGAGCTCAGGGGCACTGTAATTCACAAACCTGCAGAGTTATAAATGACAGCTATCGTCCAAAAATATACTGAAGTCAGGCTGCCAAGAGGACTTGAAAGCGGGGCAGAATTGCAGGAAACCGATTTCAGGAGGTAGACTGGAATTGCATTGAAAGCATAGGAAAAGAGGCAGAACGTCCACAATGATGCACTTGGCCAAAAAGGGCGTATGCGTTTTTTCCTGAATATATTCAGGAAAAAACGCATACGCCCTTTTTGGCCAACCAAGCAAGCTTGCAAAGGAAATCTGCACTACAATGAAGTCTCACTTCCCCCCGGTCAAAAGGGCCATCTGAAAAAAGTGTAAAATCCAGAAAGGCAGGACAGGCCATGGAGAACTGGGAGCCTTGTTATGCTGATGGGCGGGATGTAAATTGCCAACAGACACTCGGGAGAAGTGTATGGTGTTTCCTGAAACATCTAAAAAACAAAGCAACAGAGCCTAGGGCACTTCCACTTATGGTCCTATAGCTTAGGGAAATTAAAATCAAAAAGACACAGCCACCCCAAAGTTTGGGACGCCTCTGTTTACAAGAACCTCGTTTACCGTACAAGTTCAATATCACAGAAAGTGAAAAATGGATAAAGAACTTGTGGTACTTACGTACAATGCAGTATCACTCAGCAATGAAATCTATGTCATCAGGCCCGTAGCAGCATAATGAGTGGATTCAGGTACGATGATTCTAACTGAAATAAGTCACACAGAGAAAGAAACATCATAAGATATCAGTAATACACGGAATGTAAACTTGGCTACACAGGAACTGAATTACAGAACAGAACAGGGTCTCAAATTTAGAAAACCAACTTATGCTTGCTTAAGGGTAAAGGTGAGTTGGGGTGCTGCATGAAACCAGAGATTGAAATGAGCACAGATAAAGTTCCTTTAGCCAAATATGGAACAGACAAGAGCTACTCCTTGCTCAACGAAATGGACTCAACACCGCATATTAAACGCCTAACAATGTACCTGACTAGTAAGTATCTTAAAACCTATGGATTGCTATGTCTGAGAAAGAGAATCAAGCATGTGTACAGGGGCATAAACGCAGCAGTGATAGGATTGGAGAGGTTCGGTGAGCAAATGAAGACTCTTTGAAGTCATATTGCATGGTACCCATTCCACGGGTTTCAACTACCCAGGTTTAAGGTATTCTTCCTTCAGCTAAAACATGCATGTGGAACCTAGAGTATGATCAACCATGTGATCAGGAGACGTGTTCAAATATGTCTCAGTTTTCGTACCCTGGTACTCGGGTGCAACATTCCAGATGCTTTACTAACACTCTCCCGACTTGGAGAGTCAGTCCCTTTAACCTCCTGTTTGGCCCAGTTTGCAATTTCTGCGGAAGATGAACAGGAATAGCGAGAACCAATGAGAGACTAGCTGGAGGTGTCTGGACGGGCAAATTTAACTCTCATTTCCCACCAGGAAGAGGAATTAACCAAAGGCTCAGCGTGCCGTGCCGGAACCAGATTAGGGCCTGAAGCCATCCTGCGGTGTTGCGGCCAGGTCACAAGAAAGCGAGTTGAAGAAAGGAGCTCAGGGGCACTGTAATTCACAAACCTGCAGAGTTATAAATGACAGCTATCGTCCAAAAATATACTGAAGTCAGGCTGCCAAGAGGACTTGAAAGCGGGGCAGAATTGCAGGAAACCGATTTCAGGAGGTAGACTGGAATTGCATTGAAAGCATAGGAAAAGAGGCAGAACGTCCACAATGATGCACTTGGCCAAAAAGGGCGTATGCGTTTTTTCCTGAATATATTCAGGATAAAACGCATACGCCCTTTTTGGCCAACCAAGCAAGCTTGCAAAGGAAATCTGCACTACAATGAAGTCTCACTTCCCCCCGGTCAAAAGGGCCATCTGAAAAAAGTGTAAAATCCAGAAAGGCAGGACAGGCCATGGAGAACTGGGAGCCTTGTTATGCTGATGGGCGGGATGTAAATTGCCAACAGACACTCGGGAGAAGTGTATGGTGTTTCCTGAAACATCTAAAAAACAAAGCAACAGAGCCTAGGGCACTTCCACTTATGGTCCTATAGCTTAGGGAAATTAAAATCAAAAAGACAAAGCCACCCCAAAGTTTGGGACGCCTCTGTTTACAAGAACCTCATTTACCGTACAAGTTCAATATCACAGAAAGTGAAAAATGGATAAAGAACTTGTGGTACTTACGTACAATGCAGTATCACTCAGCAATGAAATCTATGTCATCAGGCCCGTAGCAGCATAATGAGTGGATTCAGGTACGATGATTCTAACTGAAATAAGTCACACAGAAAAAGAAACATCATAAGGTATCAGTAATACACGGAATGTAAACTTGGCTACACAGGAACTGAATTACAGAACAGAACAGGGTCTCAAATTTAGAAAACCAACTTATGCTTGCTTAAGGGTAAAAGTGAGTTGGGGTGCTGCATGAAACCAGAGATTGAAATGAGCACAGATAAAGTTCCTTTAGCCAAATATGGAATAGACAAGAGCTACTCCTTGCTCAACGAAATGGACTCAACACCGCATATTAAACGCCTAACAATGTACCTGACTAGTAAGTATCTTAAAACCTATGGATATCTATGTCTGAGAAAGAGAATCAAGCATGTGTACAGGGGCATAAACGCAGCAGTGATAGGATTGGAGAGGTTCGGTGAGCAAATGAAGACCCTTTGAAGTCATATTGCATGGTACCCATTCCACGGGTTTCAACTACCCAGGTTTAAGGTATTCTTCCTTCAGCTAAAACATGCATGTGGAACCTAGAGTATGATCAACCATGTGATCGGGAGACGTGTTCAAATATGTCTCAGTTTTCGTACCCTGGTACTCGGGTGCAACATTCCAGACGCTTTACTAACACTCTCCCGACTTGGAGAGTCAGTCCCTTTAACCTCCTGTTTGGCCCAGTTTGCAATTTCTGCGGAAGATGAACAGGAATAGCGAGAACCAATGAGAGACTAGCTGGAGGTGTCTGGACGGGCAAATTTAACTCTCATTTCCCACCAGGAAGAGGAATTAACCAAAGGCTCAGCGTGCCGTGCCGGAACCAGATTAGGGCCTGAAGCCATCCTGCGGTGTTGCGGCCAGGTCACAAGAAAGCGAGTTGAAGAAAGGAGCTCAGGGGCACTGTAATTCACAAACCTGCAGAGTTATAAATGACAGCTATCGTCCAAAAATATACTGAAGTCAGGCTGCCAAGAGGACTTGAAAGCGGGGCAGAATTGCAGGAAACCGATTTCAGGAGGTAGACTGGAATTGCATTGAAAGCATAGGAAAAGAGGCAGAACGTCCACAATGATGCACTTGGCCAAAAAGGGCGTATGCGTTTTTTCCTGAATATATTCAGGAAAAAACGCATACGCCCTTTTTGGCCAACCAAGCAAGCTTGCAAAGGAAATCTGCACTACAATGAAGTCTCACTTCCCCCCGGTCAAAAGGGCCATCTGAAAAAAGTGTAAAATCCAGAAAGGCAGGACAGGCCATGGAGAACTGGGAGCCTTGTTATGCTGATGGGCGGGATGTAAATTGCCAACAGACACTCGGGAGAAGTGTATGGTGTTTCCTGAAACATCTAAAAAACAAAGCAACAGAGCCTAGGGCACTTCCACTTATGGTCCTATAGCTTAGGGAAATTAAAATCAAAAAGACAAAGCCACCCCAAAGTTTGGGACGCCTCTGTTTACAAGAACCTCGTTTACTGTACAAGTTCAATATCACAGAAAGTGAAAAATGGATAAAGAACTTGTGGTACTTACCTACAATGCAGTATCACTCAGCAATGAAATCTATGTCATCAGGCCCGTAGCAGCATAATGAGTGGATTCAGGTACGATGATTCTAACTGAAATAAGTCACACAGAGAAAGAAACATCATAAGATATCAGTAATACACGGAATGTAAACTTGGCTACACAGGAACTGAATTACAGAACAGAACAGGGTCTCAAATTTAGAAAACCAACTTATGCTTGCTTAAGGGTAAAGGTGAGTTGGGGTGCTGCATGAAACCAGAGATTGAAATGAGCACAGATAAAGTTCCTTTAGCCAAATATGGAATAGACAAGAGCTACTCCTTGCTCAACGAAATGGACTCAACACCGCATATTAAACGCCTAACAATGTACCTGACTAGTAAGTATCTTAAAACCTATGGATTGCTATGTCTGAGAAAGAGAATCAAGCATGTGTACAGGGGCATAAACGCAGCAGTGATAGGATTGGAGAGGTTCGGTGAGCAAATGAAGACTCTTTGAAGTCATATTGCATGGTACCCATTCCACGGGTTTCAACTACCCAGGTTTAAGGTATTCTTCCTTCAGCTAAAACATGCATGTGGAACCTAGAGTATGATCAACCATGTGATCAGGAGACGTGTTCAAATATGTCTCAGTTTTCGTACCCTGGTACTCGGGTGCAACATTCCAGACGCTTTACTAACACTCTCCCGACTTGGAGAGTCAGTCCCTTTAACCTCCTGTTTGGCCCAGTTTGCAATTTCTGCGGAAGATGAACAGGAATAGCGAGAACCAATGAGAGACTAGCTGGAGGTGTCTGGACGGGCAAATTTAACTCTCATTTCCCACCAGGAAGAGGAATTAACCAAAGGCTCAGCGTGCCGTGCCGGAACCAGATTAGGGCCTGAAGCCATCCTGCGGTGTTGCGGCCAGGTCACAAGAAAGCGAGTTGAAGAAAGGAGCTCAGGGGCACTGTAATTCACAAACCTGCAGAGTTATAAATGACAGCTATCGTCCAAAAATATACTGAAGTCAGGCTGCCAAGAGGACTTGAAAGCGGGGCAGAATTGCAGGAAACCGATTTCAGGAGGTAGACTGGAATTGCATTGAAAGCATAGGAAAAGAGGCAGAACGTCCACAATGATGCACTTGGCCAAAAAGGGCGTATGCGTTTTTTCCTGAATATATTCAGGAAAAAACGCATACGCCCTTTTTGGCCAACCAAGCAAGCTTGCAAAGGAAATCTGCACTACAATGAAGTCTCACTTCCCCCCGGTCAAAAGGGCCATCTGAAAAAAGTGTAAAATCCAGAAAGGCAGGACAGGCCATGGAGAACTGGGAGCCTTGTTATGCTGATGGGCGGGATGGAAATTGCCAACAGACACTCGGGAGAAGTGTATGGTGTTTCCTGAAACATCTAAAAAACAAAGCAACAGAGCCTAGGGCACTTCCACTTATGGTCCTATAGCTTAGGGAAATTAAAATCAAAAAGACAAAGCCACCCCAAAGTTTGGGACGCCTCTGTTTACAAGAACCTCGTTTACCGTACAAGTTCAATATCACAGAAAGTGAAAAATGGATAAAGAACTTGTGGTACTTACGTACAATGCAGTATCACTCAGCAATGAAATCTATGTCATCAGGCCCGTAGCAGCATAATGAGTGGATTCAGGTACGATGATTCTAACTGAAATAAGTCACACAGAAAAAGAAACATCATAAGGTATCAGTAATACACGGAATGTAAACTTGGCTACACAGGAACTGAATTACAGAACAGAACAGGGTCTCAAATTTAGAAAACCAACTTATGCTTGCTTAAGGGTAAAGGTGAGTTGGGGTGCTGCATGAAACCAGAGATTGAAATGAGCACAGATAAAGTTCCTTTAGCCAAATATGGAATAGACAAGAGCTACTCCTTGCTCAACGAAATGGACTCAACACCGCATATTAAACGCCTAACAATGTACCTGACTAGTAAGTATCTTAAAACCTATGGATATCTATGTCTCCGAAAGAGAATCAAGCATGTGTACAGGGGCATAAACGCAGCAGTGATAGGATTGGAGAGGTTCGGTGAGCAAATGAAGACCCTTTGAAGTCATATTGCATGGTACCCATTCCACGGGTTTCAACTACCCAGGTTTAAGGTATTCTTCCTTCAGCTAAAACATGCATGTGGAACCTAGAGTATGATCAACCATGTGATCGGGAGACGTGTTCAAATATGTCTCAGTTTTCGTACCCTGGTACTCGGGTGCAACATTCCAGACGCTTTACTAACACTCTCCCGACTTGGAGAGTCAGTCCCTTTAACCTCCTGTTTGGCCCAGTTTGCAATTTCTGCGGAAGATGAACAGGAATAGCGAGAACCAATGAGAGACTAGCTGGAGGTGTCTGGACGGGCAAATTTAACTCTCATTTCCCACCAGGAAGAGGAATTAACCAAAGGCTCAGCGTGCCGTGCCGGAACCAGATTAGGGCCTGAAGCCATCCTGCGGTGTTGCGGCCAGGTCACAAGAAAGCGAGTTGAAGAAAGGAGCTCAGGGGCACTGTAATTCACAAACCTGCAGAGTTATAAATGACAGCTATCGTCCAAAAATATACTGAAGTCAGGCTGCCAAGAGGACTTGAAAGCGGGGCAGAATTGCAGGAAACCGATTTCAGGAGGTAGACTGGAATTGCATTGAAAGCATAGGAAAAGAGGCAGAACGTCCACAATGATGCACTTGGCCAAAAAGGGCGTATGCGTTTTTTCCTGAATATATTCAGGAAAAAACGCATACGCCCTTTTTGGCCAACCAAGCAAGCTTGCAAAGGAAATCTGCACTACAATGAAGTCTCACTTCCCCCCGGTCAAAAGGGCCATCTGAAAAAAGTGTAAAATCCAGAAAGGCAGGACAGGCCATGGAGAACTGGGAGCCTTGTTATGCTGATGGGCGGGATGTAAATTGCCAACAGACACTCGGGAGAAGTGTATGGTGTTTCCTGAAACATCTAAAAAACAAAGCAACAGAGCCTAGGGCACTTCCACTTATGGTCCTATAGCTTAGGGAAATTAAAATCAAAAAGACAAAGCCACCCCAAAGTTTGGGACGCCTCTGTTTACAAGAACCTCGTTTACCGTACAAGTTCAATATCACAGAAAGTGAAAAATGGATAAAGAACTTGTGGTACTTACGTACAATGCAGTATCACTCAGCAATGAAATCTATGTCATCAGGCCCGTAGCAGCATAATGAGTGGATTCAGGTACGATGATTCTAACTGAAATAAGTCACACAGAAAAAGAAACATCATAAGATATCAGTAATACACGGAATGTAAACTTGGCTACACAGGAACTGAATTACAGAACAGAACAGGGTCTCAAATTTAGAAAACCAACTTATGCTTGCTTAAGGGTAAAGGTGAGTTGGGGTGCTGCATGAAACCAGAGATTGAAATGAGCACAGATAAAGTTCCTTTAGCCAAATATGGAATAGACAAGAGCTACTCCTTGCTCAACGAAATGGACTCAACACCGCATATTAAACGCCTAAGAATGTACCTGACTAGTAAGTATCTTAAAACCTATGGATTGCTATGTCTCCGAAAGAGAATCAAGCATGTGTACAGGGGCATAAACGCAGCAGTGATAGGATTGGAGAGGTTCGGTGAGCAAATGAAGACCCTTTGAAGTCATATTGCATGGTACCCATTCCACGGGTTTCAACTACCCAGGTTTAAGGTATTCTTCCTTCAGCTAAAACATGCATGTGGAACCTAGAGTATGATCAACCATGTGATCGGGAGACGTGTTCAAATATGTCTCAGTTTTCGTACCCTGGTACTCGGGTGCAACATTCCAGACGCTTTACTAACACTCTCCCGACTTGGAGAGTCAGTCCCTTTAACCTCCTGTTTGGCCCAGTTTGCAATTTCTGCGGAAGATGAACAGGAATAGCGAGAACCAATGAGAGACTAGCTGGAGGTGTCTGGACGGGCAAATTTAACTCTCATTTCCCACCAGGAAGAGGAATTAACCAAAGGCTCAGCGTGCCGTGCCGGAACCAGATTAGGGCCTGAAGCCATCCTGCGGTGTTGCGGCCAGGTCACAAGAAAGCGAGTTGAAGAAAGGAGCTCAGGGGCACTGTAATTCACAAACATGCAGAGTTATAAATGACGGCTATCGTCCAAAAATATACTGAAGTCAGGCTGCCAAGAGGACTTGAAAGCGGGGCAGAATTGCAGGAAACCGATTTCAGGAGGTAGACTGGAATTGCATTGAAAGCATAGGAAAAGAGGCAGAACGTCCACAATGATGCACTTGGCCAAAAAGGGCGTATGCGTTTTTTCCTGAATATATTCAGGAAAAAACGCATACGCCCTTTTTGGCCAACCAAGCAAGCTTGCAAAGGAAATCTGCACTACAATGAAGTCTCACTTCCCCCCGGTCAAAAGGGCCATCTGAAAAAAGTGTAAAATCCAGAAAGGCAGGACAGGCCATGGAGAACTGGGAGCCTTGTTATGCTGATGGGCGGGATGTAAATTGCCAACAGACACTCGGGAGAAGTGTATGGTGTTTCCTGAAACATCTAAAAAACAAAGCAACAGAGCCTAGGGCACTTCCACTTATGGTCCTATAGCTTAGGGAAATTAAAATCAAAAAGACAAAGCCACCCCAAAGTTTGGGACGCCTCTGTTTACAAGAACCTCGTTTACCGTACAAGTTCAATATCACAGAAAGTGAAAAATGGATAAAGACCTTGTGGTACTTACGTACAATGCAGTATCACTCAGCAATGAAATCTATGTCATCAGGCCCGTAGCAGCATAATGAGTGGATTCAGGTACGATGATTCTAACTGAAATAAGTCACACAGAAAAAGAAACATCATAAGATATCAGTAATACACGGAATGTAAACTTGGCTACACAGGAACTGAATTACAGAACAGAACAGGGTCTCAAATTTAGAAAACCAACTTATGCTTGCTTAAGGGTAAAGGTGAGTTGGGGTGCTGCATGAAACCAGAGATTGAAATGAGCACAGATAAAGTTCCTTTAGCCAAATATGGAATAGACAAGAGCTACTCCTTGCTCAACGAAATGGACTCAACACCGCATATTAAACGCCTAAGAATGTACCTGACTAGTAAGTATCTTAAAACCTATGGATTGCTATGTCTCCGAAAGAGAATCAAGCATGTGTACAGGGGCATAAACGCAGCAGTGATAGGATTGGAGAGGTTCGGTGAGCAAATGAAGACCCTTTGAAGTCATATTGCATGGTACCCATTCCACGGGTTTCAACTACCCAGGTTTAAGGTATTCTTCCTTCAGCTAAAACATGCATGTGGAACCTAGAGTATGATCAACCATGTGATCGGGAGACGTGTTCAAATATGTCTCAGTTTTCGTACCCTGGTACTCGGGTGCAACATTCCAGACGCTTTACTAACACTCTCCCGACTTGGAGAGTCAGTCCCTTTAACCTCCTGTTTGGCCCAGTTTGCAATTTCTGCGGAAGATGAACAGGAATAGCGAGAACCAATGAGAGACTAGCTGGAGGTGTCTGGACGGGCAAATTTAACTCTCATTTCCCACCAGGAAGAGGAATTAACCAAAGGCTCAGCGTGCCGTGCCGGAACCAGATTAGGGCCTGAAGCCATCCTGCGGTGTTGCGGCCAGGTCACAAGAAAGCGAGTTGAAGAAAGGAGCTCAGGGGCACTGTAATTCACAAACATGCAGAGTTATAAATGACGGCTATCGTCCAAAAATATACTGAAGTCAGGCTGCCAAGAGGACTTGAAAGCGGGGCAGAATTGCAGGAAACCGATTTCAGGAGGTAGACTGGAATTGCATTGAAAGCATAGGAAAAGAGGCAGAACGTCCACAATGATGCACTTGGCCAAAAAGGGCGTATGCGTTTTTTCCTGAATATATTCAGGAAAAAACGCATACGCCCTTTTTGGCCAACCAAGCAAGCTTGCAAAGGAAATCTGCACTACAATGAAGTCTCACTTCCCCCCGGTCAAAAGGGCCATCTGAAAAAAGTGTAAAATCCAGAAAGGCAGGACAGGCCATGGAGAACTGGGAGCCTTGTTATGCTGATGGGCGGGATGTAAATTGCCAACAGACACTCGGGAGAAGTGTATGGTGTTTCCTGAAACATCTAAAAAACAAAGCAACAGAGCCTAGGGCACTTCCACTTATGGTCCTATAGCTTAGGGAAATTAAAATCAAAAAGACAAAGCCACCCCAAAGTTTGGGACGCCTCTGTTTACAAGAACCTCGTTTACCGTACAAGTTCAATATCACAGAAAGTGAAAAATGGATAAAGACCTTGTGGTACTTACGTACAATGCAGTATCACTCAGCAATGAAATCTATGTCATCAGGCCCGTAGCAGCATAATGAGTGGATTCAGGTACGATGATTCTAACTGAAATAAGTCACACAGAAAAAGAAACATCATAAGATATCAGTAATACACGGAATGTAAACTTGGCTACACAGGAACTGAATTACAGAACAGAACAGGGTCTCAAATTTAGAAAACCAACTTATGCTTGCTTAAGGGTAAAGGTGAGTTGGGGTGCTGCATGAAACCAGAGATTGAAATGAGCACAGATAAAGTTCCTTTAGCCAAATATGGAATAGACAAGAGCTACTCCTTGCTCAACGAAATGGACTCAACACCGCATATTAAACACCTAAGAATGTACCTGACTAGTAAGTATCTTAAAACCTATGGATTGCTATGTCTCCGAAAGAGAATCAAGCATGTGTACAGGGGCATAAACGCAGCAGTGATAGGATTGGAGAGGTTCGGTGAGCAAATGAAGACCCTTTGAAGTCATATTGCATGGTACCCATTCCACGGGTTTCAACTACCCAGGTTTAAGGTATTCTTCCTTCAGCTAAAACATGCATGTGGAACCTAGAGTATGATCAACCATGTGATCGGGAGACGTGTTCAAATATGTCTCAGTTTTCGTACCCTGGTACTCGGGTGCAACATTCCAGACGCTTTACTAACACTCTCCCGACTTGGAGAGTCAGTCCCTTTAACCTCCTGTTTGGCCCAGTTTGCAATTTCTGCGGAAGATGAACAGGAATAGCGAGAACCAATGAGAGACTAGCTGGAGGTGTCTGGACGGGCAAATTTAACTCTCATTTCCCACCAGGAAGAGGAATTAACCAAAGGCTCAGCGTGCCGTGCCGGAACCAGATTAGGGCCTGAAGCCATCCTGCGGTGTTGCGGCCAGGTCACAAGAAAGCGAGTTGAAGAAAGGAGCTCAGGGGCACTGTAATTCACAAACCTGCAGAGTTATAAATGACAGCTATCGTCCAAAAATATACTGAAGTCAGGCTGCCAAGAGGACTTGAAAGCGGGGCAGAATTGCAGGAAACCGATTTCAGGAGGTAGACTGGAATTGCATTGAAAGCATAGGAAAAGAGGCAGAACGTCCACAATGATGCACTTGGCCAAAAAGGGCGTATGCGTTTTTTCCTGAATATATTCAGGAAAAAACGCATACGCCCTTTTTGGCCAACCAAGCAAGCTTGCAAAGGAAATCTGCACTACAATGAAGTCTCACTTCCCCCCGGTCAAAAGGGCCATCTGAAAAAAGTGTAAAATCCAGAAAGGCAGGACAGGTCATGGAGAACTGGGAGCCTTGTTATGCTGATGGGCGGGATGTAAATTGCCAACAGACACTCGGGAGAAGTGTATGGTGTTTCCTGAAACATCTAAAAAACAAAGCAACAGAGCCTAGGGCACTTCCACTTATGGTCCTATAGCTTAGGGAAATTAAAATCAAAAAGACAAAGCCACCCCAAAGTTTGGGACGCCTCTGTTTACAAGAACCTCGTTTACCGTACAAGTTCAATATCACAGAAAGTGAAAAATGGATAAAGAACTTGTGGTACTTACGTACAATGCAGTATCACTCAGCAATGAAATCTATGTCATCAGGCCCGTAGCAGCATAATGAGTGGATTCAGGTACGATGATTCTAACTGAAATAAGTCACACAGAAACAGAAACATCATAAGGTATCAGTAATACACGGAATGTAAACTTGGCTACACAGGAACTGAATTACAGAACAGAACAGGGTCTCAAATTTAGAAAACCAACTTATGCTTGCTTAAGGGTAAAGGTGAGTTGGGGTGCTGCATGAAACCAGAGATTGAAATGAGCACAGATAAAGTTCCTTAAGCCAAATATGGAATAGACAAGAGCTACTCCTTGCTCAACGAAATGGACTCAACACCGCATATTAAACGCCTAAGAATGTACCTGACTAGTAAGTATCTTAAAACCTATGGATTGCTATGTCTCCGAAAGAGAATCAAGCATGTGTACAGGGGCATAAACGCAGCAGTGATAGGATTGGAGAGGTTCGGTGAGCAAATGAAGACCCTTTGAAGTCATATTGCATGGTACCCATTCCACGGGTTTCAACTACCCAGATTTAAGGTATTCTTCCTTCAGCTAAAACATGCATGTGGAACCTAGAGTATGATCAACCATGTGATCGGGAGACGTGTTCAAATATGTCTCAGTTTTCGTACCCTGGTACTCGGGTGCAACATTCCAGATGCTTTACTAACACTCTCCCGACTTGGAGAGTCAGTCCCTTTAACCTCCTGTTTGGCCCAGTTTGCAATTTCTGCGGAAGATGAACAGGAATAGCGAGAACCAATGAGAGACTAGCTGGAGGTGTCTGGACGGGCAAATTTAACTCTCATTTCCCACCAGGAAGAGGAATTAACCAAAGGCTCAGCGTGCCGTGCCGGAACCAGATTAGGGCCTGAAGCCATCCTGCGGTGTTGCGGCCAGGTCACAAGAAAGCGAGTTGAAGAAAGGAGCTCAGGGGCACTGTAATTCACAAACCTGCAGAGTTATAAATGACAGCTATCGTCCAAAAATATACTGAAGTCAGGCTGCCAAGAGGACTTGAAAGCGGGGCAGAATTGCAGGAAACCGATTTCAGGAGGTAGACTGGAATTGCATTGAAAGCATAGGAAAAGAGGCAGAACGTCCACAATGATGCACTTGGCCAAAAAGGGCGTATGTGTTTTTTCCTGAATATATTCAGGAAAAAACGCATACGCCCTTTTTGGCCAACCAAGCAAGCTTGCAAAGGAAATCTGCACTACAATGAAGTCTCACTTCCCCCCGGTCAAAAGGGCCATCTGAAAAAAGTGTAAAATCCAGAAAGGCAGGACAGGCCATGGAGAACTGGGAGCCTTGTTATGCTGATGGGCGGGATGTAAATTGCCAACAGACACTAGGGAGAAGTGTATGGTGTTTCCTGAAACATCTAAAAAACAAAGCAACAGAGCCTAGGGCACTTCCACTTATGGTCCTATAGCTTAGGGAAATTAAAATCAAAAAGACAAAGCCACCCCAAAGTTTGGGACGCCTCTGTTTACAAGAACCTCGTTTACCGTACAAGTTCAATATCACAGAAAGTGAAAAATGGATAAAGAACTTGTGGTACTTACGTACAATGCAGTATCACTCAGCAATGAAATCTATGTCATCAGGCGCCTAGCAGCATAATGAGTGGATTCAGGTACGATGATTCTAACTGAAATAAGTCACACAGAAAAAGAAACATCATAAGATATCAGTAATACACGGAATGTAACCTTGGCTACACAGGAACTGAATTACAGAACAGAACAGGGTCTCAAATTTAGAAAACCAACTTATGCTTGCTTAAGGGTAAAGGTGAGTTGGGGTGCTGCATGAAACCAGAGATTGAAATGAGCACAGATAAAGTTCCTTTAGCCAAATATGGAATAGACAAGAGCTACTCCTTGCTCAACGAAATGGACTCAACACCACATATTAAACGCCTAAGAATGTACCTGACTAGTAAGTATCTTAAAACCTATGGATTGCTATGTCTCCGAAAGAGAATCAAGCATGTGTACAGGGGCATAAACGCAGCAGTGATAGGATTGGAGAGGTTCGGTGAGCAAATGAAGACCCTTTGAAGTCATATTGCATGGTACCCATTCCACGGGTTTCAACTACCCAGGTTTAAGGTATTCTTCCTTCAGCTAAAACATGCATGTGGAACCTAGAGTATGATCAACCATGTGATCGGGAGACGTGTTCAAATATGTCTCAGTTTTCGTACCCTGGTACTCGGGTGCAACATTCCAGACGCTTTACTAACACTCTCCCGACTTGGAGAGTCAGTCCCTTTAACCTCCTGTTTGGCCCAGTTTGCAATTTCTGCGGAAGATGAACAGGAATAGCGAGAACCAATGAGAGACTAGCTGGAGGTGTCTGGACGGGCAAATTTAACTCTCATTTCCCACCAGGAAGAGGAATTAACCAAAGGCTCAGCGTGCCGTGCCGGAACCAGATTAGGGCCTGAAGCCATCCTGCGGTGTTGCGGCCAGGTCACAAGAAAGCGAGTTGAAGAAAGGAGCTCAGGGGCACTGTAATTCACAAACCTGCAGAGTTATAAATGACAGCTATCGTCCAAAAATATACTGAAGTCAGGCTGCCAAGAGGACTTGAAAGCGGGGCAGAATTGCAGGAAACCGATTTCAGGAGGTAGACTGGAATTGCATTGAAAGCATAGGAAAAGAGGCAGAACGTCCACAATGATGCACTTGGCCAAAAAGGGCGTATGCGTTTTTTCCTGAATATATTCAGGAAAAAACGCATACGCCCTTTTTGGCCAACCAAGCAAGCTTGCAAAGGAAATCTGCACTACAATGAAGTCTCACTTCCCCCCGGTCAAAAGGGCCATCTGAAAAAAGTGTAAAATCCAGAAAGGCAGGACAGGCCATGGAGAACTGGGAGCCTTGTTATGCTGATGGGCGGGATGTAAATTGCCAACAGACACTCGGGAGAAGTGTATGGTGTTTCCTGAAACATCTAAAAAACAAAGCAACAGAGCCTAGGGCACTTCCACTTATGGTCCTATAGCTTAGGGAAATTAAAATCAAAAAGACAAAGCCACCCCAAAGTTTGGGACGCCTCTGTTTACAAGAACCTCGTTTACCGTACAAGTTCAATATCACAGAAAGTGAAAAATGGATAAAGAACTTGTGGTACTTACGTACAATGCAGTATCACTCAGCAATGAAATCTATGTCATCAGGCCCGTAGCAGCATAATGAGTGGATTCAGGTACGATGATTCTAACTGAAATAAGTCACACAGAAACAGAAACATCATAAGGTATCAGTAATACACGGAATGTAAACTTGGCTACACAGGAACTGAATTACAGAACAGAACAGGGTCTCAAATTTAGAAAACCAACTTATGCTTGCTTAAGGGTAAAGGTGAGTTGGGGTGCTGCATGAAACCAGAGATTGAAATGAGCACAGATAAAGTTCCTTAAGCCAAATATGGAATAGACAAGAGCTACTCCTTGCTCAACGAAATGGACTCAACACCGCATATTAAACGCCTAAGAATGTACCTGACTAGTAAGTATCTTAAAACCTATGGATTGCTATGTCTCCGAAAGAGAATCAAGCATGTGTACAGGGGCATAAACGCAGCAGTGATAGGATTGGAGAGGTTCGGTGAGCAAATGAAGACCCTTTGAAGTCATATTGCATGGTACCCATTCCACGGGTTTCAACTACCCAGATTTAAGGTATTCTTCCTTCAGCTAAAACATGCATGTGGAACCTAGAGTATGATCAACCATGTGATCGGGAGACGTGTTCAAATATGTCTCAGTTTTCGTACCCTGGTACTCGGGTGCAACATTCCAGATGCTTTACTAACACTCTCCCGACTTGGAGAGTCAGTCCCTTTAACCTCCTGTTTGGCCCAGTTTGCAATTTCTGCGGAAGATGAACAGGAATAGCGAGAACCAATGAGAGACTAGCTGGAGGTGTCTGGACGGGCAAATTTAACTCTCATTTCCCACCAGGAAGAGGAATTAACCAAAGGCTCAGCGTGCCGTGCCGGAACCAGATTAGGGCCTGAAGCCATCCTGCGGTGTTGCGGCCAGGTCACAAGAAAGCGAGTTGAAGAAAGGAGCTCAGGGGCACTGTAATTCACAAACCTGCAGAGTTATAAATGACAGCTATCGTCCAAAAATATACTGAAGTCAGGCTGCCAAGAGGACTTGAAAGCGGGGCAGAATTGCAGGAAACCGATTTCAGGAGGTAGACTGGAATTGCATTGAAAGCATAGGAAAAGAGGCAGAACGTCCACAATGATGCACTTGGCCAAAAAGGGCGTATGTGTTTTTTCCTGAATATATTCAGGAAAAAACGCATACGCCCTTTTTGGCCAACCAAGCAAGCTTGCAAAGGAAATCTGCACTACAATGAAGTCTCACTTCCCCCCGGTCAAAAGGGCCATCTGAAAAAAGTGTAAAATCCAGAAAGGCAGGACAGGCCATGGAGAACTGGGAGCCTTGTTATGCTGATGGGCGGGATGTAAATTGCCAACAGACACTAGGGAGAAGTGTATGGTGTTTCCTGAAACATCTAAAAAACAAAGCAACAGAGCCTAGGGCACTTCCACTTATGGTCCTATAGCTTAGGGAAATTAAAATCAAAAAGACAAAGCCACCCCAAAGTTTGGGACGCCTCTGTTTACAAGAACCTCGTTTACCGTACAAGTTCAATATCACAGAAAGTGAAAAATGGATAAAGAACTTGTGGTACTTACGTACAATGCAGTATCACTCAGCAATGAAATCTATGTCATCAGGCGCCTAGCAGCATAATGAGTGGATTCAGGTACGATGATTCTAACTGAAATAAGTCACACAGAAAAAGAAACATCATAAGATATCAGTAATACACGGAATGTAACCTTGGCTACACAGGAACTGAATTACAGAACAGAACAGGGTCTCAAATTTAGAAAACCAACTTATGCTTGCTTAAGGGTAAAGGTGAGTTGGGGTGCTGCATGAAACCAGAGATTGAAATGAGCACAGATAAAGTTCCTTTAGCCAAATATGGAATAGACAAGAGCTACTCCTTGCTCAACGAAATGGACTCAACACCACATATTAAACGCCTAAGAATGTACCTGACTAGTAAGTATCTTAAAACCTATGGATTGCTATGTCTCCGAAAGAGAATCAAGCATGTGTACAGGGGCATAAACGCAGCAGTGATAGGATTGGAGAGGTTCGGTGAGCAAATGAAGACCCTTTGAAGTCATATTGCATGGTACCCATTCCACGGGTTTCAACTACCCAGGTTTAAGGTATTCTTCCTTCAGCTAAAACATGCATGTGGAACCTAGAGTATGATCAACCATGTGATCGGGAGACGTGTTCAAATATGTCTCAGTTTTCGTACCCTGGTACTCGGGTGCAACATTCCAGACGCTTTACTAACACTCTCCCGACTTGGAGAGTCAGTCCCTTTAACCTCCTGTTTGGCCCAGTTTGCAATTTCTGCGGAAGATGAACAGGAATAGCGAGAACCAATGAGAGACTAGCTGGAGGTGTCTGGACGGGCAAATTTAACTCTCATTTCCCACCAGGAAGAGGAATTAACCAAAGGCTCAGCGTGCCATGCCGGAACCAGATTAGGGCCTGAAGCCATCCTGCGGTGTTGCGGCCAGGTCACAAGAAAGCGAGTTGAAGAAAGGAGCTCAGGGGCACTGTAATTCACAAACATGCAGAGTTATAAATGACAGCTATCGTCCAAAAATATACTGAAGTCAGGCTGTCAAGAGGACTTGAAAGCGGGGCAGAATTGTAGGAAACCGATTTCAGGAGGTAGACTGGAATTGCATTGAAAGCATAGGAAAAGAGGCAGAACGTCCACAATGATGCACTTGGCCAAAAAGGGCGTATGCGTTTTTTCCTGAATATATTCAGGAAAAAACGCATACGCCCTTTTTGGCCAACCAAGCAAGCTTGCAAAGGAAATCTGCACTACAATGAAGTCTCACTTCCCCCCGGTCAAAAGGGCCATCTGAAAAAAGTGTAAAATCCAGAAAGGCAGGACAGGCCATGGAGAACTGGGAGCCTTGTTATGCTGATGGGCGGGATGTAAATTGCCAACAGACACTAGGGAGAAGTGTATGGTGTTTCCTGAAACATCTAAAAAACAAAGCAACAGAGCCTAGGGCACTTCCACTTATGGTCCTATAGCTTAGGGAAATTAAAATCAAAAAGACAAAGCCACCCCAAAGTTTGGGACGCCTCTGTTTACAAGAACCTCGTTTACCGTACAAGTTCAATATCACAGAAAGTGAAAAATGGATAAAGAACTTGTGGTACTTACGTACAATGCAGTATCACTCAGCAATGAAATCTATGTCATCAGGCGCCTAGCAGCATAATGAGTGGATTCAGGTACGATGATTCTAACTGAAATAAGTCACACAGAAAAAGAAACATCATAAGATATCAGTAATACACGGAATGTAAACTTGGCTACACAGGAACTGAATTACAGAACAGAACAGGGTCTCAAATTTAGAAAACCAACTTATGCTTGCTTAAGGGTAAAGGTGAGTTGGGGTGCTGCATGAAACCAGAGATTGAAATGAGCACAGATAAAGTTCCTTTAGCCAAATATGGAATAGACAAGAGCTACTCCTTGCTCAACGAAATGGACTCAACACCGCATATTAAACGCCTAAGAATGTACCTGACTAGTAAGTATCTTAAAACCTATGGATTGCTATGTCTCCGAAAGAGAATCAAGCATGTGTACAGGGGCATAAACGCAGCAGTGATAGGATTGGAGAGGTTCGGTGAGCAAATGAAGACCCTTTGAAGTCATATTGCATGGTACCCATTCCACGGGTTTCAAATACCCAGGTTTAATGTATTCTTCCTTCAGCTAAAACATGCATGTGGAACCTAGAGTATGATCAACCATGTGATCGGGAGACGTGTTCAAATATGTCTCAGTTTTCGTACCCTGGTACTCGGGTGCAACATTCCAGACGCTTTACTAACACTCTCCCGACTTGGAGAGTCAGTCCCTTTAACCTCCTGTTTGGCCCAGTTTGCAATTTCTGCGGAAGATGAACAGGAATAGCGAGAACCAATGAGAGACTAGCTGGAGGTGTCTGGACGGGCAAATTTAACTCTCATTTCCCACCAGGAAGAGGAATTAACCAAAGGCTCAGCGTGCCGTGCCGGAACCAGATTAGGGCCTGAAGCCATCCTGCGGTGTTGCGGCCAGGTCACAAGAAAGCGAGTTGAAGAAAGGAGCTCAGGGGCACTGTAATTCACAAACCTGCAGAGTTATAAATGACAGCTATCGTCCAAAAATATACTGAAGTCAGGCTGCCAAGAGGACTTGAAAGCGGGGCAGAATTGCAGGAAACCGATTTCAGGAGGTAGACTGGAATTGCATTGAAAGCATAGGAAAAGAGGCAGAACGTCCACAATGATGCACTTGGCCAAAAAGGGCGTATGCGTTTTTTCCTGAATATATTCAGGAAAAAACGCATACGCCGTTTTTGGCCAACCAAGCAAGCTTGAAAAGGAAATCTGCACTACAATGAAGTCTCACTTCCCCCCGGTCAAAAGGGCCATCTGAAAAAAGTGTAAAATCCAGAAAGGCAGGACAGGCCATGGAGAACTGGGAGCCTTGTTATGCTGATGGGCGGGATGTAAATTGCCAACAGACACTCGGGAGAAGTGTATGGTGTTTCCTGAAACATCTAAAAAACAAAGCAACAGAGCCTAGGGCACTTCCACTTATGGTCCTATAGCTTAGGGAAATTAAAATCAAAAAGACAAAGCCACCCCAAAGTTTGGGACGCCTCTGTTTACAAGAACCTCGTTTACCGTACAAGTTCAATATCACAGAAAGTGAAAAATGGATAAAGAAATTGTGGTACTTACGTACAATGCAGTATCACTCAGCAATGAAATCTATGTCATCAGGCCCGTAGCAGCATAATGAGTGGATTCAGGTACGATGATTCTAACTGAAATAAGTCACACAGAAAAAGAAACATCATAAGATATCAGTAATACACGGAATGTAAACTTGGCTACATAGGAACTGAATTACAGAACAGAACAGGGTCTCAAATTTAGAAAACCAACTTATGCTTGCTTAAGGGTAAAGGTGAGTTGGGGTGCTGCATGAAACCAGAGATTGAAATGAGCACAGATAAAGTTCCTTTAGCCAAATATGGAATAGACAAGAGCTACTCCTTGCTCAACGAAATGGACTCAACACCGCATATTAAACGCCTAAGAATGTACCTGACTAGTAAGTATCTTAAAACCTATGGATTGCTATGTCTGAGAAAGAGAATCAAGCATGTGTACAGGGGCATAAATGCAGCAGTGATAGGATTGGAGAGGTTCGGTGAGCAAATGAAGACCCTTTGAAGTCATATTGCATGGTACCCATTCCACGGGTTTCAACTACCCAGGTTTAAGGTATTCTTCCTTCAGCTAAAACATGCATGTGGAACCTAGAGTATGATCAACCATGTGATCGGGAGACGTGTTCAAATATGTCTCAGTTTTCGTACCCTGGTACTCGGGTGCAACATTCCAGACGCTTTACTAACACTCTCCCGACTTGGAGAGTCAGTCCCTTTAACCTCCTGTTTGGCCCAGTTTGCAATTTCTGCGGAAGATGAACAGGAATAGCGAGAACCAATGAGAGACTAGCTGGAGGTGTCTGGACGGGCAAATTTAACTCTCATTTCCCACCAGGAAGAGGAATTAACCAAAGGCTCAGCGTGCCGTGCCGGAACCAGATTAGGGCCTGAAGCCATCCTGCGGTGTTGCGGCCAGCTCAAAAGAAAGCGAGTTGAAGAAAGGAGCTCAGGGGCACTGTAATTCACAAACCTGCAGAGTTATAAATGACAGCTATCGTCCAAAAATATACTGAAGTCAGGCTGCCAAGAGGACTTGAAAGCGGGGCAGAATTGCAGGAAACCGATTTCAGGAGGTAGACTGGAATTGCATTGAAAGCATAGGAAAAGAGGCAGAACGTCCACAATGATGCACTTGGCCAAAAAGGGCGTATGCGTTTTTTCCTGAATATATTCAGGAAAAAACGCATACGCCCTTTTTGGCCAACCAAGCAAGCTTGCAAAGGAAATCTGCACTACAATGAAGTCTCACTTCCCCCCGGTCAAAAGGGCCATCTGAAAAAAGTGTAAAATCCAGAAAGGCAGGACAGGCCATGGAGAACTGGGAGCCTTGTTATGCTGATGGGCGGGATGTAAATTGCCAACAGACACTAGGGAGAAGTGTATGGTGTTTCCTGAAACATCTAAAAAACAAAGCAACAGAGCCTAGGGCACTTCCACTTATGGTCCTATAGCTTAGGGAAATTAAAATCAAAAAGACAAAGCCACCCCAAAGTTTGGGACGCCTCTGTTTACAAGAACCTCGTTTACCGTACAAGTTCAATATCACAGAAAGTGAAAAATGGATAAAGAACTTGTGGTACTTACGTACAATGCAGTATCACTCAGCAATGAAATCTATGTCATCAGGCGCCTAGCAGCATAATGAGTGGATTCAGGTACGATGATTCTAACTGAAATAAGTCACACAGAAAAAGAAACATCATAAGATATCAGTAATACACGGAATGTAACCTTGGCTACACAGGAACTGAATTACAGAACAGAACAGGGTCTCAAATTTAGAAAACCAACTTATGCTTGCTTAAGGGTAAAGGTGAGTTGGGGTGCTGCATGAAACCAGAGATTGAAATGAGCACAGATAAAGTTCCTTTAGCCAAATATGGAATAGACAAGAGCTACTCCTTGCTCAACGAAATGGACTCAACACCACATATTAAACGCCTAAGAATGTACCTGACTAGTAAGTATCTTAAAACCTATGGATTGCTATGTCTCCGAAAGAGAATCAAGCATGTGTACAGGGGCATAAACGCAGCAGTGATAGGATTGGAGAGGTTCGGTGAGCAAATGAAGACCCTTTGAAGTCATATTGCATGGTACCCATTCCACGGGTTTCAACTACCCAGGTTTAAGGTATTCTTCCTTCAGCTAAAACATGCATGTGGAACCTAGAGTATGATCAACCATGTGATCGGGAGACGTGTTCAAATATGTCTCAGTTTTCGTACCCTGGTACTCGGGTGCAACATTCCAGACGCTTTACTAACACTCTCCCGACTTGGAGAGTCAGTCCCTTTAACCTCCTGTTTGGCCCAGTTTGCAATTTCTGCGGAAGATGAACAGGAATAGCGAGAACCAATGAGAGACTAGCTGGAGGTGTCTGGACGGGCAAATTTAACTCTCATTTCCCACCAGGAAGAGGAATTAACCAAAGGCTCAGCGTGCCGTGCCGGAACCAGATTAGGGCCTGAAGCCATCCTGCGGAGTTGCGGCCAGGTCACAAGAAAGCGAGTTGAAGAAAGGAGCTCAGGGGCACTGTAATTCACAAACATGCAGAGTTATAAATGACAGCTATCGTCCAAAAATATACTGAAGTCAGGCTGCCAAGAGGACTTGAAAGCAGGGCAGAATTGCAGGAAACCGATTTCAGGAGGTAGACTGGAATTGCATTGAAAGCATAGGAAAAGAGGCAGAACGTCCACAATGATGCACTTGGCCAAAAAGGGCGTATGCGTTTTTTCCTGAATATATTCAGGAAAAAACGCATACGCCCTTTTTGGCCAACCAAGCAAGCTTGCAAAGGAAATCTGCACTACAATGAAGTCTCACTTCCCCCCGGTCAAAAGGGCCATCTGAAAAAAGTGTAAAATCCAGAAAGGCAGGACAGGCCATGGAGAACTGGGAGCCTTGTTATGCTGATGGGCGGGATGTAAATTGCCAACAAACACTGGGGAGAAGTGTATGGTGTTTCCTGAAACATCTAAAAAACAAAGCAACAGAGCCTAGGGCACTGCTACTTATGGTCCTATAGCTTAGGGAAATTAAAATCAAAAAGACAAAGCCACCCCAAAGTTTGGGACGCCTCTGTTTACAAGAACCTCGTTTACCGTACAAGTTCAATATCACAGAAAGTGAAAAATGGATAAAGAACTTGTGGTACTTATGGACAATGCAGTATCACTCAGCAATGAAATCTATGTCATCAGGCCCGTAGCAGCATAATGAGTGGATTCAGGTACGATGATTCTAACTGAAATAAGTCACACAGAAAAAGAAACATCATAAGATATCAGTAATACACGGAATGTAAACTTGGCTACACAGGAACTGAATTACAGAACAGAACAGGGTCTCAAATTTAGAAAACCAACTTATGCTTGCTTAAGGGTAAAGGTGAGTTGGGGTGCTGCATGAAACCAGAGATTGAAATGAGCACAGATAAAGTTCCTTTAGCCAAATATGGAATAGACAAGAGCTACTCCTTGCTCAACGAAATGGACTCAACACCGCATATTAAACGCCTAAGAATGTACCTGACTAGTAAGTATCTTAAAACCTATGGATTGCTATGTCTCCGAAAGAGAATCAAGCATGTGTACAGGGGCATAAATGCAGCAGTGATAGGATTGGAGAGGTTCGGTGAGCAAATGAAGACCCTTTGAAGTCATATTGCATGGTACCCATTCCACGGGTTTCAACTACCCAGGTTTAAGGTATTCTTCCTTCAGCTAAAACATGCATGTGGAACCTAGAGTATGATCAACCATGTGATCAGGAGACGTGTTCAAATATGTCTCAGTTTTCGTACCCTGGTACTCGGGTGCAACATTCCAGACGCTTTACTAACACTCTCCCGACTTGGAGAGTCAGTCCCTTTAACCTCCTGTTTGGCCCAGTTTGCAATTTCTGCGGAAGATGAACAGGAATAGCGAGAACCAATGAGAGACTAGCTGGAGGTGTCTGGACGGGCAAATTTAACTCTCATTTCCCACCAGGAAGAGGAATTAACCAAAGGCTCAGCGTGCCATGCCGGAACCAGATTAGGGCCTGAAGCCATCCTGCGGTGTTGCGGCCAGGTCACAAGAAAGCGAGTTGAAGAAAGGAGCTCAGGGGCACTGTAATTCACAAACATGCAGAGTTATAAATGACAGCTATCGTCCAAAAATATACTGAAGTCAGGCTGTCAAGAGGACTTGAAAGCGGGGCAGAATTGTAGGAAACCGATTTCAGGAGGTAGACTGGAATTGCATTGAAAGCATAGGAAAAGAGGCAGAACGTCCACAATGATGCACTTGGCCAAAAAGGGCGTATGTGTTTTTTCCTGAATATATTCAGGAAAAAACGCATACGCCCTTTTTGGCCAACCAAGCAAGCTTGCAAAGGAAATCTGCACTACAATGAAGTCTCACTTCCCCCCGGTCAAAAGGGCCATCTGAAAAAAGTGTAAAATCCAGAAAGGCAGGACAGGCCATGGAGAACTGGGAGCCTTGTTATGCTGATGGGCGGGATGTAAATTGCCAACAGACACTAGGGAGAAGTGTATGGTGTTTCCTGAAACATCTAAAAAACAAAGCAACAGAGCCTAGGGCACTTCCACTTATGGTCCTATAGCTTAGGGAAATTAAAATCAAAAAGACAAAGCCACCCCAAAGTTTGGGACGCCTCTGTTTACAAGAACCTCGTTTACCGTACAAGTTCAATATCACAGAAAGTGAAAAATGGATAAAGAACTTGTGGTACTTACGTACAATGCAGTATCACTCAGCAATGAAATCTATGTCATCAGGCGCCTAGCAGCATAATGAGTGGATTCAGGTACGATGATTCTAACTGAAATAAGTCACACAGAAAAAGAAACATCATAAGATATCAGTAATACACGGAATGTAAACTTGGCTACACAGGAACTGAATTACAGAACAGAACAGGGTCTCAAATTTAGAAAACCAACTTATGCTTGCTTAAGGGTAAAGGTGAGTTGGGGTGCTGCATGAAACCAGAGATTGAAATGAGCACAGATAAAGTTCCTTTAGCCAAATATGGAATAGACAAGAGCTACTCCTTGCTCAACGAAATGGACTCAACACCGCATATTAAACGCCTAAGAATGTACCTGACTAGTAAGTATCTTAAAACCTATGGATTGCTATGTCTCCGAAAGAGAATCAAGCATGTGTACAGGGGCATAAACGCAGCAGTGATAGGATTGGAGAGGTTCGGTGAGCAAATGAAGACCCTTTGAAGTCATATTGCATGGTACCCATTCCACGGGTTTCAAATACCCAGGTTTAATGTATTCTTCCTTCAGCTAAAACATGCATGTGGAACCTAGAGTATGATCAACCATGTGATCGGGAGACGTGTTCAAATATGTCTCAGTTTTCGTACCCTGGTACTCGGGTGCAACATTCCAGACGCTTTACTAACACTCTCCCGACTTGGAGAGTCAGTCCCTTTAACCTCCTGTTTGGCCCAGTTTGCAATTTCTGCGGAAGATGAACAGGAATAGCGAGAACCAATGAGAGACTAGCTGGAGGTGTCTGGACGGGCAAATTTAACTCTCATTTCCCACCAGGAAGAGGAATTAACCAAAGGCTCAGCGTGCCGTGCCGGAACCAGATTAGGGCCTGAAGCCATCCTGCGGTGTTGCGGCCAGGTCACAAGAAAGCGAGTTGAAGAAAGGAGCTCAGGGGCACTGTAATTCACAAACCTGCAGAGTTATAAATGACAGCTATCGTCCAAAAATATACTGAAGTCAGGCTGCCAAGAGGACTTGAAAGCGGGGCAGAATTGCAGGAAACCGATTTCAGGAGGTAGACTGGAATTGCATTGAAAGCATAGGAAAAGAGGCAGAACGTCCACAATGATGCACTTGGCCAAAAAGGGCGTATGCGTTTTTTCCTGAATATATTCAGGAAAAAACGCATACGCCGTTTTTGGCCAACCAAGCAAGCTTGAAAAGGAAATCTGCACTACAATGAAGTTTCACTTCCCCCCGGTCAAAAGGGCCATCTGAAAAAAGTGTAAAATCCAGAAAGGCAGGACAGGCCATGGAGAACTGGGAGCCTTGTTATGCTGATGGGCGGGATGTAAATTGCCAACAGACACTCGGGAGAAGTGTATGGTGTTTCCTGAAACATCTAAAAAACAAAGCAACAGAGCCTAGGGCACTTCCACTTATGGTCCTATAGCTTAGGGAAATTAAAATCAAAAAGACAAAGCCACCCCAAAGTTTGGGACGCCTCTGTTTACAAGAACCTCGTTTACCGTACAAGTTCAATATCACAGAAAGTGAAAAATGGATAAAGAAATTGTGGTACTTACGTACAATGCAGTATCACTCAGCAATGAAATCTATGTCATCAGGCCCGTAGCAGCATAATGAGTGGATTCAGGTACGATGATTCTAACTGAAATAAGTCACACAGAAAAAGAAACATCATAAGATATCAGTAATACACGGAATGTAAACTTGGCTACATAGGAACTGAATTACAGAACAGAACAGGGTCTCAAATTTAGAAAACCAACTTATGCTTGCTTAAGGGTAAAGGTGAGTTGGGGTGCTGCATGAAACCAGAGATTGAAATGAGCACAGATAAAGTTCCTTTAGCCAAATATGGAATAGACAAGAGCTACTCCTTGCTCAACGAAATGGACTCAACACCGCATATTAAACGCCTAAGAATGTACCTGACTAGTAAGTATCTTAAAACCTATGGATTGCTATGTCTGAGAAAGAGAATCAAGCATGTGTACAGGGGCATAAATGCAGCAGTGATAGGATTGGAGAGGTTCGGTGAGCAAATGAAGACCCTTTGAAGTCATATTGCATGGTACCCATTCCACGGGTTTCAACTACCCAGGTTTAAGGTATTCTTCCTTCAGCTAAAACATGCATGTGGAACCTAGAGTATGATCAACCATGTGATCGGGAGACGTGTTCAAATATGTCTCAGTTTTCGTACCCTGGTACTCGGGTGCAACATTCCAGACGCTTTACTAACACTCTCCCGACTTGGAGAGTCAGTCCCTTTAACCTCCTGTTTGGCCCAGTTTGCAATTTCTGCGGAAGATGAACAGGAATAGCGAGAACCAATGAGAGACTAGCTGGAGGTGTCTGGACGGGCAAATTTAACTCTCATTTCCCACCAGGAAGAGGAATTAACCAAAGGCTCAGCGTGCCGTGCCGGAACCAGATTAGGGCCTGAAGCCATCCTGCGGTGTTGCGGCCAGCTCAAAAGAAAGCGAGTTGAAGAAAGGAGCTCAGGGGCACTGTAATTCACAAACCTGCAGAGTTATAAATGACAGCTATCGTCCAAAAATATACTGAAGTCAGGCTGCCAAGAGGACTTGAAAGCGGGGCAGAATTGCAGGAAACCGATTTCAGGAGGTAGACTGGAATTGCATTGAAAGCATAGGAAAAGAGGCAGAACGTCCACAATGATGCACTTGGCCAAAAAGGGCATATGCGTTTTTTCCTGAATATATTCAGGAAAAAACGCATACGCCCTTTTTGGCCAACCAAGCAAGCTTACAAAGGTAATCTGCACTACAATGAAGTCTCACTTCCCCCCGGTCAAAAGGGCCATCTGAAAAAAGTGTAAAATCCAGAAAGGCAGGACAGGCCATGGAGAACTGGGAGCCTTGTTATGCTGATGGGCGGGATGGAAATTGCCAACAGACACTCGGGAGAAGTGTATGGTGTTTCCTGAAACATCTAAAAAACAAAGCAACAGAGCCTAGGGCACTTCCACTTATGGTCCTATAGCTTAGGGAAATTAAAATCAAAAAGACAAAGCCACCCCAAAGTTTGGGACGCCTCTGTTTACAAGAACCTCGTTTACCGTACAAGTTCAATATCACAGAAAGTGAAAAATGGATAAAGAACTTGTGGTACTTACGTACAATGCAGTATCACTCAGCAATGAAATCTATGTCATCAGGCCCGTAGCAGCATAATGAGTGGATTCAGGTACGATGATTCTAACTGAAATAAGTCACACAGAAAAAGAAACATCATAAGATATCAGTAATACACGGAATGTAAACTTGGCTACACAGGAACTGAATTACAGAACAGAACAGGGTCTCAAATTTAGAAAACCAACTTATGCTTGCTTAAGGGTAAAGGTGAGTTGGTGTGCTGCATGAAACCAGAGATTGAAATGAGCACAGATAAATTTCCTTTAGCCAAATATGGAATAGACAAGAGCTACTCCTTGCTCAACGAAATGGACTCAACACCGCATATTAAACGCCTAAGAGTGTACCTGACTAGTAAGTATCTTAAAACCTATGGATTGCTATGTCTGAGAAAGAGAATCAAGCATGTGTACAGGGGCATAAATGCAGCAGTGATAGGATTGGAGAGGTTCGGTGAGCAAATGAAGACCCTTTGAAGTCATATTGCATGGTACCCATTCCACGGGTTTCAACTACCCAGGTTTAAGGTATTCTTCCTTCAGCTAAAACATGCATGTGGAACCTAGAGTATGATCAACCATGTGATCGGGAGACGTGTTCAAATATGTCTCAGTTTTCGTACCCTGGTACTCGGGTGCAACATTCCAGACGCTTTACTAACACTCTCCCGACTTGGAGAGTCAGTCCCTTTAACCTCCTGTTTGGCCCAGTTTGCAATTTCTGCGGAAGATGAACAGGAATAGCGAGAACCAATGAGAGACTAGCTGGAGGTGTCTGGACGGGCAAATTTAACTCTCATTTCCCACCAGGAAGAGGAATTAACCAAAGGCTCAGCGTGCCGTGCCGGAACCAGATTAGGGCCTGAAGCCATCCTGCGGTGTTGCGGCCAGGTCACAAGAAAGCGAGTTGAAGAAAGGAGCTCAGGGGCACTGTAATTCACAAACCTGCAGAGTTATAAATGACAGCTATCGTCCAAAAATATACTGAAGTCAGGCTGCCAAGAGGACTTGAAAGCGGGGCAGAATTGCAGGAAACCGATTTCAGGAGGTAGACTGGAATTGCATTGAAAGCATAGGAAAAGAGGCAGAACGTCCACAATGATGCACTTGGCCAAAAAGGGCGTATGCGTTTTTTCCTGAATATATTCAGGAAAAAACGCATACGCCCTTTTTGGCCAACCAAGCAAGCTTGCAAAGGAAATCTGCACTACAATGAAGTCTCACTTCCCCCCGGTCAAAAGGGCCATCTGAAAAAAGTGTAAAATCCAGAAAGGCAGGACAGGCCATGGAGAACTGGGAGCCTTGTTATGCTGATGGGCGGGATGTAAATTGCCAACAGACACTCGGGAGAAGTGTATGGTGTTTCCTGAAACATCTAAAAAACAAAGCAACAGAGCCTAGGGCACTTCCACTTATGGTCCTATAGCTTAGGGAAATTAAAATCAAAAAGACAAAGCCACCCCAAAGTTTGGGACGCCTCTGTTTACAAGAACCTCGTTTACCGTACAAGTTCAATATCACAGAAAGTGAAAAATGGATAAAGAACTTGTGGTACTTACGTACAATGCAGTATCACTCAGCAATGAAATCTATGTCATCAGGCCCGTAGCAGCATAATGAGTGGATTCAGGTACGATGATTCTAACTGAAATAAGTCACACAGAAAAAGAAACATCATAAGATATCAGTAATACACGGAATGTAAACTTGGCTACACAGGAACTGAATTACAGAACAGAACAGGGTCTCAAATTTAGAAAACCAACTTATGCTTGCTTAAGGGTAAAGGTGAGTTGGGGTGCTGCATGAAACCAGAGATTGAAATGAGCACAGATAAAGTTCCTTTAGCCAAATATGGAATAGACAAGAGCTACTCCTTGCTCAACGAAATGGACTCAACACCGCATATTAAACGCCTAAGAATGTACCTGACTAGTAAGTATCTTAAAACCTATGGATTGCTATGTCTCCGAAAGAGAATCAAGCATGTGTACAGGGGCATAAACGCAGCAGTGATAGGATTGGAGAGGTTCGGTGAGCAAATGAAGACCCTTTGAAGTCATATTGCATGGTACCCATTCCACGGGTTTCAACTACCCAGGTTTAAGGTATTCTTCCTTCAGCTAAAACATGCATGTGGAACCTAGAGTATGATCAACCATGTGATCGGGAGACGTGTTCAAATATGTCTCAGTTTTCGTACCCTGGTACTCGGGTGCAACATTCCAGACGCTTTACTAACACTCTCCCGACTTGGAGAGTCAGTCCCTTTAACCTCCTGTTTGGCCCAGTTTGCAATTTCTGCGGAAGATGAACAGGAATAGCGAGAACCAATGAGAGACTAGCTGGAGGTGTCTGGACGGGCAAATTTAACTCTCATTTCCCACCAGGAAGAGGAATTAACCAAAGGCTCAGCGTGCCGTGCCGGAACCAGATTAGGGCCTGAAGCCATCCTGCGGTGTTGCGGCCAGGTCACAAGAAAGCGAGTTGAAGAAAGGAGCTCAGGGGCACTGTAATTCACAAACCTGCAGAGTTATAAATGACAGCTATCGTCCAAAAATATACTGAAGTCAGGCTGCCAAGAGGACTTGAAAGCGGGGCAGAATTGCAGGAAACCGATTTCAGGAGGTAGACTGGAATTGCATTGAAAGCATAGGAAAAGAGGCAGAACGTCCACAATGATGCACTTGGCCAAAAAGGGCGTATGCGTTTTTTCCTGAATATATTCAGGAAAAAACGCATACGCCGTTTTTGGCCAACCAAGCAAGCTTGAAAAGGAAATCTGCACTACAATGAAGTTTCACTTCCCCCCGGTCAAAAGGGCCATCTGAAAAAAGTGTAAAATCCAGAAAGGCAGGACAGGCCATGGAGAACTGGGAGCCTTGTTATGCTGATGGGCGGGATGTAAATTGCCAACAGACACTCGGGAGAAGTGTATGGTGTTTCCTGAAACATCTAAAAAACAAAGCAACAGAGCCTAGGGCACTTCCACTTATGGTCCTATAGCTTAGGGAAATTAAAATCAAAAAGACAAAGCCACCCCAAAGTTTGGGACGCCTCTGTTTACAAGAACCTCGTTTACCGTACAAGTTCAATATCACAGAAAGTGAAAAATGGATAAAGAAATTGTGGTACTTACGTACAATGCAGTATCACTCAGCAATGAAATCTATGTCATCAGGCCCGTAGCAGCATAATGAGTGGATTCAGGTACGATGATTCTAACTGAAATAAGTCACACAGAAAAAGAAACATCATAAGATATCAGTAATACACGGAATGTAAACTTGGCTACATAGGAACTGAATTACAGAACAGAACAGGGTCTCAAATTTAGAAAACCAACTTATGCTTGCTTAAGGGTAAAGGTGAGTTGGGGTGCTGCATGAAACCAGAGATTGAAATGAGCACAGATAAAGTTCCTTTAGCCAAATATGGAATAGACAAGAGCTACTCCTTGCTCAACGAAATGGACTCAACACCGCATATTAAACGCCTAAGAATGTACCTGACTAGTAAGTATCTTAAAACCTATGGATTGCTATGTCTGAGAAAGAGAATCAAGCATGTGTACAGGGGCATAAATGCAGCAGTGATAGGATTGGAGAGGTTCGGTGAGCAAATGAAGACCCTTTGAAGTCATATTGCATGGTACCCATTCCACGGGTTTCAACTACCCAGGTTTAAGGTATTCTTCCTTCAGCTAAAACATGCATGTGGAACCTAGAGTATGATCAACCATGTGATCGGGAGACGTGTTCAAATATGTCTCAGTTTTCGTACCCTGGTACTCGGGTGCAACATTCCAGACGCTTTACTAACACTCTCCCGACTTGGAGAGTCAGTCCCTTTAACCTCCTGTTTGGCCCAGTTTGCAATTTCTGCGGAAGATGAACAGGAATAGCGAGAACCAATGAGAGACTAGCTGGAGGTGTCTGGACGGGCAAATTTAACTCTCATTTCCCACCAGGAAGAGGAATTAACCAAAGGCTCAGCGTGCCGTGCCGGAACCAGATTAGGGCCTGAAGCCATCCTGCGGTGTTGCGGCCAGCTCAAAAGAAAGCGAGTTGAAGAAAGGAGCTCAGGGGCACTGTAATTCACAAACCTGCAGAGTTATAAATGACAGCTATCGTCCAAAAATATACTGAAGTCAGGCTGCCAAGAGGACTTGAAAGCGGGGCAGAATTGCAGGAAACCGATTTCAGGAGGTAGACTGGAATTGCATTGAAAGCATAGGAAAAGAGGCAGAACGTCCACAATGATGCACTTGGCCAAAAAGGGCGTATGCGTTTTTTCCTGAATATATTCAGGAAAAAACGCATACGCCCTTTTTGGCCAACCAAGCAAGCTTGCAAAGGTAATCTGCACTACAATGAAGTCTCACTTCCCCCCGGTCAAAAGGGCCATCTGAAAAAAGTGTAAAATCCAGAAAGGCAGGACAGGCCATGGAGAACTGGGAGCCTTGTTATGCTGATGGGCGGGATGGAAATTGCCAACAGACACTCGGGAGAAGTGTATGGTGTTTCCTGAAACATCTAAAAAACAAAGCAACAGAGCCTAGGGCACTTCCACTTATGGTCCTATAGCTTAGGGAAATTAAAATCAAAAAGACAAAGCCACCCCAAAGTTTGGGACGCCTCTGTTTACAAGAACCTCGTTTACCGTACAAGTTCAATATCACAGAAAGTGAAAAATGGATAAAGAACTTGTGGTACTTACGTACAATGCAGTATCACTCAGCAATGAAATCTATGTCATCAGGCCCGTAGCAGCATAATGAGTGGATTCAGGTACGATGATTCTAACTGAAATAAGTCACACAGAAAAAGAAACATCATAAGATATCAGTAATACACGGAATGTAAACTTGGCTACACAGGAACTGAATTACAGAACAGAACAGGGTCTCAAATTTAGAAAACCAACTTATGCTTGCTTAAGGGTAAAGGTGAGTTGGGGTGCTGCATGAAACCAGAGATTGAAATGAGCACAGATAAATTTCCTTTAGCCAAATATGGAATAGACAAGAGCTACTCCTTGCTCAACGAAATGGACTCAACACCGCATATTAAACGCCTAAGAGTGTACCTGACTAGTAAGTATCTTAAAACCTATGGATTGCTATGTCTGAGAAAGAGAATCAAGCATGTGTACAGGGGCATAAATGCAGCAGTGATAGGATTGGAGAGGTTCGGTGAGCAAATGAAGACCCTTTGAAGTCATATTGCATGGTACCCATTCCACGGGTTTCAACTACCCAGGTTTAAGGTATTCTTCCTTCAGCTAAAACATGCATGTGGAACCTAGAGTATGATCAACCATGTGATCGGGAGACGTGTTCAAATATGTCTCAGTTTTCGTACCCTGGTACTCGGGTGCAACATTCCAGACGCTTTACTAACACTCTCCCGACTTGGAGAGTCAGTCCCTTTAACCTCCTGTTTGGCCCAGTTTGCAATTTCTGCGGAAGATGAACAGGAATAGCGAGAACCAATGAGAGACTAGCTGGAGGTGTCTGGACGGGCAAATTTAACTCTCATTTCCCACCAGGAAGAGGAATTAACCAAAGGCTCAGCGTGCCGTGCCGGAACCAGATTAGGGCCTGAAGCCATCCTGCGGTGTTGCGGCCAGGTCACAAGAAAGCGAGTTGAAGAAAGGAGCTCAGGGGCACTGTAATTCACAAACCTGCAGAGTTATAAATGACAGCTATCGTCCAAAAATATACTGAAGTCAGGCTGCCAAGAGGACTTGAAAGCGGGGCAGAATTGTAGGAAACCGATTTCAGGAGGTAGACTGGAATTGCATTGAAAGCATAGGAAAAGAGGCAGAACGTCCACAATGATGCACTTGGCCAAAAAGGGCGTATGCGTTTTTTCCTGAATATATTCAGGAAAAAACGCATACGCCCTTTTTGGCCAACCAAGCAAGCTTGCAAAGGAAATCTGCACTACAATGAAGTCTCACTTCCCCCCGGTCAAAAGGGCCATCTGAAAAAAGTGTAAAATCCAGAAAGGCAGGACAGGCCATGGAGAACTGGGAGCCTTGTTATGCTGATGGGCGGGATGTAAATTGCCAACAGACACTCGGGAGAAGTGTATGGTGTTTCCTGAAACATCTAAAAAACAAAGCAACAGAGCCTAGGGCACTTCCACTTATGGTCCTATAGCTTAGGGAAATTAAAATCAAAAAGACAAAGCCACCCCAAAGTTTGGGACGCCTCTGTTTACAAGAACCTCGTTTACCGTACAAGTTCAATATCACAGAAAGTGAAAAATGGATAAAGAACTTGTGGTACTTACGTACAATGCAGTATCACTCAGCAATGAAATCTATGTCATCAGGCCCGTAGCAGCATAATGAGTGGATTCAGGTACGATGATTCTAACTGAAATAAGTCACACAGAAAAAGAAACATCATAAGATATCAGTAATACACGGAATGTAAACTTGGCTACACAGGAACTGAATTACAGAACAGAACAGGGTCTCAAATTTAGAAAACCAACTTATGCTTGCTTAAGGGTAAAGGTGAGTTGGGGTGCTGCATGAAACCAGAGATTGAAATGAGCACAGATAAAGTTCCTTTAGCCAAATATGGAATAGACAAGAGCTACTCCTTGCTCAACGAAATGGACTCAACACCGCATATTAAACGCCTAAGAATGTACCTGACTAGTAAGTATCTTAAAACCTATGGATTGCTATGTCTCCGAAAGAGAATCAAGCATGTGTACAGGGGCATAAACGCAGCAGTGATAGGATTGGAGAGGTTCGGTGAGCAAATGAAGACCCTTTGAAGTCATATTGCATGGTACCCATTCCACGGGTTTCAACTACCCAGGTTTAAGGTATTCTTCCTTCAGCTAAAACATGCATGTGGAACCTAGAGTATGATCAACCATGTGATCGGGAGACGTGTTCAAATATGTCTCAGTTTTCGTACCCTGGTACTCGGGTGCAACATTCCAGACGCTTTACTAACACTCTCCCGACTTGGAGAGTCAGTCCCTTTAACCTCCTGTTTGGCCCAGTTTGCAATTTCTGCGGAAGATGAACAGGAATAGCGAGAACCAATGAGAGACTAGCTGGAGGTGTCTGGACGGGCAAATTTAACTCTCATTTCCCACCAGGAAGAGGAATTAACCAAAGGCTCAGCGTGCCGTGCCGGAACCAGATTAGGGCCTGAAGCCATCCTGCGGTGTTGCGGCCAGGTCACAAGAAAGCGAGTTGAAGAAAGGAGCTCAGGGGCACTGTAATTCACAAACCTGCAGAGTTATAAATGACAGCTATCGTCCAAAAATATACTGAAGTCAGGCTGCCAAGAGGACTTGAAAGCGGGGCAGAATTGCAGGAAACCGATTTCAGGAGGTAGACTGGAATTGCATTGAAAGCATAGGAAAAGAGGCAGAACGTCCACAATGATGCACTTGGCCAAAAAGTGCGTATGTGTTTTTTCCTGAATATATTCAGGAAAAAACGCATACGCCCTTTTTGGCCAACCAAGCAAGCTTGCAAAGGAAATCTGCACTACAATGAAGTCTCACTTCCCCCCGGTCAAAAGGGCCATCTGAAAAAAGTGTAAAATCCAGAAAGGCAGGACAGGCCATGGAGAACTGGGAGCCTTGTTATGCTGATGGGCGGGATGTAAATTGCCAACAGACACTCGGGAGAAGTGTATGGTGTTTCCTGAAACATCTAAAAAACAAAGCAACAGAGCCTAGGGCACTTCCACTTATGGTCCTATAGCTTAGGGAAATTAAAATCAAAAAGACAAAGCCACCCCAAAGTTTGGGACGCCTCTGTTTACAAGAACCTCGTTTACCGTACAAGTTCAATATCACAGAAAGTGAAAAATGGATAAAGAACTTGTGGTACTTACGTACAATGCAGTATCACTCAGCAATGAAATCTATGTCATCAGGCCCGTAGCAGCATAATGAGTGGATTCAGGTACGATGATTCTAACTGAAATAAGTCACACAGAAAAAGAAACATCATAAGATATCAGTAATACACGGAATGTAAACTTGGCTACACAGGAACTGAATTACAGAACAGAACAGGGTCTCAAATTTAGAAAACCAACTTATGCTTGCTTAAGGGTAAAGGTGAGTTGGGGTGCTGCATGAAACCAGAGATTGAAATGAGCACAGATAAAGTTCCTTTAGCCAAATATGGAATAGACAAGAGCTACTCCTTGCTCAACGAAATGGACTCAACACCGCATATTAAACGCCTAAGAATGTACCTGACTAGTAAGTATCTTAAAACCTATGGATTGCTATGTCTCCGAGAGAGAATCAAGCATGTGTACAGGGGCATAAACGCAGCAGTGATAGGATTGGAGAGGTTCGGTGAGCAAATGAAGACCCTTTGATTTCATATTGCATGGTACCCATTCCACGGGTTTCAACTACCCAGGTTGAAGGTATTCTTCCTTCAGCTAAAACATGCATGTGGAACCTAGAGTATGAGCAACCATGTGATCGGGAGACGTGTTCAAATATGTCTCAGTTTTCGTACCCTGGTACTCGGGTGCAACATTCCAGACGCTTTACTAACACTCTCCCGACTTGGAGAGTCAGTCCCTTTAACCTCCTGTTTGGCCCAGTTTGCAATTTCTGCGGAAGATGAACAGGAATAGCGAGAACCAATGAGAGACTAGCTGGAGGTGTCTGGACGGGCAAATTTAACTCTCATTTCCCACCAGGAAGAGGAA